>NC_079201.1:32730689-33458189 GCF_029499605.1 Hyla sarda | reverse complement strand
CCAGATGTTGCAAAACTACAACTCCCAGCATGCCCGGACAGCCAACGGCTGTCCGGGCATGCTGGGAATTGTAGTTATGCAACATCTGGAGGTCCGCAGGTTGAAGACCACTGCCCTAAAGTAACCAGTAAATAAATAAAAAAACTACCCAAGTTGAAAATAAAATCCATTTCACATGGTGGCTATAAACCTCACAAAAGAAAATAACTCATGTTCCTTGCTGATATACTGCAGGAGGGACTCCGAAATGGCCGCTCTACAGGGTAAAATACGCGTCCTCTGTGGTGGTAAGTTCTATGTAAAAGGCGCTGTGAACAGCTGATTTCAACATTTGAGCCAAAATTACTAACAACTTGCACCAAATGATAAATTTGGTGCATGTCCACGAAAACCAAAGTGAAAAAAAAAAAGGGTAAAAAGAAACGGTCAACAGGCAAAATTGATAAATACCCCCCAATGTGTATATATAGTGCTTTAAATCCTGGTTCTGGTATATAAAGTGAGAGCCTATATACCACTGATTCATCTGACATATACAGGTGAAACTCGAAAAATTTGAATATCGTGCAAAAGTTTATTTATTTCAGTAAAGCAACTTAAAAGGTGAAACTAATATATGAAAGAGACTCATTACATGTAAAGCAAGATAGTTCAAGCCGTGATTTGTCACAATTGTAATGATTATGTCTTACAGCTCATGAAAAAAAAACAAATCCCCCCCAATTACTATAATTTGGGGAGCCATGTCATCTGCTGGTGTTGGTCCACTGTGCCGGGTTAACACATCCGTCTACCGGATTATGAAGCATTTCCTGCTTCCTTTCCTTTGAAGTTGCATTAATGAAATACAATGAACTTTTGCACGATATTCAAATTTTTTCGAGTTTCACCCGTATTTACCAAATCAAGACTCTGACCCGCCCTGCTCCTGGACTTTTGCTTTTGCTTAGCCCTTCCAAATACCACATATGATACTTGTTTCACAGTTCTGTGCCCATTCCTGCCAGCCCTTGTCTATGTTCTTGTTCTTATCTGGTACTTGTTGTTCCACAATCATGTGACCAATTTAAAGGGACCACATTAAAAGGATTGACACCCTATTTCTTTCAAGACCTTCTATGTCAAATCCATGTTTGCTTCTATTGTATGTGTTCTAGCCTTTAATAAATATGAACAATCATTACAATTTCATTTAAAAACAAGCTTACAAATGAGGAGGAACATTACACATAAGCGGAGGCCACTAGGTTAAAGGGGTACTCTGGCCCTGACACATCTTATCCCCTATCCAAAGGTGCCAGCTCACAAACAGCCGGGTGGCGACCACGGGGCCGGAGTATCGTGAAGTCACGACTCCGCCCCCATGTGACGTCACCCCCCGCTATGCAAGTCTATGGGAGGGGGTGTCACGCCCCCTCCCATAGACTTGCACAGCGGGGGTGACATCACACGGGGGCGGAGTCGTGATGTCACAACACTCCGGCCCCGTGGTCACCACCCGGCTGTTTGTGAGCTGGCGCCACGGCGTGCAGCTCAAAGAGGTGGGTGGCGAATACACCCATGGTGAGACATCTTATCCCGTACCCTTTGGATAGGGGATAAGATGTCTAAGGGCCGTAGTACCCCTTTAAGGCTGCCATCCTTGTTTCTGTTACATACATTGCTGTTTTTTGGTTTTTTTATTGGTTGCTTGGTGCCACTTCTAATATAGTTTTCTATATATTCAAAGAAGTCATGCAAATTACTTCAATTATTAGATTAGATTATTTTTCCAGCCTGGTATTGTGATAATAGAAAAAATATGGTATGTCCACCAGTTCTAACCTTACTCTGTCCAGCACTGCTCCCCTCTGCCTTTGTTTGCAATGTTGTGCCCAAACACCCTGCACCCTGGGGTTTCTTGCTGACTTCTGCTGAGGCCAGGGATTGACTGCAGAGTGCATGGGGGTGTTATTTGAGTAGTACTCAAAATGCGTTATGCAGGGAGGTAAAAAGAGTCTTGGGGAGGACCATATAGGCAGTGCTTGAACAGAGCAAGGTTACAGTAAGGGAGAATTAGATTTTTTGCGTTTGTTTAGAGCGTTAGGTACAATGCTGGAGGCTCGTGATGTCACAGCCATGCCCCTTAAATGCAAGTCTATGGGAGGGGGCAATAAACTTGCATTGAGGGGGCATGGCCATGTCATGAGCGTGGCGTGGCCGTGATGTCACAAGCCTCTGCCCCGCATTGCCAGTCATCCGGCACGTGCACCAGATGTCTGGAGTGCCGCAGTCGAGATTGCAGGGGTCCCCAGCAGCGGGACCCCAAGGATCAGACATCAGACATCCACAGAGTTGTAAATTAAAAATCTTAATCCTTCCAGTACTTATCAGCTGCTGTATGCTCCACAGGAATTTTTCTTTTTGAATTTCCTTAATGTCTGACCACAAGTGCTCCATGTCAGGAACTGTCCAGAGCAAGATAGGTTTGCTATGGGGATTTGCTTCTACTCTGGACAGTTCCTAAAATGGACAGAGGTGTCAGCAGAGAGCACTGTGGTCAGACAGAAAGGAAATTCAAAAAGAAAAAACTTCCTCTGTAGTATACAACAGCTGATAAGTACTGGAAGGATTAAGATTTTTAAATAGAAGTCATTTACAAATCTGTTTAACGTTCTTGCACCAGTTTAAAAAAAATAAAATAAAAAATGTTTTCCAGCATAGTACCCCTTTAATAGAATCAGGACTGGTAACTGACCCCGCTGATGTATAATAAAGTCTGTCAGGTCTTTGAACACTCAACTAACTTTATTGACTACTCTTGTGAAAAACACAGTGCGCCAGAAGGAACTGATAACAACTGCTGAATGGAATGAACCTACATCTTTCACTTTTGTATCTCCGGATACCCAGTAGCATTGACTCTCCTTACCTTCTTGTAGTCTTCTGCATTCTTTAGATGGTTCTCCTGACAGATACACAAGTTTAAAAAGTTCTGCCACTCTCCTTTCAGTGCTTCATCGTGGGCCTGAGACACAAACATTATAGAATGTATATAGTTATTGGCCAGCTTTTTCGACAATAAAATGCAAAGGTGTAAATAGTACTGTGTTTTATCAACTTTATAGTTCACTCTTAAGTAAGAAAAAAAAAATCTTGCTAAGAAGTCAAAGGTTATCAGGACATAATGGTAGTTGTAGTTGTGGTGTCCTGGTACAGGACATGGTCCTGTACCCTTCCTAAGTCCCCTCAGGAAGAGTCCCTACAGTACAAAGGGCTCTCCTGCATGGCTCACCCCCCCTGCTCATCAGTTACTGCTTCATATAAATATGCACATAATATCTCTGTATATTGTTCATTGTATATAAAGTTGTACAAATGTATAGGACCTTCCTGGGTCATGTGATCTACTGTCATGTGATTTACTCAGAGTTCCCTGGGTAAAGGACCTACAGGCTTTGCAACCAATGGGCTTTAGTCCAGCCCCCCTAGTATATAAGGGTCTGTAGTCTCTAAATTCACTCTCTTATCTCCTGGATCCAAAGCAAGCACAATCACAGCATATACTAAATTCATCCAGCTAGGCCAAAGCCTAAGGAACCCTCTAGCCACTTCAAAACGTAAGTTATCAAGCTCTATCTACAATTCTAGTGACTACTACTCACCTCAAGTATACAATTAGTAGCACAGTGGCCTGCATAAATCTCAATACTACAATAAGTACCAGCAAGCCTGTGAGGTATCCTGCATCCCGGTTGCCTCTAGAGAAACTGCATAACTGTAAAGACTGTTCCATAAGAAGTTTAAGTAAAAGTTCCAGTTATTTTCACAATTCCTGCTGTGGACATTCCGTTATTGCCTGCCGTTCTTGGGTTGGTTGTCGGCAGAGCCATATACAGAAAACAACCACATCCTGGCGTCACGACAAATCAGGGGTTAAGAACACCTTACTCCACAGGGTTAATACCACCAGACCCTGCTACACCATTGCAACACCCCAGACACCACATAGTTTTGCAACAGCTGGAGAGACATAGGTTGGGGAAAACTGGGTTATATAATGACTATACCATCTATAGATCCCTCATACATAGTTTCCGTTATGGCCTTATAGCTCTCTATATGGACGATCTACTGCTTTTACTTTGTTCACTGGTATTTCCAGCAGGATTTATACTAAGACCTGTGACCATGATAAGGGTGCATCCAATACCTCTAAAGGATAGCTTCATCACTATAGACAGGGATTCTTTACTGTAAGAGCAGTGAGACTATGGGTCTCTCTGTCGTAATTGTTATTTCACACCATGTTTTTGCCATACTATTTTCAATCAGTTTTTCTAAAGAAAACCGTATGGCAAAAAAAATGGATGGAACTGTATGGGGAAAAAGTAAACAGTATGCGTTTTTAAACCGTATACTGTCTTTAAAAGTGCATACGGTTCCATACATTTTTATATTTTAAAAAAACATATGTTTTTGAAAATGTTGTCCATTTTTAATGGGAGGGGTGTTGGGTGGGGACTTTAGGATGCAAATGCGCATGTGCAAAGTACAAACCATATACGGTTTCCCGTATGGAACCGTATACATGTGCATTTCCCATTGACATCCATGTTTATAAAAAAAAAAAAAATAAACGTATGCGGTTGCAGTACAGTTTTTAAACCGGAGACAAAACTATGGTCAACCACGGTTATGACTCCGGTTTAAAAACCGTACTGCAACCGCATACGTTTTTTTTTAACATGGACGTCAATGGGAAACGCACATGTATTCGGTTCCATACGGGAAACCGTATACGGTTTTTACTTTCCACATACGCATTTGCATACGTTTTTGAAAATTTTGTCCATTTTTAATGGAAGGGGTGTTGGGTGGGGACTTTAGGATGCAAATGCGCATGTGCAAAGTAAAAGCTTTATAAGGTTTCCCGTATGGAACAGTATACATGTACGTTTTCCATTGACGTCCATGTTAAAAAAAAAGTATGCGGTTGCAGTACAGTTTTTAAACCGGAGACAAAATTGTGATCAACCCCGGTTTTGAATTGAGTATAAAAAACGTACTGCAACCGCATACGTTTTTTTTAACATGGACGTCAATGGGAGATACACATATATACGGTTCCATACGGTAAACCTTATACGGTTTTTACTTTGCACATGCAAATGCTAAAGTCCCCACTCGATATCCCTTCCATTAAAAATGGACATCATTTTCAAAAACTTATGTTTTTTTTTTTTATATAAAAATGGACGGCACCGTATGCACTTTTAGAAACAGTATACAGTTTAAAAACGCATATGGTTTACTTTTTCCCATACAGTTCCATCCGTTTTTTTTGCCATATGGTTTTCTTTAGAAAAACTGATTGACAACAGTATGGCAAAAACGTGATGTGAACCTTGAAAGGGTTTAAAAATTGCCCAAGTGCTGTTTCTGGAAGATGATCCTGAGATTTATTTAGATAACAATCTGGAAGGATGTTTTCCTAATACAAAAACATTTTTTTTTACCTTCATCGAGATTACCATTGCAGGAAAATGAGTGGAACTAAGTGGACTGTCACCTATACTATCTATGTTAATTTGAGGCTGGGTTTATGGGTTTACACTAACCTTATATGTTGTGTATTTTTACATCTATATTATGGCTGCTAGTCCAAGGTCCGACCGGCAATCTGACCTGACAGCTGTGAACCCAGCCTAAACTTGTGTGTGTACATTGCCCAGGTTATGGTGCAACAGATACAGCTATTGCACATCTCAAAACATGCATTAGAATCTGAAAAGAAAAAGTTCTTAAAGGGTACCTTTCATCAAAAAACTTTTGATATATTATAGATTAATGTATGCAGAATAACTTTCCTATAGCATGTTATTAAAAAATATGCTTCTTTCTATTTAATTTTCCACTTTGAAAAATGACCACTAGGGGTCTCCCTACCAGTCCTTTATTTTACAGATTTTAGACTCATGCTGGTGTCCAAAATCTCAGACTGCAGCCGGGACACAGACAAGCACAGCACTGCTCCCTGGCAGTGAGCAGTGCTGAGTTTGTCTGTGTTCCGGCTGCAGTTTGAGATTTAGGACTCCTGCATGAGTCTGAAATCTATAAAAAATGACTGGTAGGGAGACTCCTAGTGGTCATTTCTCAAAGTGGAAAATTAAATAGAAAGAAGCATATTTTTTTAATAACATGCTATTGGAAAGCTATTCTGCATACATTAATCTATAATATATCAAAAGTTTTTTTTTAAGAAAGGTACCATTTAAAGGGGTACTCCACTAGAAAACTTTTTTTTAAAAATCAACTGGTGCCAGAAAGTTTAGCAACTGTCCAGAGCAGGATAGGTTTTCTATGGGGATATGCTCCTGCTCTGGACGGTTCCTAAAATGGACAGAGGTGTCAGCAGAGAGCACTGTGGTCAGACAGAAAGGAAATTCAAAAAGAAAAGAACTTTCTGTGGAGCATACAGCAGCTGATAAGTATTGGAAGGATTAAGATTTTTTAAATAGAAGTAATTTACAAATCTGTTTAACTTTCTGGCACCAGTTGATTTAAAAAAAAAAAAAAAAAAAAAAGGATGTTTTCCAGTGGAGTACCCCTTTACGTTTTCTTCTATGACTTGTAAAACTAACATAAGCAGTATCATCCTGCGGGCAGTGATTGTATAGGGCAGCGTTTCCCATGCAGGGTGCCTCCAGCTGTTGCAAAACTACAGTTCCCAGCATGATAGGGTTTCTATGGGGAGGACCATATAGGCAGTGCTTGAACAGAGCAAGGTAACAGTAAGGGAGAATTAGATTTTTTGCGTTTGTTTAGAGCGTTAGGTGCAACGCTGGAGGCTCGTGATGTCACAGCCATGCCCCTTAAATGCAAGTCTATGGGAGGGGGCAATAAACTTGCATTGAGGGGGCATGGCCATGTCATGAGCATGGCGTGGTGTGGCTGTGATGTCACAAGCCTCTGCCCCGCATTGCCAGTCATCCGCCACGTGCATCGGATGTCTGGAGTGCCGCAGTGGAGATCGCAGGGGTCCCCAGTGGCGGGACCCCCAGGATCAGACATCAGACATCCACAGAGTTGTAATTAACTTCTATTAAAAAAATCTTAATCCTTCCAGTACTTATCAGCTGTTGTATGCTCCACAGGAATTTTTCTTTTTGAATTTCCTTTCTGTCTGACCACAAGTGCTCCATGTCAGAAACTGTCCAGAGCAAGGGAGGTTTGCTATGGGGATTTGCTTCTGCTCTGGACAGTTCCTAAAATGGACTGAGGTGTCAGCAGAGAGCACTGTAGTCAGACAGAAAGGAAATCAAAAAAGAAAAGAACTTCCTGTGCAGCATACAGCAGCTGATAAGTCCTGGAAGAATTAAGATTTTTAAATAGAAGTAATGTACAAATCTGTTTAACTCTGTGGCACCAGTTGATTTAAAAAAATTCGTTTTCCACCGGAGTACCCCTTAAAGTTTTCTTTTATGACTTGTAAAACTAACATAAGCAGTATCATCCTGCGGGCAGTGATTGCTTAGGACAGTGTTTCCCAACCAGGGTGCCTCCAGCTGTTGCAAAACTACAATTCCCAGCATGCCCGTACAGCCGAAGGCTGTCCGGGCATGCTGGGAGTTGTAGTTTTGCAACAGATGAAGGCGCCCTGGTAGGGAAACAATGGTTTAGTGACTCACCTGGATGCAGCTGGCAGCGGGGTGTTTGAGCTCTATCATTCTATCTCCATCATCCAGCAGGCTGTTCACCGTCTCCTCCTGGGGTAGCAAATCCTCGCCTTTAAAACGCTACAATGATATGATTTACATTTTAGTTATAGTCCTACTAATAAATAACTTCCCAAATTCTTTTAATGCCTGATTGATTTCAGTCATATCTATATTACTAGATAATACCTCTTACCTTTATTGACTCTTATATATTTATATATTTCACTTTTATATCTATTGACATATTGTAATAGGTGATGCACCACATTGATAATAGTAGATCCATTAAATTGGGAAGATTTATCAAAACACGTCCAGAGGAAAAGTTGCTGAGTTGCCCATAGCAACCAATCAAATTGCTTCTTTCTTTTTTTCAGAGGCCTTTTATAAAAATGAAAGAAGCGATTTGATTGGTTGCTATGGGCATCTCAGCAACTCTATACATTGGCTTGAGAACCATTAATAGGAGATGAAAGCTCTAGAAGGGAATACGATTTCACCCCTTTAGGACCAGGCCAATTTTATTTTTGCGTTTTAGTTTTTTCCTCCTCGCCGTCAAAAATCCATAACCCATATAAGGGCTTGTTTTTTTGCGTGACCAATTGTACTTTGTAATGAAACTTCTCATTTTACCATAAAATGTACGGCAAACCCAAAAAAATATTTTTTAATGGAGGAAATTTAAATGAAAACCACATTTTTGCACATTTTGGAGGGTTTCGTTTTCACACTGTACAATTTATGGGAAAAATGACGTGTTCTTTATTCTCTGGGTCAATACCATTAAAATTATACCCATGGATAGATACTTTTATATTTTTGTACCGCTTAAAAAAAATCAAAAACTTTTTGTACAAAATCAGTATTCTAAAATTGCCCTATTTTGACCACCTACAGCTTTGTCATTTTTCCATATATAGGGCGGTATGAGGGCTCATTTTTTGTGCTGTCATCTGTACTTTTTATTGATACCAAATATGCATATATAAAACTTTTAGATAATTTTTTATACATTTTTTTGGGAATAAAATGTGACAAAAAAGCAGCATTTTTGGACTTTTTTTTATTTTTTACGTTTACGTTTATTTTAACATGCGCATTGCCGCAGAAGCCGTGATCTGTACCGATCACAGCAGATGAGGGGTTAATAGCGGACATCCGCTCGATCGCTCTGATGCGATCGGTCATACACAGGACGTAAATGTACGCCAAACCAGGATGTACATTTACTTCCGTGGTCGTTAAGGGGTTAAAGGATTTGTGTGAGAGTTATTATAAAGGTCATCTTTATGCTCCATAAACTATGGGGGAGATTTATCAAGACCATGGAAGCGTGGTGCAGTTGCCCATAGCAACCAATCAGCGCACTTTATAAATCTCCCCCTATGACTTTTGTAAAAAGATAAATGAGGTATGTGTGGGACTTGTCCTCTGTGGTAGGATCCTCTATTCCAAGCGTATTATACTTTCTTTTACATTTTGTGATCCTTTTTGGCTTTTGTTTACTGTATACAAACAGTTACATTTTGGTTCTGCTTTTGCATCTGTTATATGTGGCTCTTTCCCTATTTTAATGCTTTTTTTATTGTTAGTTTTCCAAACCTTAGGGTGTGTTCACATGATTGATTTCTCACGCAAAATCTACCTAATCCACCTAGGTTGCTACATGCAAATTAGCTATTTTACATGCAGACTAGTGCTTTACAATTCCGCTCCAATCCTCGTCCCTGCTCCCGTGCTTAGACTGGAGGGTGGCGTACCCTTCAAAAATGAATAGCAATAGAAAGAAGTATCCAGCACCAGGAAAGCAGGTAAAATCCTAACTTTACTGTGGCATCTGAATAAAATGGGTACACAAGAGCGTAGTCGCCTACGCCATGATTAAGTGCACCTGAGCCTGAAACGCGTAGGAGACTACGCTCCTGTGTACCCATTTTATTCAGATGCCACAATAACGTTATGTATTTTACATGCTTTCCCGGTGCTGGATACTTCTTTCTATTCTACATGCAGACATCCAAAACATTTAAGAGATGCTCACCTCATATTGCCTGCGGGTTGCAGGTAGGTCATTGATTTGGTCGCTCCAGTCCTGTTTAATAATCTTGTTCTGTTCATCACTCAGGTAGAGCAGCTCCTTTGTGCATCCATGCAAGTGGTTGTACAGGCTGCCCAGGTGCCTGCCCCGCCATGCTGAATCTTCCTGTAATCAGCAGTAATGCTTAAGGTCATTCAAGTCTCATGATGGGACACTTTAATGGACAACTTCCCCTCCATTTCATAGCCAATGTGATTCCTAACATATTTGTAAATCACCTTATTAACTAAAAGTACTTCTTATCCAAGAAAAAACTGCTATAAAGTCTTATAACAGCGAGATCAGGGCGAATTACAGGAACTGGGTTTACCATGTGCTCAGTGCAGTAGAGAAAGCCTGATAAAGCCTTAATTGTGTACCTGCAATCTGAGCCTGTTTGCTGGAAGAAGATATTCCCCCCTCTCACCAGCCATAAAGCTCAATGCAGCTGTTTCTTGTATAGATATCAGTGCATCTAATCCTGTATGCCCACAGTGCTGCAGTGTAACCCTTTCCTTGCTGTGTAGATGCTGTGTCTTTCCTTACTGCCCTCCCAGCACCTTGCAAAACCAATGCATTTTCTCCAGCACTATGTCATGGCATAGCAGAAAGGAGCTTTGATTGGCCAGAGAAAGAACTAGAGTAAAGAAAGTGCAGGTTTGAGTACTATTGGCAAACAGCCTGGCTCTGATCTTACCCCCTTAAATGGAGAGAATTAGAAATAGCTGTGTACTGTGGAGGGTGTCCTCAAGAGCTCAATGACAGCAGAAAGAGCACTAAAATCACCCTGTCACCACTAAAAATATATTACAAATGAGTCAGTAAAGAATTTTAGACCTAATACTAACTAGTACTAACTAGTATTAATAATACCAGTATTATTATTTACTTATTTTTTTAGAATTCGTCAGTTTATTACAAAGTAAAAAAAAACAACAAAAAAAACTAAAAGCAAAAAAAAATAAAAATATACCAGTATTATTAATAATACCACTTTTAAAAGATAAATCATTATAACCTATAACAAGCTTTATTTTGTGCCCCAAGACTATGAAAAAAAATTAGGCTGTGACTAAGATTTCTCTTTGGTCAATCCCTTTCTGAATGTCAACTATGTGAACCATGATGTCCAGGTTTAATTTTATACACACAATATATGTTTGGGTTATTGGTCTGCTTCTACATATGTGGAATATATTGCATTATTTGCTTATCAGCTTCCTTGTCAATGTCATTCTGTAGTGTTGTTACCAAAATGTCTTACCTGCAAGCTGCGATACTGGGTTTTAACAGCTGCCTGGTCCTGTAAGAACATAAAATTGTTATCAATTTCCAGCAAAAAGAATAAAACGCTATACACACTTTTATTCTACATGGATGACAGGCTGCATTGTTTCATGGACGTGTCAGAAGAACCTTTTTATTGCGAGGCTCAAACTTCCATGTTTTTCCGCCCTACCATCATATCTTACAATACACCTTGTGTTGCTCTGTGTGTGTTCTGGGCTTGCGCTGGTCATGCCAAGTTAGTTATTTCTTCCCTATGTCCTCCTATGTTCCTTCTGCTCAGTACCAATATATCCTGGTACTACAAAGCTAAAAACTCCGCCAGCTAAATGACTATGGTATTTTGTAAATATGTCTTCTAACTAATGATATTGATGACTTATCTATAAGATATGCCATTAAGGTCTTATTGCTGGGGATCTAGTCTCTGCACTGATGACATTGTAGGGCCAAGGTCTGACCTTGCTTCAGCTTGGCAAAAAAATTCAGTTGTCATGAACTTCCCGCTAGAGTAATATTCCGCAGTATGCAATATCTAGACATAATTACCTGAGGGAGGTTGCGGATTTCTGTCCCATATTCATCAATCTCTCTCTGGAGAATGTTCTGTTCTGCAATTTGACGTTCCACATCTGCCAGGCTGGGTCCATAGGGAGCATTATCTATTGCTCTCTAGAAACAACATAAAATGGACATGAAAAATGCAGTGATAGAAAATGCATAATTTACACCCCCTTTCTCCATATTACACTAATGCATATCGTCTAGTCCTTCGCACACACAAATAAAAATTCAGATTTTATGGCTCTGTACTCTTCCCATATTCCCAAGTCCACTTCCTCTGGAGAACTTTTAATATTACCTTGTACTTCAGAACATGCAGCTAAGTCTGAACCAGCTCTTTCCAAACCCTTGACTCAACCTAACCGCATTTACGTGTCCATCTCATGGACCACTTCAATATCTCGCTCTGTGGCCTCCAAACCATCCTCAACTGTGCTGCCCAGTTAAAGGGGTCCACCAGTGGAAAACTTTTTTTTTTTTTTTAATCAACTGGTGCCAGAAAGTTAAACAGATTTGTAAATTACTTCTATTAAAAAAATCTTAATCCTTCCAGTACTTATTAGCTGCTGAATACTACAGAGGAAATTCTTTTCTTTTTGGAACACAGAGCTCTCTGCTGACATCACGAGCACAGTGCTCTCTGCTGACACCTCTGTCCATTTTAGGAACTGTCCAGAGCAGCATATGTTTGCTATGGGGATTTTTTCCTACTCTGGACAGTTCTTAAAATGGACAGAGATTTCAGCAGAGAGCTCTGTGTTCCCAAAAGAAAATAATTTCCTCTGTAGTATTCAGCAGCTAATAAGTACTGGAAGGATTAAGATTTTTTAATAGAAGGAATATACAAATCTTTTAACTTTCTAGCACCTGTTGATTTGAAAAAAAAGTTTTCCACCAGATTACATCTCTCTTCTTTCCTCCGCTGCCTCTTTCCTCTACCAGTGACTTCTCTTGCAAATTCATTTCAGAATACAATGACAGTACAAGGGTGTCCACAACCTGTTCCTCCCATCCATCTCTCTAAACGCCAAATGTAATGTCTGGTCCTTGCAAGACACTATTGTCTACTCTCTCCCTTTCTGCTCATGTAATCTGCTCCATGTATCCCCCAAACTCTGGAACCTGCTACCCCAAAGACACCCCCATCCAAACCTTCTAAAGCAACCTTAAAGGTAACTTTCATTAAAACAAATTTTTGCTATTGCGCTCCTTATGACAAATAAAAAATATTTCCAATATACCGTACTTTGTTTTAAAAAAATAAAGTTTTCTATGTTTTATTTGTACTTAAAAAAGCTCAAGAGCACATTTTCCCCCATCTTATACACAGACTCAGGACCGAAGCCCAAACACAGGAAGTGCAGCCTGGAGTGCTGGGGGGGGGGGGGGGGAGGGGGGGGGTGATTCCAACCAACAGTATATGGCAGTTAAGTGTGAGAGGAGCTATGATTGGATGAGGCTGGACACACACCCCCTCAGCACTCCAGGCTGCACTTCCTGTGTTGGGGCTGTGTTTGAGATGGGGGAAAATGTGCTCTTGAGCTTCTTTAAGCACAAATAAAACATAGAAAACTTCATTTTTTTTAACCAAAGTATAATAGAAATATTTTTTATTTACCATAAGGAGGGCAATAGCAAAAATTTGTTTTAATGAGAGTGCCCATTTAAACTCCTTTCCTTCAGAAACGCACATGCCCTGTATTAACTCTATCTACACTATAAAGCTGTATTTGCAGCTACTGTCTGTTCTCCCCATCCCCTCTCTTTTTTATCACAGTAAGCTCTTGTTTGTTGTAGTCTTGAATAGCTTCTATGAAGGCAATTGCTATATAAAATACATTATAATGTATACTAATAATTTGCAAATGTACCTTTTTGTTATCTAGGATCTGTGGCCAATTGACTTTTGGCTCGACAGGTATGATATTATATTTCTCGTACACCTCTCTGTATTCTGTACACTCTGCTGTAAGTCGCTCATGGAGTTGGTGGATACTAGAGAAAAATAGTAAAAAGAAAACATGATCATGGTTTTTGCAAACGGCACATGCTTCATTGATAAATGTTTTCTTATGAACAATGAACATTTTTCATCCTTTTCTCCATTGTCTACGGGCTTTTCCTTCTATTTTCCCAGCATTCTTCATCAGTTTAGTTCTCAATCTGACCCTCAAAGCTTAGACGCCATTGCCTTTGTCTAACTTACTCCTTGTCTATCTCCTCAGCTTGCGGATGTCCATATCTTTTTGCTTTGTCGACATCTAGGAAAAGATCTTTAAGCAGAAGCTCAGAGTCCTTTAGGTTCTTTGCATTTTCTTGCTGATGTTCGAATGACTTCTTCACGGTGTAATTGCTGGCGTCCTACAAGGAAAAAGAAAATAAATATTGTAGATTTAGAAGCCATCACCAATATAAGTTATGGCCCTTACGATTACTAAAGGTGTTTTAAGGCTACATTTATTGATGACCTATCCTCAAAGGAATGTAACTTTTTGCTAAAATAAGCATATCAGGAATGCTGACAGGTCAACTTTAGGATACAGCAGTACCAGGCATGTAAATACAATCAGCTAGTAGTACAGAAGTAAAGTGGGGTGGCCTATTGCTTGGAATTATCCCAAAAATATATATTTTTACATTTAGTGTGTGCATAAGATTGTATGGAAAATCAGTTTTTTAATTAATTCCAAACTGTTCCTATTGCAGTATAGATTTATAATATTATTTGGTGCAAGGTAAAACTTGGCTGTCTTAGTACTTTTAGTTAAAAGGGTACTCCAGTGGAGTGATGCCAGAAAGTTAAACAGATTAGTAAATAACTTCTATTAAAAAATGTTTACCCTTCCAGTACTTTTTAGCAGCTGTATGCTACAGAGGAAATACTTTTCTTATTGAATTTCTTTTTTGTCTTGTCCACGGTGCTCTCTGCTGACACCTCTGTCCGTGTCAGGAACTGTCCAGAGCAGCATAGGATTGCTTTGGAGATTTTCTCCTGCTCTGGACAGTTCCTGATACGGGCATCAGGTGTCAGCAGAGAGCACTGTGGACAAGAGAAAAAAGAAATTCAAAAAGAAAAGAATTTCCTCTGTAGCATACAGCTACTGAAAAGTACTGGAAGGGTAAAGATTTTTTAATAGAGGTAATATACAAATCTGTTTAACTTTCTGGCACCAGTTGATTTACTTTGGATTCCATGTTCATAAACCAAAATTATAACCCCAAGTAGATGGTTGTGATTGGTGACCTTCATTCGTCATGTTCCTACCTGCTTCAGTTTCTGGTGAGTCTCCAAGATATTTCTTTCCACTTGGTCTGCATTTTTCTGCATGCGAGAGATCAACAAAGCCAGTTCATTAGCAGTCGCCCTAGAGGAGAGAGTGGTCACAGTTAAAGTGTACCTGTCAGATCCAACAAAAAAAAATGTTTTTTAATATATCACTCAGTACCCAATCCTGGCCATGTCATCAAATTTTTATGTGTCTAGCACCTTTATTTATTTTTTTATTACACTTTTAATTTAGCTCACTAGTCTGAATTCCTCTCGAAGGGAGGGGGTGTGGCCTCACTGTACAGGTCTCCACCCCTCCCTCAGTATGCTGCCTGCTCACATCTCCCCTAGCATTAACAAAACTACCAGCTTGTCCTCACTGACAGTAGCGGGATACAAGCTGACAGTGGGAGCATTTTTCTTCCAGCTGTGAGCCCTGCGTTCACAGCTGTCAATCAAGGAAGTGTGTCCATGACGTAGGTGATGATGCATGGACACAGCAGGACTAGTATGTGTCCAAGCAGGCAGGGGGGGGGCAGTTGTTTTTGTATCTGACAGTGCCCATTTAAATATTAAACATATAAAGTAGACTGCACAGTGGTAAAGTATAGAAATAAATCCAACATTGATCTGAAGGGCTATTCCCATCAACACATTTCCTCAGAACATACTATAAATGCCGGATAGGTGTCAGTACCACCCCTGGGACATTTATCTATAGGGAGCAGCACATGGCTCTTTCCATAACTTCCACATGCTTAAAGGGGTACTCCACTGGCCAGCGTTTGGAAGTAAATGTTTTGAATGCTGTTTTCACGCTGTCGGGGTCGGTCTTCCCCTCCTGACATCACGGCCATGCCCCCTCAATGCAAGTCTATGGGAGGGGGCGTGGATTGCACTTGTGTGCAATGTGGTCCAGACGGTAGGAGAAAAACTCCAGGCTGGTTGCGGGGTGCACACCACTGGTAGTAGGAAACCACGGGCACCTTGGATTTAGGGGTTAAGATTACTTTATTGTACAATAGACAATGCGTTTTGACAGCATGCCACTCCCTTTATCAAGTCTCTTAAAGAAATTACATTTTAGTAGCATTATATCCATAAAACATTTGAAAAACCCCGGGAGTGCCAGGGCTTAGTGACGTAACGCAGGTAAAACATCACATCCTGTTCACACTGTACGTGTACAGGCAATCAGAACGCATTACTCCCATATAAAACAAACACCAATTGTATAAAAAAAATTATTAAAATTGCGTCTAGGAGTTCCTATAATGTGTAGTGTGCAGTATTATAGAATACTACACTACAATGTAACACACTACAAAAAAGGTTTATCGACAAGGGCTACCCAAAATCGCTTTTGAAAGATGCCTTTAATTAGACCAAAAACCTGACCCAAGATGACTGTCTCCCCTCGACATCCACCCAACCATCAAAAACTAGAGAGACCTTCAGTGAACACAATTCCACTCCTAAATTTATTACAACATACACAGTGGCCCACACCGAAATAAAGGATATCCTAAGAAAACATTGGCATATACTAAAAGAAGATCCCATACTGGGACCAGATCTGAAAAGAAACCCAGACTAAATTTTCGGGAGGGCACCCGTCAGCTTCCGAGACATAAAAATTAAAGGGAATGCAAATATCAACATCAGGACCTGTCCAAAGGAGTACACAAGTGTGGGAAACCACATTGTTTCTGTTGCCCATGTATTATGAGCAACAAAACCACCTTTAACCCCTTAAGGACGCAGGCCTTTTTTGCAAATCTGACCACTGTCACTTTAAGCATTAATAACTCTGGGATGCTTTTACTTTTCATTTTGATTCCGAGATTGCTTTTTCGTGAAATATTCTACTTTACGTCGATTCTTGGTGAAAAATTCCAAAATTTGATGAAAAATTTGAAAATTTAGCATTTTTTTTACTTTGAAACTCTCTGCTTATAAGGAAAATGGACATCCCAAATAAATTATATATTGATTCACATATACAGTATGTCTACTTTATGTTAGCATCATAAAGTTGACATGTTTTTACTTTTGGAAGACATCAGAGGGCTTCTAAGTATAGCAGCAATTTTCCAATTTTTCACAAAATTTTCAAAATCTGAATTTTTCAGGGACCAGTTTGGTTTTGAAGGCTAACCCTTTAGGTGTTTCACAGGAATAGCAGCAAAGTGAATGAGAAAATTAAAAATTTATATTTTTTACACTCGCATGTTCTTGTAGACCCAGTTTTTGAAACTGGAGAAAAATCTTCCTAAAATTTGTAACCCAATTGCTCTTGAGTAAGGAAATACCTCATATGTGTATGTAAAGTGTTCTGTGGGTGCACTAGAGGGCTCAGAAGGGAAGGAGCGACAATGGGATTTTGGAGAGTGAGTTTTTCTGAAATGGTTTTTGGGGGGCATGTCCCATTTAGGAAGCCCTATGGTGCCAGAACAGCAAGAAAACCCCCACATGGCATACTATTTTGGAAACTACACCCCTCAGGGAATGTAACAAGGGGTACAGTGAGCCTTAACACCCCACAGGTGTTTAATGACTTTTCGTTAAATTTGGATGTGTAAATTAATATTTTTTTTTCACTAAAATGCATTTTTTCCCCAAAAATTTTTACATTTTTACAAGGAGTAATAGGAGAAAATGTCCCCAAAATTTGTAACCCCATCCCTTCTGAGTATGGAAATACCCCATGTTTGGACGTCAAGTGCACTGCGGGCGCACTACAATGCTCAGAAGAGGAGTCACATTTGGCTTTTGGAAAGCAAATTTTGCTGAAATGGTTTTTGGGGGCATGTCACATTTAGGAAGCCCCTATGGTGCCAGAACAGCAAAAAAACACATGGCATACTATTTTGGAAACTACACCCCTCAAGGAACGTAACAAAGGGTACAGTGAGCCTTAACACCCCACAGGTGTTTGACGACTTTTAGTTAAAGTTGGATGTGTAAATGAATTTTTTTTCCCACTAAAATGCTGTTTTTTCCCCAAATTTTACATTTCTACAAGGGGTAATAGGAGAAAATGCCCCCCAAAATTTGTAACCCCATTTCTTCTGAGTATGGAAATACCCCTTGTGTGGATGTCATCTGAGCTGCTGGCGCACTACAATGCTCTGAAGAGAAGGATCGCCATTAAGATCATGGAGAGAGAATTTGGTTGCCTTGTGCATTTACAAAGCCCCCTGTGGTGCCAGAACAGTGGACCACTGTTCCAAAAATCTGTCAGACACCTGTGGGGCGTAAATGCTCACTGTACCCCTTATTACATTATGTGAGGGGTTTAGTTTCCAAAATGGGGTAAACGCCCCCTCCCGTAGCCATCGGCTGTCCGGGCATGCTGGGAGTTGTAGTTTTGAAAGAGGTCGGCAGGTTGAAGACCACTGTGGCCTTCGTCATCATCCAGACCCCCGTCATCATCCCCCCCCCTTCATCATCACCGCCTGTCAATCCCTTCATC
Source organism: Hyla sarda (assembly GCF_029499605.1). Taxonomy (NCBI): domain Eukaryota; kingdom Metazoa; phylum Chordata; class Amphibia; order Anura; family Hylidae; genus Hyla; species Hyla sarda. The sequence continues at coordinate 33,439,818 of NC_079201.1, read as the reverse complement.
AGTGGTCTTCAACCTGCGGACCTCCAGATGTTGCAAAACTACAACTCCCAGCATGCCAGTCCGGGCATGCTGGGAGTTGTAGTTTTGAAACCTCTGGAGGTCCGCAGGTTGAAGACCACTGTGGCCTTCGTCATCATCCAGACCCCCCCCCCCTTTAGTTTTCTACACACCTCCCGGCCCGCAGCGCTGAGAAGAGGGCCCCCCCGGTCAAAATGGACAGCCCGGAACGACTAATCCTCCCCACCGGACGGTCCCTGCAGCATAAATGTCCCAGATCAGCTCACCCTTCCTTCCCACCGAGGGGAGGTGAGTAGAAAACTAAAGGGGGGGGGGGTCTGGATGATGACGAAGGCCGCAGTGGTCTTCAACCTGCGGACCTCCAGAGGTTTCAAAACTACAACTCCCAGCATGCCCCGACAGCCGATGGCTGTCCGGGCATGCTGGGAGTTGTAGTTTTGCAACATCTGGAGGTCCACAGGTTGAAGACCACTGAGAAGGGATTGACAGGCGGAGAGTTCACTCGAGTATAAGCTGAGGGGGGCGTTTTCAGCACGAAAGATCGTGCTGAAAAACTCGGCTTATACTCGAGCATATTCGGTAGTTATTTATTTAACTGGCTACTTACCTACCTGCCCTTTTACTGTGCAGGACACCAAGGAGGGCAGTATTACAGTTTGTGGGCCTAGAGATGGGCACATTTTCTAGAGGAGGGGAGGACACTGAAAAAATTTAGAGTCTGACATGTTTGTCCTGCAGATGTTAAGAGATCGACACGGCGGTCTGATCCGAACGGAGAAGAAAATGAAAGAGGACACCGCTGATCAGAAAAAAGGCCCAAAATGTAACTGTAATCACTTATATGGTATACACATCCTGTGTACAGCTGATATCTACCGCCATATGGTCCTGTATATAATCACTTATATAGTATACAGATCCTGTATAGTATACTGGTCTGTATATAGTGGTTTTAGTCAGTACAGTATGGCGGTATTATCCAATTATTGTGTGGTGGTATATATTTACTCCTTGTATACCAGTATTATTGGTCATGGAAATTTACCTACGTTAAAGTGTTTCTTACATAAATACATTTTAGTTTATTGTGTGTGGGATTTGGGTGGAATAGGGGCGTGGCAGAAGATTGACGAGCTGCCGAGCCTAGCAGGGGCCCCGAGTGTTGTCAGTCCGCCCCTGCTAGTGGCCATAGTAATAAGTATGTTAATCATGTATCCTCTACTTCAAAAAGGCACATATATATATATATATATATTACAATAATAATAATAAAATCACCCTATGAAATATTATCAGAAGAGAGGTATTATACAAATAGTTTTACAGAATTTATTTAATAATAAATGTAATATTGTTGAAAAAAGTTTTTCTCCTTTAGTCCAACAGGGTAATTTACCGTATATCTAATCTCTACATAAAGTAAAAAAAAAAAAAAGAAATTAACCTAACTAGGGGTCTCCAATTCGGGACCTCCTGTGAATACCTAACACAAAAAGCAATTCCCTATAAGTAGTACCACTGGCCCTTCCTTTCAAGTATGCGCTCTGGATTCTATATCTATATTTATATCTAGTTGATAAAATATATTTTTTTTTAAAAAGGAGAAAACGGTTTCCTAAGTTTAACTTATAAAGCTGAAACGGTATTACATCAGGATTTGAAAACATCTCTTTTAATAATGTTTCTCTATGAACACATATATATTTTTATGTAATTTATGGTCATATGTATGTTATTTGAATTTTTTGCTTCTATAATACTGCACACTACACATTATAGGAACTCCTAGATGCAATTTGAATAGTTTTTTTATACAATTGGTGTTTGTTTTATATGTGAGTAATGCGTTCTGATTGGCTGCACACACTTACCTGTGTGAACAGGATGTGATGTTTTACCTGCGTTACGTCACTAAGCCCTGGAACTGCCGGGCTTTTTCAAATGTTTTATGTATATAATGCTGCTAAAATGTCATTTCTGTAAGAGATTTGATAAAGAGAGCAGCACACTTTCCAAACACATTGTCTATTGTACAATAAAACAATCTTAACCCTTAAATCCACGGTGCCCGTGGTTTCCTACTACCAGCGGTGCGCGCCCCGCAACCAACCTGGGGGTTTTCTTCTCCCATCTGGACCAGTTCAGTGGTAACACAAGTGCAATATGGCAGTTCATGAAGCATTGCTGATTTGTTTAAATGATATAGAAACCTTGAGGCAATCTCTGTGTACGTGTCAGATGTGTCTCATATGATAATGTGAAGGCTTGCTTCCTCGCTCATAAATAAGTACAATATCTGGAGATTCTCAAAATGTGACCAGCACCTTATTATCAGCTTGTAGAATACATACTAATTCTATCGCTCAGTAGAACATATAATACTGCAAATGAGAGGTTGTGGCCTAGTTATGTCATTTTATGGATTTGGCATCTAACTAATAGCTTCAGATATAATAGAGATTTGATAGTTTCACAGTACCAGTCCATTGAGTCATTCATTATAATGGGAAGGGCACATTATTGGAAGAGTACCATAAAGTAAGTATTCTACTCTGACATTCTTTAGTCTACATATAGATCGCAATTATCAACTATTATTGCCCATAAACATGTCTGGAATCAGACATTTGAGAATACAAAAAAGGAAGCACTCAGAGCTCACACAGCTTTGCTGCTATGCCGGAAGGTCGCAGGAGTCAGAGCGTTCTGTCCTGATAAAGTATGCAGAGAAGCTTGGAGAAAAAGACCTTGGGTTCCAGGCGCTGCCAACTCAAGACATCAAGATCAGAAGATACTTTAGAAGATCCAAGGAAGGATCATGTTTATTGTATAAAATAATAAATATAAAAGAACGCCTTTCGAGGGTAGCCCCCTCTTCATTAGATCAGTATCAGTACTGATCTGAAGAAGAGTAGGCTACCCTCGAAATACGTTATTTTATATTATATTTTTTGTTTTATACAATAAACATGATCCTGCTTTGGATCTTCTGAAGTATCTTCTGGTCTTGATATCTTGAGTTGGCAGCGCCTGGAACCCAAGGTCTTTTTCTTCAAGCTTCTCTGCATACAATATGCAACAATGACAGTACTAAAACTCTCTGCAAACTACATGCACACTAAAATCCTGTTCTAGTGTACACAAGAATGCTGAAAAATAACAAACTTTTGGGAGAAACATGGCCAACAGTGCAAAAGGGTGTGATCACTGGCTATGTGACTGTCAAACTGGATGATACATATTTAGTGGTTTCATAAACAGAAACCACACCTTACCCCGCACTATACAGTAAAGAGTGCATTATGCAAGCCAAATTTATTTCATTCTTAATTCTTTAATGAGCTGATAAATAGAATCATTTAGTATATTTATAGATAGCTGGCACTGCCAGAGAAGCTACCGGTATATCTAAAACACAAAAAGTGTGAGCCTCATCCTAAAGCCTCCATTATTTAATGGAGAAATGTGTAAATGCAGTAGGCTACTGTAGTCTCTGACAATTTGCTGGGAGAATCTAATCTATAATGGAAAGTGGAAAAAAAAGAGACCGGAGGACAGCGCCTTGTGCGTTACCCTTGAATGTCTGGAATCTTGTAATCCTGTAAAAGCGCATATCACCCCCAGCACCTTTTAGCTGTGGAAGAAGCTGCTAAGCCCAGAAGGTCACAGGGAGGGGGCAGCCTAACCTGTCACGATACAGTATTTTGGTGTAGAAAGAAGATCTTTCACAGGCGCTGCTTTGACCAAATCTGTAGAAAGAAATCTCCAGGTGTTGGGTATTATTAAATCCACAACAGAATGTAAAGCAATAACAGAAATGGCAATGACACGTTTCGGGGGCTTCTTTCCCCTTCCTCAGATTGCCATTGGCAATCTGAGAAAGGGGGAAGAAGCCCCCGAAACGCGTCATCACCATTTCTGTTATTGTTTTATTATTTTAAATATTCCATGTGGATTAAATAATACCCAGTATCTGGAGATTACCTTCTACAGATTCGGACGGAGAAGCTGATGGCTTCCACATTTTGGTGCAAAGAAAATAGGACTACTTGAATTTAAATATAAATTCTATGATACAGTATGTCAACATACAGATAGAGAATGTTCTATTTTAAAAATACAACTGATTTATTTCCAGTGTATCCATTGTAAACATGGGATATATTGATTTATATCAAATAGAGTAAACCTATATTCACAATGAACGTAAATTACTAAAAATCAGAAAGGCCAGAAATAGTAAGTATAAAATCGTTGGAAAGGTTAAGTGAATAAAATAAATGTACTAAAAACAGATGCCTAAATGGGCACTGTCATTTGCAAAAACTTTTTATTAAATTTAAAGAATAACATTTTATGTAGATTTGTAATGCACATTAAAGGTGACCTTTAATGAAAGAAATCTTTTGATGTATTATAGATTAATGTATGCAGAATAACTTTCCAATATTTTTTTGCAAATGTTATTCACAAATATGCTTCTTTCTATTTAATTTTCCACTTTGAAAAAATGACCACTAGGGGTCTCCCTACCAGTCCTGGCCTCAAGCCTTTTTTTTTTAAATAGATTTCTGACTCATACTGGAGTCCTAAATCTCAGACTGCAGCCGGGACACATACAAGCTCAGCACTGCTCCCTTCCAGGGGATTAAAAAATGAGTATTTGTATCATTGAAAAATTGTTATCTTGTCCCTGCAGCTACTGCCTGTGTGTCTTAGCTGGGAAAAATTACAGGAAGTAAGGGGCCCAGCCGAGGCACACAGGCAAAAGCTGCAGAGACAAGACAGCATTTTTCATCCAAAAATATAAAACAAATTTTAACCAATATATACGTGTATCTTATTTTTTTTTTATCCAAAAGCAACACTTGGTAATAAAAAGGAGTACTAAACTTATAGAAGTAAAGCTATTAAAGAAGTTCACAGCACCATTTCCATCTAAAGAAAGAGGATTGATATTTAACAACTGCATATTAACATAGAAGATTCATAACAGAAAAAGAGCACATGGTGCCTCTATTTTCTTTTTTTTATATATTAAGATAGATATATGTTAATCTGTGGATTTACCAACCACATCTGCTAGAAATTTTTACCAACCATCTATTCCTTTCGGTAAAGTAATATTCTTTATTTTGATTGTTTTCTCCACCCACCCCCTAACTAACCTCAGATTATGATGGTTGAACAACAAAGGCATTGTTCATTATTGTCCATATTGGCTGTCTACTTATGAACACATTGGCCCTCATTTACTATTGCAAACCAAACATGTTTTGTAGGGATGTGCACAAGAAAAGGGGGCATGTCTCCGAAAAGGGGCGTGTTCCCGACATTTTCACAAAAACCCAACATATTTACTAAGGTTTCCACGTAAAATTGGTGGATTTCAGCTAAGGAAAACCCTACAGATCAGAGCATGTGTAAAAAAAAAGCAAAGTGTACGGAAAGTGGAAAATGTAGGGAAACCTTAGTAAATACCATGGAAAATAACTTGTAGGGAATTAAAACCCACAAAGAAACTCTTAGTAAATGAGGGCCAATGCATTGTTGTTGTTGTTTTTAAAAACTAATTTACACCTCCAAAAAGAACAGTTTTCTCTCATTGAATTCAATGGGACAACATTTATCAGTTCACATGTAGTTATATTTTAGGGCCGTAATTCTAACATCCTTAAAGAGTACCTATCATGAACTCATATGTCCCTAATCCCCCCCCCCCCTTATTGGTCCCTGACTCTAATCCTACCTTCTTCTTCTTTTTTTTTTCTAAAACACCTTTTCCTACCTTTATCAGTCCCTTCTTTGTTGCTCAGTTTGTTGCCCTCAGGGAGAGAGGAGGGGGGAGTGGCCCAGCAGGTGTGACATCAGCTGAAGCCTGGCTGGGCTCACTTCCGCTGCTTCTTCTACCGCCGGTTGGGGGGGGGGGGGGGAACTTATACCATACATGGGGATGGAGTTCAATTTACCATATGCCATTCACTTCTCTGCTTGTAATCGGTGCCGGGTGGGGGTGTCATGCGCAGCGATCCTGCTGTGGACTCGGGAGCCGCGGTCCTGCTTTTACTCATGGGGGGGTTGGTGAGGCCGGTCCACCGTCATGCCTGTACTCACGGGGGGGGGGGGGGGGGTTGAGCGGTATGGGATTGGGGGCAGGGATGGTGATGGGGTCCTCAGGCTCTGCGGGAGGGTGTTTGTTATCACAAGCAGACACAGCAGCCTGAATGACAGGCAGGGAGCTGTGCTGTGCTTTTCAGTGTACTGAGATTGCGGACTCATGCAGCCAGGCTGGCATGAGTCTGAAATCAATGAGCCAGGACATGTAGGGAGACCCTTAGTGGTCAGTTTTTAAAAAGTTTAAAAAAATATATAAAGATATATTTTTGTTAATCACATGTTATTAGAAAGTTTTTTCTAATACAATGATTAACAAAATATAAAAAAAAAATTTGGTGACAGGTACCATAAAAAAATTTGGGCTATTCATGTTCCAAAAAAAAAAAATGGTTTTGCTGAAGTTCCTCCAAAAGAGATGTTATATTAGGTAGCAGCCTAAATAGCAAATAAATAAATAACCAGAATTTTTTTTAAAATGGCGCAAAAAATAGCTAATATAAACTCCAAATTCCAGAAAATAATACACTGGAAATAAAGAAAAAGTTAAATAAATTAAGTAAAATAAGCCATTATTTGAGCCTCAAAATACACTGTGTGAACCTAGCCTATAAGTAAGTGTCAAACTGGCCATCGTTGTTCAACGATTATCTTTTTTGGGAACATCCTGAGAACATTTTTTTCTTGAAGGATCATTCGTGGATGATAGATCTTTTCTAAATAGAAGATCTTTTGTCCAATATTTGGTCAAAAAAAGCCAATGTCTTTCCAGACAATGACAGTCTTTCAACTTTAAAGAGGTTATTCCCCATAAAGTGATTTTAGCACCTACCTGCCAGACAATAATGGACATGCTTAGGAAGGATCTGTGCTTGTCTTTGGATTAAATGGCTGTGTTGTGAGATTACCATAAAGCTTTGGCTTTCTTTTTGTGAACCTCAGTATTTCCTGTTGAAGTTTTCTTTTTTTACTACAATTCCCAGAATTCCACTTTCCTACCTACCACACATTAGCCACCCCACCCACTGAACGACAAACAAGCTAGATTCAATGAAAAAGGCCAGTGCTTTCTAATCAGGGTCCCTCCAGCTGTTCCACCCATTGAAGCAGATAGGCTCCCTGTCATCACCTGACTAGTGATGTCAGGTCTCGGCCGCACTGCATCCTGGGAAATACCCGAGGCAGGAGTAATTTTGTATGCTGTAAAAAATTAACATCCAGTGCAAAGATCACATAAGAATATGAGACCAGCTGTTAGAGACAGGTACAGACACTATATTATGAACTAAACTAACTGTACAGCCCCTGTAGCATAAAAAAAATCATGGAATACCCCTTTAATCTAATGTGCACAGCTATCTGAAGTCTTTCCTGAGAAGTTTTATGTTTAAGACCTTTCACCATTTTTGTAGTTACCTTCTATTTTATCTTAACAAGCTCTGGCAAAATAAAACCTGAGATGTGATTGGTTTAAGGCAGATTTAAAAATTTGTATCAGTATTCCAGCTGTCGTCTCACAAGTTCCTACCAGTTATACCTCCAGCTATACAGCCAAGCATTCCACTTGCTTTCCCTTTACCCTGTTCTTACTGTTGACCATCTTTTGTTTTAAAAGGGGTACTCTGCCCCTAGACATCTTATCCCCTATCCAAAGTATACGGGAAAAGATGTCTGATCGTGGGGGTCCCACCGCTGGGGGACACTGTGATCTCCCTGCTACACCCGGCGTTCCTTTAGAGCGGCGGGTGCAGCGTCGGAGGCTCGTGACGTCACAGCTACGTCCCCTCAATACAAGTCTATGAGAGTTGGCGTGATGGCAATCACGCCACCTCCCATAGATTTACATTGAGGGGGCGTGGCTGTGATTTCATGAGTGGGATGTGACTGTGATGTCACCAGCCTCTGCCCCGCAAGTCATCTGGCACAGAGCGAAGTTCGCAGCCGAGATTGCTGGGGGTCCCCAGTGCCGAGACCCCCACAATCAGACATCTTATCCCCTATCCTTTGGATACCCCTTTAACTCATTCTTAAAAGTTGCTCTAAAGGTAGTGTTTTACTTTAACATATCTGAGATGTCATAGGTTAGTTGTTTGAGTATCTTTACCCAGTAGCAGTAATGAGTCATCCCTGAACTTTACCATCTAAAATGTAATGTCACTTTAGAAAAAGGCAGAAGTAGGAAGACAGCTCTTGGTGATGTCATCTAATATGCCACCTAAAGCAATTTGCAGTTGGAGCTAATCGAGCAGACATGTCATAATGTGACTCGAAATCTGGTTTTCTATATTAAGGCCAAGACTACATGGCCATTCAATGCATGACAATCATCAAATATCACGTTATCTCCTATGAAGGAGGGCTTCGTAATAACTATATCTACATTGTAAGATTTTGGAGACAGCAAATTTGTGTAGAAAAAAAAGAAACAGGTGGCGCTATCTAAGCGCCGTTACTTTACTACAAAACTTGGGGAGGAAAGAGTAGATATGCAGTCACCTAATATGTTGCACTTGCAGGCACAACACTGTATCAAGCACATTTTAACTTCGTTGTGGCTGCTGGGCGTCTACAACCGATCATCAAAGATGGTGGTGGTAGCTCATATGCAGGTTGTGGTAATTTTGTTGAATTGCATGAAAAAAGAGATGCAGCAGTGGTGCCTGAGGCATGCCGTGATAGTCAGGGAACAAATTCCAGATGTAGATAAACAAAATAAATTTATATTTAAAGATGATGATGCGTTTCACGAGCGGTCACTTGGGTCATCAGGGCACGACCTGATGAAGCGACTGACTGCCCGCGAAACGCATTGTCATCTTTTAAAAAAAATTAATTTAGTTCATCTACATCTGGAATTTGTTCGTGGAATCCAATGAAAATTTTGGAGACCATATAATTGTGGTGGCATGAAGCATTTTGCATGCATTTTATTTAATGTGCCCCATAGGTTTACAAAAATCTTAATACCACTTTATACCACTCTACCGTGATCACATAGCATAAGAAGTCAGAAAGCACGTAAGATCTTCATGGAGCATTAGTCATAGACCTCATGCACACTACGGTTATACAGTTTCTTAAAACATCTGAGTTGTAATACAATCCCCATGACTGTACCTCCCTACAGAGGCATAATAGAAACTTTTTTCTTTTGCAGATACATCATTCCTTAGTTGAGCCACACCTGAAGTGATGGAAGCCCTTCAAACCAGACTGAACGGAATCAGGTTCTTCTAGTCAAGAGGTCAGAACACAAGGCAGCATTGATCCAATAATGTTAATATTTAGTTTAACAATGATAGTAAGAAGTAGAGTGACATGAAGAGCTTTGTAACAGCCAGAGAGCACAAAATATTTGGAATTCCTGGCTGCTTTTTTGCTGAAGGGCTACTTAAGCAGACTGGTTCTGTAGAAGAATCAGGAGCAAAGTAATGCAAATGTGATGCAAATAGTATAAATCACTTCCGAAAGACAAAAACATGCAAATCCAATAAAGTAACATTGACGTGACCTATGACTGCATTAACCCAGAGCTCCCACATACTGGGACAAGAACATAAAAACACCTGTTTATAATATTCTCTTTATTGCCCCAACCTTCCTCAGGAATCCGCAGCACTCAAACACACCCTAATAAAAAAAATCTTTAATTGAGGAATAAAGTACAACGTTCATGTTATCCACAGATACCAACCACAATGCTGAAGGAAGTCGGTGACAAGTAGTGCTGTCCACTTGTTATAAAACTGAAAATCTCATCATGCCCACTTCAGCATTAGTTAAAAAGCAGCTGTATGAAACCAACTGAGATAAAAAATTTTGTATAATGGATAGCTGCCATTACAAGGATATAATAGAGGGGGGTCCACACTAAAGTCATGGTGGGGAACCAGTAAGGTTAGGTTCGGACTGAGGAATTTCAAGATGGGAATAGGGGCAGCCATCGCCAACGGAATCAGTTGGAGCTAGGACCACGCAGACATTGCCGATCCCTATAGACTACAAGGTATTCCATGCTGTATTCTGATGAAAGAATGAGAAACATCATTCCATTTTTTAGATGGTGGAATTTCAGCGGCCAAAGCTGCACTGTGCATCGGAATCCCATTGACAGCAATGGGACACTGCGGCATTGGAATTTCTGAGCACAATTTCTAAGCAGAATTACGCTTAAGAATTCCGAAGTCTGAACATGTGCAATCCAGTGAATTTCGTAGGTGGCAGGGAATTCTATGGCGCTGACCAGGACAGAGACAATTCAGGTGAGTAGGTTCAGGTAAAAAGTTTTATTCAGCAAAGATGCATCTTAGCTGAATAAAGCTTTTTACCTGAACCTACTCACCTGAATTGTCTCTGTCCTGGTCAGCGCCATAGAATTCCCTGCCACCTACGAAGTTCACTGGATTGCACAAGTTTACACGGGAAGGCTGCAGACGGACAACAAGGAATCCTCCATTGTTCAATACGTGCTAACCATTGTGTTTGTCGGTGCACAACTGGAGCGGGTAAGACACCATCTTGACCATCGTCCCTGTCCGGCATTAGCATGTGTGATCCTCCAAAGTGAGCGCCTCTGCTTTGTGTTTGTAGTCTGAACATAGCCTTAGTCTAAGCAGGTGCCATTCCATTGAAATCTGCTTATTCTTGTATTATATTGAACACCAATTTGTTTTGTCTTCGCCTGCTGATGCAGGAGAATATATGGCTGCCCACCAATTCTGAGTTACTCAACACAGCCACATAAAACATCTGGTTTATATGGAGGTCAAATTATTCAGTGCTGTCTCTCACTATACAAATGAATATAAATGTATTATGTATATAGAGCCTATATAGCTTATTATTAAATGTAATGGCATGTGATCCCATTAGTATTTAGGTGGAGAACCCAAGGTATAGCTTCCGCACCAGGGCTGAGAACATAGAAGCTACGCCTTTGATAGAAGACATCTTTTGTTTTTTTTATATAATAATAACACCACAAAACTACATAGTATACACCAATAGGGAAACCACAAAAGATACAAAAGTCAAGTCATACTTTTAGTCTTTTCACAGCATGGTCTAACTCAAAATGTTGTCTGTTTTATGAAAATGTTTTTGTGGGACTTAAGCTTGTTTAATGGAGATATAAAAGATCTGCCACTTTATCACATACTTTTGATTTATTTCCTCACCATTACCAAGATCTCTGCTGGCTGTCAATGAATAGAAAACATTATTCTTTCTATCCAGAACCTGAAAATCCCTACAGACAAATGAGACTTTTGTGCAGTTGTAGGCTAAGTTCACATCTGTATTAGACACACAGTTTTGAGCATCCATTATGGATTTGGTTATATTGATGGAAAGAATCAAGAATCTTGCAATGCTGGAGTCTGTTGGGCAATATTGGTACCTATTGTGAGATTGCTTTTACAACCTATGTTATTTTTTTCTACTTCTGTGATGAAACGGAATTGAAGACACAGATGTGAACTCTGATACTCTTTGCCTCAATTGATATATTGTAGCATACTATCAGGACATGAGAGATATATGTGCTTCCGAGATGGCTCTAAGAAGATTGTTCAATTTGCATGCAATTGTAGCAAACTCTCAGTTGTATGCAGAATTGGATCAATACTGCATGCAAATAGTGAGAAATAGAAAATAAACAGTTTTTACTTTCTTTTTGAGCCAAAACTAAGTAGATCCAGAAGAAAAGAGACATGTAAAGGAATGACTTGTACTTAAATGACTAATGCTGGATCGGCTTCGAGCTATGGCTAGAAAAACTGCATCAAAAACTGCAGTAATGTTTAAAAACATGCTCTGTATGAAAACCTTCCTAAATAATACAATGAAGAAAGGTGACATTACGTAAGAACAGGGTCCAAGATCCTCAAACAGGTTGAATAGGGGAGACTGGGTGGGTGTTACTGCCTTTGATTCATTGTCTACCTGTTAATCTGGTTCCTAATAGCATCCTGTCACCGCCTAATTTCGGTGTCACCTTTACCGTTGAATTCAGACAACACCCCAATACTATGGTGAATCACAGCAGCCCATTGGAATTAACCCCTTCTTGCTGTAAGAACGTATGCATGTTTCCATACTGACATTCAAAAGAAAGTTTTAAACATTTTTGGAATTTTTTATTTTTATTTTCGGAAGACTTAAAATTGAAAGAACCACTCGTGGCATGCCACTTTATCTTTTTTTTTTTCCTCATTTGTTTTTGCTGTTCTGAAGTTAAAAAATTACCTTTTACTATAGTGGAATCATAAAAAGCATAAGAAAGATGTAGCACTGGCTGCATCATTTATTAACTTGGATATAGGTAATGTAATAGGTTTACACACATTGCAATCTCACAAGCAGTAATACCAAATGATAAACTCAACTTTTCCACACAGGTATGAAAAGCTAAAATTTGTATCTTTCTAGTTCAAGAGTTCAATACATTTATCAGAGTTGGCTTTCTGAAATTAATAATTGGTATTAGATACATATTTAACATAGTTAACATCAGTTACAGACTAGTAGTGCCATTCAGCATAGCAGAAGTTGTAAACAGTTGCAATAACCAGCATTGTTGCAGACCCACTTGAAGAAGTGAGATTCTAAGCCTGGAGACAAGTGTCCCCTCACAGCCATTACTACTGACAAAGTTTGGATAGCTACCCTGCACCTAGACTCACTTGCTATACTTTGTAGGCGACTTGCTCGGTGACTTGGTGGGTGACTTGGTAGGTGACTTGGTAGGCGACTTGCTTTGTCCCTTGAACATGTTGCTTCTTTACCCCCTTTGCCGTCCCTCCCTGCGGTCCTGGAATCTCTGTCCTAGTGTTCGATGCACCTGAGAACCTGACAGTGACAAGCAGAGAAGAAGAGGTATGTGAGGCAGGACAGTGTAGAAACAGCAGGCCCCTCCCAAAACTTCTAGCCCAGGCGATGGGAGCTGAATGTGTATGTAACTTGCTAAACCAGTTGTGTAGGACAGAGACCTGTCCCCACCCAGAGAGTTTGTCCCATTTTAAGAGCACACTTGTCAATACTCTTTATGTCATGTTTAGGAGCATAGATGGGCATAGATACTTTACTTCACAGGCTTCTATTTTTTTCTGGATGGCTTAAATAGGAGACAAGAAAATCATGAACGGCCTGTCTCATAAAAAAATCGACTAGGAATAGTTGGTAGGGGTATGGCCACCGTAACCCCTAATGATCGCTGAAAAAAAGTAGTGATGTCTCTACAAAAGGGTGTCAGCTGCTTTTTTTCAGGTGCTGCATGTATGACTATTGACTATAATGGCCATTTATTCAACAGTCCAGAAAAAGTATGAAGCTAACAGCAGGCGTAATTACACAACTCTGTATTATTGTTGCCACAAAATTCTAGCGATTCATAGGATCCTCACTTTTTGGTGACAAACCCTATAAATGCTTTTAAGACAACTACTTTTAAAGGGGTTATCCAGCTTTTCAAAAAATTGTTGATCTATCCTCCAGATAGGTTATCAATATAAGATTGGTGAGGGTCTGACTCCTGACACTTCTTTCGATCATCTATTTGATGGTTCTGCAGCGCTTGGACAGATTCTTCAATGTCTATATTTTCATTTTGGCACTGGCTATACTTTTAGTGGTAGTAGTGCAAGAAACACCTGTCTGCCACTGATTTCTTACACTGCACTGTCACTTAAATGGGCACTCAAATGGGCACTGTCAGATTCAAAAACTTTTTGTATGTTGTACATCATGGCAAAAGATTAACCTTTCTTAATAATAACATTTTATTTCCTTATTTATTAATTTTTTTAAATCATGGCTTAAAAAAAATAACCACTAGGTATCCCCATACCATCCAGAACATATTCCTTTCTGACTACAGCATCATCTTTGTCTGAGCCAAAGCACAGGCTGGGACAAAGTCCAGTAAGTGAGAGTGGGCTAGCACTTTTATGTGCTCACTCCTGTCCTATCAGGCTCATGTCTGAAAACAGAGAAAAGGGGGTTACAGAACAGCCTGCAGTGATTGGATGAGGAGACCCAGCAAAGCAGACTCTGAGAGGAAGATGAATCATGCAGAATGAGAGCAAGAGAAAAACATGCCCATCAAAGCACAGGATGAAAAACCAAGTGAGCAACAGAAGAAGGTATTTGTGAGAAAAATATAGGCGTTAGACACATAAAAATTATATGTTCATGAAGAGGATTATGTACTGAGTGACTTAGTATTTATTTTGTGGGATGTGACAGGTACTCTTATTGTACTGCCAGATATGCTGGCCAAGGGCGCACTTCTACCCTGCCACCACGTGCTGTCTCCGGCACGGGTGGCACTGCTGTCTCCCTACAGGTCCCTGTCTGCAGCCTCCCAGCCAGCTGAGATTTGATCTGAGATTTAGAGGGCCAGCGCACCAATAATTGGTTGCTGACCCTATAAGTAATTCTCACTTCCCCTCTACCCCTGACGAATATTTGTTGTCTAGTTGCCTAAGAGAAAGCGTTTTCCTGTGTCTTGCCTCGCGGTGTATCTGATTCTTACTATGTATTCTGACCTTCTTGCTATGTGACCAGACCTTGCTTCATTGCCACCTGCCCTGACCTCCTGCCAGTCCTGACTACATCTGTGCTACATTATTCCTCGGCTGCCTGAGGGAACGAGTTGTACCAGGGGTACCGAGCGATCTGGGTGCCGCCTGCCGCAGCAGGTCCATCCCCCTTGCAGGGGGGCTCTGGTGAAAACCAGCAGCACCTTAGACTCCGCTTCCTGGTGCGGCCCACGGCATCATCCCCACCGGTCAGTGGATCCACCTTACCACAGTAAGATCAGTAAGATCCGGCCATGGATCGGGGTGCCTCTGTCAGATGTTCCAGACCTATCTTCTATTGTGGCCCAGCAGTCTCAGAAAATTGTGCAACAAGCGCAGCAGTTAAATCAACTGTCTGCAATGATGCACCAGCTCCTTACAGTCCAGCAGCAGCAACTACAGCAGCAACAACAACCAGCTCTAGTGGTTCCTCCGGTGTCTGCAGCTTCCCAAACTTTGTTTATCTCTGCCGACGAAGTATGAAGGAGACCCTAAATTGTGCAGGGGATTCGTGACCCAGTGCTCCATGCATGTTGAACTGATGGCCGATCAGTTTCCGAGGGAGCGTGCCAAGGTGGCCTTCGTGGTTAGTCTGCTCTCTGGCAAGGCTGTGGCCTGGGCCACTCCTCTCTGGGACAAAAGCGACCCGTTTACTACAAACCTGCAAGCTTTCCTCACTGAATTCTGCAGCGTCTTTGAAGAGCCTGCACGGTCTTCCTCTGTAGAAACTGTGCTTCTAAACCTCCGCCAAGGGGATTATTCTTTTGGCGAGTATGCGGTCAAATTTCGTACCCTGGCTTCAGAACTTGATTGGAATAATGCAGCCCTTTGTGCCACCTTCAAAAAGGGTCTTTCCAGTAGGGTGAAAGATGCTTTGGCCGCACGAGATCCTCCTTCTTCCTTGAGGGAGCTCATTCTCCTGTCCACTCGAATTGATGTGCGCTTTGCAGAGAGGTGTAAACCTGCTCAAACTCGTTGTTTCCCTCGACTGGCACCGGTGTTTCAGCATACTCCTCTGTCACCTGCTGTACCCTCCTGCTGAAGAAGCTATGCAAGTGGACCGCTTTCACCTGTCACAGCATGAGAGGTCCCACTGACATGAGGAAAATCTTTGCCTTTATTGTGCCAGTCCGGAACATTTCCTCAAAGACTGTTCTCTTTGTCCTCCTCATCCTGGAAATGCACGCACCTAGGGCACGTTGTAAAGGTGTCTCTAGGTGAGTATCTCCTCTCCTCGTTTGTCTATGCTGGTCCAAATGTATACCTCTTCTGGGACTTTGTTTCAAGCCTCTGTTTTTTTGGACTCAGGAGACTTTGATGAAATTCCCTGCAGACCCAATGTCCACAAGTATCGTCTTCCAGTGTCTCGGCTCTGCAAACCCCTATACATTTCCTCCATCAACGGTGAAAGTTTGATCTTCGCGGTAAAATACAGCACGGATCCTCTGACCATGCACTTGGGGGTTTTACACAAGGAGAAGATCATGTTCTATGTGCTTCCTTACTGCATTCTTTTGTGTGGAGAAGGATGTCTCTCTTCACCCTTTGCTTATCGTGGTCTCAATAAAATCACCATCAAGAATCGGTATCTTTTACCTCTCATTTCTGAGCTCTTCGACTGTCTGCCGGGCGCCAAAGTCTTCACCAAATTGGACCTGCAAGGAGCATATTATTTAATCAGGATTTGAGAGGGAGACGAGTGGAAGACGGCTTTTAATACACGTGATGGACACTTTGAGTACTTAGTGATGCCGTAAAAATGGACTTTGTAACGCCCCGGCTGTCTTCCAGGAATTTGTAAATGACATCTTCCGTGATCTTCTTTACATGTGTGTCGTGGTTTATCTTGATGACATCTTGATCTTCTCTCCCAACTTGGAGGTGCATCGCACTCATGTGCGTCAGGTCTTACATTGCCTGCGGAATAATCATCTTTATGCCAAACTTGAGAAATGTCTTTTTGAAAAGACGAGTCTTCCGTTCCTGGGTTACATTGTCTCTAGCCAAGGCCTCCAGAAGGATCCAGTCAAGTTGTCTTCGGTACTCAATTGGCCACGACTTCTGGCCATACAAGGTTTTCTTGGATTTGCCAATTATTATACACAATTTATTACACATTTCTCCTCTTTGATTACTCCGATTGTGGCTCTCATCAAGAAAAACAGTAATTCTAAGTCTTGGTTCACAGAAGCAGAACATTATTTTACCCAATTGAAGTCTGCCTTTGCTTCTGCACCTGTTCTGTCTAGACCCGACCCAGAAAAGCCGTTCTATCTAGAAGTAGATGCCTCATCAGTAGGAGCTGGTGCCATCTTAATTCAAAAGTCCTCTAGGGGTAAGATGGTGACTTGTGGTTTATTTTCTAAAACATTCTCGCCTGCTGAGAGGAACTATTCTATTAGAGACCGGAACACTTGGCCATTAAGCTTGCCTTAGAAGAGTGGAGTCACTTATTGGAAGGTTCTACTCATCCTGTCAGTATCTACACGGACCATAAAAATCTTTTATATCTTCAGTCTGCACAGCGTCTCAATCCCCGGCAGGCCAGATGGTCTCTTTTCTTTTCCCGGTTTAACTTCTTTATTCATTTGCGACTACGGACAAGATTGTTAGAGCTGATGCTCTCTCTAGAGCTCCTGATGTAAAAGGTCAGGACTCTTCTCCCCAGCATATTGTTCCTCCTGAACGAATGATTACAGTGGCGCCTGTTGTTCTTCAGCAAGTTCCTCCAGTGAAGTCTTTTGTGCCTCCTCATCTGAGACGTAAAGTGTTGTTTTGGGGCCATTCTTCTTTACTAGCCAGTCATGCTGGAGTACGGAAGTCCATTCAATTGATCACCCAGCATTATTGGTGGCCGAATCTGGAGTGTGATGTCACTGATTTTGTACGTTCCTATGCCCGTGAAAAGACTCCTCAGCTCAAGCCTGCAGGACTTTTACTTCCTTTGCCAATCCCAGAGTGCCCTTGGTCACACATTGCTATGGACTTTGTTACTGATCTGCCTCCCTCCTGCCACAACACAGTCATTTGGGTGGTCGTTGATCATTTTTCCAAGATAGCTAATTTTGTGTCCCTCCCTGGACTTCCTTCTGCTCCACAACTGGCGGATCAATTCCTTCGGCATATCTTTCGTTTGCATGGCTTACTATCTCACATTGTCTCTGCTCATGGGGTTCAGTTTGTTTCCAAATTCTGGCGGGCTCTCTGCTCTCCTCTCAAGATCAAGCTTGACTTCTCTTCAGCATACCACTCTCAGTCCAACGGGAAAGTAGAGAGGGTGAATCAGATTCTTGGAAGATTATCTTCCCCGTTCTTCATCGTCTACAGCTGTCACCCTCGTCCTCCTCTTCCTCTACCAGTTCCTTCTGAAATACCTGTGGTGGATATTCTTTTAGGGGACTTTTCTTCTATTTGGCAAGAAACTTGGCACTTTTTCATTCTTGCATCTTCTCGCATGTCCTTTCAAAGTCCTTTCAAAGGACTTTCAAAGTCATGCAACTTATTAATCCTGTGTCTTACAAACTCCATCTGCCTCGTTCTCTACGCATTCAGAACAAATTTCACGTCTCTCTCATCAAACCCGTTATTCTTAATAATTTTTCTCATGGGGATGTCTCTTCCACTCCTGTCTCTTGTTCCTCTGACAGCTTTGAAGTTATGGAGATATTGTCCACCAAGATCGTCAGAGGAAAATGCTTCTCCTTGGTGGATAGGAAGGGGCTCGGGCCTGAAGAAAGATCTTGGGAACCTGAGGAGAACATACTGGACCAAGGTCTGATTCATCGGTTCCTGTGGCCCAAAAAGAGGGGGAGACCTAAGGGGGGGTACTGTTACAAGTGGCTCCATGGCCAGACATGCTGGCCACGGGCACACTTCTACCCCGCCGCCCCGTGCTGTCTCCAGCATGGGCGGCACTGCTGTCTCCTTTCCGGTCCCTGTCTACAGCCTCCCGGCCAGCAGACACGCTCCCCGCCGCATTTCTGGCTCCACTGTGCTCTCTCACTGCCGGTGCATGCGTCCCTGGTTACTAGGGCGCACGATTTAAAGTTTAGATTTAAAGGGCCAGCGCACCAATAATTGGGCGCTAACCCTTCAAGTAATTCTCACTTCCCCTTGACCCCTACTGGATATTTGTTGCCTAGTTGCAAGAGAAAGCGTTTTCCTGTGTCTTGCCTCTCCGTGTATCTGACCCTTGCTACGTATTCTGACCTTGCTCCTGTGCCGCCTGCCTTCTGACCTTCTTGCTACATGACCAGACCTTTCTTCTTTACCGCCTGCCCTAACCTCCTGCCAGTCCTGACTACATCTGTGCCTCATTATTATACGAGTCATACCAGGGGTTGCGACCTGGGTGCCGCCTGCCGCAGCAAGTCCATCCTGCTTTGTGGCGGGCTCTGGTGAAAACCAGCGGCACCTTAGATTCTGCTCCCTGGTACGGCCCACGCCATCATCCCCACAGATCAGTGGATCCACCTTACCACAGCCATTACAGGTACATTTTAAAGGAGTACTCCGGCGCAATAAAACTTATTTCCTATCCAAAGGATAGGGGATAAGTTTTAGATTGCGGATGGTCCGACCACTGGGTACACTGGCAATCTCCTGCACGGTGCTCCAGCAGTCCCCAGGAAGGGGGGGAGTTTAAAAAAAAAAGGCTTTAAGGAAATTATACATAAATTAACATTGTTACAACAATCCCACATCTTGAATAACTATGATTACCTCTTCTCTTCTGGTGCTTTCTATGTGTTCCTTTTGAGCAAAACATGAGTGGGCTTAGCTTCAACAGCAGGCCATGTGGTTGGCAGACAATAGTTCCCATCAGGCATTGCTGATATCTATTCCAGGCTGTTCTTTTCCCCTGCATTGCCCTGTCGCTATAGAGTAAGTGTCCTTCCTCTTGTGCAGTTCATATTGTGCTCCCTCACATTAGTTTCTAATTCCCTTCATCTCAGCTCATTCTACTTTAACTCCTAGTGCTGCAACTGGGCATGCTCGACTAGAAGTACAGGTCGTAACACTAGGGATTAAGCTTTAAACATCACATTTCGGAGCAGTGTTTATGATTATGTGCGAAACTACGGAAAATATTTATTTTCCTTATATTGAACATTTTTTTTTATTTAGTACTGTATACTTTAAATAAGAGTCAAGTTTTACACACCAGAATACTCCTTTAACCATTTTTGTGTACACTTGAATGTATGCTTTGGTCTTCATCCTGCTGTGCTGCGTATGGTAAAGGTCTAGACCAGTGATTCCCAACCCTTGTCCAGTTTCCTGTCATCCATGTCCACCTTGTCTGCCCCTGTCACCCATGTTCACCACCCCTCTGACCACCCCCCAGTCTACCCCCGCATCACCAATGTCCAACCCCCCACTATTCACCCCTCTGTCCCTTTGTCACTCATGTCCACCCCTCTGTTACCTCCTTGTCACTCCTGTCCACCCCTCTGTTACCACTTTGCCACTCCTGTCCACCCCCTTTCACCCCCTATACCCCCCTGTCACCCATGTACACTCTTCTACACCCACCTGTCACCCATGTACACCCCTCAACACCCATGTACACTCCTCTACATGCCCAACACCCGTTACTCATGTACACCCCTCTGTCACCCCCTATCACCCATGTACACTATTCTACACCTCTCTGTTACCCCTTTACACACACCTATATGCCCCTGTATTCCTCTTCACTTGTAAAAGGGGAATCTGGAGGCTGATGCAGGAAAAGTGCAGAACATAATATGTTTGTTTTGCAGGTTTAACGGTGAAGAATTGTGGTTGGAAGAAATCGTTATGAAGACCCGGACCCAGAGAAGAGAAGGGAACGACGCTGATTTTAGAAGACGTCACTTGTGAGTTGCTGTATAAAGCAGCACTGTAATCTACATATCCAACAGATAAATTGATGTTGTGCATTGCATTGCAGTTTTTCGAGGGGTTCTTCAAGCCAAAAAAGGTTGGGAAACACTGGTCTCGACACTTCCAGCTCCCTCTGAAGTTCTTTGGATAGAATTTTGTAGGGTTCTATCATTAAAGTATTCCAGCTTTATATATTTTTTTCCCTATCCATAGGATAAGGGTTAAGATGTATGATTGCAGAGGTCCCACCGCTGTTGACCCCCGGCCTCCGAAACAGGCCATCACATCCCCTCCCATAGACATGAGCGGAGGGGGCATGGTGTGACGTCACTAGGGGCGTGGCTGTTATGTCACATCCCCGTCTCGGAGGTAGCGCCCCGCACAGAATGCCGGGGGGCTGCACCAAGTTCGCAGAGGTCCCCAGCGGAGGGACCCCTGCGATCAAACATCTTATCCCCTATCCTTTAGATAGGAGATAAGATGTATAAAGCCGTATTACCCCTTTAACTTTCCTCTTTCCATCATGTCCTGGAATGTTCTTGACTATTCCATGAGTTGAAAACCTTTACAGAAGCTGGGATGCCGAGGACTTTGGAGATATTCTTTTACTGTTCAGACTGCTTCTACTTGGTAATAATAGTGAGGGACCTTTATGAACACTGGTGTGAGTTTTGAACTTGGTTAGAGCACAAATGTCATGGAGAAAGTGGTGGACGTGCGCCAAATTTATCAAATGGCACACAGACTTTGATAAAGGCCTGTAGAACTGTTCTACTTCATTCTGGTTAAATGTCGCATTCTGGTTGTATTAATTAAAATTATTTAGGGGAGTACAAGGGCCCTGTACATTCCCTATTTAATCTATTATTATTCTATATTAATAAATATTAATTATTATTTTAAACCAAATATCTTTGACCTTTGAGCCCCATTTTCCCTATTTTTTACACCTTAGGTATAGGTGTTTGTTGGGTTGCTCGGGTCTTCAGTGACGGTCAGACAGACAGGAGCCTCTCCATTGTATCTATATTAATTTACAAATACATTACATTTTCTGGCACCAGTTGATTTGAAAACAATTGTTTTCCACTCGAGTACCCCTTTAAAACATAAACTTGCTTTTTATTGACTACTGACAATAGACTTAGGGTCTTTTTTCAATATTCTAAAGACACAAATGTGGTAGAAATAAAAATTTCTAGTTCTCAGGATATAGGTCAGACTAGGCACCATGAAACAATCGGGGGCATGTATATTATGGACTGGTACAAAAAAAATTATGATACAGCCATGTATATTTTCATGTGATACACATTAGAATTGAATGTTATTTTGTGACCAATCTACTTGCCTTTGTAAAACCGCAGTTACAGTAGGAAGAGAAGCTTTGAAGCACTAACTTCTGCTCAAACTAGTGAAATATGCTGTAAACTAAGAACAGGAATGTGATACTATTTGGGTGGAGAGGTTCATGTAACGAAAGCAAATGAAAACTTCACACCATTTTACGGCACTCTTATTGGTCTGATTCATTCAGGGAATTTATTTCCTCCTCTGTGTTGAAATATTAATACCAATGACATGACAGGAGCAATAGATTTATCTCCAGTGTAATAAGTAAATGTAATGAACCTGTGCAGCCCTAAGCTCACCCACAGCCACTTTTCCTGCCTACTTGAGTATCCACCCTAAGCGATGAACCCTAACTGGACAGCGGTCCCTGTTCTGAGTAAGCGCAGGGGCATAGAAAAGTCCAAGACTATAAATAACACTATACACTAGTCAGGAAAGTAGATCAGGACACAGTGGGTTTAAAGGCACAGGAAAAGATACAAAACACAGAGGATAAACAGACAAACAGTAAAAGAGTAATCAGACAGGCAAAATCCAAACCAAGAAAGGTCACAGTACCAATACGGAAGACAGAAGTTGAATAGTTGATTAACTTAGGCAAGGGTCAAATACAAAGGATAGAGAAAGCAAGGAGTAATGCAAAAGCTGGATGCTGAGGCGAGATGAGATTAGAATTCTATATCCCCTGATTGGCCCGGGCATTGCCAGAGCAACGCAGAAGCATCTGCCAAACTACAGGGAATTTAATCTTTCTGCTGGAACCAGATCTATTCATTACAGAACCTAGATTTTTTCCTGATTAGAGCCAGATACTGAAACATGTTCTTTTTTCTACTCTGTATGTATTTTCTGTAATTATTTTGCTTATTACATTTTTTTTTATACATTATTATGGGGGGGGGGGGGGGGAGGGTGGTAGCCTACTTGCCAGAGCTGGTTTTAAAGGTGATATTGAGACGAAATTTGTAAACAAAAAAATGAAAAAAAAAATGTAAATAAGTTATAAATATAAGCTCACCATGTCTCCACAGGGCATCCCAGCTGATTTGTTTCAAAATCAGACCCCCATAGTCCCCATAAACAGACTTTGAAAATCCTGCTGAGTGAGCAAAAAACTACACACTGGGCTTGTTGCTGCTCTGGACAGTTCCTGACATGGACAGAGGTGTCAGCAGAGAGCACTGTGGTCATATAGAAAAGAACAACTCAACTTCCTTTGTAGTATACACCCCTGATCAAATGTTATAAGACCAGAAAGAACCTTAGATATTAGTATTATTTTTCCTTATCGGAAATAAGATTATTGTAACACTCATGTTTCTGAAGACAGGACTCCGGTGTATGTGGATCCGCTGGACCTGTGTGGCAGATGACTCGGACCGTACCAGGGAGCGGAGTCTAAGGTGCCGCTGGTCTTCACCAGAGCCCGCCGCAAAGCAGGATGGGCTTGAAGCTGCAGGCGACACCCAGGTCTCTACCCCTGGCACGGCTCGACCATACAGGTGGCTGAGGTCAGGGCAGGCGGCACAGTAGCGTAGTCAGGAAGTAGCAGGAGTTCAGTAGGCAGGCGGCAGAGGAGCAAGGTCAAGTCACAAGAGCAGGAGATCTGGTACATGGCAAGGCAATACAAAGGAAAGCTTTCTCTAGGGCACAAGGCAACAAAGATCCAACAGAGGACTGAGGAGGGTGGAGGAATTTATAAACAAGCCACAGGTGGTTACACTAATGAGCGTACTGGCCCTTTAAATCTTAAACACCGATGCGCGCACGCCATAAGGGATGGGGAGCAGAGAGGTGGAGGCAGGGGCAGGAGAAACACCCGGAGAGTGACGGACTGGGGCTTGCATGCGGACGTGTCCCGCGATGCGAGACCCAGCCCCGTCACCAGCAGAAGGTAAGGGGACCATGCACTCATTGCCAGCGTGTGAGGCCGGAGCGCATAGTGTAACAATTATAGAGACAAGTGGCCTCTATACTGGGCGTTCGCTTGGTCCCTTGGGCCTGGAAATGATATTGACCATAAACTTAGGGTTTCTAGAGAAAATGACCGTCCCCTTGTGCAGTATAATCCCCTTGTGCAGCATTATGCTTCCTCTAACTGTAATCAGCTATTACCTGAGGCCTGCAAGCAGAATAAGTGGGCAGCATGTCTAGCATCTGTCCAGGGCAGTCATATGGATTCAGTGTTTTTTCTTAACTGGTTTAAGGACCAGTTGTATAACACCTAAGGAAGTGGTGACTACCTTCTCAGCCAAGAAGAAAAGCAAGCCATCTCCCAGACATACAGTGGGGCAAAAAAGTATTTAGTCAGCCATCAATTTTGCAAGTTCTCCATCTTAAAAAGATGAGAGAGGCCTGTAATTTTCATCATAGGTATAACTCAACTATGAGAGACATAATTAGAAAGAAAAATCCATAAAATCACATTGTCTGATTCTTAGAGAATTTATTTGCAAATTATGGTGGAAAATAAGTATTTAGTCACCTACAAACAAGCAAGATTTCTGGCTCTCACAGACCTGTAACTTCTTCTTTGAGTCTCCTCTGTCCTCCACTCGTTGCCTGTATTAATGGAACCTGTTTGAACTTGTTATCAGTATAAAAGACACCTGTCCACAACCTCAAACAGTCACACTCCAAACTCCACTATGGCCAAGACCAAAGAGCTGTCGAAGGACACCAGAAACAAAATTGTACACCTGCACCAGGCTGGGAAGGCTGAATCTGCAATGGGCAAGCAGCTTGGTGTGAAGAAATCTACTGTGGGAGCAATTATTAGAAAATGGAAAACATACAAGAACACTGATAATCTCCCTCGATCTGGGGCTCCACGCACGATCTCACCCTGTGGTGTCAAAATGATCACAAGAACGGGGAGCAAAAATCCCAGAACCACATGGGGGGACCAAGTGAATCACCTGCAGAGAGCC
This sequence comes from Hyla sarda, assembly GCF_029499605.1. Lineage (NCBI taxonomy): Eukaryota > Metazoa > Chordata > Amphibia > Anura > Hylidae > Hyla > Hyla sarda. Next base: position 33,414,956 of record NC_079201.1, on the reverse strand, counting down.
TGAAACAAAGTAAAAAAGGCTACCATCAGTAACACACTACGCCGCCAGGGACTCAAATCATTCAGTGCCAGATGTGTCCCCCTGCTTAAGCCAGTACATGTCCAGGCCCGTCTGAAGTTTTAGAGAGAGCATTTGGATGAACCAGAAGAGGATTGGGAGAATGTCATATGGTCAGATGAAACCAAGATGGAACTTTTTGGTAAAAATTCAACTCGAGAAGAAATAATGCTGAGTTGCATCCAAAGAACACCATACATACTGTGAAGCATGGGGGTGGAAACATCATGCTTTGGGGCTGTTTTTCTGCAAAGGGAACAGGACAACTGATCCGTGTAAATGAAAGAATGAATGGGGCCATGTATCGTGAGATTTTGAGTGAAAACCTCCTTCCATCAGCAACGGCATTGAAGATGAAACATGGCTGGGTCTTTCAGCATGACAATGATCCCAAACACACCGCCAAGGCAACGAAGGAGTGGCTTTGTAAGAAGCATTTCAAGGTCCTGAAGTAGCCTTAGCCAGTCTCCAGATCTCAACCCCATAGAAAATCTTTGGAGGGAGTTGAAAGTCCATGTTGCCCAGCGACAGCCCCAAAACATCACTGCTCTAGAGGAGATCTGCATGAAGGAATGGACCAAAATACCAACAACAGTGTGTGAAAACCTTGTGAAGACTTACAGAAAACATTCAAACTCTATCATTGCCAACAAAGGGTGTATAACAAAGTATTGACATGAACTTTTGTTATTGACCAAATATTTATTTTCCACCATAAATTTCAAATAAATTCTTAAAAAATCAGACAATGTGATTTTATGGATTTTTTTCTCATTATGTCTCTCATAGTTGAGGTATACCTATGATGACAATTACAGGCCTCTCTCATCTTTTTAAGTGGGAGAACTTGTACAATTGGTGGCTGACTTAATACTTTAGTATATATATATATTTTTTTTGGCCCCACTGTAATTCCCCAGAGCAGTCCAGCTCTTTCAGTGGTTCCGGTACCGTTGACAGACACTTGAGATGAATTAGAGGAGGAATCTGAGTACCTGTGCTTGCTCCATAAAGACAGGGTTCCCAAGCTCATTGCTGCAGTAAAAAGTGTGCTTGAATCAGACAAGGATGTGTCGCACAAACCCATAAAGGAGCAGTTATTATACTTTCCTCCTAATCGAGGTTCATGAACTATTTTCTTCCGTACTATCTTCCATCACAAAATAACGTCCGTTATCAATAACGGACTATAATGGATTAAAACTGATATTAGAAAAATCCCATAGACTATAATGGGATTTTCTAACGGACGTATAGGATTTGGTTACTGCCGGTGACAGCTGATTTTAGGACGGAACTAGTGACGGAACTTGCTAAACGGAGTAATTTGCTAGTGTGAAACAAGCCTTAATATGATATTCCATCTACAAGCATGCTATAGGTGACAACTGCTATACTATAGCTGCCCAAGACTTAGTGGACACCTGTGAAGGATTTTGAAATAGGTAATGTCACTTGCTATGCAGAAAAAACTCACTAAGGCTACGTTCACATTACTGTTGTGCTCCGACCTGTTCAGGGTTCAAACAAAAGAGCCAAACGGGCCCTTTGCACAATGGACACTGCCGGGTACCGACTGATTCCATTGATATGAATGTGGCCCGTCAGGTGTCATTTTAGGAGAGTTGAGCGGCGGAAAAATATTAGACATGTAGTATTTTTTCCTCCATGGTAAGCTCAATGGTAATGTGCATGAAGGCTTAATAACTATTGAAAGTTTCTACTATTCTGTTTTTCTCATTCATATCTTGCTGAAAGTAAACTGAAGCATTCATTGCTTATTTGCACCCAACCATAATATAGGCACATTTCTGCACCCATATTACAAATGCAACTCCTGTCCGTATTTCTGGTGTGTTCACCCAAACTAACAGCACCATATGGGTCTATGACGTTGTTAGTTCAGTTGATCAGACCCATGGTCAGACCGGGATTCATGGCTATAACATGGCCACAGAAATGCACCGTTATTATGCTGATGTAAAATTGGCGAAAACCAATCATGAACCAGTATAAGCGTTAGAAAGCTAAAAACAATATCAACTCAATTCACTGCTCATTTTACACTAATACATTGTAACAGCTTCTGTATATTCCAAAGTGTAAAAAAAAAAAAAGTTGATACATGATACATAAAATTATTTAGAGGTATTCCCCTCTGACCTGCCTGTGGACACTGGAGGTGGTCAGGAAGCCGAAATCAGCTGATCCGGCAGTTATTACTCCCATTGACTTGAATATTGGTTGCATAAGCAGCACAGCACTGTGAGCTACACTGTTTATCGAACTACTGGAGGTACAAATACAGCATAGTTCAATGTGCAACTCTGTTAACACAAATCATATCCAAGTCAATGGGAGTCACGCAAATTGCGAAAAAAGGCTTTTGCCTTCCTGACCACCTTCGGAAGACCTCAAGATAGGTGTCTTTACCTGAAAGTGGACCCTGCATCTAGAAGACTTTTACGGATATGCCATAAATGTCTCTGATAGAAATACCCCTTTAAGCACCATTTACATGGACAACCAGTTGCACAAACAGAATTATAGCTCATAAAATGGTGTATGTGACTTGCGATAGAGTTATTATGCATTTTAAACACTTTGTGTGCATCACTAGACAGAAATGTGTGTAGAAAAGGTGGTGTAGCTAAGGAGAGTCTTAAAATATACCAGTGTTATTAAAGATGTATATTGGTGCAAATACTGGTGCAAAATAAGGTGGCATTAGAAAGAGAAAAGTGTCTAACAATCTTGAAAGCTGCCCCAAATCTATTATAGAGTGTAGACCACTTTGATAAATTTGGCATATCTCCTGCTTCTTGCTTTTCCTAGATATAAACAGTTTAAATCTTTTACCTTAATGACAAATATCCCCCCCCCCCCCATGTGTACATAGGGTTCTGAATATACAATCCTTATTCGGGGATACACTTTATATATACAGCTATGCAAATTTCTGTAACTGCCGTACCCGGGACCTGCCCTATAGGGCCAAATCTTATATTCAGGCTATATTATAAAGTGTGAGCAGACGTTGGGAATTACACTGTCAGTAGTACCATATACAATTTGTAGCCCAGGATTGCACCTTCCCAGTTGACCCTGGTTTACACTATGAACATGGGCTGACATATGAAATCTCAGCCCTGTAGTTACAAACAGCAGCTTTACTAACACTAGTGTCTTTGGTCAGACCTGCTCCCCGTTTATACCTGATTCTAGGCGTGGAGCGGAGTTACTGCCCTGCAGGAATCCTCTGTCTCTCCACCTTCTTTCTCCAGGCCCAGAAAGGAAAACACACAGGTTAGTCAGAATTTGGAAAAAATGCTTGGTATTTCTTCAGAGTACAGAGAATGGAAAGGGGCAGGACAAGGGTGTGGTGTCTCAGGTGAAGTTCACAGCACAGCAGGCCGGATAAAAATAGGTGACAGGAACACCTAGTAGCACTACGAGCGTGCATGTGGGAGGAAGTGCTGCTTATAGTGCTCCAAAGGGCAAATGACTGCAGGACCCTCAGTGGGTTACAATGTATGACACAGTAATACAGGGCACAGAGACACAGCATTTATCCAGACACCAGGAAAAGTGTCATAGCTATAAAATGATATCACTAAAAAGAATTATCAGTCTACTGTGAGCCTGGGTTCACATATAGCATTCTGGTCGGTATTTCTAGCCATAAGTAAATGTTGAACTACAGCTATAGAAAGATGTGGAATTTTTAGATATGTGTGAACCCATTCAGATGAGTGTATGGCTATGTCCGCACGGAAAATTTCCACAGACAGCAGAGCACCGGCAGAAGATGCCGTCGCTAGGACTGCTCGGAAATGCGCTGTCTCATAGACATTGATACATTTCCCTGCAGACTCCGCAAACAGAATAGACATGACTAGTGTTAAAGGAGTAGTCCAGTGGTGATTCAGTGGTGAGCAACTTATCCCCTATCATAAGGATAGGGGATAAGTTGCAGATCGCGGAGGGTCCGACCGCTGGGGCCCCCTGCGATCTCCTGTACGGAGCCCCGACAGCCCGCTGGAAGGGGGCGTGTCGACCTCCGCACGAGGCGGCGGCCGACACGCCCCCTCAATACAACTCTATGGCAGAGCCGAAGCGCTGCCTTCGGCAATCTCCGGCTCTGCCATAGAGATGTATTGAGGGGGCGTGTCGGCCGCCGCCTCGTGCGGGGGTCGACACCCGCTATCTCGGCGGAGAGCCGGGGCCCCGTACAGAGAGATCGCAGGGGGCCCCAGCGGTCGGACCCCCCGCTATCTCAAACTTATCCCCTATCCTTAGGATAGGGGATAAGTTTTTCACCACTGGACTACCCCTTTAAGCGGCATAGGCCATATTCGAATTCGCGAATATTCGCGAATATATGGACGAATATTCGCATATTCGTAATATTCTCGTTTTATTTTCGCATGTGCGAAAATTAATATGTGCAAAAAGTTACATATACAATAATTAGCATAGGCGAAAATTAGCATATGCTAATTTTCGCATATGCGAAAATTCGCACGCCAGTCTCACACAGTAGTATTAGAGCCTTCTTACACCACATAAGCTGGACACCGGAATCTGATGGAAATTCTGCCTTTTTAACAGCGCAGCAGAATCCCTTTGAAATCAATGGAACTCTGCTGCTACGGAATGTCCGTACAGAATATTCATGTGGAATTCTACACGGACATTCTGCCGTGTGAACATACCCTAAAACTGATGCATTATGGTCACAGGTCCGAGGTCTAAAAACCCAAACTAATATTGTCATAGATCTCTAAAATGCTTTAAATTTGGGTCATTAGACCTATGGTCAGCCCGGGACTTGTGCCCATATTACGCTTGTTTAAAAGTGGCATAAAGAAATAAAACACAAATGGAGTTTTTGATGTAGTTTTCTGAGCCAAAACCAGAAGTTCCAATAAGAAGGATAAATATAACGCTTGGTTTATTTATTTATTTATATAGCGCCTACAGATTCCGCAGCGCTTTGGTTCTCACTAGTGTGGTAGAGGGTGTGAGATGCAGGGCATATGGAATTACCCTAGGGGCAGATGGCATTAACCTCTTGTGTTCCTGAAGCCAGGACATGGTTTATCCTCAATACCACTCGAAGGTATACCGCTGGATCCTGGGCTAGGCACGGGGGGCAATAAAGACTCCGACGGCAAGTTTTGGACAATGGCAGCTTTACTGAGGGTAGACAGTTGGCAAAGTCTATACAGTTCAGCCAGGGCCCAAGGAGGTGACCAGTGATGCAGAGACCTTAAGAACTTGCTGGGAATTGTAGTAGGACTAGACAATTGAAAGCAGACCATGCTGACAGGACAGGGACTGACTTGACTCATAAAGCTGTGACTTTAGCTTACTTGAATTGATGGTGGCTGCAGGACTTGACTTTGAGGCCCCCAACACTCAGCTTAGCAGAAGAGCAGAGCTCAAAGAGAGCAAAGCTAGCTTCACCCAGGGCTTATATGGGGGAGACTAGCAGGGAGCCCATAGGTCACTCTTGGGATCACCTGGTCACTGGTACCTCCTGGGTAACAATCACATGATTATCACATGGTATAACTCTTAAAGCAACATTACATTTTGTAACACTGTACATGATAAATCATATTTACAATGGGGAAACAAGTGCAGGGGGCCTTGGGGACACTGAAGGAGGCCGCCTGACAGGACAGCAGGAGCACGGGGTAACACCTCCCATACTGGGCGACAGCAATTGCTCTGAATGAATTGATGCCAGTCCCTGCAAGCATAATACTTGTGAAAGGTTTCTCGGTGAGTGAAGGCTGTGGTTTCAGAAAGGTGTGTTCAGTAAACAAATATGAATGTCATGTTCAGTTGTCAACATACTTTTACCTAAGAAGACACAGCAACAGGGAGTATCTATCAGAACCTGATAGAATGGTATAGAAACAAACTTAATGCAGTAAAATAAAAATACATTTTTAAAGTTTACTGTCAACAAGATGGCGGGCCTTGACTTTGCTACAGGGCACCTTGGGTGACCAGCATATCACATGATAACCCAAAGTTAGGGTTCACATGCTGTTCCCTGCACTCAGTCTGAGGTAAAAGAGAGGGACAGACAGGCAGACAGAGACTGAGAGAGAGAGAGATTTAGGGATAGAAATAGGACAGAGATAGGGAACAAAGAAAAAATGTTAGTGTGTGTGTGAGTGTGAAAACAGGAGCCACAATTCTCATCTAGGAGCTAGAATCCATTCCTGATCTATAACATCAGCAGTACGCAAATCCTATAGCGGCTCTACAAGGATCCACAGCAAAGAAACGCACATCCCCAGCTTGTGTGTAGTGGTAACAGCAGCCAGGTGCCCAGTGTTAGAAGTAGCAGCCGTGTCAACCGTCCCAAGTTCTCACTGCCTGCCAAAGGCTATTTGGTTTCAGCAGATGATCAGGCTTTTATGGACTACTTGAGTATTAAGGAGGGGGCAGAGGAGTCGGACAATATGACGGTGAGCAACCTGTCAGTGGATTCCTCCGTGTCTACAATCACAAGGCGAGGTGAAACTGTCCGTCTGATACGTTGTGTTTCCTCATCTCCCTCTTTGCCTCTCACCTATACTGCTATGCAGTAGTATCATCTGTTATACTGTGATATATTTTTGTGTTATGTTATGCATTAATTTATACACTATACCTTTAAGGGATTGTGGCAGAGTGACCAGGCTACCCTGATGCCCCAAAGGGAAACCCCCAAACCTAGCCCTTATGTAATGGGGGGGGGGGGGAAAGAGTTCAGTTTAGTGAGGAGGAGGAGTCAGTGAGGAGCTACAGTTCAGTCTAAGTGTGAGTGCAGATACCGTGAGGAGAAGCCTAGGGAGAAGAAAATATCAAAATAATAGCCATGCCATTCTCTAGAAGACCCCGGTGCACATGTGAATGTCAAAGCCTGGAGGTATGCAAAGCTATTGGGGAAATTGCATCTTCAGTCAGTCTCTCAAGTCCACGTGGGCTGCTAATTATCTGAAAGCTGCAACAACAACAACAACTCCAAGCAAAGAGACAGGCTCTCTGGGTCACACTCTGCACATCCCTCTGCACAAAAGCTTGTATTGTCAAATATTCGGTACAGTAAAGATAGTTACCTTACATCGGTGTATTCATTAACCTGTGCCCGGCTCAGGAGAATCTATCTCATCCTTGCACTGTGGAGGTTAACGGTGTCCTGTCATCACAAACTTTATTTTACACCCTCACCATAAGTGGCACCACAGCCTTGTATCCACACCGTAGTCACCATAGAAGGATAGCACTAGCCACAGGGAGGAGTTGTGTGAGGAGAGTCAAGCTTTGGCATGTGTTGGCGAGGTGGAATCAGAGGCCAAGCATAGCACAAGCGGGACTGGTGGTGGTAGGCCTGCTGGTGATAATGTATGGTGGCTATACTGGGGGGAAGCAAGGAGCCCAAGAAGTTCCCCCGGAGAGGAGTGGCATGGAGGAAAATGAAGAGTTTGATACTGAAGATGATGTCATGTTGGACAGTACATGGGAACCAGTTGAGGAGGAGCTAATCTGTTCAGAGCAGGAGGGACGTGGTAGTGTCAGCAAAGAAGAGCATAGCCGAGGTAGGGGAAGAAAACCTGTGAAAATTAACAGACGTAGGGCTGCTGATCTGATCAGCTCAAGTGACGGCGAGGATGCTGCATGTTCAGGTTCTGTGAAAAAAAACTTCCAGGGGAGGGGCATAGTCAGGTGGTGGTGTCTCTATCTGATATTCTGATGTGTGGAACTTCTTCTCCACCTTACCTGATGCAAAGAACATGGCACAGTGTTGCCTGTGCAAACAGAAAGTAAGCCAAGGCCAGGGTCCAAGTGTAGGAACTACGTCTCTACGTAGATATATGAAGCGTCACCACAAGGCCACGTGGGACAGTCGAGAGGAAAGCGTGTGAGGAAAACGTTGCTGATGCTGCTACTGATGATCCTACATATCTCTCCCAACAGTCAGGCTTCGTCCACAGGCAGCACATTTTCTGGATTTGCCTCATCAGTGTCGTGTCCTCCTCCCACCTGATCCGGTCAGTTATCCATTGTGGAATCCATGTCCTCCAGACAACAGTATTGTCCCAGTCACCCTGTTGTCCACCACTATGCAACCACCCTCACCCTTAATGGTGCAACCTCCAGCCAGCCAGGCCTGGTCCACCTGGCTCAGTGTGAAGTGAACATCTGTTACTTCCTGCCAGACCTGGTACACCTGGCTGGCAAAATTGACAGAAAATCATTTTTGAACCTGTTATTTCCAGCTAGGCCTGGGCTGCCAGGCTGGGGAAAAATAAAAAATAATACTTTTTTCCCCTGTTTGGTACACATATTTGCTATATCTTGCTATCAAACATTCCTGGAATACTTGCATGGGTCTCAGTGATGTGAAAATCTTTTTGAACCTTTTACTTCAAGCAAGGCCTGGGTCACCTGGCTGGCATAATTCGGAGAAAACAAATCTGTGCCAAATGACACTGATTACACAGAACTTCCATCACCCCTGCTGTATGCTAGATACTTATAATAACATCAGTCCACCACCTCCTGCTGTCCGCTGGCTAATGCCAGTAACACCAGTGCGCCACCTCTTGCTGTCTGCTGGCTGATGCCAGTAACACGAGTCCACCGAACTCCTGCTGTACACTGGCTAATGACAGTTCGCCAATTCTGTAGCTACTTCCAAAAAAGGGGACAACTTTTTAAACACCTGGAGAAATACGTACCATCTTTTTCTCTTGAGAGACTAAAAAGGTCTTGTTACTCCCAAAAAGGGATACATATTTTGAACGGCTTGAAAAATCTGTTCAATATTCTTTACTTGGCAGACTAAAAAGCTCTGGAAATGCTCTGGAATGCCTGGAAAAAGCCACTGTGTCTTCCGATTCCTCCATGTGCATTTTAACCCTGCTGACACACTCCAGCCACATGAGGTCTAGCATTGTCATGCATTAGGAGGTGGGGCGTGACGTCACAAGGGGCAGAGCCGTGACATCACGATACTCCGGCCCAGTGGTCATAACGCTTCACGCTGTGGAGAGCTCACAATGGTGGGTCCAGAATGAAAGATTGCAGGGGGTCCCCAGCAATGAGACATCTTGTCGCCTATCCTTTGGATAGGGGATAAGATGTCTTAGGGCTGGATTACCCCTTTAAGTAAAATTCCACGTTCTTTGCAAGTGACACAAGTGTCAGGATTTCAAATTTCTGCACATAACCCATTTGACAAAAGGTTTGTTGAGCTCCCAGGGACCATTGAGTTAGCTGGACCACCTTTACACATGACATTACCATATATTGCTTCAAGGAACTAGTACTCCCAGCTAGCCTGGGTACCAATCCTATTCTCCTTCTGAGCACCCCATTGGGATACTCTATGCTTCATATGGGACAAATGTTGCAATATTCACGATTTTAAATGCTGACAGTGGTCTAGTTACAATACCCGTTTGTCAGGTCTGTGTTCTTGTTCTGGAGGGTTAGTGCATTACTATAGCAAGTCCACAGAGTGACAAACAGCTGAAGAATCTGTTTGACTCACAAGTTATGTCTTAGTGATTCATCCCTGGAATGTGTGTTCAGACCTCTAAACGCCCATTTGGGTGGGTGAACACCACATACCTATCACTTATTTGGCCTAATCTCCATACGACCGAGAATCTCACTGACAACCTCCTTAATGGTCAATTAACATAAAAACTAATTCACTTTTTCTACATTGGTAACGTTATGTTCTGTTCCCAAAGCAGCAGAATCCAGAATGAGCGTTTCTTTATAACATCAATAAGGGCACAGCAGCAGAGAAAGAGGACGAGGCAATAGAGGATAGATGCACTGTCTGCATCTGTTTTCTTAACTCCTTCAGTTACACATTTTTTTCCTTCAAAGTTACCTATACCATTATGATTAATTTCATATCTATTGTAATTGAAATTAAAATCATCATGGAGCCAGTGAAGTACATAGAGGATCGGATTCATTATAGCAGGATTCTAACTACAACCCGTCTTTGTACATATTATGGCCATCAAACCATCATCTTGAGAGACAATTGCCTTTGTTCCATAATCAGCATGACACTTATCCATGACCTGTGCTTCAGTTTCTTTAGTCCCTACATCAATATCAGACACAGGTCATGCATAGTAGTGGCATTACTAACCAGTGATAAATGGTAACACATAATATGGAGGTTGTCACACTTTTTAACAGTCTCTTGTTTAGTAAGGTGTTAAACAAGAGTTTGTCTGTGGAAATTTGTGCTCATTCAACCAACAAAGCATTTGAGAGGTCAGACACAGATAATGCATCAGAAGAACTGGATCATAACTGGAGTGACAATTCATCCTAAAGATTTTTGGTATGACACTTGTGTATGTTAGTTTCTTCATATCAAACCATGCCCCCATTGACTTCACTTTGTGTACATGGGCTCAGTTATTCTGGGACAAAAATGGCTATAACCAAATTATTCTCTCAAAGTTGAAAAAGACAGTTGTCTAAAATGTGCCATATTATATGCAAAGAGGAAAAAGAGAAACAGTATGGCGCTCTAAGGCTAGGATTCCACTTGTTTTTTTGTGCTGCGTTTTTTGGGATAAAAAAAAAAAAAACGCCTGAAAAACGCAAGTGCTGTATAGAGCCGCATCTCTGCTATATAATAGACGATCGCATCGGGTGTCAGACTGACACCCGGGCGATATGTCTATTAGTACAGGTACTACTACTCCCATCATGTAACAGTCTGTTCCATGCTGGGAGTAGTAGTACTACCTAAAAAAAAGTCTGGCATTTTTTTCTGGTGTTTTTTCATTTGTGTGGAAATTGTATTTTTGGCACCTTTGGCGTTTTTTTTTTTGGTACCCAAAAAAGGTACCAAAAAAAAGGATGCAGCAGTGATGGAAAGCATTTTATTAAATGAAATGTATATATTTTATAACAACATTTGTATTATTTTTTTAATAAAGCATGTGTTTCACTTTTTTTCTCTCTATTTTTGACTTTTTTTTAGGTAGTACTACTACTCCCAGCATGGAACAGACTGTTACATGATGGGAGTAGTAGTACCTGTACTAATAGACATATCGCCCGGGTGTCAGTCTGACACCCGATGCGATCGTCTATTATATAGCAGAGATGCGGCTCTATACAGCACTCGCATCTCTGCTCTGTACTCCGGCCAATGATGTGAATAGAACATCACTCATTCATATTTCCCACCCAGAGCTGTGATTGGCCGGATGGTTGCAGCCAATAAAAGCTCTGAGGAAAATATCAATGCGTGAGTGGCCGGCCCGGAGTATAGTGCAGAGATGCGAGCGCTGTATACAGTCGCTCCATCTCTGCTATAGACAGGACGATCACAGCGGGTGTCAGTAGTGACATCCACTGTGATGTGTCCTTAACTGCAGGTACTAGTACTCCCAACATGGAGCACACTCTTCTCCATGCTGGGAGCTGTAGTACCTGCATTAATAGACAGATCGCAGAGAGTGTAACTTCTGACACTTGCTGCGATCTGTCTATTAATGCAGGTACTACAGCTCCCAGCATTGAGCAGAGCGTGCTCCATGTTGGGAGTAGTACCTGCAGTTAAGGAAAGATCACAGCGGATGTCACTCCTGACACCCGCTGTGATCCTCCTGTATAATGTATAGATGCAGTGGCCGCTCTCCTATGGTCCCCTGCACTGCCGTATATATACACATATTCCGATTTCCCACAGAGAGCTGTGATTGGCTGGAACCATCTGGCCAATCCCAGCTCTCTGTGGGAAATATGAATACGTGTATATATACGGCAGTGCAGGGGACCATAGAAGAGCGGCTGGCCACATCTATACATTATACAAGAGGATCGCAATGGGCGATCTGTCAATTAGTACAGGTACTACTACTCCCATCATGGAACAGTGTGTTCCATGCTGGGAGTTGTAGTACTACCTAAAAAAATGTAGAAAAAGAAAATAAAGTGAAAAACACACACACACACAACATTTTTATTAATTACCCCCCTTTTTATTACCGCACACATAAATTGATCCCTGTTTAAAAATGTAGAAAAATTTTGTAATAAAAAAGATACATTTCGTTAGATACAATTTTTTCCTTCACTACTGTATCTTTTTTATTTTTAATGGTACCCTACGAAATTTTATTAAAAAAGGTATCTCCATCACTTTTTTAGATCGCTAAAGTACAAAAAAATATAAAAACCGCCTGCAAAAACGCCAAAGTTAAAACCCACACATCGTTTTTCTTTGTGTTTTTTCACTCCCATAGACTTCTATGGGAGAAAAACGCCACGATTTTGAAAAAAAATAAAACGCCAGTGGCTCAACATGCTGTGATTACCAATGATTAAAAAAACTCAAGAAAAGAGTGAAAAAACGCCAAAAGGATTAAAAAAACGCCAAAGTGAAAAACGCCAAGTGGAATAAGAATTTAGCGATTTCTCATTGATTTACAACTAACATCTGGCCGCAGCGTTTTTTGGCCGAAAAAACACCATGCGGCAGAATTGGCGTTTTTCTTGCGGTTTTCACAAAAAAAAACAAAAAAAAAAACAAGTGGAATTCCAGCCTTAGTGCTGCTTATCTAGGGTAGATAGCAGGGGCAGTGTGTATTGCACTCACCTGGTAGTGTTGCCCTTCTAGACATTGACCGCATGTCTCGATGGTCTAAGGTAGGTCCCGCTGGCAGCCTTGTAACCATCTGCAGATCAGGGTCTGATGCGGACATAGGATCTTGATGCAGAATGCCACCTTTTTTAAATAACTACAGACAACATGTTTCGAGGTGTTAAACCCCTCTTTGTCAGGTCATTGTCATGACCTGCACAATGTTTTATGTTATTTTGAACTTTGGACAGAGGCCTTAATTTTGCATAAATTCTTTGCTATCTCTAAAAGCTGCAACAGAATGTTTGCAGTAGCAGGCGGGATTGGACACACAAGTTGTGGGAGTGAAACACGCATTAAGAAAGCGTGCAGTAATTCAGAAATTCAGCACGATGGATTAAAAGGGTACTCTGTTGAAAACATCTTATCCCCTATCCAATGGATAGGGGATAAGATGTTAGATTGCGGGGGCCCTGCCAGCGATCTCCAAGCTTGCAGCTTCCATGTTTGTAATGCCAAGCCCCCTCAGTTCTTGTCTATGGGAAGGGGCGTGATGGCTAGTATATAGCCGTCAGGCTTCCTCCCATAGATGTGAATGGAGGGGGCGTGGCTGCTGGCATCAGCACTCATCGGGCACAGAGTGGAGTTTGCTCCGTGTTCCGAATGACAGGGGTGCAGCAGCGGCGATCACAGGGGTCCCCAGCGGCAAGACCCCAGTGATCTAACATCTTATTCCCTATCCTTTGGATAGGGGATAAGATGTTTTCAGCTGAGTACCCCTTTAAGAAAACAGTCCTATGCAGGGCTCTAACACACACCTCAATACAGTACAGTACTTATTAATTGGAATCCGAGAGTGTTTTTTCATGACATTCCACTTTCACAGTGGTAAATTTTCATCGATACTTGCATCATTTCTTTGTGAAAATTTTGAACATTTTTCATTTTTATAACTTTGAAACTCTCTGCTTGTAAGGAAAATGGATTTGCCAAATAAATTATATATTGATTCACATATACAATATGTCTACTTTATGAAGACTTTAACACAGGTGTTTGGAGACTTTTCGTTAAATTTGGACATGAAAATGGAAAATGTGATTTTTTTTAACACTAAAATTCTGGTGTTACCCCAAATTTTTCATTTTCACAAGGGGTAATATGGGAAAAAGGCCCCCAAAATTTGAATCCCAATTTCTCTCGAGTAAGGAAATACCCCATATGTAGTTGTAAAACGCTCTGCTGGCGCACTACAGGGCTCAGAACAGAAGGCGCACCATTGGGCTTATGGAGAGAGAATTTTGCGGAAATGGTTTTGGGGGCATGTCGCATTTAGGAATCCCCCATGGTGCCAGATAAGCAAAAAATAACCCACATGGCACACTATTTGGGAAACGACACCAATCACGGAATGTACCAAGAGCCTTAACACCCTACAGGTGGTTGACAAACTTTTGTTAAAGTGGGACATGAAAATGAAAAATTTGTTTGTTTTTTTCCACTCAAATGCTGACGTTATTCCAAATTTTTCATTTTCACAAGGGGTAACAGGAAAAAATGTCCCCCAAAATTTGTAACCCCATTTCTCTTGAGTAAGGAAATACCTCATATGTGGATGTAAAGTGCTCTGTGGGTGCACTAGAGGGCTCAGAATGGAAGACGCGACATTGGGCTTTTGGAGAACGAATTTTGTTGAAATGTTTTTTTGGGGGGCATGTTGCATTTAGGAAGCCCCCATGGTGCCAGAACAGCAAAAATATTCCCACATGGCACACTATTTGGGAAACTACACCCCTCAAGGAACGTAACAAGGGGTACAGTGAGCCTTTATACCCCACAGGCGATGATGAATTTTCGCTAAATTTGGACTTGAAAATAATTTTTTTTTTTTTTTTACTAAAATGCTGTTGTTACCCCAAATTTTTCATTTTCACAAGGGGTAATTGGAGAAATATCCCCCAAAAATGTGTAACCCCATTCCTTCTGAGTATGGAAATACCTGATATGTGGATGTAAAGTGCTCTGCTGGTGCACTACAGGGCTCAGAAGAGAAGGAGTGCCATTGAGCTTTTGGCGTGAGAATTTGGTTTGAATGGAAGTTGGGGGCCATGTGTGTTTGCAAAGCCCCCGTGCTGCCAGAACAGTCGACCCCCTCCCCCCTATGTGACCAAATTTTGTAAACTACACCCCTCACAGAATGTAACAAGGGGTACTGCATTTACACCCCACTGGTGTTTGACAGATCTTTGGAACAGTGGGCTATGCAAATGAAAAATCCAATTTTTCATTTTCACAGACCACTCTTTAAAAAACCTGTCAGACACCTGTGGGGTGTAAGTGTTCACTGCACCCTTATTACATTCCTTGATGGTTGAAGTTTCCAAATTACATTGACATGTGGGGTGGTCCACTGTGCTGGCAGCATGGGGGCTTTGTAAACGCACATGGCCTTCAATCTAAGCCAAATTCTCGCTCGAAAAGCCCAATGGCGCTCCTTCTGCTCTCAGCCCTGTAGTGCACCCGCAGAGCACTTTACATCTACATATGGGGTATTTCCTCAGAAGAAATGGGGTTACAAATTTGGGGGGCCTTTTTCCTATTACCCCTTGTGAAAATGAAAAATTTGGAGTAACACCAGGATTTTAGTGTAAAAAAATCTACATTTTTAATTTTCATGTCCAACCTTAATGAAAATATGTCAAACACATGTGGGGTGTAAATGCTCACTGTACCCCTTGTTACGTTCCTTGAGGGGTGTAGTTTCCAAAATGTAGTTTTTTGTGTTAATGACAGAACAGCTGTAACTATCAGCCACCCCTGTGCAAATCACCAATTTAGGCCTCAAATATACATGGTGCGCTCTCACTCCTGAGCCCTGTTGTATGCCTGCAGAGCACTTTGCGTCCACATATAGGGTATTTCCGTACTCAGGAGAAATTGCAATACAAATTTTGGGGGTCTTTTTTTCCTTTTACCCCTTATGAAAATATATGGGATGACACCAGCATGTTAGTGTAAAAAATTAATTTCTTTTTACACTAACATGATGGTGTAGACTCCAACTTTTGCATTTCATAAGGGGTAAAAGGAGAAAAAGCCCCCCAAAATTTGTTAAGCAATTTCTCCCGACGACAGTACGGAAGGGCTCCAGAGTGAGAGAGCGCCATGCACATTTGAGGATTATGGATTTGCATAGGGGTGGACCTGAATGCAAGCATTACACTTGCATCCGCTACCACAAATACCCTACAGCAGTGTTTCCCAAACAGGGTTCCTGCAGCTGTTGCAAAACTGACAGCATGTCTGGACAGTCAGTGGCTGTCAGAGTTGTTGCTTTGCCACAGCTGGAGGCTCCGTTCGAGAACTTTTTAATTTTTATGGGGGGTAACAGTATAAGGGTGTGTGTATTTGTAGTGCTTTACTCTTTATTTTGTGTTAGTTTAGTGTAGTGTTTACAGAAACAAAAATGTAGCCAGCACCTATACCCAATACACGGGTGCACGCTGCTGTGGCAAGTACAAAACATGTAAAAAAAGAAAATGGCAGCAGCACACTTGGTCAACAAAATGGAGGTTCTTAGCGCACTTTTTGATCAAAACGTGTCCCCCCCATCCACCACGCGGAGGTGGCCTCATATCGGTTGGGACCCTAACACAAATACTGAGCCTAACACTCACCTCTGCTGGGCATATAGCCTCTGACTGGGTGACATGTTGTATCCACTATCAATCCAAACCACCTACTGTGAAATAGGGGAGGGGATGCACGGCTACAGAGGGAGCCACCCCCCCCCCCCCAAATTGCACAGCAAAAACAAAAAGAAACAAAAATGTAGCCAGCACCTATACCCAATACACGACTGCACGCTGCTCAGTGTTTGTGTTAGGGTCCCATCCGATATGAGCCTCCATTTTGTTGACCAAGTGTGCTGCTGCCATTTTCCTTTTTTACATGTTTTGTACTTGCCACAGCAGCGTGCACCCGTGTACTGGGTATAGGTGCTGGCTACATTTTTGTTTCTTTTTGAGTTTGCTGTGCAATTTGGGGGGAGTGGCTCCCTCTGTAGCCGTGCATCCCCTCCCCTATTTCACAGGTTATTTGGATTGATAGTGGATCCAACATGTCAGCCAGTCAGAGGCTATATGCCCAGCAGAGGTGAGTGTTAGACTCAGTATTTGTGTTAGGGTCCCATCCGATATGAGGCCACCTACGCGTAGAGGATGGAGGGGGGGAAGACATTTTGATTAAAAAGTGCGCTAAGAGCCTCCATTTTGTTGAGCTGTGTGCTGCTGCCATTTTATTTTTTTACATGTTTTCTAGTGTTCTCAGGGTACATTCACACAGGCAGGGGTTCACAGCGAGTTTCCCACTGGGAGTTTGAGCTGCGGTGGAAAATTTGCTGCAGCTCAAACGTGCTGTAAACCCCCGCAGGTGTTAATGTACCCTGTACATTCACATTAAGGGGTGCACAAACCTCTCCAGCTATTGCAAAACTACAACTCTCAGCACTGATTGACAGACCGTGCATGCTGGGAGTTGTAGTTTTGCCACAGCTGGAAGCACACAGGTGAGGAAACACTGAGTTAGGTAACAGACAAGTGCAGTGCTTCCCCACCAGTGTGCCTCCAATTGTGAAGGATTTCAGCAGGCATCCCGTTCCAGTCTCCGCCCGGCGAGCGGCGGGGACGGGAAAACCACAGGGCATACAGGACTCCTTAAGGACCTGGGAATGAGGGCGTACCTGTACGCCCTGCGTCCTTAACTGGTTAATCCTCCCAGTTCACTATGATAAACCACTCCCTACGGTTATTTAATTTTTTTTTTGTTTTCTACCTAGATAATGTTGTGTATATTCTGCTCAGTCTCAGTTCGCTCCACAGACTGGGAAGGGGTGTTACCCAGCAGGTATGACATCATCTGAAGCCCTGCTGGGGAGAACTTCCTCCCTAACTCTGCGGTGCTTCTCTAAACATATAGCCTAGAGAAGTTCAGTGTGTGATGAGCTGTGATTGGCCAAGACCCCCCCCCCTTCCCTAGCTATGTGCACCGAACTTTACTATGTATCAGATCTGCCCAGTTGCAGCATAAGGTAACTGAAATATCCAGCACAATTGTTAGCACTATGCACTGTAGGCATCATGATTCTACAGCAGTGTTTCCCAACCAGGGTGCCTACAATTTTTGCAAAACTATAACTCCCACCATGCCTGGACAGCCTTTGGAGTTTGGCAACAGCTGGAGGCACCCTGTTTACGAAACCCTGCTCTACAGTCTAGTTCAGCTCAAAGAGAAAGGGATCTGAAATATTCATCTCTATACACTCTGTTGAGCTGAGGTCCCACCTGCATTTCCTGACTTTTGTCTCTGTCAGGATGCTGCGGGGGACAATCTGCAAGCAGGACTGCAGGCAAGACCAGAAGGACCACCCCGGGTGGCCAAACTTCTAGGGGTTCATTTAACAAAGTTACACAAAGTATATTAGAAAAGTAATCAAATAGGCTAATCTATAACATATTACATTTCATTGATGGTGACAGGTACCATTTAAGGCCAAGAAATTAATTGATAAAAAGAGGTAGGTGAAAATTTAAAGGGGTGCTCCAACCCTAGACACCTTATCGCCTATCCAAAGGGGGGACCCCCACAATATAACATGCGGCACCCACCTGTTTCTGGTCCGGAAGCACTGGAGTGTCTGGGTCCCGACCACGGGAACGGAAGTTTGTGATGTCACGCCTCCTCCCCCTCAATGCAAGTCTAGGGGAGGGGGTGTGACGGTCGTATATATATTGCGGGGGTCCCCAGCGGCGGGACCCCCACGATCAGACATCTTATCCCCTATCCCCTTTAACTAGCACAAGCCACGTGCACAATTCATTTGTAGAGCAGTGTTTTTCCCTGGAGGCATTGATTCTAGGATCAAGTTTGTACAGCCCTGCCGTGTACATAAGGCCTAAGAGTACTTAGAATTACAAGCTTAATTTGGGGGTCCATAGCAAAACTCACATTATGTCCTACTTCTTACTGAGAGTTTGGTTTAAAATACAGACTAACAAAACATCTGTATGCTTGAATAGGTTTTAATAACAAAAGGAAGCATACAACTGTCCTCCCACCTTCACTTCTGCTTGGGGGTTAATGGCTAGAATATTTCTACGTTCAATTATTCCTATTGTTTCACAATCTTGTGGGTGGGATATGTTGGCTGCCTATACCCACAGAAGCAATGTAAAAATATTATGTAGGTATGTGAAAATTCCTAAACTTCCTTGCAGAGCTGTTAAAGGGGTACTCCGGTTAAACAGATTTGTAAACTACTTCTATTAACAAACCTTAATCCTTCCAGTACTTATCAGCTGCTGTATGCTACAAAGAAAGTTGAGTAGTTTTTTGAGTAGTGTTTTTGTCTAACCACATTGCTCTCTGCTGACACCTCTGTCTGTGTCAGGAACTGCCCTGAGTAGGAGCAAATCCCCATAGCAAACCTCTCCTGCTTCCTGACATGGATAGAGGTGTCAGCAGAGAGAAATGTGGTCAGACTGAAAAGAACTTCACAACTTCCTGTGGAGCATATAGCAGCTGATAAGTACTGAAAGGATTAAAGGGGTACTCCACTGGCCAGCGTTCGTAACATTTAGTTCCGAACACTGTGTGTGCGCTGTGGGGGTCAGCCATACCTCCTCGTGACGTCACACCATGCTCCCTCAATGCAAGGCTATCAGAGGGCGTGTGACGGCAGCCACGCCCCTCCCATAGACTTTCATTGAGGGGCGTGGCCTGACAGCACGAGGGGGGGGGGGTGTGGCTGACCCCAGCAATAAGCACACAGCATTCAGAACTTAATGTTATGTGCTGATATCTTCATTTCTCTTCAAGAATACTATGAACTTTGCTTGCATTATCTGAGCACCACCTGAGGCATTACAGCTACACCAATTCCCACCTGCCATTCCAAATCCAGCACACTCACGCAGTGCCGCACTACCTCCTATGTAATTTTCAAGTCTGTTGATTTGAAAAAATTGTTTTCCACCGGAGTACCCCTTTAATGTACTTTAACCCCTTAAGGAACCGTGTCGGGACCTGTGTCTAATGCACGACATCACAGATCAGGGTGATGCCTGGCATTAACCCCTTCGACGCAGCAATCAAAGTTGATAGCGGCATGTAAAATTACGTGCCCTAGGTGCGAGTGTTTCCCGAATGATGTGGACGTAAGAACAGTCTTTGAGAAAGTGCTCCGGACTGGCACAATAGAGGCATAAATTCTCACTGTATCGACTGATTCTTTCCTGCTGTGTTAGCAGAGTTCGATCCACCTGCCTCTTTAGCAGAAGGCAATGGAGACGATAAAGGAGGACATTGGAACACGGGCACCAGATGGGGAAATCGCCGTGTTCGTAAAGGTTCCCTCTTCAAATGAAGTTCTTCCTGCCTCTCGGCAAAACACACATCAATCCAAGTGGCCAAAAGGATTAGTTCACTTAGGGTAGACTGAGGATCTCGTGCAGCGAGAGTGTCCTTGATTCTACTAGAAAATGCATAGAGCACTGGGTCACAAAACCTCTACACAACTTGGGATCTCCTTCATACGTCATAGGCAAGGATAAATGAAGCTTAGATCCGGAATAAACTGCAGGGATTGAAGGAGCCTCTTGAACAGGTTGCGGCTGTTGCTGTTGTTGCTGATGAACAGAAAGAAGCTGTTGCATTATAGCAGACAGCTGATTCAGCTGTTGCGCCTGATGAGCTAACTGTTGCGACTGTTGAGCCACGAATGTGGAAAGATCCGTAACATCAGGCAGAGGCACCCCAGTGGGATCCATGGCCGGATCTTACTCAAACCGCAGTGGAGCAGTGAATCCGCTGAACCCGTGTGGATGATGGCGTGGGCCGTACCAGGAAGCGGAGTCTAAGGTGCCGCTGGTTTTCACCAAAGCCCACCGCAAAGCAGGATAGACTTGCTGCAGCAGGCGGCACCCAGGTTGCTACCCCTGATACGACTCGTCCACACAGGCTGCTGAGGTGTTACATGGCACAGGTAAGATGAGGCAAACTCGTGATCTGGACAGGCAAGAGGTCAGGGCAGCACAGGAGCAAGGCCTGGTCACAGAGCAAGAGGTCTGGAACACTGTTAGACAACACACAACTGAAATGCTTTCTCTAGGGCTAGTGAGCACAAAGATTCGGCAAGGACAGGAAGAAAGTGTGGAGTTAAATAGACATAGGACCAGACAAGCACCAATCAATGGTGCAATGGCCCTTTAAATCTGAGGAAGCCGGTGCGTGCCCTAGGAGACGGGGGTGCACGCGTCGGCAGCAGGGAACAGTGGTGGGCCAAGAGCCTGGTGTTTGTATGCGGCACATCCCGCTATGCAAACGGCGTCAGAAGCCGGAGCCCCGTCTGGCTGCAGCGCTACTTGTGACATCTGCGCTGCTATATCGCGTTTTGCATCCAGCAGGTCAGTTGGTACGAACACACACCCTCCATTCATCTCTATGGGAGAGACAGAGACACAGCCTTCCTGTGCCTGCCTCTCCCATAGAGAGGAAGAGGGGGCATGTTTGTACCAGCTGACCTGCTGTGTGCAATACGTCATGGACAACAGCTCAGCTGGGGTCCTGTACGGGAGATCGCAGGGGGTCCCAGCTGTTGGATCCCCGCGATTAGACATTCAGTTGCTATCCTAGGGTATAAATTGTTTAGCACAGGACCTCTTTAAAGAGTTATTTAAGCGATAAAAACATATGCACAAGAAAGGCAATACATTTTGGATTGCAGGGGGTACGATAGTGGGTCGGCACATGCTCCATTCATTCTCTATGATGCCATTGGAGATGTATACAGAATTCAGCTATCTCCATGGCACCATATAGAACAAATTCAGCGGGGAGTCTCAGGACCCTGTTCTCACGATCACATGGATCCCAGAGGTCAGATCACCGACATGATCTCCAATACTGTGGATAGGGGATACATGTTTATGGCTGGAGTACCCCTTTAAAGGGCTTTTCTTTAACAATGATGGCCTATCTTTAGGATCCCTAGAAGCCCACCGAACATCTGGTATCAATGATCAAATGTATATTCATTTGACAGACTAATGCAATCACTGCTTTTTCACCCCCCATAACAGTGTTAGTTAAACATCTCACGAACAGGTTTACACGTTACAGGAAGGGGTACTGCGTGCCACAAATACTCCCATGTTTGCTAGTTTATTGCATGCATGCTCTATACCAGCCCTATCTACCTCTAAGACATTACACGGAACATCCCACTTCATAAACCATTGTAACTGCTTCCTTGCTTTCCCTCATTGATACGAGTTATGCAATGTGAGGGTGTTGTCTCCGAAAATAATAAAGATAATTGTAAAAACACTTAACTTTTTGGAGTGGCTTTTGTTTACTTAGGCACAAACAGAATGTGAGTCTGAACAGTTCCTTTGTGTACCATGTCCCTGAGATTCTTGTGGATTCCTGTAGTCTCTGTGTAGCTGAATACAGTTCTCAGCCTGTTACCCGGGGACATTCCACAACCACATACCGTGCTCTCCTGTGTCACTGATAGGGTCCTATGTATTGATAAAAAATGCTGCTTACTACAACACATTCCTAGCATTACAGAAATAACCAGTATTACAGATATCATGATGCCTCACCTATTGTAGCCTACAAAAATGCCATTGTTTTCTTGTCTCATTAAGTTATTGATTTTGAGCTGGAGGCACACCATTTGGAAAACCCTACCATAGAAAATAACTAGGAATGTGTTTAGGGCAACTCAGAAAGGGCTCTAGCCATATAGTACAGTTTTCAAGGGGCATATTTAAAAAAACTGCCGCTCCAATGGCTACAAAACACTGTGTGTGTGTAAT
The DNA here is from genome assembly GCF_029499605.1 of Hyla sarda. Taxonomy (NCBI): domain Eukaryota; kingdom Metazoa; phylum Chordata; class Amphibia; order Anura; family Hylidae; genus Hyla; species Hyla sarda. Next base: position 33,392,381 of record NC_079201.1, on the reverse strand, counting down.
TTTATATATACATATACACACATAGTATAGTGTAAGATATCACAAATTCAAAGAAGTTTCAGTTATGACCTGCAATACCAGACACAGCCTATAGTGGCAGAATTTCTGGTAAAAAAAGGCAGCCACACTTTTCTTATCTAAAATAACCCTTTATATATCCACACCCCCTGATGAAGCTTCCAACAGCAAAATGTGTGTTGGGGTTGGTAATTATACATCTGGCTCCTCCCATGGCATTAGGTTTCTTACCCCTTGGGTCTTTACTATTTCTTGTACCAGTGCTTGTTACCTTTATGATAACTATTGTCCTATAGCAGTAAAGGATTATCTGCTTTCCAAGTACTTTAGGTTACTGCCTGTGTATCCCTACTTCACATTACTATTGTGCCCTGGGGTACATAGTTTGTTTTCCTAGTGCCATTCATACTGTCCAGTATGTGTACTGGTGTCTATGCTATTTTATTGTGTCTTTACATATTTTATATGTTAAAATCTATTTGAGTCGGTGCTGTGCACTTTTCTATTAGCTTTCTGACACTGGGCTGTACAGTGCGACCCAAAATCCATTGATAATCCTCAGATTACACTCAAGGCACCCAGTGCCAGAGGCAGCAAAACAACCCCAAAACATCATTGAACCTCCACCATATTTCACTGTAGGTACTGTGTTCTTTTCTTTGTAGCCTCATTCTGTTTTTGGTAAATAGTAGAATGATGTGCTTTACCAAAAAGCTCTATCTTGGTCTCATCTGTCCACAAGACGTTTTCTCAGAAGGATTTTGGCTTACTCAAGTTCATTTTGGCAAAATGTAGCCTTGCTTTTTTTATGTCTGTGTCAGAAGTGGAGTCCTTCTGGGTCTCCTGCCATAGCGTTTCATTAGATTTAAATGTCGACGGATAGTTTGCGCTGACACTGATGATCCCTGAGCCTGCAGGACAGCTTGAATATCTTTGGAACTTGTTTGGGGCTGCTTATCCACCATCCAGACAATCCTACGTTGACACCTTTCATAAATTTTTCTCTTCCGTCCACGCTCAGGGAGATTAGCTACAGTGCCATGGCTTGCAAACTTCTTTGATAATGTTGCGCACTGTGGACAAAGGCAAACCTAGATCTCTGGAGATGGACTTTGAAATTGTTGATATTATTCCACAATTTTTGTCCTCAAGTCCTCAGACAGTTCTCTTCTCCTCATTATCTTGCCCATGCTTAGTGTGGCCTACACAATGCAAAGACTAAGTGAACTTCTCTCCTTTTTATGTGTGATTTTTATATTGCCCACACATGTTACTTGCCCCAGGTGAGTTTAAGGAGTATCACATGCTTGAAACAATCTTATTTTTCCACAATTTTGAAAGGGTGCCAATAATTTTTGTCCAGCCCATTTTTGGAGTTTGGTGTGAAATTATGTCCAATTAGCTTTTTTTTCCTCTTTTTTTTTGTTCCAATACACACAAAGGGAATAAACATGTGTTACTGCAATCCTTTGAAGTGAGAAATACTTTATTTTCTTGAAAAATGGCAGGGGTGCCAACATTTACGGCCATGACTGTGTGTCTGTGTGTATCTACAGCTATATATAAACACACAGTATAGTGTATGAGATTTAGAACAGACCTGCAATACCAGACACTGCCTATAGAGTGTCGTAATTTCTTGAAAAAAATAAATAAAAATAAAATTAAAAAAAAGAAGCCACATTTTTCTGATCTCAGCCAACCCCTTACATACAGTGATTGCACTTGTTGAAAGGGGCTTGTCACTTTATGCTTTAACAAACCAATGTGATTCTGAGCTAAAAAGACCCCTTTGTCAGTACAGCATTTTCCTACCACTAGTAAGACAGTATTATGTGTACTCAATAGTGGTTACATTGTGCTCCTAAAACCCTTTCCACGTAGCCCGATTATATAGTTCAGTCATCTTCTAGGTCCCTAAATACAACCACAGAATAATTTCCCTCTATATTAAGGTGTAACTAATATATAAATGTAAACTCCTGCCCACTGGGTGCTCCCCAGGTGTGGCATTTGGCTAAATGCAGATATTGTAGTTCTCATTATGGTATTAGCATGAAACGTAGAGCACAACCCAGCTGAAACAGTGACTCATTCAGCTGTGATGCTCTTCCTATAGTAACCTATTTACCAGTATTGGTACAAATATAGCAGAGCTAAATTTAGCTTGCCCTCATAAGCTATGATTTTCCCATAAAACTGCAGGCAAGACTACAGTTTTCTCAGAACAAAAAACATTACAAAGTAATTGGTTATCCTGCTTCATAAGACCCTGATGTTTGAGGGATCGAGACCGTGTCACAGATGAACGTGCTTCTCTGCTTGTCTCAACCTAGCATCCTAAAGGGGTACCCCGCTGCTCAGCGATTGGAACAAATTGAGCAGCGGAGTACCCCTTTAAGGGTCGTGTCAGAGGCAGTGATGTTTGAGGCTTTAAAGGGAAATCTGTCATCAATTTCACTTGCACTAATCTGTCGGTACAGACATGTAGTGCAGGTGACATTGATGACAACAATACTTGCCTGGTCCCGTTGTGTGCTCTGGTCCTTCCACTGTATTTTCCGTTCTGTGGCCAACTTGTAGCATGGGCGGAGCTTAGGTACGTTGCCACTGCTGTTTGCTAGCAGCGGGACCAAGCAGAAAAATAGCAGCGGTGACGTCACAAAGCTCTGCCCATGCTCCACGTCGACCCCCGCAATGGAGATAAGGTGGAAGATTGTGGGAGAACCGGAGCACAGAACGGGTCCAGGGAAGTATGGTTGTCATCAGTGTCCCCTGCACTACCTGTATGTAATGACAGGTTAGTGCAGGTGACACCGATGTCAGATTTCCTTTAATATGAAAATGCTTTTGTAGTCTACCTCATCATCCTTTCCTCTCTCACTTCATCCCTGGCGCTTTGCTATCACCAAAACAAGCCCAACTCAGCTCCCTTCATATTTCTTTCATTCCGGAATTTCCTCATAACTTGGGCACAATTCTTTGGATAGGGGATAAGATATCTAGGGGTGGAGTTCCCTATTTAAAGAGAATCTCATTTTATTCCTGCTGAACCCTGGCCAAAATGAACCAGGCAAAAGCTCCCTCATTAAACTAATAGAATCATAGTTTTAGAGATGGGGCAGACCATATCTACAACCTTTCTTTTGACTGTCAGGGAGTGCTATACCTAACAATCAAACTCACCCTGTCACACCAAGTTTGATTGACAGGTCTCTTCTATTGAATGTATAGGAAGATACCTGTCAGTCAAGCACAGGGGGCTAGAGTCCTGGCCTCTTTGACAACTCATCTTTACAATTATGGTTTTTCTAAAACAGCAGTGTTACATAGTAATTTATAGTGTACTGTAGGGAAGGAGCTCATGCTTGTGGCTTGGGTAGCATGAAACAATTCACAGGATCCTTTAAAGTTGGGCAAACTGCAGTCACTGAATGGCCCAAGCCATAGGTTTGAGAACTAAACCCAGCTGGGGAAGTGTTTTGCACTGTATGGAGGTATTTATTTGGCACTGCTGGGAGTAATATGTCTGCTGCCTGATAGGATTTGTTTGCTGGTGATTATGAAGTGAATGTATATATGTATAAAAATAAAAAAGCTTCAGAAACCCTGAAGTCAAAGACAGAAACCTCCCCACCCAACAACTTTTTCCATTAACAAAGTTAACCTTGAAAGGGGTACTCCGGCCCTGAGACATCTTATCCCCTATCCAAAGGATAGGAGATAAGATGTCTCACCTCGGGGGTCCCTTGTATTCACACCCCCGTTTGAGCTGCAAGCCACGGTACCAGCTCACAAACAGCCGTGTGGCGACCATGGGGCCGGAGTATCATGACATCACGACTACGTCCCCGTTATGCAAGTCTATGGGAGGGGGCGTGACGACCGTCACGCCCCCTCCCATAGACTTGCATAGCGGGGGGTGACGTCACACAGGGGCGGAGTCGTGACGTCACGATACTCCAGCCCCATGGTCACCACCAGGCTGTTTGTGAGCTGGCACCGCGGCTTGCAGCTCAAACAGGTGGGTGGCGAATACATGATTGCGGGGGTCCCCAGCAGTGAGACATCTTATCCCCTATCCTTTGGATAGGGGATAAGATGTCTCAGGGCCGGAGTACCCCTTTAAGCAGAGACTTACAGCTAAATCATACAAATGCCACTTACACAAGTGCATACTTTACTTATAGGTTGGACACGATGGCCCAGATTTATCAAACTTTGTGAGAGAAAAAATTAAGTGATTTTCCCACAGCAACCAATCACAGCTCAGTTTTCACTTTACCAGAGCTCGTTAGCTGAGATGCGATTGGCTGCTGTGGAAAAATCTATCCACTTTTTCTCTTACACAGTTTGATAAATCTGGGCCTAAATAGATAAAATATACATATTGCAACACCTACCAGAGCTTAATATGGAGGTGGACCTCCTGTGCAGGTATAACAGCTTCCACTCTAGGAGTCTGTGAGAATTTCTGGGTTAGGCACTAATGTTGGATGAAAGGGCTTGGCTCACAGTTCATCCCAAATGTGTTTGAGGCTTTTCCACACCAAACTCACCCAACCATGTCTTAATAGATCTTTCTGTGTGCCCTGGGGCCCAGTCACGCTGAGACATAAAAGGGCCAAACCCAAAAAAGTTCCCACAAAGTTAAAATCCTACAATTGTTCAAAATGTATTGGCATGCTGAAGCATTAAGATTTCCCTTCATTAGAACTAAATGCCCAAGGCAACCTCTGAAAATAACCCCATAGCATTATCCCTCCGCCACCAAACTTTGCAGCTATGCGGTCAGGCAGTAGTGTTCTCCCGGCATTAACCAACCTGAGATTGCCACATAGGAAAGCACTATTCCAAACTCCACAGAACATGGTTGCACTGCTCTAGAGTCCAGTAGCCTTACACCACTATCTGATGCTTGGTGACGTTATGCTTGTATGCAGCTGCTCAGCCATGAAAAACCATGCCATGAAGCTCCCAGTGCTCAGTTTTGTACTGACTGCCATCATGCCCCCTCCCATAGACATGAATGGAGGGGGTATGGCGTGACGTCATGACCCCAGCTGCCCAAACCCAGCGTTCTGAACATAGGGGATATGATGTCTAGGGGCGGAGTACTCCTTTAATACCAGATGAGGTTTGCAGTTATGAGTCCGCGCACTGCCTCAGCACTTGGTGACCCCACTTTGTATCTTTAAAAGGGTACTCCGCTGCTCAAACTGTTCCGAATGCTGGAGTCGGGAGCTTGTGACATCATAGCCCGCCCAATCATGATGTCATGCACCGCCCCTCCATGCAAGTGTATGGGAGGGGGCGTGACGGCTGTCACGTCCCCTCCCATAGACTTGCATTGAGGGGGCGGAGCGTGACATCATGAGGGGGTGGGTCTATGACGTCACAAGCTCCAAAAGCTGAGCAGCGGAGTACCCCTTTAAGGGTCCCCACTAAACAAGCTGCACAAGTACAATCCATACACTACAACACTACCAAAAAGCATAGACTAATAATCCCAGAACAACTGTCTTTTATTTGCTTTTGGAAAGAAAATCAACACTGCAGATTTATCCTGGTTGGAAGCAGATAAAATAAAGACTTTACAGAGTTTTCTGTACCTCTAAACATAAAATGTATAATTTTAGAATAGGGAGAATAAAAAGGTACAGTGGGGCAAAAAAGTATTAAGTCAGCCACCAATTGTGCAAGTTCTCCCACTTAAAAAGATGAGAGGCCTGTAATCTTCATCATAGGTATACCTCAACTATGAGAGACAGAATGAGAAAAAAAAAAATTCATAAAATTTATTTGCAATTTATGGTGGAAAATAATTATTTGGTCACCTACAAACAAGCGAGATTTCTGGCTCTCACAGACCTGTAACAACTTCTTTAAGGGTCTCCTCTGTCCTCCACTCGTTACCTGTAATAATGGCACCTGTTCGAACATGTTATCAGTATAAAAGACACCTGTCCACAACCTTAAACAGTCACACTCCATACTCCACTATGGCAAACACCAAAGAGCTGTCAAAGGACACCAGAAACAAAATTGTAGACCTCCACCAGGCTCGTAAGGCTGAATCTTCAATAGGCAAGAAACTTGGTGTGAAGAACTCAACTATGGGAGCAATTATTAGAAAATGGAAGACATAAAAGACCACTGATAATATCTCCCTCGATCTGGGGCTCCACGCAAGAGCTCGCCCCGTGGTGTCAAAATGATCACAAGGACGGTGAACAAAAATCCCAGAACCACAGTGAATGACCTGCAGAGAGCTGGGACCAAAGTAACAAAGGCTACCATCCGTAACACACTACGCCGCCAGGGACTTGTGCCAGGGAATCATGCAGTGCCCGACGTGTCCACCTGCTTAAGCCAGTACATGTCCGGACCCATCTGATGTTTACTAGAGAGCATTTGGATGATCCAGAACAGTAATGGGAGAATGTCATTATCAGAGGAAACCAAAGTAGAACTTTTTGGTAAAAACGCAACTCGTCGTGTTTGAAGGGAAAAGAATGCTGAGTTGCATCCAAAGAACACCATACCTACTGTGAGGCATGGGCTGTTTTTCTGCTAAGGGACCAGGACGACTGATCCGTGTAAAGGAAAGAATAAATGGGGCCATGTATCATGAGATTTTGAGTGATAACCTCCTTCCATCAGCAAGGGCATTGAAGATGAAACATGGCTGGGTCTTTCAGCATGACAATGATCCCAAACACACCACCCGGGCAACGAAGGAGTGGCTTCGTAAGAAGCATTTCAAGGTCCTGGAGTGGCCTAGCCAGTCTCCAGATCTCAACCCCATAGAAAACCTTTGGAGGGAGTTGAAACTCTGTTGCCTAGCGACAGCCCCAAAACATCATTGCTCTAGAGGAGATCTGCATGGAGAAATGGGCCAAAATACCAGCAACAGTGTGTGAAAACCTTGTGAAGACTTACAGAAAACTTTTGACCTCTTTCATTGCCAACAAAGGGTTATATAACAAAGTATTGAGATGAACTTTTGTTATTGAATACTTATTTTCCACCAAAATTTGCAAATACATTTTTTAAAAATCAGACCATGATTTTATGAATTTTTTTCCCCATTATGTCTCTCATAGTTGAGGTATACCTATGATGAAAATTACAGGCCTCTTTTTTTAGGTGGGAGAACTTGCACAATTGGTGGCTGACTAAATACTTTTTTGCCCCACTATAAAAGACTCCTCTTACATCAAGATTAACTAAAATAAAAATTTATTTTTTTGTTTTGGGAACTGGTCCACCCCTTATTCACTGTAAATGATATCATGCCTGCTCCAAAAACGGAGCTGGTGGGAAAAAAAAAGATCTCAAAATATTCAACAATATACAGGGGACCACCGTCACAATAAATTAAAAGAATTTATTGATCTCTATAGAACACTGAGTTATGGTCACAGCAGCTCAGATGATAACTTTGTGAATGTGATTCATCAAGGACAGAATATGCCGCTGAGCAGTATTAACCACCTCATTAACTTCGAAAGCCAAAGATGCCTTTGATATAACCCGTCAATCCGCTCTTTGATTTCTGCTCCAGCTTGTCTTCCAGAGATGGCAGTGCAACATGATTTAAGGCCAGATCAAAGAAGAGTGGCTTGCAAGGTATGGGATGGAAGTCTGGGGGGAAGGGCACTAGGCGGGCATGTTTGGTCACAAGAGATGGGTCAAGGCAGAAGTTGTCTAGACGTTCCAAGAGAGGCTGAAAGAGAGGACAAGATGAGAATCAGGAGACCAGCCTCATCCAGTTGGTATATGAAAGTACAGCATGGCAAGCAGTGCAAGAAATCCAGTAACCCTTTACAGTTCTTTCCTAGGCACAGCAAAAGCCTACACTGGAGCCATCAGCTGGCCACCCCAAAGAGGCTTTATTTATTAGTCACCCAGACAGTTCAGGACAACATCACACCAGTGATGACCAAGCACAGGCTTCAGCAGTGACCAAGAAGAGCTTGATAGCTACACAAAAGCTTTGGAGTGTGCAGCAGATTAAAAATTGTATATCTTAGCTTCACTTTTTTTTCGAAAAAATAATTTTCTTTTGTTTTTTTGTGCTTTTTTTTTAGCTAAAATAAGACAGCTTACCTTGTTTTCTTTAGTCTGAAAGGGGGAAACCTCTTCTGTATTGTCTGTTGAATCTAGAAAAAAATGCAGCAATGAAAAAGTCAGATGGCTTTCAGGAAGTACAATGAATAATCCAAGTTTAAACACTTAAGAGATTCTCAATTTACGTATCTTTTATGGGGGTTTATGCCAACAACCACCACAAACAGCAGATTTTGCTGGATGGAGGTTAGCATAGCCAAAAAAGGACAATCTACTGCATGCCGACTGATCACCATCTTCTCTCCTGATAAAAATTGTTATCAGAATAATGGGATTTTAAATTAATTGTACGGACCGACAGAAGATAACCTGTCATTTCTACACTTCATGGTAAATAAAAAAGTGCTAAAAATGCTAAACCCTTTTAAAAGTTGTTACAGTGGTCCCCCCACTGAAGCTCCTGTTCTCCACAGACAGTGATTACAGCTCCCAGCAGATTTCTTACTTTTATATGTAAGTACTTGCTTTATCTATATAAGTTATCTACTTATTTTTCTTTAATCCTCACTTTTTCTATGTTAGGATGACATCTTGGTGCTTCAGAACCAATTACCAAGTTTCCATAGAGTTATGGTCTCAACATACAATGGTCATCCTGGAACCAATTAATATTGTAACTTGAGGGACCACTGTATACACTTACTTATTTTATTCAGTTAAGTGTAAGCATTACACCTTGAGTGTGTCATTCAAGTCAATGGCCCTGATTTACTAAGAGTGGAGTGTAGTTTTCTTTGTGGGTTTTGTTCCCCAACAGGTATTTTCCCCACTGCATTTACTAATGTTTCTTTACATTTTTTTTGAAAATGTCAGGACACATCCCCTTTCTGCGGCCACACACCTTTCGTTAAAGGGTCAGGTTTGGTCAGGTTTATTGCATTTTTTCTGTTGCAAAATCTGGTGCATACATAATTTGTAGCGCACTGCGCCACCTTTTGGCACACCCAACAAAACAGGATGGGTTTACAATAGTAAATCTCGGCCAATGTGTAGCAAAATCTTATCCTTAAAGGGTACGGTCGATTTTACTACCCATTCCCTTCAATGGGTAGGAAAATAAGCAGCAGCAAAATAGGCAGCGTAATATGGTATTTAACTATAAGTCTATGTACTATGTAACAAAGCCCCCACCCCCACCCACTTACCAAGAATGGCAGCAGCTTGTAAGGAGTACTTCTCTGCATTCACCTGCTTTATCAACTCCTGTACATCTGGAAGGTCCTGCAATCAAAAAATTTATCACCCTCATGTACTGCCATTCCCACACACTACAAGCAAATTTACCATTTCAAATACGGCACAAATGTGGCTCAAATTGCGATAAAAACTGGCAAACTTACCTTGCATAATAAATATGTATTTAAAGGGGTACTCCACTGGCCAGCGTTCGGAAGTAAGTGTTTCAAATGCTGTTTTTGCGCTGCGGGGTCGACCATGCTTCTTGTGACAACACGGCCGTCACGCCCCCTCCCATAGACTTGCATTGAGTGGGCGTGGCTGTGATGTCCCGAGGGGCATGGCCGACCCCCACAGCACGAAAACAGCGTTCAAAACATTTACTTCTGAATGCTGGCCAGTGGAATACCCCTTTAAAACATTCAAATATAGCAAGCCATCCAACAAGTGGTATAAAAAACACACCTGTAGGCACACCCATTTAGATGGAAGATGTGTGTCAACCCCCGCTCTCCGTGCATTGGGACATTCTGGCCTAGTTCTGGAGATCAGATACTTATTCCCTATCCTATGAATGAATGTGAATTCAGCTGAACCTTCCCTGAGAATGTCTGCAAGAGGGATTCAGAAGTTGGACTTAGGCTGATGAGCTAATTCTGATTCAATTTCATTTAGTGCTGCAGTGTAGAAGGTTGTCTATGGCAGAGTTAGAGCAAGTGCCAGGGAGTGGCCAATAACAGGAAAACAAATACTTGTAAGCCATGACAGTCATGAAAAAGTGCACTGCTCTGATTTAACAGGCTGGCACTGTGCTGGAGAATAACCGTTGTAAACAACTACGGCATGTGGAGGAAAAGGGCATTAACAATGCATTGTGTTTTCTATGTGAGCATTAAGCAAAACAACATTACAGCAAGGAAGGAGTTATCACAAACAGCACTAGTCTAAGTAGTGAACTGCTGCTGATGACAATGACTAGCTACACAACTCTCCAGAGCTTTATGTACAGGCTCTCCACTGTAAAGAGCACATGCTAAGCCCTGCCAACCTTATTGTGTTCCATATTTGTCTCTTTGCTGCTAGAGACAGAAGTTCCCTGACAACAGGGAGTGGATTGCAGTTTGCAGGGAAGTGAGACATCTAGAGGAAGATTTATAAAACCTTGTGCAGAGGAACAGTGGAGCAGTTGCCAATAGCAATCAATCCTATTACAGATAATTTTTAAAAAGGCAAGCTGGAATCTGATTGGTTGCTAAGGGCAACTATTTCACTGTTCCTTTACATAAGGTTTGATAATTCCCCCAAATAATGGTCAAGTCTTCGTTTATTTTTTATTTTTCTAGAATAAGGAGTTATTTTTTACAAAAATGTTAGAAATCATCTAGGCCCAAAGCATCCAACATGCAGTGCTTAGAGCATGGAGGTGTAACCTGCCACAGATCTCCAGCAATAACCACACCCAGGGGTGTAGAGATCACAGGGTGTGCAACCATGATTGGGCTCGTAGGGGGCCTGCCTGATGAGCACAGCTTTCAACTGTGTGTACATTTTTCAGACGCACACTTAGTCGACCGTATGCTGCGCTGGCGACAGGACAAAGCCTCCAGCTGCGGTTGTCTTTCTATATGAACTCTACATTTACAATTTTTTTTTTAATGAGGCAGTATGCAGCCTAATACAATAAAAAGGCAGTATTGAGAAATGTGTAATGCACAATACAGTGTTATTTGGCAAGAAGGCAAAAAATGTAAAACATTTTTTAGATTGCAAAAAACAATTTGTTGTTTTTGTTAGAGATGAGCAAAGTTACACTGATTCTATTCGTCACAAACTTCTCGACTCGGCAGTTGCTGACTTTAGCCTGCATAAATTATTTCAGCTTTCAGGTGCTCTGGCGGGCTGAAAAAGGTGCATACAGTCCTAGGAGAGAGTCTCCAGCCCACCGGAGAACCTGAAAGCTGAACTAATTTATGCAGGCTAAAGTCAGCAACTGCCGAGCCGTGAGGTTCATGACGAATCGAATCATTGTAACTTCGCTCATCTCTAGTTTTTGTGTTATAGCCAAATTAACCCTGTCTATATGCATTACACAAATAAAATACCATATTTTTTTCAGTGAGGCCCACGCACACATTTTTGAGAATGTGACCTCCTGCAGAAAAAACTTTGACACCTCTGACCTATCAAAAAAAAAAAAAAAAAAAAAGGGGGGGACTTGTTTGAAACGATGTATTAATATTGTATTGAATTGGTTTTTATTTCAAGCAGCAAAGGGTCTGACAGATCACCTTAAAATTGCTTTTTTTAGTTCCAGTCTGTGCTTGAACTTCCTTTGCATATTTCAGCACTCTGTCATACAGCACCAGTGCCTCGCTCCACTTTTTCACCAGTACATAGGACTGAGCAATGAAGAAGCACCTGCAATAAGATTTGTGAATTAGTGTGACATATAGAATACCCAAATGTTATAATTTACAAACATTACTATGTAACTTTTAAAAGGCTTTAGTAATAGTCCCTATTAAAAAGTAATGATTAAGACGGGTAGTGGATCTTAAAGATCTGGTTATTTGGAGGTCGGACCAGGCTTTGGTTCTTAGTTTTGACACAGAAAAGGCCTTTGGTAGGCTAGGTTGGTATTTTCTGTTCACCACCTTCTAGAAGTTTGGTATTTCAGGCAATTTCCACACTGCACGGCAAGGCTTTTACTCTTCTCCCACTGCCTCTATTAAATTACCTCATGCTTCCTCTCCGACCTTTTCACTAGGCAAGGATGCCCGCTCTCCCCCCTGATTTTTGCTTTGTGCATAGAACCTCTAGCTGATGATCCGGGGGGACTCGGACATTTCTGGCATTACCCTTCATGGTAGGGAATTTAATCTGCCTATTTGCTGATGATGTCTTGCTAACTCATTAATCCATTGCTGTCTTTACCTGCACTGTATAAACTCCTCCATTCCTATGGTCGTGTTTCGGGTGTAAGGCCAACCTCTCTAAATCTGAAGCTCTGCCTCTAAATGTCCCTTCCTCCTTGATCTCTCTTATGGGCTGATTTTTCCTTTCGGGGTCTCCTTCTGTCATTAAATATTTGGGTGTATCGCTTTCCCCTCGCTACTCTTTGTACTCAAACTTACCTGCTCTTTTTCGTGAGCTCCAAGCTCTAATGGAAAATTGGGGGTCCCATTATATTTCCTTTTTCAGGCATATTGCGGTGGTGAAGATGACCATTCTCCCTAAATTGCTATACTTTATAAGAGGTTACCGATCCGGGATCCTTTAGCTACATTACGCTCTTTTCAGTTAGCTATTTTCAGATTTATTTGGGATACCAAGCGCCACCATCTCCCTATGTCGGTCATGATGGCCAGTAAATTTATGGGAGAGTTGGGGGTACCTGATGTTACTAAATATTACTGTGCTGCCCATTTACGCCACCTGGCCGCGTGGACTACCTCTCATGCTTACAGTAAATGTATGGAAGTGGAGAAATTGTGGCTTGCTCCGATCCACCCTCTCTCCTTCTTATGGGCTTTCCCTCCCCCTGCATGTTCTCTCTTTGGCCCCATGTAGTTTTCCCATTATGTATGGAGCTACTGTGCCAGACGATTTTGGCTTCTTTCCTCTTTCTCTCATCTACAATATTTTCTCTATCACCCTAATTTTTCTCCGGGGCTAATTTCTGGTATGGTTAGAGAATGGGGCTCCAGAGGTCTGCTTTGCTGGGCTGATGTTGTTGATCCCCTCACTTGTTCTCTCCTTCGTTTCGACCAGCTAGTTGCTTGTCGGGATCTCCCTTCTTCTGAGGAAGCCCACTATGTTCAGCTTCGCCATTATCTGTCCTCTAGACAGGGCTTGCCGACTGTGTCCTTACCCACAGGTTTCGAATGACTGTGTAGAGGCGGTCCTCAGGAGAAGGGACTCCTCTCTAGCATTTATTGTTTCTTGCTCTCCCCTCAGGATGGCCCTCCTCTTTCCCATCGCTATATGAGTCGTTGGGAGGAGGCTTTAAATACTACTCTCTCGATCCCGCAATGGCGTATAATCTGGGAGCGGGCCTCCAAGGCTTCGATATGCATGGCTTATAAAGAGACGCAATTTAAGATGTTAATGAGCTGGTACCATACCCCGGTACTTTTGAATGAATTGAACCCTATGCTGGCATTGTGGTGTGGGGCTTGGTACTATTTTCCACATTTTCTGGTCGTGCCTGCTTATTGTTAACTTTTGGGTGCAGGTGCAGAAGCTAGTTCACTAAGTCTTAGGTGTTTTAGTTCCTTTAGACCCCATGGTCTTCATCCTGCACCTGCCTAACAGGGTCCTATCGAAAAAGCCATTTAAGCTTTTTATGCACATAGTTCTCATGGCCAAGACCCTGATCACCAAACATTGGAAACAGACCTTGCCTACATCGGAAGGTGATCTTATTGTCCGCATTCGTGAGATTTGCTCCCTCGAATCTCTCATTGCCTCCTTGTATAACACTATTCCCTTGTTTCTGTGACCTGTGGGACCGATTCACTGATAGACAGCCTCCATGACCCTGTTTCTTTTGTGTCTTTTCCTTTTCGTCCTCATTTGTCTGTGTTCCTCCCCCCCCTTATATTTTGAAGTTCCTTACTGACTATTATTTTATGATGGTCTTCCCTCCCTGATGTCTACTTGGACTTATTGTTCTTGGACTTATTGTTCTTGCTTTGTATACCTTTCTTATGATGTTCCCGCCTCTTTTTGTCATTCATTATGATGGTTATTTTGTTATTGCTGGATTTGGTGATTAATTTGCCATGTTTGGCTCTACTGTGTTCTTTGTATGAAAACCCTAATAAATATTAGTTTAAAAAAAAAATCATGACCACCGTGCTCATACCTATATGCTTTGTACACAAGCGTCTTAAGCACAATCTCCTTTTGGAAGCTTTGGTCTTCCTCCAACCCAGGTAGCTGTGTCAGCTCTGCCAGATTCTGCAATACAAACAGCAAGAGGAAGGCTAAGGAGATTATCTGTATCAGTAGTAGCATTAATGCCCTGCTTACAAATACATTACAGTAAAGTATAGACTATGACATTCATTTTGGCTCATGTTTCTAAAGCATCAACTCTTATTACTAAACATTGTTTTTTTAACCCCACTATATTACTGTGTGGTTGGATCCCGAAGTCATGTGTTGCTCCCTTCAATCTATGCGATTTCTTCATGATAGTTTTCTAAGTTGTATGCTAACAACAAAGAGGGGGAGTGATTGAAGCGAATAACACATGGCTGCTGAATCAGACTAGATATGGGGTTTGTAGTCTGTAACCATGCTGATTTAGAGGTCTGTGCATTTAGAGGTCTGTGCAGACATTGTAGACATACAATGGTATTTGTCAACACTTACTGGTATATAAAAGTATTATTGTCATTGGCATTTATTACCTGCAAAATAATATCGTAAAGCCTAATGAGGTCTTGTGGCCGTGCGGTCCTTTTGCCATCCTCTTCGGCCTGAGGCTGGTGAAGCAGCGCCTTCTGCAGAGCACTGGCCATACTTTCATTACGCTGAATGGCTGTTGAAAGCTTAATGTAGGACAGGTAGCTGCAAAGGGATAGGATTTAGACTGATAGTGGTAAACAAAAAAAAACCTCTCTATTTATTGTGATGTTGAGCAGTGGGGGATGGGTATATGTCCACTAAGGCCCCCCTCAAATACAAAAAATGCTCCTATAAAACTGCAACCACCAACGCCATCCCCCTCACACACACCTACCTGTGCAAGTATTGCAGGGTGGAAACTTTGCCCATTTCTCCATCCATGACAGCATCTCTTTGCCTCTGAAAGTACATTTTGGGCAATATGTGAGGAGATACAAGACATTAAAACATTTCCATTGTGACATTATGAAAGCAGACTGGGCCGTAATAGATGATACCTGTTCAGTTTTTAGCTCCTCTCGCACACTCTGGATAGCGTCTCTACATTCGCTCAGCACAGACTCGAACAAGCGTTCTTTAGCCTCCTCATCTTCAGCCTAAAGGGAATAAAAATAAAGTTTTATTTGGTATTTGTTTTTAAACTTTGAAGAGCCTTACTCCGAACTTTAACCTGGGGAAGAGACTGATTAAATACTTTGTATTTAGTCTGCAGGGCCTATTAAAAGTCACTTTATTCTTCCTATGAAGAGTACATTTTGTTTTTAATACATTAATATATCTTCCTCTGACTCAGATAAAATGCTCCTTATAGGAATAAACAAACACTCTTATAAATAATGACGGCAAATCAAAATACATCTCATCCGAGAGGATGCCACTAGCCAGAATAATTTAAACCCTTTTAGGTAGGCACACTAAGTGCAGGGGGTGGTCATCATTTAGAATAGGAAAGAGGCTTCCTCAGTAATGCTCTGGATAATGGTCTTTATAGATATCTAGTTAAGCTGCGCTGAAACCAAAAGTATGTGCTGCATATTTTCATATTTACAGATGGAGTTTATGAATATAAATAAATATAAAAAACAACACTATGGAGCATATTTATCAACTGACTGGGTACCATATTAGTCAGCCTCCCCCCTACCCTTTAGAAAACTTACTCGTGGTTAGTAGAGATGAGCGAACTTAAGAGTAAATTCGATTCGTCACAAACTTCTCGGCTCGGCAGTTGATGACTTATCCTGCGTAAATTAGTTCAGCCTTCAGGTGCTCCGGTGGGCTGGAAAAGGTGGATACATTCCTAGGAAAGAGTCTCCTAGGACTGTATCCACCTTTTCCAGCCCACCGGAGCACCTGAAAGCTGAACTAATTTATGCAGGAAAAGTCATCAACTGCCGAGCCGAGAAGTTCGTGACGAATCGAATTTACTGTAAGTTAGCTAATCTCTAGTGGTTAGGAAAGATAGGGCATAGCTTGTAAGTTGAACACTATGGGCACAGGTTAACAAAGGTATTCGATATTTTGTTATCCCTTCTAGTGTGAAATTTAATTTTTTTGCAGCATGCATAAAGCTTAGAAGGGTAAAAAAAAAAATATTTCCAAATGAGAAAGTTAAACAGTTTTGTAAATTACTTCTATTAAAAATCTTAATCCTTCCAGTACTTATCAGCTGCTGTATGCTCCAGAGGAAGTGGAGTTGTTCTTTTCAGTCTGACCCCAGTGCTCTCTGCTGACACCTCTGTCCATATCAGGAACTGTCAAGAGTAGAAGCAAATCCCAATAGCAAACCTCTCCTGCACGGGACAGTTCCGGACATGGACAGAGGTGTCAGCAGAGAGCACTATGGTCAGACAGAAAAAGAACAACTCAACTTCCTCTGGAGCATACAGCAGCTGATAAGTACTGGCATGATTAAGATTTTTTAATAGAAGTAATTTACAAATCTGTTTAACTTTCTGGCACCAGTTGATTTTGAAAAAAATAAAAATAAAAAAACATTCAGACTCCCCAGAACTTGATTATTGAGTCAGACATCACAACATCATGTGACAGAGTTCCATAGTCTCACTGCTCTTACAGTAAAGAATCTCTGTGATGATGATGATGAACCCTTCTTTCCTCTAGATCCTCTAGATTTAGAGGATGTCCCCTTTTCATAGTTACCGGCCTAGTTATAAAAGATCACTAGAAAGATCTCTGTACCGTCCATTCATATATTTGTACATTGTGATCAGATCGCCCCTAAGACGTCTTTTCTCCAAACTAAATAACCCCAAGCTTGATAACCTGTCTTGGTCCTGTAATCCTCCCATACCATTAATTATCTTTGTCGCCCTCCTCTGCACCATCTCCAGTTCAGCCATGTACTTCTTAAAAAAAGGTGCCCAAAATTGGACAAAATACTCCACATGTGGACTGACTAATGTTTTATACAGAGGCAAAACTATGCCCTTATCACAAGCCTCTATGCTTCTCTCAATCCCTCCCATGACTTTGTTAGCCTTGGCAGCAGCTGCCTGGCACTGATCACTAAAGTTGAGTTTACTGGCCACCAGTACCCCCAAGTCTTTTTCGGTAGAAGTTTTACCTAATATCGTCTTATTTAGCACATAATTGTATATTTTGTTTTTACAGCCCAAGTGCATAACCTTACATTTATCCACAATAAACTTAATTTGCCATTTCTGTGCCCACGCCTTCAGCTCCCCCAGATCCCTCTGTAATATTATATTATCCTCCTCTGTGGTGATCACCTTACCCAGTTTAGTGTCATCTGCAAATATAGAAATTCTACTCCGTAATCCCTCTACAAGGTCATTAATAAACATATTGAAAAGAAGTGAATCCAGTACTGACCCCTGTGGTCCCCACTAGTAACTGTCACCCAACCAGAGCAAGTTCCATTTATTGCCACCATCTGCTTCCTATCACTGAGCCAGTTTCTAACCCATTTACATATATTCTCCCCTTGCCCCAGTTTCCTTATTTTATGTACTAACCTTTTGTGTGGCACAGTATGAAATGCCTTAGAAAAATCCAGATATATAACATCCACAGCTTCCCCACAGTCCAATCTATAACTGACCTCCTCATAGAAGCTGATCAGATTAGTCTGACAGACCGATCCCACATAAACCCATGTTGGAGCTGTGTCAGAAGGTTATTTTCATTAGGATATTCCAGAATAGCATCACTAGAAAACCCTAAAAAATCCCACAAGAGATGTTAAATAGGGATCAACCGATATCGATTTTTTAGGGCCGATACCAATACCGATAATCTGTCACCTTTCAGGCCGATAGCCGATAACTTATACCGATATTCCGGTATAAGTTATCGCCTATTTCAACCCCATCCCCCCCGGTGGGGCAGAAGCCGTTGCAGATCAATGATTTATGAACTGCAGCGGCTTTTGCGGTGCCAGAGACCGCCACCGCTGCCCGCTTCTCTACCCCTGCCTGTCCTGAGTCTAACCACCACAGTTGCCCCATCGCCTCCCCCCCCCATCCTCTGGCCACATGCCGCTGCCCCATTTCCTCCCCCCATCCTCTGGCCACATGCCGCTGCCCCATTTCCTCCCCCCATCCTCTGGCCACATGCCGCTGCCCCATCGCCTCCCCCCCCATCCTCTGCCCACATACCGCCACCGCCCCATCGCCTCCCCCCATCCCCGGTGTTATAATTACCTGTTCCCGGTCAGCGATCCTTCTGGCTCCATCGGCGTCCTGCGCTGTCACTGTGCGCACTGACGGTGATGTCGCGTTGGGGACGTCACTCGTCATTACGCAGCGCACAGCAATAGCACAGGAGCCAGAAGGATCGTGGACCCCCGGGAACAGGTAATTATTACACCGGGGATGGGGGGACGCAATGGGGCAGCAGCAGCGATAGTAGTCTCTGGCCGGGGGGCAGGGCATTATCGGCAAGGTAATTGCAGATACCGATAATGTCCAAAATCGCGATTATCGGCCGATAATATCGGCCAAACAGATAATCGGTCGATCCCATATGTTAAACTTACAGGTGTATAGTTCCATGGATCCCTTTTTGACCCCTTTTAAAATATTGGCACCACATTTGCTAAAGCAAAAATACATTATATGATAAAATAAAGGGTGTATCTTGTGTATCTCTGGATCTCCCATAGAGATGCATGGAGGGGGCATGTTGACCCCTGTTCTGTGCACAAATAGAGCTGGAGCGCCGTACAGGAGATTGTGGAGCGTGCTCACTGTTGGACCGCCTGCAATTAGACACTTATCCCCTATCCTTTGGATAAGGATACATTTTCCTAAACAGGACTATCCATTTAAGACTACATAGATATATATTTCATTTCTTGTTGGATCCTTGAAGCTTGTTGCACTTTAGATTTTTGTCTCTCTCTGTATTTGGCTTTCATTTGTTACTTTGTATTAAGCTTATCACTTAAAGGGGTACTCCGGTGAAAACCTTTTTTCTTTTAAATCAACTGGTGGCAGAAAGTTAAACATATTTGTAAATTACTTCTATTAAAAAATCTTAATCCTTCCAGTACTTATTAGCTGCTGAATGCTACAGAAGAAATTCCTTTCTTTTTGGAACATTGATGACATCACGAGCACAGTGCTCTCTGCTGACATCTCTGTAAATTTTAGCAACCATGCATAGCAGATGTATGCTAAGTGCAGCATGGTAGCTCAGTGGTTAGCACTGCTGCCTTGCAGTGCTGGGTACTTGGGTTCAAATCCCACTAAGGACAAGAATAAATAAAGCGTTATTATTATTATAATAACGTCAGCAGAGAGAACTGTGGTCGTGATGTCATCAGAGAGCATTCCAAAAAGAAAAGAATTTCCTCTGTAGTATTCAGCAGCTAATAAGTACAGGAAGGATTAAGATTTTTTTAATAGAAGTAATTTACAAATATGTTTAACTTTCTGCCACCAGTTGATTTAAAAGAAAAAAGGTTTTCACCAGAGTACCCCTTTAAGCAAACTATATCTATTTACTTAGCTATTGTGTGTGGACCTATTTACTCACCCAATCTTAGCATCTATCATATAACATTCAGTCTTTAATCTACTAAACTGCAGACAAAGTATTAAGCAGGTACAATACTGGTGTACGACAACAGAATACATCAGCTGCTTCCATACCAGAGGATGTTTGATTCATCACCGCTTGATAACTTATACTTTTTAGACAGAACCTCCATAACTTGAATCCTTTATTGGTTCTTATGAGTTTCAAGGCTACATGGGCAGGTTCTTAAGATTGTTGCTTTTAAGTGCTGCTACTGTGTAGTTATATTGCTCTGCTAGGACAGAATCAGTATTCGGGTGCATTCACACCACGTTTTTGCAATACAATTAAATGTGAAAACCGTACTGGACCGTATTGAAAAATGATGCTTCATGTTGCATCCGTTTAGTGTCTCATACGGTTTTGTCAGTTTTGTTTTCCCGTACCTAAAACTGTAGCCTACCACAGTTTTTGGGCCAGGTGAAAAACCGTATTAACCCCTTAAGGACGCAGCGTTTTTCAGTATTTTCCATTTTCATTTTTTTCTCATCACCTTCTAAAAATCATAACGCTTTCAATTTTGCACATAAAATTCCATATGATGGCTTATTTTTTGCGCCACCAATTAGTCATTTAACCAAAAAAATCCACGTCAAAACGTGAAAAAAAAATTTATTGAGCGACAAAATTGAAGAAAAAAAAATTTCATTTTGTAAACTTTAGAGGCTTCCGTTTCTACGCAGTGCATTTTTCAGTAAAAATGAAACCTTATCTTTATTCTGTAGGTCCATACGATTAAAATTATACCCTACTGATGTAGGTTTGATTTTGTCGTACTTCTGAAAAAAATCATAACTACATGCAGGAAAATTTATACGTTAAAAATTCTCATCTTCTGACCCCTATAACTCTTATTTTTCCGTGTACGGGACGGTATGAGGACTCATTTTTTGAGCCATGTCCTGAAGTTTTTATCGTTACCATTTTTGTATTGATCGGACTTTTTGATCGCTTTTTATTCATTCTTTCACGATATAAAAATTGACCAAAAATACACAATTTTGGACTCTGGAATTTTTTTGCGTGTACACCATTGACCGTGCAGTTTAATTAACGATATATTTTTATAGTTCGGACATTTCCGCACGCAGCGATACAACATATGTTTATTTTATTTACACAGTTTAGTTTTTTTAATGGGAAAAGGGGGGTGATTCAAACTTTTATTAGGGAAAGGGTTAAATGACCTTTATTAACTTTTTTTTTCACTTTATTTTGCAGTGTTATAACCCCCATAGGGATCTATAACACTGCACACACTGATCTCTTACACTGATCCCTGCAAAGCCATAGCTTTGCATGGATCAGCGTTATAGGGGGTTGATTGCTCAAGCCTGTAGCTCAGGCTTGGAGCAATCAAACGACGATCGGATGCAACGGAGCAAGGTAAGGGGACCTCCGCTCGCGTCCTAGCTGATCGGGACATCGCAATTTTATCGCGATAGTCCCGACCAGCCCGACTGAGCTGCCGGGAAGCTTTTACTTTTGTTTTAGACACGACGATCAACTTTGATCGCCGCGTCTAAAGGGTTAATAGTGCGCGGCACAACGATCGTGTTTTTTTTTTTTACACATGGGAGTCAATGGAAACCATACAGAACCGTATGTGCATACAGTTCCACCTGGTTTGCACCATCCGGTTTTTGACTTTGCACATTTTTTTTTCTTATAATTTCAAACAAGTTAAACTTTATTCATAATGGAGTGAAAAGTTAAAAACATATACGTTTTTTTATTAAACTGATGCAACCGGACATTTTTCAGACCGTATACTGGTTAAAATTTGTACACACGTTTTGATACAGTTTAGTCTGGGTTTGAGGAAACAGTTTTTTCATCAAAAACGCGATACGGGAACTGTACTGCAAAAATGTGGTGTGAATGCACCCTTAGATGTGGTAACAGCAATTTAAAGGGGTATTTCGCCCCCAGACATCTTATCCCCTATCCAGAAGATAGGGGATAAGATGTCTGATCGCGGGGGTTCCGCGCATCAGGCGTTTGTTTTGAGTGTCGGGTTCAGCGCCGGAGGCTCGTGATGTCATGGTTGCGCCCTGTTCGAACTGCATTGAGGGGGCATGGCCTTGACATCACAAGCCTCCGCCCCGCATCGCCAGTCATCCAGCATGAAGCAAAGTTTTCTATGTGCACCAGATGTCTGTGGTGCTGCAGCCGAGATAGACAGGGTCCCCAGCAGCAGGACCCCGCGATCAGACATCTTATCTAGGGGTGGAGTACCCCTTTAAGAGTAAAGGTCTGATATAGATCAGGTGTTAAACAACAAAAGCATTCTACAATATAAGGATTCTGTAATTCTACAATACATGGATTCTGTAATTGGTTGTCAATTATTTTGTCTTCTATTTGCAAAAGTATTACTTGGATTGTTAAAGTAGAGTGTTACAGGAGGAGACTCTTTATGAGCAATGCCGGATAGACAGAACACATCTAAGCTTTTAGTTCTAAAGGATGGAATGACAATGATTTAAGTGGTTCTGTACTTTTCCCTAATGTGTTCACTTCTGCGCAATGATATGTTCAGGGCAGACAAAGGTTTAATCCGTGTCAGAGAGTGCTACATTTCATAATTAATGGATTTCTATATAAATCTGTTTTCTCTTTTTATTTCACTATGCGATCACGTAAGCGGTCAGTAAACAAAGCAG
This sequence comes from Hyla sarda, assembly GCF_029499605.1. Classification (NCBI taxonomy): domain Eukaryota; kingdom Metazoa; phylum Chordata; class Amphibia; order Anura; family Hylidae; genus Hyla; species Hyla sarda. The sequence goes on along the minus strand of NC_079201.1, from coordinate 33,369,909 downwards.
AGAGCACTCTTCAATGATTGCTGCAATTAACCCAAAGCGGATACCTGGCTAAGTGGCTGAAACGTTATGCAGTGAGCACTTCTATGTAGCACTGGCTAGATTTATGCAGGACATTTTAGGTATTGTAGTAAGTACAGAGTCTTTAACTATATCACAATATTCTGAAGACTACATTGTACTGACAAGACTACACAAGGATAATAGAAGACTTTTGCTCTGTACAATAGTCTTTTGGGGGAAGGGGGGTCATATATAGGCAGAAATCATCTATATTGGATTGTTTCCTCTTACAGCCCTGCACGATATATTGCAAAAGTAATTGAAACACAATATAAGCCGCTTGTGATCATTTCCATTTCGTGCCTGCAATTTTCATTGTATTAGAATTTCGGCGGCTGCTCAGACCCTGCATGCATGCAATATTGTGTCGGGCGCTGGGAAAATATATATATATAAAAAATAAAAGATTACTTGCCTAGCCCCAGTCCCCCGTAGGTCTGACACAGATCCCGATCTCCTCTATGCGGTCACTCTGTCTTTCGTGCTTCCATCTTCACAGACAAGCAGCTGGTTGAAGTTACAGAACCTTCCTGCTCAGCCAGTCACTGCAGCGGTGTCCTGCTTCGGCCAGTGATTGGTGTAGCAGGAAGTTCCTGAAATCAGCTGCTTGTTTTTGAATGAAGCACAGAAGACATCAGTACCGAACGGACAAAAACAAGATCTATGGCAGACCTACAGAGGAACGGGACTAGGTAAGCATCATGTTTTTTTCTAATGTTTGCCCCACAATATTAGATGGACATGAAATGGGGGGGATGGATGTGAAATGGGGGGGGGGGGGGGGGGTAAAATGGGAGAGATAGACATAATGGAGGTGTGGACACGAAATGAGGGTGTGTGAAATGGGGTGTGTGGACATCAAATGGGGGGGGTTGAAAACTAAATGGAGGTGTATCTCAGTCTCAATATTTACCTCCTTAATCTCAATCTCAATATTTACCTCCATAATCACAATTGCACATTTTCCCCAAATCGTGCAGCCTCCAACCCACTGGTATTACATGCTCTAGTATTTCCACAGGTGTTGGAACTTCTGTAAAATGACTAAAATGCAGCACTGTGCACTATAGTCATTTTTATAAATAATAATTTTATTTTTGATTTAACTTGGCGCCAGAATACCTTAACTGAGCGTCCGTTCTTTCCGCTGCTTATATAATTGTGCGTTATTAAGATTGTCCACAGTTTTGGATTAAAAGGGGGCTTAAATATTTAAATCAATTATTTTATCTCAGGTCAAATAATCTCGTTTTAGGAGATATCTCACAGGTTTTGGTTGGTAGATAATCAGTAACTGTGGTTTTTACAAATAATGCAAATCATAAATCGGAAACTTTAGGAGCATACACTCACATCCCCTTGTTGATTTAAAAAGTGTACCTGTCAACAAAAACTTTTTATATAATGTAGATAATACAATTATATGTATATTTGTAATATACATTGATTAAAAAAAATGTGTATATTTTTGGGTGAAAAAATGCTGTCCCTGCACTGCAGCAATTGTCTGTGTTTGTCTATGAGGAGTCCAAATACAGGAAGTGAGGACAGGAGAAGCAAAGCTCTGTGCATCCTCATGTGTGAGCCAGTAGCAAGTCACAGAGCCTCAGTGTACAGAGCCCCGCTTGTCCTCAGTACACAGAGCCCCGCTTGTCCTCAGTATACAGAGCCCCGCTTGTCCTCAGTATACAGAGCCCCGCTTGTCCTCAATATACAGAGCCCCGCTTGTCCTCAATATACAGAGCCCCGCTTGTCCTCAATATACAGAGCCCCGCTTGTCCACAGTATACAGAGCCCCGCTTGTCCACCCTCACTTCCTGTATTTGGACTCCTCATAGAGACACACAGGTAATAGCTGCAGGGACAAAAATATACATGTTTTTTTAACCAATGTATATTACAAATATACATATAATGGTATCATCTACATTACATACATTTTTTCTGTTGATGACAGGTACACTTTAATGAGAGGACCCTCAGTTTCCAAACCTGTGTCAAAAATCTATAAAATGTTGGGCTATGAACCCCCGACAGGAGAGTCAGCCGCTTGTCCGGCGGGAGCCGAATTGGGGCAAACAACGTGTCAAACTGGAGTCCCAGAAATATCAGGGACTGGGTGGGAGAGAGGTTGGACTTGTCCTGATTGACCATCCAGCTGAAACGAGACCAGGCCTGAATGGTGAGGATGAGACTCTTTAGATTCTGGGCTCTGGTCGGAGCCTTGATCAGGAGGTCATCCAAGCAAGGAATCATTGAGACACCTCTGGTCAGTCGAAGGCCGATCATCGGTGCCAGGACCTTGGGGTGAAGACCCTCGGAGCAGTGGCCAGGCCGAAGGGGAGAGCCACAAACTGAAACATGGCCTTCTGGGACAGTGAAGCGGAGGTACCGCTGGTGTCCTGGGAAAATCGAAACGTGGAGGTAGGCATCCCTGATGTCCACTAAAGAAAGAAACTCCCCTTGATCCATGGTCGCCACAACGAACGGAGAGACTCCATGTGGAAATGACGAAGGAGAAGATGCTGGTTGAGGCGCTTAAGATCCAGGATTGGGCGTACAGAACCCCCTTTCTTGGGGAGCACGAAGAGGTTGGAATCAAAAACCTCAAAAACATTCCCTGGTAGGAACCGGGACAATGACTCCCTGGATGAGGAGGGACTGTAGTGCGCCCTGAAAAGCCTTTGCCAGAGAGGGGGCTCGGGAAAGAAAAAAGCGATCCCTCTGAAGGGAGGCAAACTCGATCCAGTAGCCATTGGATACCACGTCCCTGACCCAGGAGTCCTGCATGTGCACGGTCCAGACGTCCCGGAAGAGTAACAGAGGACCTCCCACCTGAGAAAAATCTTTAGGCAGAAGTAGGTTTGCGGGTGCCCGCTTTGGCCGCAAAACAGCCGGAAAGGTTGTCCGACTTCCAGGATGGACCCTTCTTGTCTCGCCAAGGCGCCTGCCTGGCCCCTTTAGTGGCACCAAAAGTCCGAAAGGACCGAAAGGTGGATAACTTGCGACGGGAAGCCGTACTGCGAGCCTTATTATAGGTAGTAAGGAACTCTTACCCCCAGTCGCCTCCAAAATAATTTCATCAAGGCGCTTACCAAAGAGCCGAGACCCAGTAAAGGGAAGTTCAGACAGAGACTTCTTTGAAGCGGCGTTTGCATTCCAGGCTTTAAGCCACATGGATCGACGGAGGGCCACTAGGTTGCCTGTGGCAAAGGCAGCACAGCGGGCCGACTGCATGGAAGCAGTAAAATGGAGGGGAAAAAAAGTGGAGGTAGTGCCGGGTGCGGTGTAGGTCTTTATCCGGTATAGGTGGGTACCCAGGTGGGGGTAGAGTGTTCCTTGGGTACTCCAATACTTCTGCATGGAAGCAGAGCAGAGAAAGTCTCCAGCCTTGGACAGTTGAAGAGCTAAGTCAGCCAATTCCTCCGAGGGGGGATCCAGAAAGAATTCCCTGGCGGAGTTAGGAGGCCCAGCCTGAAAGGGCTTTTGACACCCAGGCAGAAGCAAACAAAGGAAGGAGTGAAGAACCTACTGCTTCAAAAGGAAAATGTTGCCAGTCTCCACTCTTTTGTCCGCCGGATCCTTAAAGGAAGCTGCGTCAGCCAATGGCAAGGTAGTCGCCTTAGATCGGCAGGAGACCAGTGGATCTACAATCGGAGGGGAGGTCCACCAAGCAATGAGATCCTTGGTGAAGGGATACTGTGCTTGAACTTTCTTTGCCTCTTGAAACTTCTTGTCCAGATGCCCCCAAGAAGACTCCAGCAAGGCTTCAAATTCAGCATGAGAGCTGAAAACCTTGGGTGCCGGTCGGGCACGGTGAAAGGAAACTTCTGGAGCTACGTCCGAAGATCCTGGGTCCTTTAAATGGAAGGCGTCCCTTATGGCCGAAACCAATGTGTCCACAGTGTCGGCTAAATCTGGTCGGTCCTCGGAATCAGAGGCAGAGTCAGAAGCCTCCTCTACAAGTTCTTTGGGAGAGTGGGAACGAGTGGAGGCAGCCCTGGAAGAGGGAGACACGGACCTGGTACGTGGTTCTGGAGAGCCAGAGTGGCGACCAGGGGAGCGTCCTCTGGAAGAGGGACGTTTACGGAAAGCTGACCGGTGGCGAGAAGGGGTTGACAGTACATCCACGATGCCTGTGCCCCCTCAATCCCAAATGAGGAAACAGTGAATGCTATGTTCCTGAGTCCCCACCTAAAAACAGGAAAAGAAAAGGGAAATAAGAAACTAAACGTCCCTAATCTGGAAAATAAAAAAATGTTTGACCAGGTCTGGGAAACCCCAGACCAGCGTCTGTCTGCTGCAGACACTAAGTTTAAACTGATTACCTCAGGCTCTGTAGGCGGGGATATCCTGCTGGGAGGAGCAGACTTTTTTTTTTTTGGTTTTCAGTGTCAAGTCTCCTAGCAACAACAGCATATACCCAAGGTCAGTGTCCCCAAGGTCCGTGTCCCCCAATGGAACCGATAGAGAAATGTTAATTGCCTTCGGCTGTCTGGGAATGCTGGGAGGAGTTGTAGTTTTACAACAGCTGGAGGCCCCCTGGTTGAGAAACACTGATGTAGAAAGGCTTGTTCTTTTTTTAAAAGACAATATTTTTTTTAATGGCACCACTTTGGAACTACGTATACCATATTGGGGATTTATTCCGATTTAAAAATTTGAACAGTCTTGAAATAAAATGCAAAATGTAAAATACAAAAGGTGCCAACACAGAGTAGCTGCTAATTGCACAGTAAATATTAAAACAAAAAATCCCAAATTAAAGAAAGTCTCCAAAAGGACAAAAAAATTTAATAAAAATAAGCATCCAACACAATATACTCAAATTTCCCTTCACCAAATAAAGTTTATAAAAGTTAAGTGCAGAATATGTACGCAACAACATATACTGTATTTCACTTTTTTTTTTTCACTTTATTTGGCAAGGGGAAGTAAATCTCACCATTGTTTTCTAGGTCCTGCTTTACAACATTTATAGTGCAGTGTAAATAACAAATTAATATTTCTTTTACAGTGGAGGTTTATCTATACTTTACAGCATTATAGTTGTCCTACACACCTATAACCCTGCAAAGCTCAACTAGCCTGTGAGGAGATGGTTTACAGGGACAGAGTGCTTTGATAGCAAGTTGTACCAAAAAAAAAAAGCATACTGTAATTTAAATGGGCACTGTCACATACAGTGGACTTGATGGACGTATGTCTTTTTTCAACCATACTAACTATATGTAAAAACTTTTGATATGTTGTAAAGCATGCAAAAACAATAGGTTTTTGGAACTAAATTTTCCGAAAGCTGTTTTCATGCTGTGGGGGTCTGCTACGCCCCCTTGTGACATCATGGCCACGCTCACTCAATGCAAGTCTATGGGAGGGGGCGTGACGCCCCCGCCCATAGACTTGCATTGAAGGGGAGAGCCTGTGATGTCACCAGGGAAGTGGCCAGCCCCCGCAGCACGAACACAGCGTTCGGAACATTTAGTTCAGAACGCTGGCCAGTAGAGTACCCTTTTAAGGGGTTAAGTGTACATGTTGGTTATGTTCCCTTTATCCCTAGCAGCATTTACAAAGGGGTTGTCAAGGCATTGATATTTTAATAAGTATAAACTAGCAGATTGAAGACTATTTACACTCAAAAGTTTAATTCAGACAGATTAAGAAATCAGAAGATGAAGCAGCATGATACTGTGCGGCAGCCAAAATAGTTGTTACCTCTGACTTAGGGACTTATTAGACAGCCAAAAGCATCCTAAGAAGAAGTAGCTATCTCATAGATTTGTAGTAGTTTACAAAGCCATCACTTGGCTCAAACATTGTGTGGGAAGGGCCTGCATGAAGGATCGTTGGATCATCTGTGTGGCCCTTAAACCCCTTCCCACTATAGGACGTATGCATACATCCCAGCACCCGACACGTTCGCGTGCTAGGGGGTATGCATACGTCCTAGCGATCTCTGGCACTGCCGCGGGCAGCGCAGGAGATCGGCGGCAAGACCCGGCTGTCAATCACAGCGGAGTCCTGCCGCAGCTGCTGGAGCCACGATCACGCCAGTCCCGGCAGCATTAACCCCATAGATGCCGTGATCAATTCTGATCACGTATCTATGGTGTTGACAGGGGGGAGCGTGCTCGATACCATCTGTCTGCCTGCTACGGAAGCCTGTGAGATCTAGCCACAGGCTTCATTGTGTGCAGCTGATCGGGTCATACTGTGCTGCAGTACAAATGTATTGCAGCATAGTATAACCTGTAAAAAATAAAAATAAAAAGTTCTTCAAAAAAAAAAAAAAAAAAATGCCCCTTTCCCAATAAAAGCTGTGTATTATCACCAAAAAAGATCAAAAACACAAATCATATACATATTGGGTATTGCCACATCCATAATGACGTGTACTATAAAACTATAATGGAAATTATCCCGCATGGTGAACGCTGTAAAAAAATAAAATAAAACACAAAATTCCCCAAATTTGGTACAAATAGCAGAATAAAAAAAAGATCAAAAAGGTAGCACGTATAGCATAAAATTATACCAATAAAAAGTACAGCTCATCCCGCAAAAAATAAGCCCTTTAATGGCGTCGGACGAAAAATAAAAGAGTTACGGCTGTTGGAAAATTTATGGCAGAAAAATAATTTTGCTCAGAAAAGGAAAGAACATAGAAAGCCAAATAAAAGGTGTATCGCCACATCACTTTTACCACACAGTGCACACCATAAAAATATATATATTTTTTTATCTGAAATTTTCCAGTTTTCCACAATATTTTGTAGTTTTTCACCAAAATTGCTGCATGTGTCAACAAAAATGCACCAATTATAAAGTACAATATGTCACGAAAAAAACAATCTCAGAATGATTCTGCTCAGAAAAAGCGTTCTAAAGTTATTACCATTTAAAGAGATACATGTCAAATAAAAAAAAAGTAAAACGTCCTTACGGGGTTAAGGAAATCAGCAGTCTGCAATACATCCCCTTATTACCTGGGGAGATGTGTAACCGATGGCCAATTTTTAGTTGGTCGAACAGATCAGCATTCATCAGCTGATCGCTACTATTGCTACACAAGGCGATGTCAGCCTGCTTGGATGATAATCGCGCTCTGTACAGGGCCCCTTAGCATCTAATAGAAATCATGGTACAGCCATCACTTAGTTATTGATATAAAATGCCGAAAGAACAATAATTCACCATCAGCTGCTAAGAAGCCAATACAAAAAACAAACTTTTTTATTCTATTTATACATTTTTTTTAATTTACCTAGTGTTGACCTCACCTGTGAAATTGCAGCTTCTGTGTCCGACAACCCAAGGAGGAAAATCCGCACCTTATCAATTTTGACAGGAATGGTGCGTCCTCGCCATTCCACTTCACTCATGGTAGCCGCTTGTTTTGCCCTTGTCTGTGAGATTAGAGTCTGTATAACAGAAAATAAATAAAGGATCACTCATTTAGGCATCATCTTGTAATTCTTCCTTACAAGGGTTATTCTTATCTTACATCACAAGGTCATGCTAAAAGGTTATAAAAGGCAGGAATCCGACCTTTGCGTCCCCACTGATCATGTGAATGGAGAGGACGGCGCTCTGTACAGCAGCCCTTGGTGCAGCTCTGCAGTATTTGGTTGAACTTGATGGACGTATGTCTTCTTTTTTGACCATACTATGTAAGACCTGCTGCAGTTCCCTTCCTTCACAGGAAAAAAACCTCAAAGGCTTCTTCACCTTTAGTCTCATGATTAGTAGGAGTCCCAGAGAATCTAACCCCCCTGATCACAGTGATGGTATATCCTCTGAATATAACATCACTTGAGATGGAAATACCCCTTTAAACCCATCACGCTATACAAAAATGGGAGTTAGGTCTTCAGGCCAGTTTGTACTCTACTACACCTGTATAGCCAAAAAATGCCAACTCTTAAAGAAAAACTGTCAGCCAGTTCACCAACACTAAACCCAATATACTGGGTGATAGTGTGGGTAAACTGGAGTTAGTCTGTGCCCTGGCCGCTGAGTTCTCCCCCGATAAAGTTCTGTTTGTCCTCTCTGTAGTAGCGCTTTGAAGGCAGGCCCCTGGGGTCCATATATCTTTGGGTCCTAGAGGAAAGGGCCTAAGCCGGCCCCTGTGGTTTGCATATTAATTTTCTTAACATGCCCCCTGAGCACAGCGCTCTGTCTGCAGAGCACATGCGCTTGAAGATTTTACACAGCTCTCAAAGTCCTGATGACGTGAGAGCTGTGCGTCCCCAAAGAGGGCTCTGCACAGTAACTGCTCATGGGCCGGGCCCTCGTTACTCCCGACTTCTGTAGCGAGTAACACTGCGTAGAGCGCTATCTGGGGATGCACAGCTCTCACGTCATCAGGACGTGAGAGATGCGTAAAATCTTCAAGCGGGGTGGGCTTAGGCTCCTTCCACCGGGACCCAAAGAAATATGGACGCTGGGGCCCACTTTCAAAGCGCTACTACAGAGAGGACAAGCAGAACTTTATCGGGGGAGAACTCGGCAGTTTTCCTTTAAGAAAATCTGACAACAGCTTTCCCCACCTTGCTGCGGGTGATGTTGATTGAAATGCAGTTTACCTTATAAAATGCTGTGCAGCAGTTTTGTTGTAATTGTTAGAAAACAAAATCATCAATCATCAAGGAGCAAAGAGTGGATTTTTTTATGATGTACAAGCAATGTCTCTCCCGCCTGCTTCTATCTTCCTAATCTACAGTGTTAAATCCCATGCACCTTCTAGGCTAGATTTAGCTTTGTACATTAGGCAGATTTTTAGCTAGCCTCTGACACATATACAGAACTGCAGAACATTGGAACAGTATTAAAGTGAACCTGTCCTTTGCTAAAACTCTTTATATAATGTAGATAACATTATATGTATATTTGTTATAAACATTGGTTAAAAAATGTGTATATTTTTTTGGGGGAAAATCCTGTCTTGTCCCTGCAGCAATTGCCAGTATGTATCTGTAGAGACACAAAATACAGGAAGTTCGGGTGGGACAAGCGGGTCTCGGCGCACCGAGGACAAGCGGGTCTCGGCGCACCGAGGACTTTCGTTTTTTCCTCCTTACTTTTAAAAATCATAACCCTTTCAATTTTGCACTTAAAAATCCATATGATGGCTTATTTGCGCCACCAATTCTACTTTGTAATGACATCAGTCATTTTTCCCAAAAATCTACGGCGAAACGGGAAAAAAATCATTGTGAGACAAAATGGAAGAAAAAAACGCCATTTTGTAAATTTTGGGGGCTTCTGTTTCTACGCAGTACATTTCTCATTAAAAATGACACTTTATCGGCTCCATTGGGGGACACAGACTCTTGGTATATGCTGCTGTCTCTGGGAGGTTGACACTATGGTAACCAAAAAGTCGGCTCCTCCCAGCAGGATATACCCGCCTCCAGGCCACTGAGCAATTCAGTTTTTGCTTAGGGTCTTAAGGAGGTGGACATGGTCTGGTTTTCTCCAGACCAAGTCTCATTTTTTATTTTATTAGGTTTAGGGAATGTGTTAGTTCTTTATTCCTTTTTATTTCTGTTTTCAGGTGGGGACTCAGGAACGCAATGTTCACTGTTTCCCCATTGCGAGAGGTGGCAGGCATCTTGGATGTACTGTTAACCCCCTCTCGCCAACGGTCAGCGCTTGGGGTTCCACCTCATGGGTCCGGGTCCCCCTACCTCCCTGTTCGCCTCGCTATGAGCTTGGCTTGCCGCAGGTGAAAATGCTGACTGAAGACTACAGTCTGAAGACTTCTTTAGGCAAGTTCTTCAGCATGAGGGGAGTACCTTTCTCTCCCTAGGTCTTGCAACAGCTGGAGACCCTTTGTTCTTGGCCCTATCCTACAGAAGCTGGGACTGGCCAGGGGATATTTATCCCCTGCAGGGGGAGTATTTTTTAATATATGGGGGGCAGTGGAGCTATGGGGCAGTGTTTGTACGGGCACTTTTATTAAGAAGTGTGTGTTTCACTGTACACGCCGCAGGCTTCTTCCTGCGGGCGGCTTGCGTCTTTTTTACTTTCACTTTCGGCAGCCGCGGCTGCCGACGGCACTTCACCCGCTCCGTTCCCGGTCGCACAAGACTCACTACAGGCGGCGTGTGAGCTTGGGGTTCGGAGCGGGCACCATTACAGAGGAGTCCCGCTGTATAGCTCCGCCCACTTGGCCGCATAAGCGCCTCAGCAGCGCGAAAAGAGCCACCAATCAGCGCTGTGCGCACGTGGGGCCGTGCAGGGGCCAATCACAGAGCTCCTTGCCCTGACCCGGCCTCTTCCTCCTATTGGCCGGCGTCTTTTCTCTCTCCCTCAGCACGGTGCAGAGTTCTCCTCACAGCAGCTTCCTTGGGACACAGACTCTGGGTGAGACTATTCATTTTTTGACTATGTCCATGCCCAAAACTTTTGCTCCCTCTAAGCAGATTCCGGGAATATTAGTTACCCATTACGCTTGTAAAAGCTGCTCTGCAAAAATGGCAGGTTCTGCTGAACCCTTTTGTTCTGCCTGCTCCACTGCTCCCCCAGACCCCCCTGCTATTTCTAACCCAGGTGCCCCTTCAGACCTGGTGGGTTCGGCCGCCCCTCCAGCCTGGGTTTCCTCCCTCTCCAAGTCTATATTCGACTTGGCACAGGTCTCCCGTTCTGTTGTGACTGCCTTGGAGAGGTCTACCCTTCACCGGCCCTCTAGAAGGTCCCGTTCCCCTTCTCCCTACGCTTTGCATAAGCATAATAGGGATGTCTCCTCTGACTCTTCCCAGGAGTATACTGGTACGCATGGGCGTTCCTCTCACAGGTCTCGCCAGACCACTTCTTCAGGCCACACGCATCACTCTTCTAGAGGACGTTCCCGCGGTCGCCGCTCTGGCTTTCCTGAACCACGTACCAGGTCAGAGTCTCCCTCTTCCAGGGCCGCCTCCACTCGTTCGCACTCTCCTGGAGAGCTGGCGGCCGAGGGTTTCGATTCGGAGGACCGTTCGGACTCCGTGGACACGGTGAACTCATTGGCTATGGCCATAAGAGACACCTTTAACCTAGAGGACCCAGGAACTTCGGACGTAGCTCCAGAGGTATTCTTTCATCGTGTCCGGTCGGCACCCAAAGTGTTCAGCTCTCATGCTGAATTTGAGGCCATTCTAGAATCTGCCTGGAAGCACCCTGAGAAGAAGTTTCAGGGACTGAAGAAAGTCCAAGCGAGATATCCTTTCGCGAAGGACCTTGTTTCCAAAGTGACTTCCTCTCAGTCGGTGGATCCTCCCGTTTCCCGCCTCTCTAAAGCTACTTCAAGGATCCTGCGGACAAAAAGGTTGAGTTGTTAGCGAAGTATGCCTTTGAAGCAGCGGGTTCTTCCGTGCTCCCTGCCTTCGCCTCACCTGGGTGTCTAAGGCCCTCTCGATTTGGCATTCCCGACTCCGTCAGGGCATTCTTTCAGGTTCTCCTCCGGAAGAACTGTCTGCTCTGGCCCTCCAATGTTCCAAAGCTGGAGATTTCCTGTGTTCTGTTTTCTTGCACTCAGCTCGCTGCGCTGCTTATGCCACCGGTAATCTAGTGGCCCTCCGTCATTCCATTTGGCTTAAAACTTGGAACGCGGACGCTGCATCCAAGAAGTCCATCACCGAGATTCCTTTTACTGGTTCCAGTCTTTTTGGCAAGCGCCTGGATGAGATTATCTCTGAGGCGACAGGGGGAAAGAGCTCTTTATTACCTCAAAACAAACCAAGCACTTCTTTCCGTAGGAAGTCTTCTTCCTTTCGGACGTCAGGCCCCTCTAAAGGGTCCAACCAGGCGCCTCCACGGGACAAGAAGGTTCCCTTTTTCAAGGCCAGTCCCTCGTGGAAGTCGGACACCAACCGTCTCGACCGTTTTGCCGCCAAAGCGGGCAAACGCAAACCCACTTCTGCATGAAGGGACGCCCCCGCCCGCAGCTTTTTTCCGGGTGGGAGGTCGTCTCTTGTTTTTTCGAGACGTTTGGACCAAGCACATTCAGGACTCCTGGGTCAGGGACGTGGTGTCCAACGGATACCAGATAGAATTTGCCTCCCTTCCGAGGGATCATTTTTTTCCAGTCCCATGCTCCCCGATCTCCCTCGCTTGCGAGGGGATTTCGGGAGGCTCTTCAGTCCCTTCTTGTCCAGGGAGTCATCGTCCCAGTTCCTTCAAGGGAACGCTTTCGGGGTTTTTATTCCAATCTTTTCGTGGTTCCCAAGAAAAACAGTTCTGTGCGGCCAATCCTGGATCTCTAACGTCTCAACCACCATCTTATCCGCCATTTCCGAATGGATTCTCTCCATTCGGTGGTGGCATCTATGTATCAAGGGGAGTTTCTTTCCTCTGTGGACATCAAGGATGCCTACCTCCACGTTCCAATTTTTCCCGGACACCAGCGGTACCTCCGCTTTGCGGTTCCGGGAGGTCATTATCAATTTGTGGCTCTCCTCTCCGGTCTGGCCACAGCGCCACGAGTCTTTACCAAGATTCTGGCACCTGTGGTAGCTCTGTTACGGTCAAGAGGGGTCTTAGTGATACCCTACTTGGACGACCTTCTCATCAAAGCCCCCACCAGAGCCCAGGCTCTGGAGAATGTGAGCCTCTCTCTTCAGACCTTATGTCGTTTCGGGTGGATGGTCAACCGAGACAAGTCAGTTCTCTCCCCCACCCAGTCTCTGGTCTTCTTGGGGCTTCAGTTCGACTCTGCCTCGGCTCGGATTCGCCTTCCGCCGGACAAACGTCTGGCCCTCTTGTCAGGAGTCCGCTCCCTTCGGACACCATCCCCGGTCTCCATCAGTACTTGCATGGAAGTCTTGGGTCGGATGGTGGCAGCCATGGAGGCCGTACCCTTTGCCCAGTTTCATTACCGTCCTCTTCAGCTGGTGATTCTTGCATGACGGGACAGGTCCCCTCTCTCTCTCTCTCTCTCTCGATCGCATGATTGTTCTCCCGCTCCGGACTCGGCGGTCTCTGCGCTGGTGGCTCCGCTCCACTCTTCTTCAGGGGCGTTCGTTCCACCGCCTCCACTGGCAGGTGGTCACGACAGACGCCAGCCTGTCAGGGATCAGACGGTTCAAGGCCTCTGGCCTCCCCAAGAAGCCCTTCTTTCCATAAACATTCTGGAGCTGAGGCTCTGAGCGATTCATCTTTGTCTGAAGCATTGGGAGTCCCTGCTTCTGGGTCACCCTGTCTGTGTCCAGTCGGACAATGCCACAGCTGTGGCATACATCAATCGGCAGGGCGGCACTCGCAGCTCAGCGGCCATGTCCGAGGTGTCAAAGATCCTCCTCTGGGCGGAACAAGTGGTTCCAGCCATTTCGGCGATTCACATTCCGGGAGTTCTCAATTGGGAAGCGGATTTCCTCAGTCGGTCCTCAGATGACCCCAGAGAGTTCTCTATTCTTCCGGAGGTGTTTGAGCAGATCTGCGACCTCTGGGGGACCCCAGACGTGGATCTCTTAGCGTCTTGACACAACCAGAAAGTACTGAAGTTTGTTTTAAAGTCCAGGGACCCCCTGGCTCTAGCCGCGGATGCCTTAGTAATCCGTGGTCGGGCTTTGTCCTGCACTACATGTTCCCTCCCCTCCCTCACAGGGTCCTGAGGAAGCTCAAGGCGGAAGGAGTCCCCGCCATTCTGGTTTCTCCAGACTGGCCTCAAAGGGCATGATACGCCGACGTGGTCTGGCTTCTGGACGACGTTCCGTCCCGCCTTCTTCTTCCAGACCTACTGTCACAGGGTCCCCTTTGCCACCCCAATTTACAGTCAATGCATTTGACGGCGTGGCGGTTGAGACTGCGGTTCTAAGGGCCCGCGGCTTCTCTTCTCAGGTAATTCGCACCATGCTTAGGGTTCGCAAGCCCTCCTCTGCGAAAATTTACCACCGTACCTGCCGGTCTTCCTTTTTCTCCAGTTACCTTTTCCGTGCACCGTCTCCTTTCCTTTTTTACAGTCAGGGTTGGAACTAGGGCTGGCTCTCAGTTCCCTTAAGGGTCAGGTTTCGGCCCTTTCTATTCTTTTTCTTATAGCTATTACCTCCATTAGGAGAGTTTCTGAACTGGCAGCTCTCTCCTGCTGTTCTCCTTTCCTGATAATTCATCAGGACAAGGTTGTTCTCCGACCAGATCCGTCTTTCTTGCCTAAGTCGTTTCGGCTTTTCATCTCAACGAGGACATCATCCTTCCGTCATTTTGTCCCGCTCCTTCTCATCCCAGGGAGCACCTGCTTCACAAATTGGCTGTGGTTTGAGCAGTTCGGACTTATCTTTCCGTCACCTCTTCCTTTCGTCAGTGCGATTCTTTTTTCATCCTTACGGAAGGCCGTCGGAAGGGACAGCCTGCTTCTAAGCCCACCATTTTTCGGTGGATCCGATGTGCTATTTCGGAAGATTACCGCTGCAAGGGGAGGACCCCACCTTTCAGGGTTTTGGCTCATTCCACCCGCTCTGTGGGAGCATCCTGGGCTCTCCGAAACAAGGCCTCTGCCTTGCAGATCTGTAAAGCGGCCACTTGGTCGTCTTTGCACTTTTTCGAAATTCTTTCAGGTTCATACCTTCGCATCGGCTGACGCTAGTCTGGGCCGTAAGGTGTTGCAGGCGGCGGCGGTACAGCCGACTGCCTGACCTTTTTCTTCTCTGCCCTTCCAAGGGACGGCTTTGGTACGTCCCATAGTCTGTGTCCCCCAATGGATCCGATAGAGAAAAGGAGATTTTTTAGACATAGCGTAAAATCTCTTTCTCGAAGGATCCATTGGGGGGACACAGCTCCCGCCCCTTTTCTGGGGTTCCTTTTTCGGTTATCTGTCCGAGGGAGTGCTCAGTAATTGTTTCTTTGGGTTCTCTGACAGTTCATGTTTTTTTCCTTTAACCTGTCGGTCTCCTCCTATAGCTCTGAGACTAAACTGAATTGCTCAGTGGCCTGGAGGTGGGTTTATCCTGCTGGGAGGAGCCGACTTTTTGGTTACCATAGTGTCAACCTCCTAGAGACAGCAGCATATACCCAGAGTCTGTGTCCCCCAATGGATCCTTCGAGAAAGAGATTTTGCGTTAAGTCTAAAAAATCTCCTTATCTTTATTCTGTAGGTCCATACGATTAAAATGATACCCTACTTATATAGGTTTGATTTTTTATTACTTCGGAAAAAAAATCATAACTACATGCAGGAAAATGTATACGTTTAAAATTGTCATTTTCTGAACCCTATAACTTTTTTATTGTTCCATGTACGGGGCGGTATGACGACTCTTTTTTGCGCTGTGATCTGAACTTTTTATCGGTACCATTCTTGTTTCGATCAGACTGTTTGATCGCTTTTTATTAATATTTTTATGTTATAAAAAGTGACCAAAATACGCTATTTTGGACTTTTGGAATTTTTTTTGCGTGTACGCCATTGACCGTGCAGTTTAATTAACCCCTTAAGGACGCAGGACGTAAATGTACGTCCTGGTGAGGTGGTACTTAACGCACCAGGACGTACATTTACGTCCTAAGCATAACCGCGGGCATCGGAGCGATGCCCGTGTCATGCGCGGCTGATCCCGGCTGCTGATCGCAGCCAGGGACCCGCCGGCAATGGCCGACGCCTGCGATCTCGCGGGCGTCCGCCATTAACCCCTCAGGTGCCGGGATCAATACAGATCCCGGCATCTGCGGGAGTTCGCGATTTAAATGAACGATCGGATCGCCCGCAGCGCTGCTGCGGGGATCCGATCATTCATAACGCCGCACGGAGGTCCCCTCACCTTCCTCCGTGCGGCTCCCGGCGTCTCCTGCTCTGGTCTGTGATCGAGCAGACCAGAGCAGGAGATGACCGATAATACTGATCTGTTCTATGTCCTATACATAGAACAGATCAGTATTAGCAATCATGGTATTGCTATGAATAGTCCCCTATGGGGACTATTCAAGTGTAAAAAAAAAAATGTAAAAAAATGTAAAAGTAAAGGAAAAAAAAAAGTGAAAAATCCCCATCCCCAATAAAAAAGTAAAACGTCCGTTTTTTCCTATTTTACCCCCAAAAAGCGTAAAAAACATTTTTTATAGACATATTTGGTATTGCCGCGTGCGTAAATGTCCGAACTATTAAAATAAAATGTTAATGATCCCGTACGGTGAACTGCGTGAACGAAAAAAAATAAAAAAAGTCCAAAATTCCTACTTTTTTAATACATTTTATTTAAAAAAAAATTATAAAAAGTGTATTAAAAGTTTTTTATATGCAAATGTGGTATCAAAAAAAAGTACAGATCATGGCGCAAAAAATGAGCCCCCATACCGCCACTTATACGGAAAAATAAAAAAGTTAGAGGTCATCAAAATAAAGAGATTATAAACATACTAATTTGGTTAAAAAGTTTGTGATTTTTTTTAAGCGCAACAATAATATAAAAGTAAGTAATAATGGGTATCATTTTAATCGTATTGACCCTAAGAATAAAGAACACACGTCATTTTTACCATAAATTGTACGGCGTGAAAACAAAACCTTCCAAAATTAGCAAAATTGCGTTTTTCGTTTTAATTTCCCCACAAAGTGTTTTTTGGTTGCGCCATACATTTTATGATATAATGAGTGATGTCATTACAAAGGACAACTGGTCACGCAAAAAACAAGCCCTCATACTAGTCTGTGGATGAAAATATAAAAGAGTTATGATTTTTAGAAGGCGAGGAGGAAAAAATGAAAACGTAAAAATTAAATTGTCTGAGTCCTTAAGGCCAAAATGGGCTGAGTCCAAAAGGACTCAGCCCATTTTGGCCTTAAGGACTCAGACAATTTAATTTTTACGTTTTCATTTTTTCCTCCTCGCCTTCTAAAAATCATAACTCTTTTATATTTTCATCCACAGACTAGTATGAGGGCTTGTTTTTTGCGTTTTTTTCCTTTGGATAGGGGCTAAAATGTTTTTTCCCGGAATACCCCTTTAATTATATATTTTTATAGTTTGGACATTCACGCACGCGGCGATACCACATGTTTATTTTTATTTACACAGTTTTTTTTTATGGGGGTGATTAAAACTTTTATTAATTGAACTTTTTTTTTGCAATGTTATAGCTCCCATAGGGGGTTATAACACTGCACACACTGATCTTTTCCACAGATCACTGCAAAGACATAACTTTGCATTGATCAGTGTTAAAGGCGGTTGATTGCTCAAGCCTGGATTTCAGTCGCCGTTCGGACGCGCAGGAGGCAGGTAAGGCACCCTCCTGCTATGTCCCAGCTGATCGGGACATCGCGATTTTATCGCGATGTCCCGATTAGCCCGACTGACTGCCGGGATGGTTTTACTTTCACTTTTAGACGCGGCGATCAACTTTGATCACCGCGTCTAAAGAGATAATGCTGGACATCTGCCAACACGGCGATGTCCGGCATTAGCCACGGGTCCTGGCTGCTGATAGCAGCCGGGATCGTGCGGGTATGATGTGAGCTCCGCTCCTGAGCTCGCTTCATAACCCGCCTGGGCTGCAGCGCCGTAAAAACCCGGTGTTCTGCGGCAAGGAGTTAAGGGAGTTTGTCTCTCATGAGGTCCTAACAGTGTACATTGTGACCTGTCTAACTGCAATTTTACCAGTTTTGACATTCTCGCAATATAATAAAACAAACAGGCATACCTCCAGCTTCTCTGCTAGCAGTCCTTCCGCACCTCCACCACGGAGCCTCATCTGCATTAACTCGTTTATAGCAGTCTTATCCCCTGGAACATTTACAGATGTCATGTATGTGGCACTTACTATTTAATATGGCTTATCAGCAAAGAGAAGGAATATAATGTAAAAAGAACAAAGATATCCTACCGGAATATCAGGTTGTAAAACTACAATCTATTCCTTCCGTTTAACACAAAAAGCTGACCATTTCTTACACTTTTCTTACCAATGTTGTAGGCACAGTAACGAATGTTTGGTGATATCTCATCTACTCTTTGGTTGTACAGCACAGCCTGCTCCTCTGTGAAAGCACTCGCCAACTTCTCATAGATGGTTCTGTAAAGAGTAGATTAAATAGAGATTACTAGCTGAGAATCATTAGTTCTGCCTGCTATACGCCAAGCTGGATAGATCGCCATGGCACTCACTTGCACTTGTTGAATGCTTTCATGGCATCTTGCCACTGCTGCTGCTCAAACTGGAGCATGCCATTGAGATAAGCACTATAGGCCTGTAGGGGGAAGAAACAAAATGTCAGATATCTAAGGCTAGAGACATTGTTCAAATCAGGGCTGTGGAGTCGGTAGATAAATGTTCCAACTCCGCAATTTTTTGTACTTCCGACTTCCCGACTCCTCTGTATTAATATTCAAATGTATTAAAGTTTAAGCTAAGAATTGGAGTTTACAAGTTTTTACTGCCTTAGCTGAATGACAGCAGTTTTTCCAATGGTTTACAGCTTCAGTCTTGAACTATTGACCCTCCATTCCCTTCACTTATACAAGTGTCTCTAGTGCTGTAAAAAACACATTTACTTAATCCCTTATCAGTGAGAGGCTAGGTTACCCATGGGTTCCCTGTAACAGCAGAACACAACACTATGGAAAGTATAAATATTGCCGCTCCTAATTGTGCGTTGTGTGCCATATAGTGAAGCACATGAAAAGCATGCTTCTTCACGGTCACTTAACATGTTCGTTTTGCGGTTATGTGAGGCACTGCATGCATTGGTCTTTATTCTTACAGTAACTTTTTGTGAATTGGGACATTTAAACTTGCTTTTTTTTTAGTAGGAGTCGGTGCATTGTTTGCCGACCCCAGGTACCCAAAATTTTGTCCGACTCCACAGCACTGGTTCAAATTAAGTTATTTTCTGAGATGTCAAATGTTGATTTCATGCTGTTTTATACCTTAATGGTCTATTCACACATACAGTATCCTGCACAGATTTGATGTGCAGGATTTTCTGCTGCAGATTTCAATGTAAACTAAATGACTGAGCACAGCATCAAATCTGCGCAGAATACTGGACGTGTGAATAGACCCTAAAAGAATGTACTTCAAGTCATCTAGGATATCACTAGTTCATAAAATGAACCAGCGCATAATGCACTCTAATGTGTGTAGTAGTATAATTGTGAGAATTATAAAATAAATGAATACGAGAGATTGTGCTTCAAGTACAAATGACTATTTATGTAGGAACAAAAGCAACCCGATTTGTGAGAGGGATAAGAATACAACATAAATTAATACTGTAATATCGAACATTATTCATATTTATTAACTTCTTTTTATATATATATATATATATATATATATATATATATATATATAATTTATTTTTTATTTTTTTTACACTTTAGTCACTATTTTTTTCCTCGGGTGGGGGGGAACGAAGTTTCAGTGTTCACTATTTTACCTGCAATCTTCTGACTGAAATTACTAAACATTTCTGTTCCACAGAGCAGCGTTGATTAGTGTTATTGGCGCTTCATTGCTACAGTCTGCCATGGCTGCTGAAGCATAGGAGCGCCGACTGGACGGCAGGTAAGCAGCTGATCAATACGCCACGATTTCACCGCTGGTGTCCAGATCTTCTACCCTGAGCTAACGACACTATATTTTGGCACTTTTAGATGCCGCCATCAATTTTGATCACGTCATCTAAAGGGTTACTGCCAGACATCAGCCTGAAAGTAACCTAAGGTGAGGATTTTTAAAGGGGTACTCCGTTCCCTTGCTTTCAGAGCTCCGCTCCCCAGCGTCCGGGCCCATGCCCCCTTCCCATAGACTTTCGTTGAGGGGGCGGGCGTGACGTCACGAGGGGCGGCCCTGTACACGGAAGCACGCACACACATCGTTTGGAACAATAACTTCCGGATGCTGGGGAGCGGAGCTCCGAAAGCAAGGGAACGGAGTACCCCTTTAAAATTAATTTTTGTTGCACTCTGTCTCTGTGGACGTTAGTCCTTTTACATTAGAAATTTATGCATGTGGATTTTGCTGTGAATAGGAGTTTGGCTACTCATCCTGCCCAACATTTTGGTAGTACCTGAGCTTCCAGCTTTGTCTTTGCATCGACACGATCACTTTCACACAGTCGCTCCAGCTCCTCACCATGCTTTACTGCCTTTCGCAGCCGGGAGACCAAGTGAAACCGTTTACGAGGTTCTGTATTAGCCTCCATTTTAAGCTGCATGGCATAGCTCCAAGCTCTCTCTGCATCCATCAAGATGAGAAGGAGATACCTAAAAAAAAACACAACATTATTACAGAAATAACTGAATAAAAGTAAGATAGCAAAGAGCACTATGCGAATCCAACAGTCCGTGCTTGCAATCCTAATAGGCTCTAGTAAGCATCAGTGGCCGGTGCTATGTTCAGACACTGCTGGAGGTGCTGAGCTGCATAAAGACGACATATATGAACATCATAATGTAAAGAATATAGCTGAAGCTCGCACTCACCATCGCTGGTGTTCTTTTCTTCAGACGACAAGGGTCATTTCAGGATATTGCAGGGGCGCCCCTGCAATATCCTGAAATGCCCCATGTCGTCTGAAAGGAAGAACACCAGGGACGGTGAGTGCAAGCTTCTGCTATATTCTTTACATTATGATACTTAGTGTGCATTCACACACGCAAGAATACCCTGTGGATTCAACCTGTTGGGGACGAAGGGCGTATGCATACGCCCTTGCGTCCTGGTATGAAGGGACCGGACCGGGGTGACTGCTGATATCTATCAGCAGGCACCCCGTGCATATGCCAGGGGGGTCATTAGACGCCCCCCATGTCGGCAATCGGCGCAAATCGCAAGTGAATTCACACGTGCGACTTGCGACGATTCCGGGTCATTATGGGTCTATGGTGACAACTTGTGAAAATAAAAAGCATGGGGCAACACCAGCATGTTCGTGTAAATTATTATTATTTTTTTTTTACACTAACAGGCTGGTGTAGCCCCCAACTTTTCCTTTTCATAAAGGGGTAAAAGGAGAAAAAGCCCCCAAAAATTTGTAGGGCAATTTCTCCCGAGTACGGAAATACCCCATGTGTGGCCCGAAACTGTTTCCTTGAAATACGACAGGGCTCCGAAGTGAGAGAGCGCCATGCGCATTTGAGGACTATATTATGGATTGCATATGGGTGGACATAGGGGTATTCTATGCCAGTGATTCCCAAAGGGGGTGCCTCCAGCTGTTGCTAAACTCCCAGCATGCCTGGACAGTCAGTGGCTGTCCGGAAATGCTGGGAGTTGTTGTTTTGCAATAGCTGGAAGCTCCGTTTTGGAAACACTGCCGTACAATACATTTTTCATTTTTCTGGGGGGGGGGGGGGGGGAACAGTGTAAGGGGGTGTATATGTAGTGTTTTACTCTTTATTATGTGTTAGTGTAGCGTATTGCTTTTAGGGTACATTCACACAGGCAGAGGTTTACAGTGAGTTTCCTGCTAGGAGTTTGCGCCACGGCGGAAAATTTGACGCAGCTCAAACTTGAAGCAGGAAACTCACTAAACCTGCCCATGTGAATGTAGCCTGTACATTCACAGCTGTTGCAAAACTACAACTCCCGGCATGTACTGACAGACGGCGAATGCTGGGAGTTGTACTTTTTTTGGAAAATACTGAGTTAGGTACAGAACCTATTTTCCAACCAGTGTGCCTCCAGCTGTTGCAAAACTACAACTCCCAGCATGTACGGTCTATCAGTGCATGCTTGGAGTTGTAGTTTGCACAGCTGGAGGCACACCGGTTGCGAAAAATGAGTTCAGCTTTCAGGTGCTCCGGTGGGCTGGAAAAGGTGCATACAGTCCTAGGAAAGAGTCTCCTAGGACTGTATCCACCTTTTCCCGCCTATGGGAGCACCTGAAAGCTGAACTCATTTATGCAGGCTAAAGTCAGCAACAGCCGAGCCGAGAAGTTCGTGACGAATCGAATTTACTTTAAGTTCGCTCATCTCTATTGAAAAACACAGAGTTTGTTACTTAACTCAGTGTTTCCCAACCAGTGTGCCTCCAGCTGTTGCAAAATACAACTCCCAGCATTCCCAGACAGCCGAAGGACATGTTGGAAGTTGTAGTTTAGCAACATCTGGAGGGTCACAGTTTGGAGACCACTGTGCAGTGGTCTCCAAACTGTAGCCCTCCAGATGTTGCAAAACTTCAACTCCCAACATGCCCAGACTGTCCAGGCATGCTGGGAGTTGTAGTTCTGCAACATCTGAAGGGACAGACGTTACAGAACTACAACTCCCAGCATGTCTTGACTGTCTGGGCATGCTGAGAGTTGTAGTTTTGCAACATCTGGAGGGCTACAGCTTGGGCACCACTGTATAGTAGTCTCCAAACTGTAGCCCTACAGATGTTGCAAATCTACAACTCCCAGCATGACCAGACAGCCTTTGGCTGTCTGGGCATGCTGGGAGTTGTAGTTTGGCAACCCCTAGAAGGCAGCAGTAAAGATCGCTTTACGGCGATCTTTACTGCTACCTTCACAGCCGCCGTCGCTTCCTTACCGCTGATCCTCCGATGATCCCACCGACAGTCCCCAGGTACATCTTCTTCCCCTGCTCTGCCCGACATCCAGGGGCGGGCAGAGCAGGGGATTTACACAGTAACTCCCCCCGCCAGTTGGCCAGTTGTCATATCTGACTAATGGCAGGGGATAGGAGCGACCTATGCTCCTATCCCTCAGGATGATCGGAACAGTCTCTGACAGCTCCGATGATCCCTATTTTCCGGGCTATCGGGTCACCAGAGACCCGATTAGCCTGGAACCCCGCAAGTCATTGTCATTAGTCAGTCACTAACTGACTGACTGACTAATGACAACGATCAGAAGCAGGGGACCATTCTGATTGGTCCCCAGCTGCATAGTGTCATCGGTCAGCTATCCAGAACAGCTGCGATTACGTTTTTATCACCATGCCAATGGACAATGGTGATAGAAAATGTATTGGATGTTCATGAACATCCATTTGCCTTAAGTGACAGGTGTTAAAGGGGAAATCCAGTGGAATTTTTTTTCAAATCAACCGGTGCAAGAAAGTTACATAGATTTGTAAATCACTTCTATTTAAAAATCTTAACCCTTCTAGTACTTAGCTGCTGTATGCTACAGATATACTACAGAGAAATGTGTGAAGTTCTTTCCAGCCTGACAACAGTGCTCTCTGCTGACAACTCTGTCCGTGTCAGGAACTGTCCAGAGCAGGAGAGGTTTTTTATGGGGATATGATTCTAATCTGGACAGTTCCTGACATGGACAGAGGTGTCAGCAGGGAGCACTGTTGTAAGACAGAAAAGACATTCACAAAATTCTCTGTTTTATACAGCAGCTAATAATTACTGGAAGGATTATGTTTTTTTTTTTATAGAAGTAATTTACAAATCTATTTAACTTTCAGGCACAAGTTGATTTGAAAACATTTTTTTTTTTTTTTTTTACTTGTTTCCACTGGAGTTCCCCTTTAAGTACCAAGGAGCCAGGGTGTACCCATACACCCTGGGTTCTTAAGGGGTTAAATGAACTGATGCCACAAAGTTCAAACAGATTTGTAAATTACTTCTATTAAAAAATATTTCGCCTTCCAGTACCTTTTAGCAGCTGTATGCTAGAGAGGAAATTCTTTTCTTTTTGAATTTCTTTTTTGTCTTGTCCACAGTGCTCTCTGCTGACACCTCTGTCCATGTCAGGAACTGTCCAGAGCAGCATAGGTTTGCTATGGGGATTTTCTGCTGCTCTGGACAGTTCTTGATACGGACATCAGGTGTCAGCAGAGAGCACTGTGGACAAGACAAAAAAGAAATTAAAAAAGAACAGAATTTCCTCTGTAGCATACAGCTGCTAAAAAGTGCCGGAAGGGTAAAGATTTTTTTTTAAATAGAAGTAATTTACAAATCTATTTAAACTTTCTGGTACCAGTCAATTAAAAAAAAAAAAGTTTTCCACCGGAGAACCCCTTTAATACACTCTCAGGCTATGTTCATACGGCAGAATTTTTGCATGGAATACTGCATGAAAATTCTGCAGTTAATTCTGCATCAGAAATTTATTTCCCATTCATTTCAACAAAATTCCTGCAGCAGAAATTCTGCTGTGTGACAGACAGCAGAATCCCATTTAATTGTATTAGCTATAAATTCATGCAGCACTTCCATGCAGAGATTCTGCGGTGAACATAACCTTATGCCAGTGGGTCGTTCCCCCCGTGGGCACTGGTGTCGCGGCGGTGGTGGTCGCCGCCCAGTGCTACGCCATTTTATGCTAGGGACCCACTCTAAATAGGTGGCCTTGACGTGGCGAGTGGGCTTGTACCTTTTGATCAAAAATGTATACTAACAACCTGTTCGTTTTTGATATTATGCTGAGAAGCAATCAGATCATTATACAAGATTGTAGATGTGCACCAGTCTGTTTTTCTACCCGAATTCACACTGTGTTTTCTATCCCCTCCTTTTTTTTGGTTTGAACATGTGTCTGCACTCTTCCCCACCCCCTCAGCCCAACCCTATATAAGTAGTAGTTAGCTACACAAGGGCCATTTCTTTCCTAGCAGCCTCCCAGTCTGACTGGGAGAGCTTGGCAAGTGTGCTATTACACCTTGTTCACACTGGTGTGGTGCTGTGCGGCGTCCGTTGCTGCCGTGGCGCTGTGTCTGCGGGGAGGTGCGACCCATAGACTGGTTTGAGTGGCATGGGGGCCGCTCTGCAAGTGGGTCGTCGTCCCCCCCCCCCCCCCGTGGGCACTGGTGTCGCGGCGGTGGTGGTCGCCGCCCAGTGCTACGCCATTTTATGCTAGGGACGTTAGGGACCCACTCTAAATAGGTGGCCTTGACGTGGCGAGTGGGCTTGTACTTTTTGATCAAAAATGTATACTAACAACCTGTTAGTTTTTGATATTATGCTGAGAAGCAATCAGATCATTATACAAGATTGTAGATGTGCACCATGTCTGTTTTCTACCCGAATTCATAGCCTTATGGTATGGTCACACACACACACACCAGAATATACTGCACAGACATCCCGCTGCATCAAAATACCAGTGATGATGGGATACTGCTGCACTGTGCACACTGTGGAAACATCCCCATTCCAGTGTCAGCAGAAAGAATAGACAGGTCTAGTCTTTCTGCGGATTTCGCTCGGAAATGCATTGTCGTTAATGAGACCGTGCATTTCCCAGCAGTCATAGCGCCAGCAAGATTATGTAAAAGTGCGGAATGTCCGCCTATGTATTTCAAGTGGACATTCCACACATTCAGTCGTTTAAACATTGCCTTAAAGTAAGGAAAAAAAAAAAAAAACAGATCCCTGGGATATTTCTGTATTTTTTCCAATGGACACAAGCACAGGATGTCCCATCATTGTATCTGTGCATACATTACAACAGAGTAACATTTACACATATTCGTTCATAATATCAGAAACAGAGTTAAGGACCCGGCTGATGACCAACCTGTTATCAGACATCATGTCCACAGTCACTTTCTTTCCAGTAAATTTATGTCTGTTTCCCATCTTAAAATTAAGGGTTTTTCTCAGACGTCGCAAACGACGGGAACAGTAGCCCCTAAAAATAATGGAGGGGAGAAATTACATCATTCCCATAAGTTTTTTTTTTTTAATGAAACCTTTAGCAACAAACATTTAACAAACATGACATCATAGCCCCGCCCCCTCATGACGTCACATCCCGCCCCCTCAATGCGAGTCTATGGGAGGGGGCATGACAGCTGTCACGCCCCCTCCCATAGACTTGCATTGAGGGGCTGGGGCTTGACGTCATGAGGGGGCAGGGAACAGTTTGTTCTAAACGCTGAGCAGCGGAGTAACCCTTTAATACTAAATGAAGGTGTTCTTACCTGTATCTCTGGAAGTCTCCATGACGCATCCCATGCTGTTGCTGTGATTCCTTAATAATCTGCAGGACTGTAGGAGACGTTAAGGGAAGGAATCAGGGATGTGGAATTCCTACGACGCCCAGGACATGCAGTTTCGGGCACTGGGCAGGTAAATTTTGCTGACATTTAGCCCTGCTCCGGGCTAGTAGAGTCGGCCAGACAACCCGGAGTATATGGGCTCCTGACTCCTGCCCGCTCCATACCGAGCGGCCTCCAGCTGATTTCAGTAGCTGGGTGCCGCTGCTAATAACCTTACATGCGGCGATCAATGTGGCCGGCTATTAACCCTTTAGATCACCAATATCAAAGTTGACAGCGGCGTATAAGGGGACCTTTTAACAATCCCTGGTGGTCCAGTGGGGGTGAACTGATCTGTATGAGGAATCTAATCATTTCTTCTAAAAGTTCCCTAAGGGACTAATAAAGTGTTAAAAAAAAGTTTAATAAAAGTTCAAAAAACACACATTAACCCCTTCCATATTAAAAGTTCACATCACCCACCCCTTCCTTTTCCCCATTTTCCATACAAAAAAACATGTAAACATAATAAAAATAAATGTATTTGGTCCGCCGCCCGTTGTTTGAATCACCCCCCGTTTCTGTCTGTACCCCATGGACAAATAAACACTGT
This sequence comes from Hyla sarda, assembly GCF_029499605.1. Lineage (NCBI taxonomy): Eukaryota > Metazoa > Chordata > Amphibia > Anura > Hylidae > Hyla > Hyla sarda. The sequence continues at coordinate 33,343,382 of NC_079201.1, read as the reverse complement.
AACCTATCTTGTTGAATCATAGGTGAGTGCTCCCTTACTATCTTTCTATAAGAGTATATTATCAACCAGGGAATTTGCTGCCCCTCCTATCTGGCCACAGGTAAGAAACGGACCAAGAAATTATATTTAAAAGAATTATTATTACGGATTTAAATATAAAGAAAAAGCTACTCCTCCTCCGCAAAGCTCAGCATCTAGCCGATCCCACAAAACTCTCTCCTAACACAATGCATCCCTTACCTAAAACACACAGAAGACCTTCAGTCCGATCCCCTCCCCCAATCTCTTATCTAACTCACAAATTATCTTCTTCTCCACTATGGTTATTTTTATCCTATTAGTAAAATTATTGCAACAATAATTGGCCAAGTAATCAAATAATCAATCAATCAGTCACAGACCTACTGAATTGTAATTTAAAGGAAATCTGCAGCCAGGGCGCCGACAGCCAGGGGGAGAGAAGGGGCAGCGGCACCCATTGCCGGCGCCGCTGCCTCCCCCCATCCCCGGTGGCATAATTACCCGAGTCGGGTCCGCGCTGCTGCAGGCCTCCGGCGTGCGTCCCCGGCGTCGTTGCTATGCGCTGAACGGCGCGGCGCAGTCAGTGCGCCGCGCCGTGCATAGCAACGACGCAGGGGACGCACGCCGGAGGCCTTCAGCAGCGCGGACCCGACTCAGGTAATTATGCCACCGGGGATGGGGGGAGGCAACAGGGCAGCGGCAATGGGTGCCGCTGCACCTTCTCTCCCCCTGGCTGTCGGCGCCGCTTCTCTCCCCCTGGCTATGGGGCGCCGGCACCGATAGTCAGGGGGACAGAACGGGCAGCGGCGCCGATAGCCAGGGGGTGAGAGGGGCCGACAGCAGCGCTCTAGACCCCAGGAAAGGCAGGGGGAGAGAAGCGGGCAGCGACGGCCTCTCTCCCCCTGCCTTTCCTGGGGGTATATCGGGGTATACACGCGCACACACGCACCCTCATTTTACCATGGATATTTGGGTAAAAAACTTTTTTTACCCAAATACCCTTGGTAAAATGAGGGTGCGTGTTATAGGCCGGTGCGTGGTATACCCCGATAAATACGGTATATATATATATATATATATATATATATATTTACATAGTACGGCTGAAAAAAGACATACGTCCATCAAGTTCAACCAGGGAATTGAAGGGTAGGGGTGTGGCGCGATATTGGGGAAGGGATGGGATTATATATTTCTTCATAAGCATTAATGTTATTTTGTTCCAGGAATGTATCTAACCCTGTTTTAAAGCTGTTAAATTTTCCTGCTGTGACCAGTTCCTGAGGTAGACTGTTCCATAAATTCACAGTCCTCACGGTAAAGAAGGCGTGTCGCCCCTTAAGACTAAACCTTTTCTTCTCCAGATGGAGGGAGTGCCCCCTCGTCCTTTGGGGGGGGTTTAACCTGGAACAGTTTTTCTCCATATTTTTTGTATGGGCCATTAATATACTTATATACGTTTATCATATCCCCCCTTAAACGTCTCTTCTCAAGACTAAACAATTGTAACTCCTTTAATCGCTCCTCATAGCTAAGATGTTCCATGCCCCATATTAGTTTAGTCGCACGTCTCTGCACCCTTTCCAGCTCCACAGTGTCCCTTTTATGGACTGGTGCCCAAAACTGAACAGCATATTCCAGGTGAGGCCGTACCAATGCTTTATAAAGGGGGAGTATTATGTCCCTGTCCCTTGAGTCCATGCCTCTTTTTATACATCACAATATCCTGCCGGCCTTGGAAGCAGCAGCTTGACATTGCATGCTATTCTGTAGTCTGTGATCTACAAGTACACCCAGATCCTTCTCTACCAGTGACTCTGCCAGTTTAATCCCCCCTAAGACATACGATGCATGCAGGTTATTAGTACCCAGATGCATAACTTTACATTTATCCACATTGAACCTCGTTTGCCAAGTGGATGCCCAGACACTTAGTCTATCCAAGACATCTTGTAACCTATACACATCTTCTATAGACTGTACCGTGCTACAAAGCTTGGTGTCATCTGCAAAGATAGAAACAGAGCTGTTAATACCATCCTCTATATCATTGATAAATAAATTAAACAACAGCGGTCCCAGTACAGAACCTTGGGGTACACCACTAATTACCGGGGACCAATCAGAGTACGAATCATTGACCACCACTCTCTGGGTACGATCCATGAGCCAGTGTTCAATCCAGTTACAAACTAAAGTTTCCAAGCCCAAAGACCTTAACTTACCTGTCAGACGTCTATGAGGGACAGTATCAAACGCTTTAGCAAAATCCAGAAACACTATATCCACAGCCATTCCTCTGTCAAGGCTTCTACTCATATATATATATATATATATATATATATATATATATATATATATATGATACTCATACATATATATGATCATTACGTCTCACACAGTGATTGGTTGCGACTCCATCCCCCAGCGCACATTGATGAGGTATACAGGAAGCGCTATGGTAGCGCATGCCTGTATACCGAATGAAGATAGTAATACTCTGTATACCCCACGTGGGTCCTAATGTTTATGACCGTAAGTGCAGCCGCCATTGTTTCACCGCCAAGTCTAATTAATGTTTTTAATAACACCTGCACTTTAATGAGCGTATTTTATCTTTTTTACACTATATGTATTGATACTGTACCCTATACTGGTTGTATGATATTTTATACATATGCACTTTATGTACGCTCTCTTATTGTTAATATTGTATATTTTTGTACACTGTATTATTGTTGATTTTGTTCTAATTATTTATAATTTACAATTAATTTGTTTGAGATTTTCACATGATATATACTCTGTATTTGGTCACTTGCATTGTTGCTTGAAAAAGGCTGCATGGGCAGCTGAAACGTTGCACACCATTTTGATGGAATGAAGCTATTTTTTTGCACTGGATTTTTGCTGCGGCCATTCTTCTCTTTCTTTGGATTGTCTATAGCCCTTGGACCTGGGCTCAGGCCGCTGACAGTTATTATACATTGGACTTTGAAGTGCTGTTCCAATCCTTAACTCTTCTATCTATCATATATATATATATATATATATATATATATATATATATATATATATATATGTATATATATATATATATATATATATATATATATATATATATATATTAGGGCAGCACAATATAGGGAAAATGTGCGATTGCGATTTTGGGCCTAAATATTGCAATTTGGATATGCGATACCATATAATAAAAAAATTGTGAAATCCCCTCCATTTCATGTCCAATCGCCTCCATTTCACATCTACTTGCCCATTTTATGCCCACCGCCTATTTCACATCTCCCCCCTGTCACATTCTTGTACTGCAGCAATACACTGGGTTTCCCGGGCGGATTTCAAATCTTCCACGGGACCCAGGAAACCTAGTGTATTGCTGCAGTACAAGACCTTTCCCCATCAGCCAATCAATGGCTTGACACGTGACACCACTGTGGCCAGTGATTGGCTGAAAAGGGAAAGTTCCTACTGCCTGTACTAAGAAGAGAGGAAACTCCGAAGCGCAAGGAGACGAATCTGCAGGGACCGGAACTAGGTGAGCAGAAGGTTTTTTAATTTTTCTCCCTGCGCCCTTAGCTCAGTGTTTTTCTAGCAGGGTGCCTCCAGCTGTTGTGAAACTACTACTCCCAGCATGCCAGGACAGCCTTTGCCGGTCCAGGCATGCTAAAAGTTGTAGTTTTGCTGGAGGCCCCCTGGTTGGGAAACACTGACTTTTAGTATTTAAATTTGTTTTTACCTGCTCTGGCTGGCCCCCGCCACGAGAGCCAGCAGATAATCACAGGTTTTCCCGGGGGGCCGTATCGCTATATCGCAAAAAGCGCGATTCGATTGCTTTTGCGATATATCGTGCAGCCCTAATATATATATATATATATACACACACACACATTGACTTTCATACATATAGATTTCATTTCTGTATACAAAGTGAAGCAGCTTGCTAAGCAGTCTTCTCTAGAATCCTCTTACCATTTAGCTGCTATTCAGAAAAAGATAAGATTAATCTATCACGCAAACGTTCTGCTTTCTCAATGTTAAGGTGCCCATACACATTGGATCAAAGTAAATAAAAATGGCCTATGGCAACCAACACAATCATTCATCAGGTAAAATGTAAATTGTTTTTAGCTGAACTATGACTATGCATGAAATGTTCAGGTGACAGACGAAAGATCTCCTCTGTGTAACATCAGAAGTTCATTTAAATAACTAACTCTTTAACTTGAGATTGTAGCACCCCAGATTTAGGTATTGGTGGTGCCCACTATGTAGTGTTCATTGCCCTTCAGCCAATGTCATTGATCATGTATTGCCATTCTGATCAGGTAATACAGACTAAAATGTGTATTGTGTCTGCAAATGGTTGTTAATTCAACAGCTGTTCAGTCGGCCTACTTGTATCTAGTGGGAAAACCTAGTGGACCGCTAAAGAGGAGAGAAAATACAAGCCTATAAAGCAGGATTCCAGGAACAGAATAAGTAAATATAAATATATATATATTGCATTGATAGCATCTTTGCAGTGTGCTGCATTTGGATTGGAAACCAGGGGACTGTAGCTCCAGATATACGTGCACCCCATTGCTGGTTGACTTCTCTACTTGATGTGCTGTTTATATAGGGACTAATATATACTGTATATATATAATTTATTTAAAAAAATGTTTGTGGTGTTTGGGTCCTACAAACATAATAAAAGAAAGCATACTCACCTGCTGCTGTCATTCTCATGTCTCCTGGTCTCTGCTGCTTCCTCTGATGTGTCACCTTGGCAGGAAACACCTGCTCAGCCAGTCACTGGCCATGGCGGGTCACAAGATGGGGCCAGCGATTGGCTGAGAGAGTCTCTGCTGCAGGAACAACACATGAAAGAAAGCAGCAGGGGATCAGGACAGGGGAGTATGCTGTTTTTTTTGTTTAGTTTTTTTTATATATTTAAAAGTGGTACTCTGATGGAATTATTATTATTTTTTTTTTTTTATGAACTGGTGCCAGAAAGTTAAACAGATTTGTAAATCACTTCTATTAAAAAAATCTTTACCCTTCCAGTATTTTTTAGCAGTTGTATGCTACAGAGGAAATTCTTTTCTTTTTGAATTGAATTTCTTTTTTGTCTTGTCCACAGTGCTCTCTGCTGACACCTCTGTCCGTATCAAGAACTGTCCAGAGCAGCATAAGTTTGCAATGGGGATTTTCTCCTGCTCTGAACAGTTCCTGATACGGGAATCAGTTATCAGCAGAGAGCATTAACAGCTCTGTTTCTATCTTTGCAGATGACACCAAGCTTTGTAGCACGGTACAGTCTATAGAGGATGTGCATAAGTTACAAGATGACTTGGATAGACTAAGTGTCTGGGCATCCACTTGGCAAATGAGGTTCAATGTGGATAAATGTAAAGTTATGCATCTGGGTACTAATAACCTCCATGCATCGTATGTCTTAGGGGGGATTAAACTGGCAGAGTCACTGGTAGAGAAGGATCTGGGTGTACTTGTAGATCACAGACTACAGAATAGCATGCAATGTCAGGCTGCTGCTTCCAAAGCCGGCAGGATATTGTCATGTATCAAAAGAGGCATGGACTCAAGGGACAGGGACATAATACTCCCCCTTTATAAAGCATTGGTACGGCCTCACCTGGAATATGCTGTTCAGTTTTGGTCACCTGTTCATAAAAGGGACACTGCGGAGCTGGAAAGGGTGCAGAGACGCGCGACTAAACTAATATGGGGCATGGAACATCTTAGCTATGAGGAGCGATTAAAGGAGTTACAATTGTTTAGTCTTGAGAAGAGACATTTAAGGGGGATATGATTTGTTTATTTATATAGTGCCTACAGATTCCGCAGCGCTTACTTGATAAACGTATATAAGTATATAAATGGCCCATACAAAAAATATGGAGAAAAACTGTTCCAGGTTAAACCCCCCCCAAAGGACGAGGGGGCACTCCCTCCATCTGGAGAAAAAAAAAGTTTAGTCTCAAGGGGCGACACGCCTTCTTTACCATGAGAACTGTGAACTTATGGAACAGTCTACCTCAGGAACTGGTCACAGCAGGAACAATTAACAGCTTTAAAACAGGGTTAGATACATTCCTGGAACAAAATAACATTAATGCTTTTGAAGAAATATAAAATCCCATCCCTTCCCCAATATCGCGCCACACCCCTACCCTTCAATTCCCTGGTTGAACTTGATGGACATATGTCTTTTTTCGACCGTACTAACTATATAACTATGTAACTGTGGACAAGACAAAAAAAGAAATTCAAAATGAAAAGAATTTCCTCAGTAGCATACAGCTGCTAAAAAGTAATGGAAGGATAAAGATTAATTTATTTATTTAATAGAAGTACCATATTTATTGGCGTATAACACACATTTTTAGAAGCCGCTGCAGTTCAATGATTTAAAGTGGGCGCTTTAAATCAATGAACTGCAGCGGCTTTTGCAGGTCCAGAGACCTGCCGTCGCTGCCGGCTTCTCTTCCCCTGCCTATCCTGGGGTCCAGAGTCTGCTGCCGCCACTGCCCCATTGCCTCCCCCATGCCCGGTTTTATAATTACCTGTTCCGGGGTCCGCGCTGCTTCTGGCTCCGGCATCTCCTGCGTTGTTGCTATCTGCTGCGTTGCGCAATGACGACATCACCGTCAGTGGCCCGGCACACAGTAACAGCTAAGGACGCCTCCGGAGCCAGAAGCAGCGTGGACCCCTTGGAACAGGTAATTATAAAACCGAGGATGGGGGAGGTAATGGGGCAGCGGCGGCAGTCTATGGATAGCCAGGGGGAGAGAAGCGGCGGCAGCAGGACTCTAGACCCCAGGAAAGACAGGGGGAGAGAAGTGGGCAGTGGGCAGTCTCTGACCCCGCAAAAGCCGTGCTTCTGCGGGGTTAGAAACAGTCTATCAGGGTATACACATGCACACACGCCCTCATTTTACCAAGGATATTTGGGTAAAAACTTTTTTACCCAAATATCCTTGGAAAAATAAGAGTGCGTGTTATAGGCCGGTGCATGGTATACCCTGATAAATACGGTAATTTACAAATCTGTTTAACTTTCTGGCACCAGTTGATTTAAAAAAAATATTTTCCACGGGAGTACCCCTTTAAAGCACCCCAAGTCCATTCCAAAAAAAAAAAAAAAAATGTCTCTTGAATACTCCTTTATAGGCAGTTAGCAAGACTTTCTAGAAGGGCCAGCACCACATAAATGGCTTTGCTTTCTTATGCAAGTGTGGCACATGAAGAGCTTTGTACACTCAGGACAGTTACCCTAGAGGACCAACCTCTAACCATAGATCACATGGACATCTAATATCAATTATGTATTACTGCATGAGGATACCCCTGCAGCATCCCTTGTTATTTGCAGTAGAGCAGGAAGACCCCTCCCACCCCCACCAGCTAACTATCTGGAGTAGACCTACAAAGGGGGGCTTGTTCTAGGTGCAACTTCTTAAAGGGTACTGCTACATACTGCAGTTTTGCTGCATTAAAGGGGTACTCCTCTCCCTAACGTGTTACTCCGGTCCGCAGAGTCCAGAACATTGAGTTCCTGGATGCTGCGTGGGGGCTTCCGTGTTCACGCCCGCCCTCTCGTTACGTCATGCGACGTCACATCCCGCCTCCTCAATGTAAGTCTATGGGAGGGGGCGTGACTGCCACCACGGCCTCTTCCCATAGACTTTCATAGATGGAGCAGGCCGTGACGTCACGAGGGGGCGGGCCCTCACACGGAAGCCCTCACACAGCGTCCAGGAACTCAATGTTCCGGTGTGAGGTGGAATTTTGCGGACGCTGGGGAGCGGAGTATTCCGGCGGAAATTTTTTTTATTTTTTTTATTATCAACTGGTGCCAGAAAATGTTACAGATTTGTAAATTACTTCTATTAAAAAATCTTAATCCTTCCAGTACTTATTAGCTGCTGAATAATACAGAGGAAATTCTTTTATTTTTGGAACACAGAGCTCTCTGCTGACATCATGAGCACGGTGCTCTCTGCTGACATCTCTGTCCATTTTAAGAACTGTCCAGAGTAGGAGAAAATCCCAATAGCAAACATACGATAGGGCTGGGCGGTATACCGGTTCATATCGAATACCAAATTTTTTGGGCTGAACGATATGAATTTTCCCCCAATATGCAATACCTGTTGGGCCCCTCCCCCTCGGGAATGTATTATCAGTGCAGCGCTGTCCCCACATCGGGGAACTAATCCTATGTTTACCCGCCAGCACTGTTCTGCTCCTCCCAATTAAGGATCAGCCCAGCGGGGTACTACTCACAGATGTCAAGCACTGCCCTCCTCCTCTTTGTTGGAGGCCGCCGGGCGCTGGAACTCTATAATGTACGCCAGTGGTCTCCAACCTGCAGACCTCCAGATGTTGCAAAACTACAACTCCCAGCATGCCCGGACAGCCAACGGCTGTCCGGGCATGCTGGGAGTTGTAGTTTTGCAACAGCTGGAGGTCCGCAGGTTTGAGACCACTGCTGTACGCTGTATACCTATGCCCAGGCTGCAAAAGATACAGAAAATAAACTTTTAAACTCACCCACCTCGGCCGCACGCAGGGGACTGGAACGTGGACAGCCGTCAGCCTATCACCAGCCGGAGCGATGCCCCGCCCCGGCCAGTGATAGGCTGAGCACACTGTCATGTAAGAAGCCGGACAGAACAGCACTGGCGGGTCACATGATTTTGGGGGGTGAGTAAATACCGTTATATACCGTGGAACCGCCGTAAGTTAAAAAAATACTGTGATACACATATTTGGTCATACCGCCCAGCCCTAACATATGCTGCTCTGGACAGTTCAGCAGACAGCTCTGTGTTCCAAAAATAAACTAATTTCCTCTGAAGTATTCAGCAGCTAATAAGTACTGTGAGAATTAAGATTTTTCATCGGAGTACCCCTTTAAATAAAGAACAGATGTGTATTTTACCCTTCAGAATCCATTCAACGCCAGATGTGAATTAACAAGGGAAGAGAAAGTAAAATATGCATCTGTGTGTTTTTTTTTCATTGTATCCAAATTATTAAGATCCACATAGCAACAAAACTGCACTGTGTAAGAGCACCCTCACTTTTTTTTTAAGAGCCGAGGCAAGTGCTCTCTATCACCCAAAGTATAAGTGCAAATGTGTCACACTAAAAAAATGAACCAAATACTCCTAAGTGTCTCAGGGCCAAACAATGAAAATTTAAATTTTTGGGACAAGTCCCCAAGGACTGCCCTAAACTACAGACCACTTAACTAAATTATTAAAACTTAACTTTTATTACAACTACTTAATTATAAATTGTGCTTTTTGCTACCATAGTGAAATTTTTTTTAAAAAGTCCGGTCATCCACTCTGTGACTACAAATAGATCAATACTTCCAATGTGCTTTGTGACCAGTGTCACTGTGGGAAAATCTAGTTCTTACAGACAGTGCTACCACCACTGACTAGAAAGAACTCCCACCCAATTACAGTATTACTCTTGTGTCACTAGGATGCCGTTTTATAAAAACATTATAGCCCCTCCTGCTAACGTTTCGCCAGCGTACCCTGGCTTTTTCAAAGAAGTGAGGACAAGCATTTTCTGTTCCAGGAAATGATGGGCACAGGAGTTAATTAGCCAGCATATAAAAGGATGATAGATGCATGGAATGCTTGTCCTCACTTCTTTGAAAAAGCCAGGGTACGCTGGCGAAACGTTAGCAGGAGGGGCTATAATGTTTTTATAAAACGGCATCCTAGTGACACAAGAGTAATACTGTAATTGGGTGGGAGTTCTTTCTAGTCAGTGGTGGTAGCACTGTCTGTAAGAACTAGATTTTCCCACAGTGACACTGGTCACAAAGCACATTGGAAGTATTGATCTATTTGTAGTCACAGAGTGGATGACCGGACTTTTTAAAAATTTTTCACTATGGTAGCAAAAAGCACAATTTATAATTAAGTAGTTGTAATAAAAGTTAAGTTTTAATAATTTAGTTAAGTGGTCTCTAGTTTAGGGCAGTCCTTGGGGACTTGTCCCTAAAATTGTAATTAACACTAAAAAAACGTGCACAAAGGATGCGGTCTATCGCTAAGCCCTTCTCCAACAGGAGAGAGGCCCCCCAACAAACCTACCCTTCACCTCTGGGCCAGAAGGCACCTGCAAGGATCCAGGTTCGATGCCCCTTTTCGCCGAAGCTACTAAGGGGCCGAAAATGCTCCTGGCTTCAACCTAGGCGTTAGCCAAAGTATCAGCCAAGGAGCCGTATACTGGTGGCATCTCGACTGAAGCCAAGATGCCCTGGGGTTGCAGGGAGGTGAGGAACCTAATGGCCACACACACCTGCCCTAGACCACCAGGAGGGACACCCAGAAGGGCTACCGCATCCTGACAATCCTGTGTACAAAAACAGACACATAAAAGTGGCACAGTGACAAGACATAAAAATAATAAATAAGTGGACGAGTGCAGATATACTGCCGGTCATCCGGCCGGATCTATAAAAATGTCCCTGATCCTAGCCAGAAGGCCAGGATACCAAGGGTGAGTGCCAAAGGTGAAGAGTAATGGTGCAGCGAGTTAACACCCAGTGAGTTTTGGCACCTCAGGGTCACCACTCCCCAAGGCACAGAAGTACCTCGGATCCACACCCCTCTACCTCATGGCGAGACCCGGAGGAAACAGGTCACATCAGGGCGGCCGTCGAGCTGATTCCTCAGAACCAGCCCCGGAATGCCCCGGAACACCTGCCTCCTCCATGCAGCACCCATCCCCACACCGATGGGACTTCACCAGTATGAAGCTGATAGGAACAGATATTACACTTGATCTTAGCCAAAAGGACGAGGAGCGATACTTAGAATGCCAAAGGCTGTCCGGGCATGCTGGGAGTTGTAGCTTTGCCACAGCTGGAGGCACCCTGGTTGGGAAACACCGGTCTGACCTTTTATGTTACTGCTTGAACAAAAGAAGAACCATTACAAAAGTTAAAGCCAGTTATTTACACAGTATATTGTCTATACCCAGGGATGCCGGCACTTCTAGGAACTTCCTGATGCTGAGAATGAGAAATTCACATGGCTGACTTAGCTACATTCAACTTAAAGGGGGTCACACTGCAGCTCTCAGCACCACCAGGTGACCGGATGGTGCTGTTGAGCGGTGAAAATCGGTAAAGAGACCACAGCGCTGAATCAGTTTAAAGTGTACCTGTCGTCAACAAAAACATTTTATATAATGTAGATAATACAATTATATGTATATTTGTAATATACATTGGTTGAAAAATGTGTATATTTTTGTCCCTACAGCTATTGCCTGAGTGTCTCTATGAGGAGTCCAAATACAGGAAGTGAGGGCGGGACAAGCAGGGCTCCGTGCACCGGGGACAAGCAGGGCTCCGGGGACAAGCAGGGCTCCGTGCACCGGGGACAAGCAGGGCTCCGTGCACCGGGGACAAGCAGGGCTCCGTGCACCGGGGACAAGCAGGGCTCCGTGCACCGGGGACAAGCAGGGCTCCGTGCACCGGGGACAAGCAGGGCTCCGTGCACAAGCAGGGCTCCGTGCACCGTGCACAAGCAGGGCTCCGTGCACCGTGCACAAGCAGGGCTCCGTGCACCGTGCACAAGCAGGGCTCCGTGCACCGTGCACAAGCAGGGCTCCGTGCACCGGGGACAAGCAGGGCTCCGTGCACCGGGGACAAGCAGGGCTCCGTGCACCGGGGACAAGCAGGGCTCCGTGCACCGGGGACAAGCAGGGCTCCGTGCACCGGGGACAAGCAGGGCTCCGTGCACCGGGGACAAGCAGGGCTCCGTGCACCGGGGACAAGCAGGGCTCCGTGCACCGGGGACAAGCAGGGCTCCGTGCACCGGGGACAAGCAGGGCTCCGTGCACCGGGGACAAGCAGGGCTCCGTGCACCGGGGACAAGCAGGGCTCCGTGCACCGGGGACAAGCAGGGCTCCGTGCACCGGGGACAAGCAGGGCTCCGTGCACCGGGGACAAGCAGGGCTCCGTGCACCGGGGACAAGCAGGGCTCCGTGCACCGGGGACAAGCAGGGCTCCGTGCACCGGGGACAAGCAGGGCTCCGTGCACCGGGGACAAGCAGGGCTCCGTGCACCGGGGACAAGCAGGGCTCCGTGCACCGGGGACAAGCAGGGCTCCGTGCACCGGGGACAAGCAGGGCTCCGTGCACCGGGGACAAGCAGGGCTCCGTGCACCGGGGACAAGCAGGGCAGATTTGTAAATTACTTCTATGAAAAAAATCTTAATCCTTCCAGTACTTATCAGCTGCTGTTCTGATCCACAGGAAATTCTTTTCTTTTTGAATTTCCTTTCTGCCTGACCACAATGCTCTCTGTTGACACCTCTGTCCATTTTAGGAACTGTCCAGAGCAGGATAGGGTTTTCTATGAGGATTTGCTCCTACTCTGGACAGTTCTTAAAATGGACAGAGGTGTCAGCAGAGAGCACTGTGATCAGGCAGAAAGGAAATTCAAAAAGAAAAGAACTTCCAGTGGATCATAACAGCTATTGATACGTACTGGAAGGTTTACAATTTTTTAATAGAAGTAATGTAAACATCTGTTTAACTTTCTGGCACCAGTTCATAAAAAAAAATATGTTTTCCAGTGGAGTACCCCTTTAAGGATCAATGGGGTCTCCACCAAGGAGAATAGGACTAGGACTTTCCCTGCCCTGGTGACATATGGAGAGATATTACTCATTGGTGACATAAGGTCCCAGACCTGACATATGCAGGACACCTGGAGCCCTGTACAGTTCCTCTGATCACAACCCCTATGGCGCCCCCGGGAGGCAGTCACTGGTAGCACTTCAGGGAGATCCCGGGTGAGGGGCACTTCATCCATCCTCCAGCTGGTACTGACACGTCAGCCTTCACCACCCCAGCTCCCCGCCGCCCCCTCCCGGCCCCACATCTCACGCTCCGGCACAAGGATACTCTCCAGCCCCAGCGTGTCCCCCAGCGCCGCCGACTTCTCTCCGACTCCCGGCCGCTCGTTCTCCTTATTCTCCTCCATCACTGCTCCCGAATGCCGATCCGCCGCCATCTTCCTACAGTGAGGGAGTCCGAAAACCAGCGAGAGCAGGAGAGGCGGGGCGCGCAAAGCATGCTGGGATACGGGAGCGGGGACTGCTGGGAGATCGGAGGACTGGAGGATCAGCTTTCGGTTTCCCGGGCAGGCTGGGATTTGTAGTTTTACAATACCTGGAGCAGTGTTTTCCAGCGGGGTGCCTCCAGCTGTAGGAAAACTGTAACTCCAAAAGGCTGTCCGGGCATGCTGAGAGGTATAGTTTTGCAACAGCTGGAGGCACCCTGGTTGGAAAACACTGAACTGAATACTAGGTGTAGGCTGGGAGATGACGGTGCTCATCTCACGACACCTTCACCATAGGACACTGAAGAGGGGGGAATTTAACACTGGTTGTTATGGGCAACAAAATCTCTTGAAAGGAGAACTATCCTGCAAAGATTATAGGATAAGTTAAAGATGGGGTCCGACTGCTGGGCACCTCCGCCATCTTCTGCCCGGGAATGGGTTGTGTTGACCCCCACACAAAGTGGCGGCTGACACGCTCCTCCATGTAACTCTATAGGAGAGCCAGTGATACAGTGTTCAGCTATCTCCGGCTCTCACATAGAGAATAGGGTTGCCATCTTTCTTGTGGAAAAATACCCGCCATGCTAATTTGCATAAATAATTATATATGTGTGACATCACAGGAATCTCCGCCCATGTCCGGCCCAGCGACGGCAAATTAAAGGAGTATTCCAGCGCAAAATAATTTAGACCCTATCCAAAGGATAGGGGACAACTTATAGATTACGGGGGGTCTGAGAGAAGGGGCCCCCCTGGGATCTCCTGGACGGGGCCACGGCAGTCTGCAGGAAGTGAAGTTTTGTCCCCAGCTAAGGGGGGGGGGCAATTAAAATGGCACAAGGGGATCAGGAGGGGTTAAATTAACCCCCCCTGACCCCCCTGTGCCATTTTTATTGATTAAACCCCACCACAACACCATCCTCCCCATCCAGTCAACACCCTGCTTTACCCCACCATATACAATTGACCCCCTTAGACATTGACCTGGCCCTCCCTCCTTCATTTCCCCCGCTGGCGCCACAGTCAGAGAGCTGCCTGTACCACCCCACTGCAGGCAGCTTCTCTCTCAGGACACTGCAGTCTGTTGGCACCGGCAGGCTGTTTGGGGAGGGTGGCACCTTCAGTGACATGTGATGTCCTCCTGCGTGGCTCCTCAGCGCAAGAGGACATCACGGCTGCAGGCTCACAGCTCCCTAGTTGGCGGCAGTGGCTTCTGTCCTGCACGGGGGGATGGCCGGCAGGGGTGGGCGCTCCTGGATGGAAAATACCTGCCATTTGCATGGTCGGTATTTGTAATATGAAATTACCGGCAGCAGGCTTGAAATACCTGTGCTCTGATGTGGGCAATGTTGTTAAGTATAACCGGAATGCTAAATTATAACCCGGTCTGACCATGGAGGGAGTGAGCTCTTGTTTGTATGAAAGCAATACATTTATTGTATAATTCTTGACATCATGGCAGACAGTATATAAAACAAGAAATCTTCATATAAAGGCAGTCCTTAGCATAAGTAACTAATGAAGGAGGGTTATGTAGGCATTCTTCCTTAGTACTTTATCCAGTGTGCTGGATCCATCTTAAAATGTCCTTTTAAGATGGCCGCCTCTGTTGGCTTACTCTAGCTGTCATCCTCCATCAGGCTGGCTTGGTCTCGTCTGGCTTGGCCTTCCTTAGTTCTTTCAGCTTTGAAGTCTTGAACTTATATACCATAACTATGGGTGTGTTTATTATAATTGTGGGTGATCTCTATATTAGTTAGCATGTGTTCTAATCACTAAGAAGGAGATGTATCATTCTTTTGAAACGTATGGCTCTTATATGGCAATTTATTTTTTTACTTACAGTGGGGATCAAAAGTTTGGGCACCCCAAGTAAAAATTTGTATTAATGTGCATAAAGAAGCCAAGGAAAGATGAACAAATCTCCAAAAGGCATCAAATGACAGATTAGACATTCTTATAATATGTCAACAAAAGTTAGATTTTATTTACACTTTCAAAATAACAGAAAACAAAAAAATGGTGTCTGCAAAAATTTGGGCACCCTGCAGAATTTATAGCATGCACTGCCCCCTTTGCAAAGATGAGACCTGCCAGTGTAATGGATTGTTCTCAATCATCATCTGGGAAGACCAGGTGATGTCAATCTCAAAGGTTTTAAATGCCCAGACTCATCTGACCTTGCCCCAACAATCAGCACCATGGGTTCTTCTAAGCAGTTGTCTAGAAATCTGAAACTGAAAATAGTTGACGCTCACAAAGCTGGAGAAGGCTATAAGAAGATAGCAAAACATTTTCAGATGTCAATATCCTCTGTTCGGAATGTAATTAAGAAATGACAGTCATAAGGAACAGTGGAAGTTAAAGCAAGATCTGGAAAACGAAGAAAAATATCAGACAGAACAGCTCGCAGGATTGTGAGAAAAACAATTCAAAACCAATGTTTGACTGCACAATCCCTCCAAAAAGATCTGGCAGACACTGGAGTTGTGGTACACTATTCCACTATAAAGAGATACTTGTACAAATATGGTCTTCATGGAAGAGTCATCAGAAGAAAACCTCTTCTATGTCCTCACCACAAAAATCAGCATTTCAAATTTGCAAATGAACATATAGAGAAGCTTGATGTATTTTGGAAACAAGTTCTGTGGACCGATGAGGTTAAAATTGAACTTTTTGGCCAGAATTAGCAAAGGTACGTTTGGAGAAGAAGGGGAACAGAATTTAATGAAAAGAACCTCTTTCCAACTGTTAAGCATGGGGTGGATCAATCATGCTTTGGGGTTGTATTGCAGCCAGTGGCACAGGGAACATCTCACGAGTAGAAGGAAAAATGGATTCAATAACATTTCAGCAAATTTTGGATGCTAACTTGATGCCATCTGTGAAAAAGCTGAAGTTAAAGAGAGGATGGCTTCTACAAATGGATAATGATCCTATACACACCTCGAAATCCACGGGGATTACATCAAGAGGCGTAAACTGAAGGTTTTGCCATGGCCTTCACAATCTCCTGACCTCAACATAATTGAAAGTCTATGGATAGACCTTAAAAGAGCAGTGCGTGACAGACAGCCCAGGAATCTCAAAGAACTGGAAGACTTTTGTAAGGAAGAATGAGCAAAGATACCTCAAACAAGAATTGAAAGACTCTTGGCTGGCTACAGAAAGCATTTATAAGCTGTGATACTTGCCAAAGGGGCAGTACAAGATATTAACTCTGCAGGGTGCCCAAACTTTGGCAGACGCCATTTTTTTGTTTTCTGTTATTTTGAAAGTGTAAATGATGGAAATAAAATCTAACTTTTGTTGACATATTATAAGGATGTCTAATCTGTAATTTGATGCCTTTTGGAGATTTTTCCATCTTTCCTTGGCTTCTTTATGCACATTAATACAATTTTTAACCTGGGGTGCCCAAACTTTTGATCCCCACTGTACTTTTGCTTATATGTGATCTATTTCTCAAATAGTCACACGACCTTGATAAATCGCACATAAGCTAAAACCAGGAAACCCGCTTACAAAAGCATTTTTTAAAGCAGAAAAGTTTTCCCTTATGTTAATAGCTGAAGTTCTTTATCAACCCTTTATTATCAGTAGCAATGACGGCTCGCACAGTTCCCCAACAGTAAGCTGTTTGCTGGGCTAGCTAATTTTAGTTTTTGTAAGATCATGCAGTAGAGTGTGAGTGAGTATGTGATTGTGTGTGTCTGAATGTGTGAGTGTGTGTGTGTGTAGGGTTGCCACCCAGCCAGTATGTTACCGGCACAGCCGGTGTTTTCAACCTGCTGCCGGTAAGCTCTCATCACAACTACTGGCCATGCCAATGGCTGATATCTTACATTGAGGGCAACTGCGCAGAAGTCTCCACTCACTGTCTGTGCTAAGTGGCCGTCGACGTGGCTCGACATTGCCTCTGCAGGATTTTTAAAGTCATTAGTTAGGATTGTAATGTTGAAATACGCTGGCGGCCGGGGAAGCATTGCGCTGCGTTCCCCAGCTGCCCTAATGCCCTGCAGGACCGTATGTATATAAGCACTCCAGCGGGGGGGGGGGGGCAATATACATAGCTAGTGCAGTGGGGGGGGGGGGTCAGAAAGAGCAATATGTCTGACCCCCGCTGCGATGGGTATATATATTGCCCCCACTGCGCTAGCTATATATATGGCCCCCCACTGTGCTAGCTGTATATATTGCCCCCTGCAGCGATTACATATGTCCCCCCCCGACGAGCGCATACTTATGTCCCTCGCAGCGCTATCTGTAAAGTATACTATCAGCATCGCATCATGCTGCTGGCCGGGAAGGCAGCACAATGCATCACAACTTCCCAGATGGCAAATGCGCTGCTGATAGCTTACTTCACAGATAGTGCTGCGAAGGACATATGTGTGTAGAAGCGCTGCAAGGGAAAGATTTACACTGGGGAACACTTAAACAACACAATGTAACTCCAAGTCAATCCCACTTCTGTGAAATCACACTGTCCACTCAGGAAGCAACACTGATTGACAATCAATTTCACATGCTGTTGTGCAAATGGAACAGACAACAGGTGGAAATTATAGGCAATTAGCAAGACACCCCAATAAAGGAGTGGTTCTGCAGGTGGTGACCACAGACCTATGCTTTCTGGCTGATGTTTTGGTCACTTTTGAAAGCTAATGAATTTGGTCACTCTAGTGGTAACATGAGACAGAGTCTACAACCCACACAAGTAGCTCAGGAAGTGCAGTTTCTCCAGGATGGCACATCAATGCGAGCTGTGGTAAGAAGATTTGCTGTGTCTGTCAGCGTAGTGTCCAGAGAATGGAGGCGCTACCAGGAGACAGGCCAGTACATCAGGAGACATGGAGGAGGGCAACAACCCAGCAGCAGGACCGCTACCTCCACCTTTGTGAAAAGAGGAGCACTGCCAGAGCCCTGCAAAATTACCTCCAGCAGGCCACAAATGTGCATGTGTCCACTCAAATGGTCAGAAACAGACTCCATGAGGGTGGTATGAGGGCCCGACATCCACAGGTGGGGGGTTGTGCTTACAGCCCAACACCATGCAGGACATTTGGCATTTGCCAGAGAACACCAAGATTGGCAAATTCGCCACTGGCGCCCTGTACTCTTCACAGATGAAAGCAGGTTCACACTGAGCACATGTGATAGAGTTTGGAGACGCCGTGGAGAACGTTCTGCTGCCTGCAACATCCTCCAGCATGACCGGTTTGCCAGTGGGTCAGTAATGGTGTGGGGTGGCATTTCTTTTGGTGAGGGAGAGTGCACAGCCCTCCATGTGCTTGCCAGAGGTAGCCTGACTGCCATTAGGTACCGAGATGAGATCATCAGACAAATTGTGAGACCATATTCTGGTGTGCTTGGCCCTGGGTTCCTCCTAATGCAAGACAGTGCTATACCTCATGTGGCTGGAGTGTGTCAGCAGTTCCTGCAAGAGGAAGGCATTGATGTTTTGGACTGGCCCGCCCATTCCCCAGACCTGAATCCGGGAATCTGGGACATCATGTCTAGCTCCATCCATCAATGCCACATTGCACCACAGACTGTCCAGGAGTTGGCAGATTCTTTAGTCCAGGTCTGGGAGGACATCCCTCAAGAGACCATCTGCCACCTCATCCTGAGCATGTCCAGGCGTTGTAGGGAGGTCATACAGGCACGGGGAGGCCACACACACTACTGAGCCTCATTTTGACTTGTTTTAAGGACATTACATCAAAGTTGGATCAGCCTGTAGTGTGGTTTTCCACTTTGATTTTGAGAGTGACTCCATATCCAGACCTCCATGGGTTGATAAATTTGATTTCCATTGATCATTTTTGTGTGATATTTAACTATATAAAGACAAAAGTATTTCACATGATTAGTTCATGTTACGCCGAGCGCTCCGGGTCCCCGCTCCTCCCCGGAGCGCTCGCTACACTCTCCTCACTGCAGCGCTCCGGTCAGATCCACTGACCCGGGGCGCTGCGATACCGCCTCCAGCCGGGATGCGATTCGCGATGCGGGTAGCGCCCGCTCGCGATGCGCACCCCGGCTCCCGTACCTGACTCGCTCCCCGTCGGTCCTGTCCCGGCGCGCGCGGCCCCGCTCCTTAGGGCGCGCGCGCGCCGGGTCTTTGCGATTTAAAGGGCCACTGCGCCGCTGATTGGCGCAGTGGTTCCAATTAGTCTGATCACCTGTGCACTTCCCTATATCACCTCACTTCCCCTGCACTTCCTTGCCGGATCTTGTTGCCATCGTGCCAGTGAAAGCGTTTCCTTGTGTGTTCCTAGCCTGTGTTCCAGACCTCCTGCCATTGCCCCTGACTACGATCCCTGCTGCCTGCCCCGACCTTCTGCTACGTCCGACCTTGCTTCTGTCTACTCCCTTGTACCGCGCCTATCTTCAGCAGCCAGAGAGGTGAGCCGTTGCTAGTGGATACGACCTGGTCACTACCGCCGCAGCAAGACCATCCCGCTTTGCGGCGGGCTCTGGTGAAAACCAGTAGTGACTTAGAACCGGTCCACTAGCACGGTCCTCGCCATCCCTCTCTGGCACAGAGGATCCACCTCCTGCCAGCCGGCATCGTGACAGTAGATCCGGCCATGGATCCCGCTGAAGTTCCTCTGCCAGTTGTCGCTGACCTCACCACGGTGGTCGCCCAGCAGTCACAACAGATAGCGCAACAAGGCCAACAGCTGTCTCAACTGACCGTTATGCTACAGCAGTTACTACCACAGCTTCAGCAATCATCTCCTCCGCCAGCTCCTGCACCTCCTCCGCAGCGAGTGGCCGCTTCTGGTTTACGCCTATCCTTGCCGGATAAATTTGATGGGGACTCTAAGTTTTGCCGTGGCTTTCTTTCCCAATGCTCCCTGCACTTGGAGATGATGTCGGACCAGTTTCCCACTGAAAGGTCTAAGGTGGCTTTCGTAGTCAGCCTTCTGTCTGGAAAAGCCCTGTCTTGGGCCACACCGCTCTGGGACCGCAATGACCCCGTCACTGCCTCTGTACACTCCTTCTTCTCGGAAATCCGAAGTGTCTTTGAGGAACCTGCCCGAGCCTCTTCTGCTGAGACTGCCCTGTTGAACCTGGTCCAGGGTAATTCTTCCGTTGGCGAGTATGCCGTACAATTCCGTACTCTTGCTTCAGAATTATCCTGGAATAATGAGGCCCTCTGCGCGACCTTTAAAAAAGGCCTATCCAGCAACATTAAGATGTTCTGGCCGCACGAGAAATCCCTGCTAATCTACATGAACTCATTCACCTAGCCACTCGCATTGACATGCGTTTTTCCGAAAGGCGTCAGGAGCTCCGCCAGGATATGGACTCTGTTCGCACGAGGCGTTTCTTCTCCTCGGCTCCTCTCTCCTCTGGTCCCCTGCAATCCGTTCCTGTGCCTCCCGCCGTGGAGGCTATGCAGGTCGACCGGTCTCGCCTGACACCTCAAGAGAGGACACGACGCCGCATGGAGAACCTCTGCCTGTACTGTGCTAGTACCGAACACTTCCTGAGGGATTGTCCTATCCGTCCTCCCCGCCTGGAAAGACGTACGCTGACTCCGCACAAAGGTGAGACAGTCCTTGATGTCTACTCTGCTTCTCCACGTCTTACTGTGCCTGTGCGGATGTCTGCCTCTGCCTTCTCCTTCTCTACTATGGCCTTCTTGGACTCCGGATCTGCAGGAAATTTTATTTTGGCCTCTCTCGTCAACAGGTTCAACATCCCAGTGACCAGTCTCGCCAGACCCCTCTACATCAATTGTGTAAACAATGAAAGATTGGACTGTACCATACGTTTCCGCACGGAGCCCCTTCTAATGTGCATCGGATCTCACCACGAGAGGATTGAACTTTTGGTCCTCCCCAATTGCACTTCTGAAATTCTCCTTGGACTTCCCTGGCTTCAACTTCATTCCCCAACCCTGGATTGGTCCACTGGGGAGATCAAGAGTTGGGGGCCCTCTTGTTCCAAGGACTGCCTAAAACCGGTTCCCAGTAACCCTTGCCGTGACTCTGTGGTTCCTCCTGTGACCGGTCTCCCTAAGGCCTATATGGACTTTGCGGATGTTTTTTGCAAAAAACAAGCTGAGACTCTACCTCCTCACAGGCCTTATGATTGTCCTATCGACCTCCTCCCGGGCACTACTCCACCCCGGGGCAGAATTTATCCTCTATCCGCCCCAGAGACTCTTGCCATGTCTGAATACGTCCAGGAAAATTTAAAAAAGGGCTTTATCCGTAAATCCTCCTCTCCTGCCGGAGCCGGATTTTTCTTTGTGTCCAAAAAAGATGGCTCCCTACGTCCTTGCATTGACTACCGCGGTCTTAATAAAATCACGGTTAAGAACCGCTACCCCCTACCCCTCATCTCTGAACTCTTTGATCGCCTCCAAGGTGCCCACATCTTTACCAAACTGGACTTAAGAGGTGCTTATAATCTCATCCGCATCAGAGAGGGGGATGAGTGGAAAACGGCATTTAACACCAGAGATGGACACTTTGAGTATCTGGTCATGCCCTTTGGCCTGTGCAACGCCCCTGCCGTCTTCCAAGACTTTGTTAATGAAATTTTTCGTGATCTTTTATACTCCTGTGTTGTTGTATATCTGGACGATATCCTGATTTTTTCTGCCAATCTAGAAGAACACCGCCAGCATGTCCGTATGGTTCTTCAGAGACTTCGTGACAATCAACTCTATGCCAAAATAGAGAAATGTCTGTTTGAATGCCAATCTCTTCCTTTCCTAGGATACTTGGTCTCTGGCCAGGGACTACAAATGGATCCAGACAAACTCTCTGCCGTCTTAGATTGGCCACGCCCCTCCGGACTCCGTGCTATTCAACGCTTTTTGGGGTTCGCCAATTATTACAGGCAATTTATTTGACATTTTTCTACCGTTGTGGCTCCTATCGTGGCTTTAACCAAAAAAAATGCCGATCCCAAGTCTTGGCCTCCTCAAGCGGAAGACGCCTTTAAACGGCTCAAGTCTGCCTTTTCTTCGGCTCCCGTGCTCTCCAGACCTGACCCTTCCAAACCCTTCCTATTGGAGGTTGATGCCTCCTCAGTGGGAGCTGGAGCTGTCCTTCTACAAAAAAATTCTTCCGGGCATGCTGTTACTTGTGGTTTTTTTTCTAGGACCTTCTCTCCGGCGGAGAGGAACTACTCCATCGGGGATCGAGAGCTTCTAGCCATTAAATTAGCACTTGAGGAATGGAGGCATCTGCTGGAGGGATCAAGATTTCCAGTTATTATTTACACCGATCACAAGAACCTCTCCTACCTCCAGTCTGCCCAACGGCTGAATCCTCGCCAGGCCAGGTGGTCTCTGTTCTTTGCCCGATTTAATTTTGAAATTCACTTTCGGCCTGCCGATAAGAACATTAGGGCCGATGCTCTCTCTCGTTCCTCGGATGCTTCTGAAGTTGAACTCTCTCCGCAACACATCATTCCTCCTGACTGCCTGATTTCCACTTCTCCAGCCTCCATCAGGCAAACTCCTCCAGGAAAGACCTTTGTTTCTCCACGCCAACGCCTCGGAATCCTCAAATGGGGTCACTCCTCCCATCTCGCAGGTCATGCAGGCATCAAGAAATCTGTGCAACTCATCTCTCGCTTCTATTGGTGGCCGACTCTGGAGACGGATGTTGTGGACTTTGTGCGAGCCTGCACTATCTGTGCCCGGGATAAGACTCCTCGCCAGAAGCCCGCTGGTTTTCTTCATCCTCTGCCTGTCCCCGAACAGCCTTGGTCTCTGATTGGTATGGATTTTATTACTGATTTACCCCCTTCCCGTGGCAACACTGTTATTTGGGTGGTCGTTGATCGATTCTCCAAAATGGCACATTTCATCCCTCTTCCTGGTCTTCCTTCAGCGCCTCAGTTGGCTAAACAATTTTTTGTACACATTTTTCGTCTTCACGGGTTGCCTACGCAGATCGTCTCGGATAGAGGCGTCCAATTCGTGTCTAAATTCTGGAGGGCTCTCTGTAAACAACTCAAGATTAAATTAAATTTTTCTTCTGCATATCATCCTCAATCCAATGGACAAGTAGAAAGAGTTAACCAGGTCTTGGGTGATTATTTACGACATTTTGTTTCCTCCCGCCAGGATGACTGGGCAGATCTTCTTCCATGGGCCGAATTCTCGTATAACTTCAGAGTCTCTGAATCTTCCTCCAAATCCCCATTTTTCGTGGTGTACGGCCGTCACCCTCTTCCCCCCCTCCCTACCCCGTTGCCCTCTGGTCTGCCCGCTGTGGATGAAATTTCTCGTGACCTTTCCATCATATGGAGAGAGACCCAAAATTCTCTCTTACAGGCTTCATCACGCATGAAGAAGTTCGCGGATAAGAAAAGAAGAGCTCCTCCCATTTTTTCCCCTGGAGACAAGGTATGGCTCTCCGCTAAATATGTCCGCTTCCGTGTCCCTAGCTACAAGTTGGGACCACGCTATCTTGGTCCTTTCAAAATTTTGTGCCAGATTAATCCTGTCTCTTACAAACTTCTTCTTCCTCCTTCTCTTCGTATTCCTAATGCCTTTCACGTTTCTCTTCTTAAACCACTTATCATCAACCGTTTCTCTCCCAAATCTGTTCCTCCCACTCCTGTTTCCGGCTCCTCGGACATCTTCTCCGTCAAAGAAATTCTGGCATCCAAAAAGGTCAGAGGGAAAACCTTTTTTTTAGTGGATTGGGAGGGTTGTGGTCCAGAAGAGAGATCCTGGGAACCTGAGGACAATATCCTAGACAAAAGTCTGCTCCTCAGGTTCTCAGGCTCTAAGAAGAGGGGGAGACCCAAGGGGGGGGGTACTGTTACGCCGAGCGCTCCGGGTCCCCGCTCCTCCCCGGAGCGCTCGCTACACTCTCCTCACTGCAGCGCTCCGGTCAGATCCACTGACCCGGGGCGCTGCGATACCGCCTCCAGCCGGGATGCGATTCGCGATGCGGGTAGCGCCCGCTCGCGATGCGCACCCCGGCTCCCGTACCTGACTCGCTCCCCGTCGGTCCTGTCCCGGCGCGCGCGGCCCCGCTCCTTAGGGCGCGCGCGCGCCGGGTCTTTGCGATTTAAAGGGCCACTGCGCCGCTGATTGGCGCAGTGGTTCCAATTAGTCTGATCACCTGTGCACTTCCCTATATCACCTCACTTCCCCTGCACTTCCTTGCCGGATCTTGTTGCCATCGTGCCAGTGAAAGCGTTTCCTTGTGTGTTCCTAACCTGTGTTCCAGACCTCCTACCGTTGCCCCTGACTACGATCCCTGCTGCCTGCCCCGACCTTCTGCTACGTCCGACCTTGCTTCTGTCTACTCCCTTGTACCGCGCCTATCTTCAGCAGCCAGAGAGGTGGCGGGCTCTGGTGAAAACCAGTAGTGACTTAGAACCGGTCCACTAGCACGGTCCTCGCCATCCCTCTCTGGCACAGAGGATCCACCTCCTGCCAGCCGGCATCGTGACAGTTCATTTATTCAGATCTAGGATGTGTTATCTTAGTGTTCCCTTCATTTTTTTGAGCAGTATATATATATATATATATATATATATATATATATATATCTGTCCCCTGCAGTGCTTCTACACACATATGTCCCTCGCAACGCTATCTGTAAAGTATTCTATCAGCAGCGCATTATGCTGCTGGCCGGGGAAGGCAGCATGATGCGCTGCTGATAGTATACTTTACAGATAGCGCTGCGAGGGACATATGTATGCGCGGGGGGGGGGAGTCATATGTAAGCACTGCGGTGGGCAATATATATAGCTAGCACAGTGGGGAGGTAATATATAGCTAGCGCAGCGGGGGCAATATATATAGGTAGCGCAGCAGGGGTGTTAATTAAAGTGAGTGTTAATTTCCTTTTCTGCGGTTGTATGCACTTTCTGTAAGCCAGGTTGGACCTGGAATACATATGCGACTTTTAAAGGAAGATGCTACTTTTTTTCTTCATAAATAGCGACTATCGGATTTGATAAATACATGACCACTGCAAAGTAAAAAAATAAAAAATAAATACTACGTGAGCAGATTTCAGAAATGTGCGTTGGGATAGGATAAGCAAAAATCAAAAAGTCGCAGCATGTATAGAAAAGTTGCACGTGCGCAAGTACATGCAACTTTTTTATGCAAAAAAATCTACTACGGAGCTTGATAAATGTCCTTTATATATACACTATACTCCTCCCTTGTGGGTTGGCATAATGTTCATTTATCTCATTGGTGTATCCATTATGTCATAGCCATACTCTTTCTTTCTGATTGATCAACACTAACTTTACAAATATGGTACTTCTCTGAAGTCTTGATGAAGCTACGTGACCATTCTAAAATAGCAATTAACTGGCATAGGATATAGTGTGTCATGTGATGTTCTATACATATACATGTTCTAGACATGATGTCCTATGCTAACTGGTGAACTTAAACACATGGCTTGTCTTAGGTCACCTTGACTTAAATATACCGTATATACTCGAGTATAAGCCGACCCGAGTATAAGCCGAGGCCCCTAATTTCAACCCAAAATCCCAGGAAAAGTTATTGACTCGAGTATAAGCCTAGGGTGGGAAATACATCATCCCCCCCCCCCTGTCATCATCCAGACCCCCGTCATTAACATCCTCATCATCATCACCGCCTGTCATCATCCAGACCCTCATCATCATCACCTGTCATCATCCCCTTGTCATCATCCCACACCCCCCCTTCATCATCCCCTTGTCATCATCCCCACCCCCTTCATCATCCCCTTGTAATCATCCCACACACCCCCCTTCATCATCCCCTTGTCATCATCCCCACCCCCCTTCATCATCCCACACCCCCCTTCATCATCCTCTTGTCATTATCCCACACCCCCCTTCATCATCCTCTTGTCATCATCCGCCCTCAGTGGTCTTCAACCTGCGGACCTCCAGTGGTTTCAAAACTACAACTCCCAGTTTTGAAACCTCCAGAGGTCCGCAGGTTGAAGACCACTGCGGCCTTCGACATCATCCAGCCCCCTCTCACCCCCTTTAGTTCTGTACAGTACTCGCCTCCTCTCGGCGCTGGTCCGGTGCTGCAGGGCTGTCCGGTGAGCAGGTCGTCCGGTGGGATAGTGGTTCCGGGTTGCTATCTTCACTGGGGGCGCCTCTTCTCTGCGCTTCGGGCCCAGAATAGAGGCGTTGCCTTGACGATGACGCAGAAGGAACGTACCTCTGCGTCTTCGTCAAGGCAACGTGACTATTCTGGGGCCGGGCCCGAAGCGCTTAGAAGAGGCCTCCCCGGTGAAGATAGCAGCCCGGAACCACTATCCCACCAGACGACCTACTCACCAGACAGCCCTGCAGCACCGGACCAGCGCCGAGCGGAGGCAAGTACTGTACAGAATTAAAGGGGGTGAGAGGGGGCTGGATGATGTCGAAGGCCGCAGTGGTCTTCAACCTGCGGACCTCCGGAGGTTTCAAAACTACAACTCCCAGCAAGCCCGGACAGCCGATGGCTGCCCGGGCTTGCTGGGAGTTGTAGTTTTGAAACCTCTGGAGGTCCGCAGGTTGAAGACCACTGCGGGTGGAGAGTTCACTCGAGTATAAGCCGAGGGGGGTGTTTTCAGCACGAAAAATCGTGCTGAAAAACTCGGCTTATACTCGAGTATATACGGTATTCAGTACATAATATTGTATATTGAAAAATACCAAACATACATCTCATAATATTTTATATTTCCCCCTGTTTTGAGTTTAAATACATATTTGATACTCAAAGTAAAGATTTTAATAAATAAACAATTACCATGTACATTTTGATTACCAAATCCTTGCCTAATACTCTTCTTCATAAATAAATTCGACATCCTCCAATAAATTAGCATATGTCATTATAGAATAGCAAGTGTAATTAACTGTAATTCAAATCATGGCATTTTTGGGTAATATTATCCATTCTAATAATTTTATGTCATAATATATCATGATATGTACCAGATCATGTTATACTAGGCCATATTATGATAAACTATGTCACATTATATTATCATACTAAATTATACCATGTTGTGTTATATTATGTCATGTTATGTTGTGGTATACTGTAATTAATTTTTTTTTTATAAAAAAAAAAAAACATTAACTAATACCTAAGCCTAATCTAGATCTTCTTGTCTTCTTCTCTTGGGTCATGGAAAAAAATAAAATATAGAAGATCAGTGTAACTTTTTATCATAACACATTCCATAAAAGTCATTGGGATGGTAAAACTTGAAAAATCTTTGAAAAATAATAAGTAATTGTCCTTATAATACTTTTGTTTTTCTGTCATCATCTTTTTCATTTTCTTTGCTGAGGTTAGTCTTTGGTAAGCAACAACAATTCTTGTCCTCTGGACAGCAAAGAGTTAGCATCCCTTGATGAGTCACTTCCATGCAGACTCTGTATCTTTTATTGTACAGCACTGCAATGGTTAACTTTAACTCTTCAACTTCTTTGCTGGAAAAACAGCTGGTGGACAGATACCTCCCTCTGTAACTGGACACAGGTGGTAAACTCCATGCAGGCGGTAATCATTTCTCATACTTGACTCAGCCTTTCCATCAGTCATCTGGCGAACTAGAAATCTCAGCAGGTCCACTTTACATTCCTTTAATACAGGCAAACCTTTGCAATGGTTTCCTTTGGTTGGACCCCAGACTCTTATTCATCTGTAGAAATAACTTGTAAAGTCTTTGTTACTGAAACACAGTTCATCATATAAATATCACCATCCTTTTGTATCTTGATCCTCATAGTAGTGTAAACTACAAAGCAAGTGAAGTCATTCCGACCAATTGGAGTCAATCTGTAGACAGCCTCAGCAGTGATTCTCCTCAGCAGTTTTCACTGTCCATCAATATCCTCAAGCTTTTTAGAAAGTCAATAAATAAACAAAAAATAATACAAAAGCTGATCCTTTATCTTCACGTCTTTGATGTCATCTGTTGAACTACAGATCTCAGCAATGACATCATAACAATCCAATAAAAATAACAGATAGTCCAAAAACTTATCCTTTTTCTTCATGTAATTACTTGGTTACCATCACATATCAATATCAGTCTCTTGTTTTACTTGTCATTCTTGCTTGACTTGGAAATAGCAAAAATAATCAAAAAAACAAAAATATTCTTTTCCCTAATCTGTACCCAAAATATTGGTGAATATTCCTGTAATATATTAATCACAATATACCACATCATTACATATCATATATACCTTTATATAAATATGAAACTATTATTGGATATATTATTGTCATTATTATATTCATAGAAATATGCTTAACATTTGGGATAGACCGAAATTGATTTTTTAGAGCCGATACCGATAACCTGTGAACTTTCAGGCCAATAGCCGATAACTTATACCGATATTCCGTGCATTTTAAGTCCCCGCCCACCCCACCCGCTTCTCCCCCCCCCCTGCCTGTCCTGGGGTCCTGAGTCCAACCACCAACGCTGCCAGAGACCACCGCCGCCACACGCTTCTCTCCCCCTGCCTGTCCTGGGGTCCTGAGTCCAACCACCACCCCTGCCAGAGACCGCCGCCGGTGCCCTATTGCCTCCCCCATCCCCGGTTTTATAATTACCTGTTCCCGGGGTCCACGCTACTTCTGGTTCTTGCGGTGTCCTGAGCTGTCACTGTGCGCAGGGCCACTGATGGTGACGTCGCATTGAGGACGTCACTCGTCATTGTGCAGTACACAGCAACAACGCAGCCAGAAGTAGCGTGGACCCCGGGAACAGGTAATTATAAAACCGGGGATGGGGGAGGCAATGTGGCACTGGCGGCGGTCTCTGGCAGCAGTGGTGGTTGGACTCAGGACCCCAGGACAGGCAGGAGGAGAGAAGCGGGCGGCAGCGGCCATCTCTGGCCCCGCAAAAGCCGCTGTAGTTCATTGATTTAAAGCGCCCGCATAATAATTGCCGATACTGATAACTTAGAAGATCGTGAATATTGGCCGATAATATCGGCCAAACCGATAATCGTTAGATCCCTACGTAACATTATACTATGACTATTCATAATATTATACCATTACTCAATCTTATTTTTAACCATACATCTGACTGCAAATTTCCAACATAATATCTTATAAATAATACAAAAGTATAATAGTAAACAAGTCTTAACAAGTCTTACCATAAATTTCATACACATATGTCATTCCAATCCTGTCTAAGCATATTTCATAACAATCTTATCTTTATTTCATATTAATAATTACTCTATTAAGTGTAACCATAAACTCTTTATTTTGTTGTGACCTGTATACCTTATAAAATATTAACTTTTAACATCATCTTTATTACCCAGTTTTTTTATTATCCCAAATGATATCATAAAGTGTGTATAATGTCTTTTTTTTTTTTAAATAAACCTTATATTGGCTTGTGCATGTCACCTGTTAGCACCATCAGAAGTTTTCATAGTGATTTAATGTAAATACATTCCCAATACCAGACTTTTTTAACAAGCTGAACTGACCTTTTGTAGTTACGTGACCTTTATAACATGCTCATCTCTCAACATGACTTCTCACCCACAACCCCCCTTTCTGCTTAGTTCAGAGAGGTGTTATTTTTGTACACTACTGTTAATGGGTCCAGATCATTTTCTGGCTATGAACCATGTTGAATTATGTAATCCAATAAAGACATTATAATGAACTCAATTAAAATTGATAAAATAATTCCCCACATTTTTACCAATGTGAACTAATTAAAATTATACAATACACACAAGACATTCACAACACGCACATATGAATATTTATATCCTAAATATGTAATAGTGTTGCTCGCGAATATTCGCAATGCAAATTTTATTTGCGAATATCGCATATTCGCGAATATTCACGAATATAGCACTATACATTCGTAATTACGAATATTGGTATATATATATATTTTTTTTTATACTTAATTTTTTTTTTTTTTTACAGTTCACATCACAGTGATCACCCCTCTCTGCTTCCAGCTTGTGTGGTGTAAAGAAGGCTCTAATACCACTGTGTGAGACCGGTGTGCGAATTTTCGCATATGCGAAAATTTGGATATGCAACTTTTCGCATATGCGAATTTCAGCTTATGTTAATGTATATGTCAATTTTCGCATATACGAATTTACGCATATGCGAAAATAAATCGCGAATATTACGAATATGCGAATATTCGCGAATATATGACGAATATTCGTCCATATATTCGCGAATATTCGTGAATTCGAATATGGCCTATGCCGCTCAACACTAATGTGTAATACAGTGAACCATTGAGCCAACATTATGTAAGTGTGTAATTATACGTAAGTATAACTTATGTAACCTGACATTTCTTAAAAGTAACTGGAATAAAATAAATAAAAGATTAAAAGTGAATCATAACAACTAGTTGGGAAGAATAAAATAGAACAAAATACCCCTAGAATCTACAATAATGCTAAATAACATTTGAAATAATGTAATCCAGTAATTCTTTCATATAAGCATTGAAATATATGTATTTATATGCCAATATGTAATTATTTTCCTATAATTTTATATAGAATTAAATATTGTGCACTCATTTCTCACTCCATATAAGACCAATTATTATTAAACCTTTTCTGATTTTAACCATAAGCATACTGCATTCACATACTTTCAGTCACAAAATTCAAATACAACTATAGTACATACATTTCCCGTACTCAGCACAATTATTCACTCACAGAATATACATTTTCTTGCATTTGATAATTTGAACATGGTATCATTAAATTTAAGTATTTCCAAATGGTCTTTTTTGCCAATAATTTAACTCACTCTTAAACTTAGAAACAACTGCAGTGTCTTTCTCTAAAGGACACACCACGGGGCACATAACATATATACCGTATTTATCGGGGTATACCACGCACCGGCCTATAACACGCACCCTCATTTTACCAAGGATATTTGGGTAAAAAAAGTTTTTTACCCAAATATCCATGATAAAATGAGGGTGCGTGTGTGCGCGTGTATACCCCGATATACCCCCAGGAAAGGCAGGGGGAGAGAGGCCGTCGCTGCCCGCTTCTCTCCCCCTGCCTTTCCTGGGGTCTATAGCGCTGCTGTCGGCCCTTTTCACCCCCTGGTTATTGGCGCCGCTGCCCGTTCTGTCCCCCTGACTATCGGTGCCGGCGCCGATAGCCAGGGGGAGAGAAGCGGCGCCGACGGCCAGGGGGAGAGAAGGGGCAGCGGCACCCATTGCCGCTGCCCCGTTGCCTCCCCCCATCCCCAGTGGCATAATTACCTGAGTCGGGTCCGCGCTGCTCCGCTGCTCCAGGCCTCCGTCGTTGCTATGTGCTGAACGGCGCGGCGCATGACGTCAGAGCGCCGCGCAGTGCATAGCAACGACGCTAGGGACGCACGACGGAGGCCTGGAGCAGCGCGGACCCAACTCAGGTAATTATGCCACCGGGGATGGGGGTAGGCAACGGGGCAGCGGCGCCGGCAATGGGTGCCGCTGCCCCTTCTCTCCCCCTGGATGTCGGCGCCGCTTCTCTCCCCCTGGCTATCGGCGCCGGCACCTATAGTCAGGGGGACAGAACGGGCAGCGGCGCCGATAACCAGGGGGTGAGAAGGGCCGACAGCAGCGCTCTAGACCCCAGGAAAGGCAGGGGGAGAGAAGCGGGCAGCGACGGCCTCTCTCCCCCTGCCTTTCCTGGGGGGGGGGGGGGTATCGGCGTATAACACGCACACAGACTTTAGGCTAAAAATTTTAGCCTAAAAAGTGCGTGTTATACGCCGATAAATACGGTACTTGTATATGGTCCTGTCACTCAACCTTAAACTCAAGCTCGTGCACAGCTTATCCACATACATCACGTTCAATATTTAAAATGGCGACAGACACATGGGGAGCAGAGGCATGCTTAAAGCTATCAAATGTTTTTTTTTATAATTCCAATTGCTTTTAAACATCTTACAAGATGCAAATATATGTAAGTACAATACTTTATTTAACCTTTACTAAGTTAGTTTAGTCACACTAATTAGTTCTTTTAACAATATCAAACTTCTCATGCTAACATGCAATCCTTGTCAATAGGATAATACAGTTTTTTAACTTCTTTTAGAGATAAAAGCAGATACCATTAGTTACATATTTTTATAATGTAAGCATTAACTTTTATAATGTAAGCATTAACTTTTACATGTGTATCTAATACATGTACAAATATATCACTTGATGTCACCAGTCTCTATACGTCAATTCCACATGATTGTGGCATTGATGCTGTTAAAAAAGTCATCAGCCAAGATATGTCTCCTACCAAGTCTGAATTCATTATTGCTGCACTCCAACAATTATTTTTCGTTTAATGATCAATTTTTTCTACAAACGTCTGGTACAGCGATGGGGGACAAACGCTGCCCCCACATATGCCAACATCTTTGTGGCCTCCCTGGAGGAGGATTTAGTCTATGTGTCCCACCACTTCAGCCATATGCTGGGGTGGTGGCGTTACATAGACGACATCTTCCTCCTTTGGACAGGGGGTGCCACGAAGCTGTTGGCCTTTGCTGATTTCCTTAATGAAATGGACAGTAACATAAAATTTACTCTTACTTTTTCAAAGACTTCAGTTAAGTTTTTGGACACGCTGGTGATTGTCGAGGGTAACGGTCATATGTAACTGAACTCTACACTAAGCCCACGCATAGCAATTCGGTTCTGCACTTCCGCAGTTGTCACCCCCGTCCAATTATTATGTCATTACCTCGCAGTCAAATGTTGTGTGCTTAACGTATCATTAGCCCTGGTCCAGAGGTAGAACCAGCTCTGGATGTCATGGTACATAATTTCTCACAGAGAGGGTACCCCCTAAATCTTTTGCAGGAGACTAAAAACGCTGTTATGACTATGGACAGACACTCCCTTATACATCAGTCTACTAAACGACAGACCACTGACCAAGCACGTGCCTTTGGGACTACCTATAATAACGTCTCAAAAAATAGCCAAGGTGATCAGGAAACACTGATCCATTCTTACTGGCAGTTTCCCTCACATACCTGAGGGACAGACTTGTTAAGTCAGATGTCTCCATTAAATCACATGATGATCAAAAATATCTTACTATACAGAACACAGGATCTTTTCCTTGCCATTCGTGTGTTAATGTTACGCCGAGCGCTCCGGGTCCCCGCTCCTCCCCGGAGCGCTCGCTTCACTCCCTCCGCTGCAGCGCTCCGGTCACGTCCTCTGACCCGGGGCGCTGCGATCCCGCTGCCAGCCGGGATGCGATTCGCGATGCGGGTAGCGCCCGCTCGCGATGCGCACCCCGGCTCCCCTACCTGACTCGCTCCCCGTCTGTTCTGTCCCGGCGCGCGCGGCCCCGCTCCCTAGGGCGCGCGCGCGCCGGGTCTCTGCGATTTAAAGGGCCACTGCGCCGCTGATTGGCGCAGTGGTTCCAATTAGGGTTTTCACCTGTGCACTTCCCTATATTACCTCACTTCCCTTGCACTCCCTTGCCGGATCTTGTTGCCTTAGTGCCAGTGAAAGCGTTCCTTGTGTGTTCCTTGCCTGTGTTTCCAGACCTTCTGCCGTTGCCCCTGACTACGATCCTTGCTGCCTGCCCCGACCTTCTGCTACGTCCGACCTTGCTTCTGCCTACTCCCTTGTACCGCGCCTATCTTCAGCAGCCAGAGAGGTGAGCCGTTGCTAGTGGATACGACCTGGTCACTACCGCCGCAGCAAGACCATCCCGCTTTGCGGCGGGCTCTGGTGAAAACCAGTAGTGGCTTAGAACCGGTCCACTAGCACGGTCCACGCCAATCCCTCTCTGGCACAGAGGGTCCACTACCTGCCAGCCGGCATCGTGACAGTAGATCCGGCCATGGATCCCGCTGAAGTTCCTCTGCCAGTTGTCGCTGACCTCACCACGGTGGTCGCCCAGCAGTCACAACAGATAGCGCAACAAGGCCAACAGCTGTCTCAACTGACCGTTATGCTACAACAGTTGCTACCACAGCTTCAGCAGTCATCTCCTCCGCCAGCTCCTGCACCTCCTCCGCAGCGAGTGGCCGCTCCTGGGATACGCTTATCCTTGCCGGATAAATTTGATGGGGACTCTAAGTTTTGCCGTGGCTTTCTTTCCCAATGTTCCCTGCATCTGGAGATGATGTCGGACCTGTTTCCCACTGAAAGGTCTAAGGTGGCTTTCGTAGTCAGTCTTCTGTCCGGAAAAGCCCTGTCATGGGCCACACCGCTCTGGGACCGCAATGACCCCGTCACTGCCTCTGTACACTCCTTCTTCTCGGAAATCCGAAGTGTCTTTGAGGAACCTGCCCGAGCCTCTTCTGCTGAGACTGCCCTGTTGAACCTGGTCCAGGGTAATTCTTCCGTTGGCGAGTATGCCGTACAATTCCGTACACTTGCTTCAGAATTGTCCTGGAATAATGAGGCCCTCTGCGCGACCTTCAAAAAAGGCCTATCCAGCAACATTAAAGATGTTCTGGCCGCACGAGAAATTCCTGCTAATCTACATGAACTTATTCACCTAGCCACTCGCATTGACATGCGTTTTTCTGAAAGGCGTCAGGAACTCCGCCAAGATATGGACTCTGTTCGCACGAGGCGTTTCGTCTCCTCGGCTCCTCTCTCCTCTGGTCCCCTGCAATCTGTTCCTGTGCCTCCCGCCGTGGAGGCTATGCAGGTCGACCGGTCTCGCCTGACACCTCAAGAGAGGACACGACGCCGTATGGAGAACCTCTGCCTGTACTGTGCTAGTACCGAACACTTCCTGAGGGATTGTCCTATCCGTCCTCCCCGCCTGGAAAGACGTACGCTGACTCCGCACAAAGGTGAGACAGTCCTTGATGTCTACTCTGCTTCTCCACGTCTTACTGTGCCAGTGCGGATGTCTGCCTCTGCCTTCTCCTTCTCTACAGTGGCCTTCTTGGACTCTGGATCTGCAGGAAATTTTATTTTGGCCTCTCTCGTCAACAGGTTCAACATCCCGGTGACCAGTCTCGCCAGACCCCTCTACATCAATTGTGTAAATAATGAAAGATTGGACTGTACCATACGTTTCCGCACGGAGCCCCTTCTTATGAGCATCGGATCTCATCATGAGAGGATTGAACTTTTGGTCCTCCCCAATTGCACCTCGGAGATTCTCCTTGGACTTCCCTGGCTTCAACTTCATTCCCCAACCCTGGATTGGTCCACTGGGGAGATCAAGAGTTGGGGGTCCTCTTGTTCCAAGAACTGTCTAAAACCGGTTCCCAGTAACCCTTGCCGTAACTCTGTGGTTCCTCCAGTAACCGGTCTCCCTAAGGCCTATATGGACTTCGCGGATGTTTTCTGCAAAAAACAAGCTGAGACTCTACCTCCTCACAGGCCTTATGATTGCCCTATCGACCTCCTCCCGGGTACTACTCCACCCCGGGGCAGAATTTATCCTCTCTCTGCCCCAGAGACTCTTGCCATGTCCGAATACGTCCAGGAGAATCTAAAAAAGGGCTTTATCCGTAAATCCTCCTCTCCTGCCGGAGCCGGATTTTTCTTTGTGTCCAAAAAAGATGGCTCCCTACGTCCTTGCATTGACTACCGCGGTCTTAATAAAATCACGGTTAAGAACCGCTACCCCTTACCCCTCATCTCTGAACTCTTTGATCGCCTCCAAGGTGCCCACATCTTCACTAAATTGGACTTAAGAGGCGCCTATAACCTCATCCGCATCAGAGAGGGGGACGAGTGGAAAACGGCATTTAACACCAGAGATGGACACTTTGAGTATCTGGTCATGCCCTTTGGACTGTGCAATGCCCCTGCCGTCTTCCAAGACTTTGTCAATGAAATTTTTCGTGATCTGTTATACTCCTGTGTTGTCGTATATCTGGACGATATCCTAATTTTTTCTGCCAATCTAGAAGAACACCGCCAGCATGTCCGTATGGTTCTTCAGAGACTTCGTGACAACCAACTCTATGCCAAAATTGAGAAATGTCTGTTTGAATGCCAATCTCTTCCTTTTCTAGGATATTTGGTCTCTGGCCAGGGACTACAGATGGATCCAGACAAACTCTCTGCCGTCTTAGATTGGCCACGCCCCTCCGGACTCCGTGCTATCCAACGCTTTTTGGGGTTCGCCAATTATTACAGGCAATTTATTCCACATTTTTCTACCATTGTGGCTCCTATCGTGGCTTTAACCAAAAAAAATGCTGATCCCAAGTCCTGGCCTCCTCAAGCAGAAGACTCCTTTAAACGACTCAAGTCTGCCTTTTCTTCGGCTCCCGTGCTCTCCAGACCTGACCCTTCCAAACCCTTCCTATTGGAGGTTGATGCCTCCTCAGTGGGAGCTGGAGCTGTTCTTCTACAAAAAAATTCTTCCGGGCATGCTGTCACTTGTGGTTTTTTCTCTAGGACCTTCTCTCCAGCGGAGAGGAACTACTCCATCGGGGATCGAGAGCTTCTAGCCATTAAATTAGCACTTGAGGAATGGAGGCATCTGCTGGAGGGATCAAGATTTCCTGTTATTATCTACACCGACCACAAGAACCTCTCCTACCTCCAGTCTGCCCAACGGCTGAATCCTCGCCAGGCCCGGTGGTCTCTGTTCTTTGCCCGATTTAATTTTGAGATTCACTTTCGTCCTGCCGATAAGAACATTAGGGCCGATGCTCTCTCTCGTTCCTCGGATGCCTCAGAAGTTGATCTCCCTCCGCAACACATCATTCCACCTGACTGCCTGATCTCCACTTCTCCTGCCTCCATCAGGCAGACTCCTCCAGGAAAGACCTTTGTTTCTCCACGCCAACGCCTCGGAATCCTCAAATGGGGTCACTCCTCCCATCTCGCAGGTCATGCGGGCATCAAGAAATCTGTGCAACTCATCTCCCGCTTCTATTGGTGGCCGACTCTGGAGACGGATGTTGGGGACTTTGTGCGAGCCTGCACTATCTGTGCCCGGGATAAGACTCCTCGCCAGAAGCCCGCTGGTTTTCTTCATCCTCTGCCTGTCCCCGAACAGCCTTGGTCTCTGATTGGTATGGATTTTATTACTGATTTACCCCCTTCCCGTGGCAACACCGTTATTTGGGTGGTCGTTGATCGATTCTCCAAAATGGCACATTTCATCCCTCTTCCTGGTCTTCCTTCTGCGCCTCAGTTGGCTAAACAATTTTTTGTACACATTTTTCGTCTTCACGGGTTGCCTACGCAGATTGTCTCGGATAGAGGGGTCCAATTCGTGTCTAAATTCTGGAGGGCTCTCTGTAAACAACTCAAGATTAAATTAAATTTTTCCTCTGCATATCATCCCCAGTCCAATGGACAAGTAGAAAGAATTAACCAGATCCTGGGTGATTATTTGCGACATTTTGTTTCCTCCCGCCAGGATGACTGGGCAGATCTCCTTCCATGGGCCGAATTCTCGTATAACTTCAGGGTCTCTGAATCTTCCTCCAAATCCCCATTTTTCGTGGTGTACGGCCGTCACCCTCTTCCCCCCCTCCCTACCCCCTTGCCCTCTGGTCTGCCCGCTGTGGATGAAATTTCTCGTGACCTTTCCATTATATGGAGAGAGACCCAAAATTCTCTCTTACAGGCTTCTTCACGCATGAAGAGGTTCGCGGATAAGAAAAGAAGAGCTCCCCCCGTTTTTTCCCCTGGAGACAAGGTATGGCTCTCCGCTAAATATGTCCGCTTCCGTGTCCCTAGCTACAAGTTGGGACCACGCTATCTTGGTCCTTTCAAAATTTTGTGTCAAATTAATCCTGTCTCTTATAAACTTCTTCTTCCTCCTTCTCTTCGTATCCCTAATGCCTTTCACGTCTCTCTTCTCAAACCACTCATCCTCAACCGTTTTTCTCCCAAATCTGTTCCTCCCACTCCTGTTTCCGGCTCCTCGGACGTCTTCTCGGTCAAGGAAATTTTGGCTGCCAAAAAGGTCAGAGGGAAAAATTTTTTTTTAGTAGACTGGGAGGGTTGTGGTCCTGAAGAGAGATCCTGGGAACCTGAGGACAACATCCTTGACAAAAGTCTGCTCCTCAGGTTCTCAGGCTCCAAAAAGAGGGGGAGACCCAACGGGGGGGGTACTGTTACGCCGAGCGCTCCGGGTCCCCGCTCCTCCCCGGAGCGCTCGCTTCACTCCCTCCGCTGCAGCGCTCCGGTCACGTCCTCTGACCCGGGGCGCTGCGATCCCGCTGCCAGCCGGGATGCGATTCGCGATGCGGGTAGCGCCCGCTCGCGATGCGCACCCCGGCTCCCCTACCTGACTCGCTCCCCGTCTGTTCTGTCCCGGCGCGCGCGGCCCCGCTCCCTAGGGCGCGCGCGCGCCGGGTCTCTGCGATTTAAAGGGCCACTGCGCCGCTGATTGGCGCAGTGGTTCCAATTAGGGTTTTCACCTGTGCACTTCCCTATATTACCTCACTTCCCTTGCACTCCCTTGCCGGATCTTGTTGCCTTAGTGCCAGTGAAAGCGTTCCTTGTGTGTTCCTTGCCTGTGTTTCCAGACCTTCTGCCGTTGCCCCTGACTACGATCCTTGCTGCCTGCCCCGACCTTCTGCTACGTCCGACCTTGCTTCTGCCTACTCCCTTGTACCGCGCCTATCTTCAGCAGCCAGAGAGGTGAGCCGTTGCTAGTGGATACGACCTGGTCACTACCGCCGCAGCAAGACCATCCCGCTTTGCGGCGGGCTCTGGTGAAAACCAGTAGTGGCTTAGAACCGGTCCACTAGCACGGTCCACGCCAATCCCTCTCTGGCACAGAGGGTCCACTACCTGCCAGCCGGCATCGTGACAGTTAATTGCTCTATGATGCATAAGGGCACACATTTCATACATCCATGTACATCTAAGAGCTATAAAATTAAATACTAATTAACATGCACATCAAAACTTGTGATATATGTTTTATCTTGTCCCTGCCAGCTTTTATATGTTGACGAGACCACTCTAGAATTTTGTACACGTATCAATCACCATAGATACATGATTCGGAAAAAGCGTCTCGACCTCCGTGTCAAAACATTTTGCCGAAGCAGGACATTTTGCGCTTTACTTTGCTTGACCACATCCCCATGCCTAAAAGTGGGGATGATCGCACTGCTTTATTAAGGCATTGCGAGTTACGGTGGAACTTTGAACTCGACACATTGCGCCCCAAAGGATTAAACGTTGAATTTAATGTTACCCCTAACATTTCATGAATTGTGTACATCATGATGTTCTATGTTTTATGATTATGTGTCGATTATTTGACAAGCCGTTTTAATTATGTTTTATTTCCACTTTCTTTTCAGGTTCATTTGAGAGTGGACTGATCTTCACCACCAACACTTATGTAAATTTGACTTTATTTTTATTCCTGTGGGAGTTTTATGTTGCTGGCCCAATTCTACTCTTGTTACCCTTTTATTTTGCTGCAAGCATTGCTTGACATTATGAAGCGACCTGTTATCCAAAGCCTGTGTGACAGTGAAGCTCTGCCTTCCTTAATATGAGATGCAAGGATGCAGACTGCACTTCGGATCCAGAGGTGGATGAGAAGTCCCTGGGGGGTATGGCAACCCCATTTCTCCTCAGGTAACTGTGCGGCAATTGTCCACAGCGGGATGAAGCATTTAGAATCTGACAAGTGGGATTATTTTGCCAACTCCACTTAATTTTTCATCTACCTGATGTTGCTGACAGCTTTGCCCTTACCCAAGATGGCCAACACACCTGCTCTAGCACGGTTGCGCTGATGGAGCATGTCATGTGATCCTACCAGTGCTATGACGTTTTAGTAGCCCATTTTTCCGCATACACTGCCTCCCACAGTTACTCACGCCGGCACCATGTGGGACGCCGGTCTCACAGTACCGCGCAAGTTATTTTCTTGTGATTGGTGAGTGTACGATCTCCCCGCCCTGCCTGAGATTAACTTGATTTGCACTATTACTTGCACTTGTGTGCACTTATCTATAATATGCACTTTATTACTATACGTACTGTATAATTATGCTGGTCTTATTTATGATGAACTTTATTATCCAGCACTGTAAGCTCACTTGCACAATATGTCCACAATATTTAATGCATTTGTACCGTTTTTCTCTTTTTATGTTAATTACATGTATAATTGTTGTCCTATATCTATACTTTGCACATGCTTGTATTTGTATGCTTGAAAATGGCCGCAGTTGGCGACCGAAACATTGCACCTGTTTGGATGGAATAAATTTCAACTTTTTCACCATTTATACCGGAGTGCTGCAGTAATATTTTTCTACTAGATAGATAGATCGATATTAGTTAGTTAGATAAATAAGTAACAGTTGGAAGTTTTCTAGTTTGCCAAGCGAAAAAGATGTCAAGGATGTCAAAAACAGACAATAGAATGATCCCTTTTTTGGGGATCATGGGTTGTGTTTGCATAGGTCTGGTTGAAACTACCAGCTACAAGGGTAATGGTGGACTAGTAGTAGGCAGGTTTAAAAACATTTTCTTTTAGTTAAATGTGGCCACGTGGTGCAGACATGGCTGCAGGTAGCAGCAGCACGGGTAATGGGGGAGTAGTAGCACGAAAGTAGCCAGCATACAGCAGGAGGTGGAAAAATGTGTTTTTTGTTAGATTTGGCCAGGTTGCCCATGCCTTGCTGGAGGTTGCAGCAGCACAAATGGTAATGGCAGACTAGTGGGAGTATTAGTATCAGGCATACAGCAGGATAAAGAATACAGTGTGGCAAAAAAGTATTTAGTCAGCCACCAATTGTGCAGGTTCTCCCACTTAAAAAAGATGAGAGAGGCCTGTAATTTTCATCATAGGTATACCTCAACTATGAGAGACATAATGAGAAAAAAAAAACATAAAATCACATTGTCTGATTTATAAAGAATTTATTTGCAAATGATGGTGGAAAATAAGTATTTGATCAATAACAAAAGTTCATCTCAATACTTTGTTATATACCCTTTGTTGGCAATGACAGAAGTCAAACATTTTCTGTAAATCTTCACAAGTTTTTTACACGCTGGAATTTTTGCCCATTCCTCCATGCAGATCTCCTCTAGAGCAGTGATGTTTTGGGCTGTCGCTGGGCAACACGCAAACCTCCTCTGCTCCTGACCCTGTGCCCCATGCTAGTGTGAGTCCCCCTGGCGCTCACACTAATTAAGCCCCCCAGCCAAGTTCACTGGTGCCCTGTACCGGAGAACTTGCCTGGACTGAGCCAGTGGACAACGAGCCCATGATTCCTGAGTTTGTTGGCGACTCAGGAATCAAGATTGACATCGTCGGGTTCACTGAAATGGACTATTACAGTTTTTTTTTTTCAGTGATGACTTTGTCAATCTGATGGTTGATCAGACGAACCTGTACACCCAACAGTTCTTTGCCGCAAACTCGGGCTCACTTTTGGCTAGGCCCAATGGCTGGTTACCAGTCGATGCAGCCGAAATGAGGACATTATGGGGCCTCGTGCTGCATATGGGCCTTGTTGGCAATATTGGAGTATGGACGTCCTTTACCAGACCCCACTCTGCAATATGGCCATGCCATGTCCCCGGTTTGAGGCCATTTGGAAATGTTTGCATCATGCTGATAATGCGCATGTCCCCCCCCCCAAACTGATCCCAAGTATGACCGCCTATATAAAATCAGGCCGCTCATCAATCACTTCGGGGCCAAATTTTGGGAGGCCTATGTCCCTGGAAGGGAGGTGACTATTGATGAGTCTCTCATCAGCTTTAAGGGGAGACTCAGCTTCTGGCAATACATCCCAACCAAGCAAGCACGGTATGGCGTGAAGATGTATAAACTTTGCAAGAGTACCTCAGGGTACACTTGCAAGTTTATGGTGTATGAGGGACGAGATTCCCTTGTTGAACCCCCAGAATGTCCCCCCACTCTGGGTGTTAGCGGGAAAATCATTTGGGGTCTTTTGCACCCATTGCTAGATAAAGGTTACCACCTTTACGTGGATAACTTTTATACTAGTACCCCTCTCTTCCCATACCTCGCTGCCAGATCCACTCTTTCTTGTCTGGAAGAATCAAAGGGGCCTTCCTTCCTATCCCCTCCAAATTCCTATCCCCCCGGGGTGAGTCCCGTGCCCTTACCCATGAAAACCTGTTGCTGGTCAGGTATAAGAACAAGAGGGATCTCCTTATGCTGTCCACAATTCATGGGATGTCCTTATGCTGTCCACAACACATGGTCCCTGTGCGAGGTACCGAGGGACCGGTCCTCAAGCCTGATTGTATTCTGGGGAGAGTTGATCTTTCTGATCACGTCCTCAAGCCATATAATGCCATGCGCAAAACACGGGCATAGTACAAAAAAGTTGCGGTCTACATGGTACAGGTTGCCATGTATAACTCTTGTGTACTGTCCCAGTACACTGGCAACACAGGGACATGCCTGCAGTTTCAAGAGAAAGTTCTAAAGGCCCTCATCTTTGGCGACCGCCGAAGAGCGGGTCAGAGCACCTCTGGAACTGCGGGCCCTCTGATGGTCCCCGGTCAACACTTTCCAGGTGAGGTCTCCCACACTGGAAAGAAGGGACGATCCCAGAAAAAATTCAGAGTGTGTTGCAAGAGGAGAATTCGGAAGGACACCATCACTCAATGCAACACTTGCCCCGATCACAGGGCCTCGGCATTAAAAACTGCTTCAGGGAGTATCACACTTCCATGGAGCTCTAAATTTTGTATCCTTTCCCCAGAATTTGACTCCAATGTACCAAAGTGTCCAGAGTACTTTGTCTTCCAAATTTAAAACCAAAACAACCCCCCCCCCTAAAAAAAACTCTTTGCCAATACCCCTGATATTTTTTTTACCCCCAAAAAATGGGTCATGGGATACAGAGTCAACAGCATTGGGGGTTTGCAGTTGCCTCAAATGCGCAGTGTTCTCTCCCCACCTGAGCGGGGTGGGCATTTGAGGTAACAGAAAAGGGACAGCCACACAAATCACATTCCCAGAATAATGATTCAGAGCATAGGGTTTGGGGCCGGCATAATTTTTACTTTTGGCTATACTCTGGGTCATCATTCTGGGAAAACAATTGGCATATCAGTAGTAAAATTGCTATTTTCATTCCCCCCCATAGTACATTTCATCCATTCCTATAAAATCAATTTAGGGAACACCCGTCTGTTACAAATCTCCACTCCTATACACCTTCCCTACCATAAGCTACTGATATGCCATAGGCCACAAATGCAAACAAGACCTCTAAGACTTCTGAGCCTTGTTGTGCGCCCACCCAGCATGTTACCCCATATGTTGATGTATTTCCATAGTCAGGGGAAAAAGCCCTCCAAAATATGTAACCCAATTTCTCCCATTACCCCATCTGAAAATGTAAAAAATTGGGTAACCCCAGCATTTTAGTGTAAAAAAATTAAATTTTACAATTTATGACACACTTTTCAAAAAACCTGTGAGGTGTAAGTACTCACTGTACAGCTTGTTACCTTACTTGAGGGGTGTAGTGTAAAAATTGTGGTCACTTGCCGTTTTTTATTTTTTTTATTTTATGTCAGGACCTCAAATCTCATCGGTGCTGTCTCACTTCTAAGCCCTGTTTTGCACCCGAATAGTGCTTTACCACCTTATATGGGGTATTTCCTTATTCTAGAGAAATTGGGCAACAAATTTTGTGGGGCTTTTTTTCTCTTACTACTTGTGAAACAAAAATTTTTTGGGTTAATACCAGCATTTCAGTGTTAAAAATCAATTATTTCAATTTTACGGCCCACTTTTCAAAAAAACATATGAGGTGCAAGTACTCACTATAACCCTTGTTACGTTCCTTGAGGGGTTCCTGCTGTTCTTGCACAATGGGGGCTTTGTAAACGCACATGGCCCCCGACTTCAATTCCAACAAACTTTT
Source organism: Hyla sarda (assembly GCF_029499605.1). Lineage (NCBI taxonomy): Eukaryota > Metazoa > Chordata > Amphibia > Anura > Hylidae > Hyla > Hyla sarda. The sequence goes on along the minus strand of NC_079201.1, from coordinate 33,299,373 downwards.
CACTTCAAAAGCCCAATGGCACGCCTTCTATTATGAGCATTGCAGTGTGCCCACAGAGCACTTTACATCCACATATGGGGTATTTTCTTCCTCAGGCAAAATTGCACTACAAATTTTGGGGGCCTTTTGCCCCATTACCCCATATGAAAATGAAACATTTGGGGTAACATCATCAATATAGTCTGAAAAATCAATTTTTTCACTTTTACAGCCCACTGTTCAAAAAACCTGTGCGGTGTAAGTACTCACTGTAACCTTGTTACGCTCCTGGAGCGGTGTAGTTTCCAAAATGGTGTAACATGTGAGGGGTTTCTGCTGTTCTGGCTCCATGGGAGGTTTGTAATTGAACATGGCCCTGACTTCAATTCCAGCAAAATTCTCTCTCCAAAAGTCCAATGGCACTCCTTCTGTTCTGAGACCTGTAGTGCGCCAGCAGAGTCCTTAACATCCACATATAGGGCGTTTTCTTAATCGGGAGAAATTGGGCTTCACATTTTGGGGTCCATTTTCTCCTATCACACCATGTGAAAAAGAAAAATTCGGGGTAACACCATCATTTTAGTGTTAAAATACAATTTTCCATTTTCACATCCAACTTCAACGCAAAGTCGTCAAACACCTGTGAAATGTTAAGGCTCACCATACCCCTTGATATGTTCCTTGAGGGGTGTAGTTTCCAAAAATAGAATGCCATGTGTTGTTTTTTTTTTTTTTGCTGTTCTGGCACCATGGGAGCTTCCTAAATGCAACATTTGGACGTGTGGACGTTAAGTTGGGGGGCCCAAAAACCATTTCAGCAAAATTCTCTTTCAAAAAGCCAAATTTTGCTGCTTGTACTCTGAGCATTGTAGTGCTCCAGCAGAGCACTTAACGTCCACATGTGGGGTGTTTTCTTAATCGGGCGAAATTGGGCTTTAAATTTTGGGGTCCATTTTCTCCTATTACCCCTTGTGAAAATTTTCCATTTTCACGTCCAACTTCAACGCAAAGTCGTCAAACACCTGTGAGGGGTTCAGGCTCACTATACCCCTTGTTATGTTCCTTGAGGGGTGTAGTTTCCAAAATAGTATGCCATGTGTTTTATTTATTTTTATTTTTTTTTGCTGTTCTGGCACCATGGGGGCTTCCTAAATGCAACATGCCCCCAAAAACCATTTCAGCAAAATTCTTTGAAAAAGCCAAATTTTGCTCCTTGTCTTCTGAGCATTGTAGTGTGCCAGCAGAGCACTTAACGTCCACATATGGGGTGCTTTCTCAATTGGGAGAAATTGGGCATCTATTACCCCAACTTCAACGCAAAATCGTTAAACACCAGTGAGGTTTTTTCCTAAATGCCATATGGCCCCCAAAAACCATGACAGCAAAATTTGTTTTCAAAAATCCCACAGTTGCTGTTTCCCTCTTGAGCCCTGTTGTAAGCCTGCAGAGCACTTTATGTCAACATGGGCTATACATTTTGGGGGGCTTTTTCTCCTTATACCACTTTTAAAAATGAAAAAAAAATGGGGCTACAAGAACATGTTACTGTAAAAAATGCAGATTTCTATTTTTCTCCTCCATTTTGCTGCTATTCCTGAGAAACACTTAAAGGGTTAACAAACTTTCTGAATGTCATTTTGTATGCTTTGCGGGGTGTAGTTTCTATAATGGGGTCATTTATGGGGTATTTCTCACAGAAAGGCCCCTCAAATCCACTTCAAACTTAACTGGTCCCTGAAAAAATCAGATTTTGAAATTTTTCGTAAACATTTTGAAAATTGCTGCTACACAGTGGTCCCTCAACATACGATGGTAATTTGTTCCAAACAACCCATCGTTTGTCGAATCCATCGTATGTTGAGGGATTCGTGCAATGTAAAGTATAGGAAGTTATATTCACCTGTCCCAGCCGCTCCAGACCGCGTCCTCACCGCTCCCGATGCTGTCCCAGGGGCATGCTGTCCTGCTGCTCCGGCGTCTTCCTCGGGATCCTCCGGCTTCATCCACATCTTCTGCAGGGTCCGGGCCTCGCTTTCTGGTGACATTATTACGCTGCTGCGCCGGCACGGCGTGCGTAGCGACGTAATAACGACGCCGGAAAGCGAGGCCCAGACCCTGGAGAAGATGCGGAAGACGCCGGAGGATCCCGAAGTGGACCCGGAGCAGGGGGGATAGGTAAGTGAACCTGTCTGGGATGCTTAAACTGGTATCCGACAGCAGCTTAAGCATTTTGCGCTGTCGGATAACAGTTAATGCGGTGGCCCCGACATATAAAAACATTGTATGTCGATGCTGACATCGACATGCGATGGCCTCTGAGAGGCCATCGTATGTCGATTTAATCATAACCCTAAGGACCCAGCCCATTTGGACCTTAAGGACTAAGACAATTTTATTTTTACGTTTTCGTTTTTTCCTCCTCCCCTTCAAAAAATCCTAAGTCTTTTATATTTTCATGCACAGACTACTATGAGAGCTTGTTTTTTGCGCGACCAGTTGTCCGTTGTAATGCCATCACTCACTTTACCATAAAATGTATGGCGCAACCCAAAAAATACTATTTGTGTGGGGAAATTAAAAAGAAAACTGCAATTTTGCAAATTTTGGAAAGTTTTGTTTTCACGCTGTACAATTTATGGTAAAAATGATATGTTTTTTATTCTCTGGGTCAATACGATTAAAATGATACCCATGATTATACACTTTTCTATTACTGTTGCGCTTAAAAAAAATCGCAAACTTTTTAACCAAATTAGTACGTTTAAAATCTCCCTATTTTGAAGACCTATAACTTTTTCATTTTTCCGTATAAGCGGTGGTATGAGGGCTCATTTTTTGCGCCGTGATCTGTATTTTTATTAATACCATATTTGCTTATACAAAACTTTCATTACATTTTTTATAAATTTTTTTGGACTAAAATGTCATAAAAAAGCAGCTATTTTGAACTTTTTTTCTTTACGTTCACGCCGTTCACCGTACGGGATCATTTACATTTTATTTTAATAGTTCGGATATTTAAGCACGCGGCGATACCAAATATGTATATAAAATAATTTTTTTTACACTTTTTGGGGGTAAAATAGGGAAAATGGGACAATTTACGTTTTTATTGGGGGAGGGGGTTTTTAACTTTTTTTTTACTTTATTTTGTTACTTTTTTTACTTTTATTTTTACACTCTTATAGTCCCCATAGGGGACTATTTATAGCAACCATTCGATTGCTAATGCTGTTCAGTGCTATGTATAGGACACAGCACTGATCAGCATTATCGGTCATCTTCTGCTCTGGTCTGCGGGAAGGCAGATCAGAGCAGAAGACTCCTGGAAGGCAGCGGAGCCAGGTGAGGGGACCTCCGGCTGCCGTGCTGGATGATCGGATCACCGCGGCAGCTCTGCGGGTGATCTGATCATCCTGTTAAGATGCATGCTGCAGATGCCGTGATCGGTATTGATCACGGCATCTGAGGGGTTAATGGCGGACATCCGCGGGATGGAGAATTCCGTCCTGGAGAATTCCGGCACCTGCCGCGCACCGGGCGGGGATCGGACCGGGATGCTTGCTGAAATCGTTCAGCAGGCATCCCGTGCAATCGCCCAGGGGGGGTCATTAGACCCCCCCCATGTCGGCGATCACCGCAAATCGCAAGTGAACTCACACTTGCGATTTGCGCGATTCCGGGTCATTACGGGTCTATAGTGACCCGGTGACCCGGAATATAAGGGGGATCGCGGTTGTCTAAGACACCCAGGATCCCCCTGAAGCGATAGGAGTGAGGTGGCAGAGGTGCCACCCCTCCTATCCCTGCTATTGGTGGTCTAGACGCGACCACATATAGCAGATCGGGGGCAGGGGGGTTAACTTTCGTTTTCCCCGTCCTGCCCACTCACAATAGGCAGGGCAGAACGGGGAAATGACGGAAGCCAGTGAGTTGCCTAGCAACATCTGGAGGGTACAGTTTGAGACCATTATGCAGTGGTCTCTAACTGTAGCCCTCCAGATGTTGCAAAACTACAACTCCCAGCATGCCCAGACAGCTGTTTGGGCATGCTGGAATATGTAGTTTTGCAACAGCTGGAGGGCTGCAAGTCTGAGACCATTATACAGTGGTCTCTAAACTGTATCCCTCCAGATCTTGCAAAACTACAACTCCTAGCATGCCCAAACAACTGTTTGCTGTCAGGGCATGCTGGAATTTGTAGTTTTGCAACAGCTGGAGGACCACAGTTTGGAGATCTCTTTGCAGTGTTCTCTAAAACTGTAGCCCTCCAGATGTTGCAAAACTGAAAATCCCAGCATGTCCAAACAGCAAACAGCTGTCTCGGCATGCTGGGAGTTGTAGTTGCCTCCAGCTATTGCATAACTACATCTCCCAGCATGCCCTTTGGCGATCAGTACATGCTGGGAGTTGTAGTTTTGCAACAGCTGGAGGCACACTGGTTGGAAAATACTGAGTTAGGTAACAGAACCTAACTGAAGGTTTTCCAACCAGTGTGTCTCCAGCTGTTGCAAAAGTACAACTCCCAGCATGCACGGTCTGTCAGTACATGCTGGGAGTTGTAGTTTTGAAACAGCTGGAGGTTTCCTCCCCCATGTGAACGTACAGGGTACAGGCAGGTTTACAATAAGTTTCGTGCTTCAAGTTTGGGCTGCGGCAAATTTTTCACCGCAGCGCAAACTCCTGGCGGGAAACTCACCGTAACACGCCAGTGCGAATGTACCCTAAAAACACTACACTAACACATTATAAAGAGTAAAACACAACATATATACCCCCTGTACACTGTCCCCCCCCCCCCAATAAAAATTTAAAACGTATTGTATGGCAGTGTTTCCAAAACGGAGCCTCCAGCTGTTGCAAAACAACAACTCACAGCATTTCCGGACAGCCACTGACTGTCCAGACATGCTGGGAATTTAGCAACAGCTGGAGGCACCCTGTTTGGGAATCACTGGCGTAGAATACCCCTATGTCCACCCCTATGCAATCCCTAATTTAGTCCTCAAATGCGCATGGCGCTCTCTCACTTCGGAGCCCTGTTGTATTTCAAGGAAACAGTTTAGGGCCACATATGGGGTATTTCCGTACTCGGGAGAAATTGCACTACAAATTTTGTGGGCTTTTTCTCCTTTTACCCCTTATGAAAAGGAAAAGTTAGGGTCTACACCAGCTTGTTAGTGTAAAAAACATAAAAAATGTTACACTAACATGCTGGTGTTGCTCCATACTTTTTATTTTCACAAGTGTTAAAAGGAAAATAAAGACCCCCAAAATTTGTAACGCAATTTCTCCTGAGTACAGAAATACCCCATATGTGGGCATAAAATGCTCTGCGGGCGCACAACAAGGCTCAGAAGTGAGAGCGCACCATGTACATTTGAGGCCTAAATTGGTGATTTGCACAGGGGTAGCCAATATTACAGCGGTTCTGACATAAACGCAAAAAAATAAATACCCACATGTGACCCCATTTTGGAAACTACACCCCTCATGTAATGTAATAAGGGGTACAGTGAGCATTTACGCTCCACAGGTGTCTGGCAGATTTTTGGAACAGTGGTCCGTGAAAATGAAAAATGTAATTTTTCATTTGCACAGCCCACTGTTCCAAAGATCTGTCAAACGCCAGTGGGGTGTAAATATTCACTGCACCCCTTATTAAATTCTGTGAGGGGTGTAGTTTCCAAAATAGGGTCACATGTGTGGGGGGGTCCACTGTTCTGGCACCACGGGGGGCTTTGTAAACGCACATGGCCCCTGACTTCCATTCCAAAAAATTTTTTCCCAAAAGCTCAATGGCGCTCCTTCTATTCTGAGCATTGTAGTGCGCCAGCAGAGCACTTGACGTCCACACATGGGGTATTTCCATACTCAGAAGAGATGGGGTTTCAAATTTTGGGGGGCATTTTGTCCTATTACCCCTTGTAAAAAATTTTAATTTGAGGGAAAACTAGCATTTTAGTGAAAAAAAAAAATCATTTACACATGCAACTTTCACGAAAAGTCGTCAAACACCTGTGGGGTGTTAAGGCTCACTGGACCCCTTGTTACGTGCCTTGAGGGGTGTAGTTTCCAAAATAGTTTCCATGTTTATTTTTTTTTTGCTGTCCTGGAACCATAGTGGCTTCTTAAATGGGACATGCCCCCCAAAAACCATTTCAGCAAATTTTGCTTTTCAAAAGCCAAATGTGACTCCTTCTCTTCTGAGCATTGTAGTTTGCCCGCAAAGCATTTTACGTCCTAACATGGGGTATTTCCATACTCAGAAGAGATGGGGTTACAAATTTTGGGGGTCATTTTGTCCTATTATCCCTTGTAAAAACTTTAAATTTGAGGGAAAACTAGCATTTTTGGGGAAAAAAAATCATTTTCACATCCAAAAGTCGTCAAACACCTGTGGGGTGTTAAGGCTCACTGGACCCCATGTTATATGCGTTGAGGGGTGTAGTTTCCAAAATAGTATGCCATGTGTTTTTTTTTGCTGTTCTGGCACCATAGGGGCTTCCGAAATGTGACATACCCCCCAAAAACCATTTCAGAAAGACTCATTCTCCAAAATCCCATTGTCGCTCCTTCCCTTCTGAGCCCTCTACTGCGCCCGCCGAACACTTGACATACACATATGAGGTATTTTCTTACTCGAGAGAAATTGGGTTACACATTTTAGGAAGATTTCTCTTCTTTTACCCCTTTTAAAAATTCAATAACTGGGTCTACAAGATGAAGATTTTGAATTTTCTCCCTCAATTTGCTGCTATTCCTGTGAAACACCTAAAGGGTTAACAAACCTTTTGAATGTCATTTTAAATACTTTGAGGGGTGCAGTTTTTTATAATGGGTCATTTGTGGGGTATTTCTAATAAGAAGGCCCTTCAAATCCACTTCAAAACGGAAACTGGTCCCTGAAAAATGTCGATTTTGAAAATTTTGTGAAAAATTAGAAAATTGCTGCTATACTTTGAAGCCCTCTGATGTCTTCCAAAAGTAAAAACATGTCAACTTTATGATGGAAACATAAAGTAGACATATTGTATATGTGAATCAATATATCATTTGTTTGGAATATTCATTTTCCTTATAAGCAGAGAGCTTCTAAAAAAAAAAAAAATGCTAGTTTTTCAATTTTTTCATCAAATTTTGGAATTTTTCACCAAGAAATGATGCAAGTATCGACACAATTTTACCACTGACATTAAGTAGAATATGTCACGAAAAAACAGTCTCGGAATCAGAATGAAAGGTAAAAGCATCCTAGAGTTATTAATGTTTAAAGTGACAGTGGTCAGATGTGCAAAAAATGGCCGTGTCCTACAGTGAAAATTGGCTGGGTCCTTAAGGGGTTAAACGAACTGGTGCCAGAAAGTTAAACAGATTTGTAAATTACTTCTCTTAAAAAATCTTAATCCTTTTAGGACTTTTTAGCAGCTGTATGCTACCGAAGAAATTCTTTACTTTTTGAATTTCTTTATTGTGTTGTCCACAGTGCTCTCTGTTGACACCTCTGTCCGTGTCAGGAACTGTCCAGAGCAGCATAGGTTTGCTATGGGGATTTTCTCCTGCTCAGGACAGTTCCTGATACGGGCATCAGATGTCAGCAGAGAGCACTGTGGACAACACAAAAAAGAAATTCAAAATATAAAGATTTTCCTCTGTAGCATACAGCTGCTAAAAAGTACTGAAAAGATTAAGATTTTTTAATAGAAGTAATTTACAAATCTACAACTTGTCTACTGAAGAAGGGGTCAAATCAAGCACACTGAAACGCGTCTAGAGCCTTCTTAATCTGAATTAAGCACTAAGAAAGATGCACTGCTAACCGCTAATACCATTATTCAAGCCGCATTCCACCAAACAGATTCACCTACCTCACCTGTTTCTCCACTCCACACGTTGGGTACGCAGCTTGTCGGGTACGCAGCTTGTCTGATCCAAGAGAGATCTTCTGCCTGTGTCTAAGAATGCTGAATCAAAAGCATCACATCGCGGCGTCACGAGTCTCGCTCACCTGGGGTCTCTTGCCGGAGAGTCTGATCCCAGTGTCATGTTGCAAGCATCTAACCCCACACAGCACACACAGAGCCTGCAATTTCAGCTATCTGGAGGACTCCAATACTTGTCTAACCACAAACAGCCACAGGACCCCATTTTTGGTCTGTCGCAGTACGAGACCAGCGGCCGGAGATGGGGTGAGATACATAATTCTAATATCACACAATATTACAGGTGGTGAACTCAACCATTCCATAGATTGTGCAAACAACCATTCCAGTGACTGTGCACCATACATTTTATTGTGCATCATACATATGTTGAAACATCTTTATTTGCCGGAATTCTGTATTAACAGACAGCAATAACACCAAGTGCTTTTATAATTACAAGCAATGTTCCATTTTTCCATTAGGGCCCAATGGTTAAATGTTTACCTGATTAGTGTCATATTCTTTTAATTTTATTTGCTTTTTCCCTGCAAATTTAAAACTCATGGTCTAATAATTGCCTAATAAATGTTGTACTTTTTATGAAAACGTCTCCAATTATTATTGTGTACCATCAGCGATGGTGAGATCCTTGAGGTGTGGTTCATATAATTTTACAAGTAATTTACAAATCTGTTTAACTTTCTGGCACCAGTTCATTTGAAAAAAAAAAATTTTTTCCACCGGAGTACCCCTTTAAGGTGAAAATTAGCTGGGTCCTTTAAGGGGTTAAATAACCCGGTTGCATGATAAGTATATTTCATCCACTTCTATTGCTGACTGTAAGGATGATGTATTTTAATAATGTTATTTGCAAAGGATATATTAGGCTCTGTGAAACTACAAAAGTTCATTAGCATCTTAGAACAGTTACATTACAACAGGTTGGAGATCTTTTCTTAGTAGGCCATCTTAAATATCAATGCCTATTGTGCTAAATTATGGAATACTTTATTATCTGAGATAATTTGATGCAGACAACAAAAGTACTGACCAATGCCTGGCATTTTACGTGTATAACTTCTGTCATACATTATGGAAAATGCACTTGGTGAGAAAGACCAAGACCACCCATTAAAGGGGTACTCCCGTGGAAAACTTTTTTTTTTTTAAATCAACTGATGCCAGAAAGTTAAACAGATTTGTAAATCACTTCTATTAAATTTTTTTTAATCCTTCCAGTACTTTTTAGGGGCTGTATACTAAAGAGAAATCCCAAAAAGAAATTCATTTCTTCTGATGACCACAGTGCTCTCTGCTTACCTCTGCTGTCCATTTTGGAACTGTCCAGAGCAGCATATGTTTGCTACGGGGATTTTCTCCTGCTCTGGACAGTTCCTGAAATGGACAGCAGAGGTCAGCAGAGAGCACTGTTGTCATGACATCAGAGGAAATGCATTTCTTTTTTGGATTTCTCTTTAGTATACAGCCCCTAAAAAGTACTGGAAGGATTAAGATTTTTTTTTTATAGAAGTGATTTACAAATCTGAACAAATATTTGCAAAAACAGGTGTGGCACCCGGCACTGCTGTATCCAATCAGCCAGTAAGGATTTTCGGGATAGATAACGCTGCTGTGACCGTGTGATGAACTATCTTGCTGCGTGGAGATGCAGACCGGTAGATAGAGGTAACTAATATCAGCCAATAGAACGAGGTAGAAAAAAGTCGCACTCACCAACCTGGAGCAGTGTTCAGAGTCTGTTCTTTATTCACACCGGCAGTGGAACAATAAAAGACGGTCACACACGCGGGGAGCGAGAGCAGCCGCTCTCACGATGGGGGAGCACACCACCAGAGGCGACTAGTTTCGCGTCACAGATTGACGCTTCTTCCGGCCAACAAGGTGTAAGCCTACCTATTCAGGTGGGTAAGTATTTATACAGGTTAAAATGGGAGGGAGGGGGCAGGGAAGAAGGGAGGGGAGGGGGAGGGAAAAGGAGTGAAGCGTGGTGACCGTAACAAACAATAAAGAGCATTACAGAGAAACCACATACCATTTTAAAACCTAAAAGTATATAAACAATACTTATGGTAAAACCACCCTAAAAAGGTAGCTGATTCACAGAAAAGCTGACAGATCTTGTTTGTCATTCATGCCCGTCGGTCCCATAGCTTTTAGTCTGATGATCCAAAAAGCCTCTCGGCGTAAGAGGAAGGCATCTTTTTCTATGTCGACTGGGACATGCTCTATTCTCTCGAGTCCTGCAAATTTTAGCCCCTCGCTTACATCGCCATGATAGTCATTCATATGAGCGATGAAACATGGGGACCCTTTGCCCAACCGGAGAGAGTAGAGATGTTCTCTCACACATGCATTTAGTTTTCGCTTGGTTTTGCCCATGTAATATCTTTTGCACGGGCAAATTAAGCAATACACTATGTGAGTGGATTGACAGGTGATCAGTTGGTTGGCGAATATATTTACGCCTCCAATGGAGAAATTCCTTTTTGACAGGTTATATTTGCAAAATTTGCAATTCCTGCAAGGATAATTCCCCTTAGGCGTCATTTTATTCAGCCAATGATCTCCTACATCTTGGATTTTTTCTTGGGTTTTTTGATTATGTCTCTTATGGTGGAAGATTTTCTAAATGTAATCATAGGTTTTTCTTTTGCTTCCTCATCCAATTCCACATCGTGTTCAAAATGGAACCAATTATCAAAGATGCTCTTCCTGATAAGCCGATTGATTGGTGAGTTTGCAAAAGAAAAAACAATGCGTTTATTGTTCTTTAAATGGTTGTTGTTTTTCCTTAGATTTTTGGGGGCCAATAGTTCTTCCCTGTCTCTCCTTTCGACTTTATTGTAGGCTTGCTCAATAATCTCTGGGGGCTATGTCCCAGTCGGCATAGAAAAAGATGCCTTCCTCTTACGCCGAGAGGCTTTTTGGATCATCAGACTAAAAGCTATGGGACCGACGGGCATGAATGACAAACAAGATCTGTCAGCTTTTCTGTGAATCAGCTACCTTTTTAGGGTGGTTTTACCATAAATATTGTTTATATACTTTTAGGTTTTAAAATGGTATGTGGTTTCTCTGTAATGCACTTTATTGTTTGTTACGGTCACCACGCTTCACTCCTTTTCCCTTCCCTCCCCTCCCTTTTTCCCTGCCCCCTCCCTCCCATTTTAGCCTGTATAAATACTTACCCACCTGAATAGGTAGGCTTACACCTTGTTGGCCGGAAGAAGCGTCAATCTGTGACGCAAAACTAGTCACCTCTGGTGGTGTGCCCCTGCATCGTGAGAGCGGCTGCTCTCGCTCCCCGCGTGTGTGACCATTTTTAATTGTTCCACTGCCGGTGGGAATAAAGAACAGACTCTGAACACTGCTCCAGGTTGGTGAGTGCGACTTTTTTCTACCTCGTTCTATTGGCTGATTTACAAATCTGTTTAACTTTCTTGCACCAGTTGATTAAAAAAAAAAATCAAGCCTAACACACACACTCTGTTCTTGCTCCTGAATAATTATCATAAACAGTCCTTCTATGGATCCTATATACATTGGGTGGTGAGCTGAGTTTGCGTTTTTCTTCTTTTTTTTCAAGCCTGTCTGCCCTGTTTTATGATGTATTTATGTGCTGGAGTTGAAAATGTATGTAAAACATTCATTTAATATGGGATGATTGTTGGCCCTGTTTATCATCATCTTTTACCTGAAGTTATTTATAATGGCTACTGGCAGAAACAAGACACATATCTAGTATATCACAGTAACATGATTTGAGGCAATACCAGGTCACATCCCCAAGTTCTTTAGACAAAAAAAAGAATGTTTTATTCATAAGGCAGGTAATTTGTGTAACAAGATCAGTGTCCTCCTGGCCGGTCTTATCCTCATTTCAATCACTTGTACAGCCAACTACATATTAACTCACTAATCCCTTCTCATCTGGAAGGCCCAAAGTCACCTCACCTCTTCCATGTTCCTGCAGAGAATAACATACTTCAATATTAATCTGCTGGTTATCTCATGGTTTTATACATAGAGGTGGCATTCAGCATCCTGGTATTCATGCTACATCTGTTAGTAACCTGAGGATGTTATAAAAAAAATTTCCAGAAATTTCTTAGAACGGTACCTATCAGAGGTGTAAGGCTCCTTTCACACTAGTGATTTCTCCGTTATTGAAGTTCCGTCACATGTTCCGTCACGATTTTCGGCAAAAACCTGCCGTTACAAAACCCCTGACGGCCGAGACTAAATCGCATTGCAGCCTATGGGATTTTGTAACTGCCCATTTGCATTTGTAATTCATTACGGATGTTATACAGTGATGGGACATCGTGGCAGAAAAATTACTGCATGCAGTAATATATACTGTATGTTAGAATGCAACATACCAGACCCTCCTTTCCCTCAACATCTGCTGTCATGCTGAACTTCAAGACACCCAAATAAGCATTAGGTATGTAACCTTTAGTATAAATTAAGACAATACAGTTCAGATAGGGCAATTATGATGTAGAACAATGGTGAGTGTTGAGTCTGGGCACTTATAATTGATGGGCGGGCAGCTCCCCAAATCTTTCATCAGGCAATCATTATTACTAGCAATGATAAGCCTTAGGTATGTACCATCTTGATAAATCAGACAAGACTTCTTTGTATTTTAAATAGGGTTTTGTAAAATGTGCAATTCTTATGGTGATTGGCTGCCCAATCACTGTAGTCCTGCTGAGGTTGTGGTAAAAAGAATGAGACAGGAGGATTATTACTATGTGGCATAAATCTAGGAAAACAGACAAGGCCGCACATCCACGTCTTGTACAAAGATCATTTGCTTTTTAACATAATTATAAAACTAATAGAAGGTTATTTTATGCTTTGTTTAAAATGTGCAAGCCTGCTCGTCATGTCACGGCAACCTGGGTAGAGCGGTTTCCAAAATGAAAATTGAATAGCGCTGGGCGGCGATCCAACCACTGCAACACCAATGTCCATAGTGGGAACAACAGCTGTCACGCCCCCTCCCATAGGCTTGCATTGAGGGGCGGAGCGTGACGTCACACGGGGACGTCACATACCGCCGGCCCTGTGGTCGCAGTTAATCAGACTCGGAGCGAACATGCTCCGGGTACTGATTTTAACTGGGGTGCTGTGTGCAAGAATACGGGGGTCCCCAGCGGCGGGACCCCGGCGATCAGGCATCTTATCCCCTATCCTTTGGATAGGGGATAAGATGTCTAAGCGCCGGAGTACCGCTTTAATACTGCTCGACATAGCTCCTGGCTCTGGGCCACCACACCCCACAGCCGCAGCCACAGCATGGCCCAGAGCCAGGGGCTAGGTCAGGCAGTATTGGGGCTACTTAGCCATTGGGCCATTCCCCCTATCAGGGCCTTGATAGTTCCCCTAAAGAGGCAAGTTTTACATTTGGTGTCAGTCTTTTTTGTTGCCAGAATAATACTAATTGACAGGAAAAATTATTGAAGACTGTCATTATAGACACATAAAATCGTAAGCGTATGACCACATTTACTCATAAGCAGTTTGCAATTTGGTAAGTGTTACGCCGAGCGCTCCGGGTCCCCGCTCCTCCCCGGAGCGCTCGCTACACTCTCGCTATTGCAGCGCTCCAGTCAGATCCACTGACCCGGTGCGCTGCGATCCTGCCTCCAGCCGGGATGTGATTCGCGATGCGGGTGGCGCCCGCTCGCGATGCGCACCCCGGCTCCCGTACCTGACTCGCTCTCCGTCGGTCCTGTCCCGGCGCGCGCGGCCCCGCTCCCTAGGGCGCGCGCGCGCCGGGTCTCTGCGATTTAAAGGGCCACTGCGCCGCTGATTGGCGCAGTGGTTCTAATTAGTGTGTTCACCTGTGCACTCCCTATGTATACCTCACTTCCCCTGCACTCCCTCGCCGGATCTTGTTGCCATTGTGCCAGTGAAAGCGTTTCCTTGTGTGTTCCTAGCCTGTGTTCCAGACCTCCTGCCGTTGCCCCTGATTACGATCCTTGCTGCCTGCCCCGACCTTCTGCTACGTCCGACCTTGCTTCTGTCTACTCCCTTGTACCGCGCCTATCTTCAGCAGTCAGAGAGGTTGAGCCGTTGCTAGTGGATACGACCTGGTCACTACCGCCGCAGCAAGACCATCCCGCTTTGCGGCGGGCTCTGGTGAACACCAGTAGTGACTTAGAACCGGTCCACTAGCACGGTCCACGCCAATCCCTCTCTGGCACAGAGGATCCACCTCCTGCCAGCCGGCATCGTGACAGTAGATCCGGCCATGGATCCCGCTGAAGTTCCTCTGCCAGTTGTCGCCGACCTCACCTCGGTGGTCGCCCAGCAGTCACAACAGATAGCGCAACAAGGCCACCAGCTGTCTCAACTGACCGTGATGCTACAGCAGCTACTACCTCAGCTTCAGCAATCATCTCCTCCGCCAGCTCCTGCACCTCCTCCGCAGCGAGTGGCCGCTTCAGGCCTACGACTATCCTTGCCGGATAAATTTGATGGGGACTCTAAATTTTGCCGTGGCTTTCTTTCGCAATGTTCCCTGCACTTGGAGATGATGTCGGACCAGTTTCCTACTGAAAGGTCTAAGGTGGCTTTCGTAGTCAGCCTTCTGTCTGGAAAAGCTCTGTCATGGGCCACACCGCTCTGGGACCGCAATGACCCCGTCACTGCCTCTGTACACTCCTTCTTCTCGGAAATTCGAAGTGTTTTTGAGGAACCTGCCCGAGCCTCTTCTGCTGAGACTGCCCTGTTGAACCTGGTCCAGGGTAATTCTTCCGTTGGCGAGTACACCGTACAATTCCGTACTCTTGCTTCAGAACTATCCTGGAATAATGAGGCCCTCTGCGCGACCTTTAAAAAAGGCCTATCCAGCAACATTAAAGATGTTCTGGCCGCACGAGAAATCCCTGCTAACCTACATGAACTCATTCATCTAGCCACTCGCATTGACATGCGTTTTTCCGAAAGGCGTCAGGAGCTCCGCCAGGATATGGACTTTGTTCGCACGAGGCGTTTTTTCTCCCCGGCTCCTCTTTCCTCTGGTCCCCTGCAATCCGTTCCTGTGCCTCCCGCCGTGGAGGCTATGCAAGTTGACTGGTCTCGCCTGACACCTCAAGAGAGGACACGACCCGCATGGAGAATCTCTGCCTGTACTGTGCCGGTACCGAACACTTCCTGAAGGATTGTCCTATCCGTCCTCCCCGCCTGGAAAGACGTACGCTGACTCCGCACAAAGGTGAGACAGTCCTTGATGTCAACTCTGCTTCTCCACGTCTTACTGTGCCTGTGCGGATATCTGCCTCTACCTTCTCCTTCTCTACTATGGCCTTCTTGGATTCCGGATCTGCAGGAAATTTTATCTTGGCCTCTCTCATCAACAGGTTCAACATCCCGGTGACCAGTCTCGCCAGACCCCTCTACATCAATTGTAATAACAATGAAAAATTGGACTGTACCATACGTTTCCGCACGGAGCCCCTCCTAATGTGCATCGGACCTCATCACGAAAAAATTGAGCTTTTGGTCCTCCCCAATTGCACTTCTGAAATTCTCCTGGGACTACCCTGGCTTCAACACCATTCCCCAACCCTGGATTGGTCCACAGGGGAGATCAAGAGTTGGGGTACCTCTTGTTTCAAGGACTGCCTTAAACCGGTTCCCAGTACTCCCTGCCGTGACCCTGTGGTTCCCCCGGTAACCGGTCTCCCTAAGGCCTATATGGACTTTGCTGATGTATTTTGCAAAAAACAAGCTGAGACTCTACCTCCTCACAGGCCTTATGACTGTCCTATTGACCTCCTCCCGGGCACTACTCCACCCCGGGGCAGAATTTATCCTCTGTCCGCCCCAGAGACTCTTGCTATGTCTGAGTACATCCAGGAAAATTTAAAAAAGGGCTTTATCCGCAAATCCTCCTCTCCTGCCGGAGCTGGATTTTTCTTTGTGTCCAAAAAAGATGGCTCCCTACGTCCTTGCATTGACTACCGCGGTCTTAATAAAATCACGGTAAAGAACCGCTATCCTCTACCTCTTATCTCTGAACTCTTTGATCGCCTCCAAGGTGCCCACATCTTTACCAAACTGGACTTAAGAGGTGCTTATAATCTCATCCGCATCAGGGAGGGGGATGAATGGAAAACGGCATTTAACACTAGAGATGGACACTTTGAGTATCTGGTCATGCCCTTTGGCCTGTGCAACGCCCCTGCCGTCTTCCAAGACTTTGTTAATGAAATTTTTCGTGATCTCTTATATTCCTGTGTTGTTGTGTATCTGGACGATATTCTGATTTTTTCTGCTAACCTAGAAGAACACCACCAACATGTCCGCATGGTTCTTCAGAGACTTCGTGACAATCAACTTTATGCCAAAATGGAGAAATGTCTGTTTGAATGTCAATCTCTTCCTTTCCTAGGATACTTGGTCTCTGGCCGGGGACTACAAATGGATCCAGACAAACTCTCTGCCGTCTTAGATTGGCCACGCCCCTCCGGACTCCGTGCTATCCAACGTTTTTTGGGGTTCGCCAATTATTACAGACAATTTATTCCTCATTTTCCCACCATTGTGGCTCCTATCGTGGCTTTAACCAAAAAGAATGCCAATCCTAAGTCATGGCCTCCTCAAGCGGAAGACGCCTTTAAACGGCTCAAGGCTGCCTTTTCTTCTGCTCCCGTGCTCTCCAGACCTGACCCTTCTAAACCCTTCCTATTGGAGGTTGATGCCTCCTCAGTAGGAGCTGGAGCGGTTCTTCTACAAAAAAATTCTTCCGGGCATGCTGTTACTTGTGGTTTTTTTCCTAGGACCTTTTCTCCGGCGGAGAGGAACTACTTCATCGGGGATCGAGAGCTACTGGCCATTAAATTAGCACTTGAGGAATGGAGGCATCTGCTGGAGGGATCAAAATTTCCAGTTATTATTTACACCGATCACAAGAATCTCTCCTATCTCCAGTCTGCCCAACGGCTGAATCCTCGCCAGGCCAGGTGGTCTCTGTTCTTTGCCCGGTTTAATTTTGAAATTCACTTTCGCCCTGCCGATAAGAACATTAGGGCCGATGCTCTCTCTCGTTCCTCGGATGCCTCGGAAGTAGAGCTCTCTCCGCAACACATCATTCCTCCTGACTGCCTGATCTCCACTTCTCCAGCCTCCATCAGGCAAACTCCTCCAGGGAAGACCTTCGTCTCTCCACGCCAACGCCTCGGAATCCTCAAATGGGGTCACTCCTCCCATCTCGCAGGCCATGCGGGCATCAAGAAATCCGTGCAACTCATCTCTCGTTTCTATTGGTGGCCGACTCTGGAGACGGATGTTGTTGATTTTGTGCGAGCCTGCACTCTCTGTGCCCGGGATAAGACTCCTCGCCAGAAGCCCGCTGGTCTTCTTCATCCTCTGCCTGTCCCCGAACAGCCTTGGTCTCTGATTGGTATGGACTTTGGTATGGACTTACCCCCATCCCGTGGCAACACTGTTGTTTGGGTGGTCGTTGATCGATTTTCCAAGATGGCACATTTTATTCCTCTTCCTGGTCTTCCTTCAGCGCCTCAGTTGGCAAAACAATTTTTTGTACACATTTTTCGTCTTCACGGGTTGCACACGCAGATCGTCTCGGATAGAGGCGTCCAATTCGTGTCAAAATTCTGGAGGGCTCTCTGTAAACAACTCAAGATTAAATTAAACTTTTCTTCTGCTTATCATCCTCAGTCCAATGGGCAAGTAGAAAGAGTTAACCAGGTCCTGGGTGATTATTTACGGCATTTTGTTTCCTCCCGCCAGGATGACTGGGCAGATCTTCTACCATGGGCCGAATTCTCGTATAACTTCAGAGTCTCTGAGTCTTCTTCCAAATCCCCATTTTTCGTGGTGTACGGCCGTCACCCTCTTCCCCCCCTCCCTACTCCCTTGCCCTCTGGTTTGCCCGCTGTGGATGAAATAACTCGTGATCTTTCCACCATATGGAAAGAGACCCAAAATTCTCTCTTACAGGCTTCATCACGCATGAAGAAGTTTGCTGATAAGAAAAGAAGAGCTCCCCCCATTTTTTCTCCCGGAGACAAGGTATGGCTCTCCGCTAAATATGTCCGCTTCCGTGTTCCCAGCTACAAATTGGGACCACGCTATCTTGGTCCTTTCAAAATTTTGTGCCAGATTAATCCTGTCTCTTACAAACTTCTTCTTCCTCCTTCTCTTCGTATTCCTAATGCCTTTCACGTTTCTCTTCTTAAACCACTCATCATCAACCGTTTCTCTCCCAAACTTGTTTCTCCCACTCCTGTTTCTGGCTCCTCGGACATCTTCTCCGTAAAGGAGATACTGGCCTCCAAGAAGGTCAGAGGGAAAACCTTTTTTTTGGTCGATTGGGAGGGCTGTGGTCCTGAAGAGAGATCCTGGGAACCTGAGGACAATATCCTAGACAAAAGTCTGGTCCTCAGGTTCTCAGGCTCCAAGAAGAGGGGGAGACCCAAGGGGGGGGGTACTGTTACGCCGAGCGCTCCGGGTCCCCGCTCCTCCCCGGAGCGCTCGCTACACTCTCGCTATTGCAGCGCTCCGGTCAGATCCACTGACCCGGTGCGCTGCGATCCTGCCTCCAGCCGGGATGCGATTCGCGATGCGGGTGGCGCCCGCTCGCGATGCGCACCCCGGCTCCCGTACCTGACTCGCTCTCCGTCGGTCCTGTCCCGGCGCGCGCGGCCCCGCTCCCTAGGGCGCGCGCGCGCCGGGTCTCTGCGATTTAAAGGGCCACTGCGCCGCTGATTGGCGCAGTGGTTCTAATTAGTGTGTTCACCTGTGCACTCCCTATGTATACCTCACTTCCCCTGCACTCCCTCGCCGGATCTTGTTGCCATTGTGCCAGTGAAAGCGTTTCCTTGTGTGTTCCTAGCCTGTGTTCCAGACCTCCTGCCGTTGCCCCTGATTACGATCCTTGCTGCCTGCCCCGACCTTCTGCTACGTCCGACCTTGCTTCTGTCTACTCCCTTGTACCGCGCCTATCTTCAGCAGTCAGAGAGGTTGAGCCGTTGCTAGTGGATACGACCTGGTCACTACCGCCGCAGCAAGACCATCCCGCTTTGCGGCGGGCTCTGGTGAACACCAGTAGTGACTTAGAACCGGTCCACTAGCACGGTCCACGCCAATCCCTCTCTGGCACAGAGGATCCACCTCCTGCCAGCCGGCATCGTGACAGTAAGCACTATAATACATAATACAGTACACAAATACTGACAGACAAGACACCAGCCACACAGGAATAGTGTGTTGTTATATATGTATATATGTCAATTGCTACAGGAGGTACAGAGGTAACAGCCACATCCAGACCCTTATGCCCCAGGAGTCCTAAAGGACCCTCTGCTATATAAACAGGCAAAAATAGATTCAAAGCGAGAGGTTATAGTAATAGAGCAAACAAAAAGGGATATTTGAGAGCCAAGCATGAACCTAGAAGCAACCTGCTTAATAAACAACAACAAAATAATAAGGGAACACAAAAGGACAATATAATGAGATTTATATCCACATACAATTGTCAATGGAATGCCATGAGAGAAGCAATTGACAAACATTGGGTGGTATTAAAAACTTACCCAATTCTGGCATCAATAGTCCCAGATCAGGCGTCATTCACTGCTAGAAGGGGGTCAAACCTTAAAGACAAACTGGTTAGAAGTCATTATGCAGTACAGCCCCCACAGTTCATCACGGGGGTCGGTCCCCGAGTGGGCTGTTACCCCTGTGGTGACTGCGTGGCGTGCAAAAATGTAGTTCGAACCAAGACCTTCAAATCAGCAGATGGGACCAGGGAATATTCTATCCGCCAGTATATCTCATGCAGCTCACAAAATGTGATCTACTATGCCACTTGTGGTTGTGGAAAAATATACATCCGCCTCACTACCAGACAAATGAAAATTCGAGTGAGAGAGCACATTCGAGATATACTGGCGGCTAGGGACTCCGACGACACTACAATATTAAAAACGTTACCCAGACACTTTAAGGCTGCCCATAATTGCAATCCTTCAAGTCTGCACGTTAGGGGTATCGAAAAAATAAGTTTAGGAGCTAGAGGGGGCAATTACAAACAAGTGTTAGCTCAAAAGGAGTGTCGCTGGATTGTCCAACTGGGTACAATGGCTCCAAAGGGTCTAAATGAACAACTGTCATTTAGTGCGTTCTTATAAGTGCATGTTCATCCTTGATTTTAATACTCTTTTTGTTCTGTTTTTATGTACTGATTTTAATAGTTACTATTAGGAGATGATCTCGAGTTTTTCGTATTCTATGACATATGGACATTCATCATATTGAAGACACTCGCAGCAAGCCATGAAAAGCATCTATTTCAACACAAGAAAGAAAAACCATTGACCTGTTTTTCCCCTTTTATTTATTTATTTTTTTGTGTGTGTATTATTAGTGTGGATTTGGTATTGCTTATTGGAGTGTTCACTTATTTGTATTAATGAGGGTGTTTTCATTTTTTATACTTGATCACAGGGTTTGAATGTGTGTGGGGGGTGTCCTCCTGCTGACGGGGTCTCCCGTCAGCGTGTTGGCACCTGACTACGTGCATCCAAACCCCAATATATTCACTATTTATCTCTATACATATTGTGGTATATGCACTTACGCTCACTAGGCACTAATAGAGACAGACACAGATTATTTTCTTTTTGCATCAACACAGGTTTTATTATTTCTTTTCATCACCATCCACTTTATCGATTTACAATTGGAACACTTACACACTAGGGTCATAATTTAAGTAGCATTACATTATATATAGTTTTATAATTACCTATGGTATATTGAGGCACTATTGTTAATATTGTTTTTTATTGCAATAACTGATTAATATGATATGTGGACATAGATTAGATTTATATGGTATTTATTGTTATACTTACCTTGCAGATATAAGGTGCTGACTATTAATATCTTTTGGATAGGGGTTCTGCTGCGAGCCTTAACTTTATTCTATTCATTCTTTATTGTCTTAATCTAAGTCCGTGATCGTGTCTTGTGCGCATGCTCGTAGCCCGGCTTTCCAGCGGTCCTGCCTCGGCCGCCAGCCGCCTGGATGGTGCATGCTCGGTTATCACCCCGGGCCTGCGCTGTTCGGATGTGGGGCAGAGTGGAGCGGAGCTGGACTCTGAGTCTGCGCCAAGAATGACGCGATCACGTGATGATTATTTCCGGATATCCGGATATAAAAACGGGATCCAAACAGTATAGAGTAGACGGCGGCCCCTTGAGAAAGTGTGGTACGAAACAGCGTTGGGGTGCCGAGGTACAACTTGTGATACATGGGTAAGCACTATGCAACTTTGCCTTAATATATTTATGCACTAGTCACTTTGATATATATAGTTTACACTGCCGATTTTTTGCACGTACAACTGGCTATCGCGGCAGGACCCGTTATTGTGGTTAGGTATGCAGGCTGCACCTTAGGATCTCTGCTTATATTATGTGGTTAGTCCGTGTTGTGTTATAGATATATTATTGTCTCCTATGCAGAGGAGTCAGTTGAGTGCTATTACCTTTACATCTCTTATGACAAGTGTGCATTAGGCTGCTAAATATTCCAGCATTATTGTACCTTGGCGGTAGTCCAGGTATTGTTATTATACATCTCTTCCTTTTTGTAATATTGTTTTAATTATCATTCAATAAAAATTTTTACATGGTATATACACTCCAGTTTTTCTTCTTTCTTGGCTATACTTATCGTGTGGGAGTGACCATTTTCTGTGTAGGATCATGGGAGACACCAAACAGATATGATGTCTCTACAATTTACATGGTGTCATAGGGGATTCTTCTTTTTTTGTTTTGCTATATAAACAGGCACCATTTTATAAATGGCTCACAGTAGGTGGAGGGCCCTGCAGTGGCGTTTCTAGGGTTGGTGTCACTCGGTGCGGTAGAATATGGTTTCACACCATACCTGCCCACCCAAATATTTTTTTTAGCCTGTTGGGACGAACGCCAGTAGTGTTAGCGCATTGCAGAATACCATTTTCACTGTAATAATTAAATATACCAATTAAATAGTAAGAAGAAAGCATTAAATATTTTTTTTATTATGTAAAACTACAACTCCCAGTTTGATCCAAGCAGTGGTAAGTTGTTGTTTCACCCATCAATACTGCAGAACTTACAAGTAAAAACACCTCTGATGGGACATAGGGAGGAGAATAGACAATTATATCAAAGACTACAGGTGATGTATTCTCTATAATCTTTCCTTATCTAATTCTGATGATACATACCGCCATGACTTGTTCCAGCTAATTTTTCTCTCTACTGAATCTGATGCCCAGATGGCATTGTCTCCTCCCTTTGACAGCAGATTCTGATCATTTATATGAAAACTATAAGAAATATAACCCTGCCACACACTGTGCCTATGAATATAATATTTTCACACACTTTACCCTCTGAATATAATATTGCCACACACTGTGCCCATAAATATAATACTGCCATACACTGTACCCTCTAAATATAATACTACCCCACACTGTGATATCTGAATATAATACTGTAATGACTCGTTAAACTTCCTTGAGCTTTTGTTTAGTTTGGTTGCTGTGGCTACGCCTAGCTGTATGGGCTGGTCAGCTGACCTTGCTGGGATCACACCTGTGTAGCTGGGTATTTAAACTAGCAGTGTTCCTTCAGTGTTTGCCAGTGAAAGACTTTTCTAGTAACCAGCATTCTTATAGCATTTTCTGTCTTCAGGTTATTGATTATTTTCTGACCTTTCAGACCCTTCTTCTGTATTTGTGTCATGGTACCTCGACAAATCCTATTGCGGCTAGCTTTGACCCTGACTTCTGTGTGTGTTTAGTCTTATTTCTGTTAGTGTTTGTGTGCCTCCAGCAGTTCCTGACCTTTTCTCAGTTAATTGTAGTTTATTATTTTGACAGTGACTGCAATCACTTATACAGGAAGGAACCAGCACCATGGTTGTGGACCCGCTGCCTAGAGCGGGTACGCATTTAGGCAAGGACAGAGGGAGAGGGCGAGCTCAGGGCTGCACTCGATCCCTGCCCTACATGACATTTTTCACTGGCCTATACTACCTGCTGTTACGCCGAGCGCTCCAGGTCACCGCTCCTCCCCGGAGCGCTCGTGGCGTTCACCTTCACGCAACGCCCCGGTCAGACCCGCTGAACGGGAGCGCTGCATCAATGTCACCAGCAGTTAGGCGACTCGCGTAGCGGGACGTGCCCGCTCGTGGCTCGCGTCCCAGTCACCTCACCTCTCCTGTCCCCCGTCGGCTCAGTCCCGGCGCGCGCGGCCCCGCTCCCTAGGGCGCGCGCACGCCGGCTCTCTGCGATTTAAAGGGCCAGTGCGCCACTGATTGGCGCCTGGCTCAATCAGTGCTCTCACCTGTGGCCTCAGTATAAAACCTCACTTCCCCTTCCCAGCATCGCCGGATCTTGTTGCCCTTGTGCCAGTGAAAACGTTCCTTGTATGTCCCAAGCCAGTGTTACAGACCCTCTGCCGTTGCCCCTGACTACGATCCTTGCTGCCTGCCCTGACCTTCTGCTATATCCGACCTTGCTCTTGCCTAATCCCTTGTACCGCGCCTATCTCAGCTATCGGGTGGAACGACCTGGGGGTTTCCTGCCGCTGCAAGTCCATCCCGCTTTGCGGTGGGCTCTGGTGAAAACCAGTAACCTCTTAGACTCCGTTCCCCTGGTACGGCCCACGTCATCACCCCACTGACACAGAGGATCCACCACCAGTATCCTCACAGTATCCGGATCCTGACAGTAGATCCGGCCATGGATCCTGCTGAGGTCCCGCTGCCAATTGTCGCTGACCTTACCACGGTGGTCGCCCAGCAATCTCAACAGATAGCGCAACAAGGACATCAGCTGTCCCAACTGACAGTCATGCTGCAACAACTTTTGCCACAGCTTCAGCAACCATCTCCTCCGCCAGCTCCTGCACCTCCTCCGCAGCGAGTGGCCGCTTCCAGCCTCCGCTTGTCCCTGCCGGACAAATTTGATGGGGACTCTAAACAATGCAGTGGTTTCCTGTCTCAATGTTCCCTACACTTGGAGCAATTTCCCACAGAACGGTCTAAGGTGGCTTTCGTGGTTAGTCTCCTGTCTGGGAAGGCCTTGTCATGGGCCACACCGCTCTGGGACCGCAATGATCCTGTCACTGCCACTGTCCAGTCCTTCTTCGCTGAGGTTCGTAGTTACATACATAGTTAGTACGGTCGAAAAAATACATATGTCCATCAAGTTCAACCAGGGAATTAAGGGGTAGGGGTGTGGCGCGATATTGGGGAAGGGATGGGATTTTATATTTCTTCATAAGCATTAATGTTATTTTGTTCCAGGAATGTATCTAATTCTGTTTTAAAGCTGTTAATTGTTCCTGCTGTGACCAGTTCCTGAGGTAGACCGTTCCATAAATTCACAGTCCTCACGGTAAAGAAGGCGTGTCGCCCCTTGAGACTAAACTTTTTCTTCTCCAGGGAGTGCCCCCTCGTCCTTTGGGGGGGTTTAACCTGGAACAGTTTTTCTCCATATTTTTTGTATGGGCCATTAATATACTTATATACGTTTATCATATCCCCCCTTAAACGTCTCTTCTCAAGACTAAACAATTGTAACTCCTTTAATCGCTCCTCATAACTAAGATGATCCATGCCCCATATTAGTTTAGTCGCGCGTCTCTGCACCCTTTCCAACTCCGCAGTGTCCCTTTTATGGACAGGTGCCCAAAACTGAACAGCATATTCCAGGTGAGGCCGTACCAATGCTTTATAAATGGGTAGTATTATGTCCCTGTCCCTTGAGTCCATGCCTCTTTTGATACATGACAATATCCTGCCGGCTTTGGAAGCAGCAGCCTGACATTGCATGCTATTCTGTAGTCTGTGATCTACAAGTACATCCAGATCCTTCTCTACCAGTGACTCTGACAGTTTAATCCCCCCTAAGACATACAATGCATGCAGGTTATTGGTACCCAGATGCATAACTTTACATTTATCCACATTGAACCTCATTTGCCAAGTGGATGCCCAGACACTTAGTCTATCCAAGTCATCCTGTAACTTATGCACATCCTCTATAGACTGTACCGTGCTACAAAGCTTGGTGTCATCTGCAAAGATAGAAACAGAGCTGTTAATACCATCCTCTATATAATTGATAAATAAATTAAACAACAGCGGGCCCAGTACTGAACCTTGGGGTACACCACTAATAACCGGGGACCAATCAGCGTACAAATCATTGACCACCACTCTCTGGGTACGATCCATGAGCCAGTGTTCAATCCAGTTACAAACTAAAATTTCCAAACCCAAAGACCTTAACTTACCTGTCAGACGTCTATGAGGGACAGTATCAAATGCTTTAGCAAAATCCAGAAACACTATATCCACAGCCATTCCTCTGTCAAGGCTTCTACTCGCCTCTTCATAAAAGCAAATTAGATTGGTATGACAACTTCTATCCTTAGTAAACCCATGCTGGCTATCACTTATAATACAATTATCCCCTATATATTCCTGTATGTAATCCCTTATAAGTCCTTCAAACAATTTACCCACAATGCACGTTAAACTTACCGGTCTATAGTTTCCTGGGGAAGACCTAGAGCCCTTTTTGAAGATTGGCACCACATTAGCCTTGCGCCAGTCCCTTGGCACAATACCAGACACCAGAGAATCTCTAAATATCATGAACAGGGGTACAGATATTACTGAACTTACCTCTCTAAGAACTCTTGGGTGCAATCCATCTGGCCCTGGAGATTTGCTTACATTTATATCACTTAACTTACCTTGTACCATCTCTACATTAAGCCAGTTCAGTACATTACATGATGTGTTACCAGCACTGACCTGGCCAATGTCAGCTCCTTTTTCCATAGTGTATACAGAATTAAAGAACCCATTCAGTAGCTCCGCTTTCTCTTGATCGCCTGTGACAACCTCCCCATTATCATTATTAAGGGGTCTTGCATGCTCTGTCCTTGGTTTTTTTGCATTTATATATCTAAAAAAATATTTAGGATTAGTTTTGCTTTCTTTGGCCACCTGTCTCTCGTTTTGAATTTTTGCTGTTTTTATTACAGCCCGAGGAACCAGCCCGAGCCTCTTCTGCCAAGACTGCTTTGTTGAACCTTGTCCAAGGAAATTCTTCTGTGGGCGAATACGCCATCCAATTTCGTACTCTCGCTTCTGAATTATCCTGGAACAATGAGGCCCTCTGCGCGACCTTCAAGAAAGGCCTATCCAGCAACATCAAGGATGTACTGGCCGCACGAGAAATTTCTGCTAACCTGCATGAACTTATCCATTTGGCCACCCGCATTGACAGGCGTTTTTCTGAAAGACGCCAGGAGCTCCGTCAGGATATGGACTTTGTTCGCACCAGGTGATTTGTTCCTGTGCCTTCTGCCGTGGAGGCTATGCAAGTAGACCGGTCCCGCCTGACCCTACAAGAGAGGACTCGCCGCCGCAATGAGAATCTATGCCTGTACTGTGCTAGTACCGAACACTTCCTAAAGGATTGTCCTATCCGTCCTCCGCGTCAGGAAAGACGCACTCTGATTCCGCACAAAGGTGAGACAGCTCTAGGTGTGAACTCTGCTTCTCCACGTCTTACTGTGCCTGTGCGGATTTCTTCTTCTGCTAACTCCTCCTTCTCAGCTGTGGCCTTCTTGGATTCCGGTTCTGCAGGGAATTTTATTTTGGCCTCTTTCGTTAATAGGTTCAACATCCCAGTGACCAGTCTCCCCAGACCACTCTACATCTCTTCAGTTAATGGAGAAAATCTGGACTGCACCGTGCGATACCGCACAGAACCCCTGTTAATGTGCATTGGACTGCATCACGAAAAAATTGAATTGCTTGTCCTACCCAACTGCACTTCTGAAATTCTCCTCGGCTTGCCATGGCTCCAACGTCATTCTCCTACCCTTGACTGGACCACCGGGGAGATCAAAAGCTTGGGTTCTTCTTGTTTCAAAAAATGCCTCACGTCTGCTCCCAGCCCTGTCACTCAAACCCCTGTGGCTCCACCTATACCAGGTCTTCCCAAGGCCTACCAGGACTATGCCGATGTTTTCTGTAAAAAAACAAGCAGAGACTTTTCCACCTTATGACTGCCCTATTGACCTCCTTCCTGGTACTACTCCCCCCCGGGGCAGGATCTATCCTCTGTCCGCTCCTGAGACTCAAGGCCTGTTGGACTACATCCAGGAAAATTTAAAGAGGGGATTCATTCGCAAGTCCTCATCCCCTGCCGGAGCGGGGTTCTTCTTTGTTTCAAAAAAAGACGGTACCCTACGGCCGTGTATTGACTACCGTGGTTTAAATAAAATCCCTATCAAAAACCGCTATCCCCTGCCTCTAATCTCAGAACTCTTTGACCGCCTTCGTGGCGCCAACATCTACACTAAATTGGACTTAAGAGGCGCATATAATCTCATTCTCATCAGGAAAGGGGATGAGTGGAAAACCGCATTTAATACCAGAGACGGACATTTTGAATATCTCGTTATGCCCTTTGGGCTCTGCAACGCCCCTGCAGTCTTCCAGGACTTCGTTAATGAAATATTTGGGACTTGTTATATACCTGTGTTGGGGTTTACCTGGACGACATCTTGATTTTTTCCTCTAGTCTAGAGGAACACCGTCGTCATGTCCACCTAGTGCTCCAAATACTCCGCGAAAATCAACTATATGCCAAGATGGAGAAATGTCTCTTTGAATGCCAATCTCTTCCCTTCTTAGGTTACCTAGTCTCTGGCCAGGGACTTCAAATGGACCCAGACAAACTGTCAGCGGTTCTGGATTGGCCACGCCCTTCTGGACTCTGAGCTATCCAACGCTTCTTAGGATTTGCCAATTACTACCGACAGTTTATTCCTCATTTTTCCACCATTGTGGCTCCGATTGTGGCCCTAACCAGGAAGAATGCCAACCCTAAGTCCTGGCCTCCCCAAGCGGATGAGGCCTTCAATCACCTCAAAACTGCCTTCGCTTCTGCTCCAGTACTGTCCAGACCTGACCCATCGAAACCTTTCTTGCTGGAAGTGGATGCCTCCTCAGTCGGAGCTGGAGCCGTACTTCTTCAAAAAAACTCTACCGGACATAATATTACATGTGGTTTCTTTTCTAAAACCTTCTCTCCGGCGGAGAAAAATTACTCCATTGGTGATCGTGAACTTCTGGCCATCAAACTAGCTCTTGAAGAATGGAGGCATCTACTGGAAGGTTCCAAACACCCTATTGTCATCTACACAGATCACAAGAATCTCTCGTATCTCCAGTCTGCTCAACTTCTGAACCCTCGCCATGCTAGGTGGTCGTTGTTTTTTGCCTGCTTTAACTTCGAGATTCACTTTCGTCCTGCTGACAAAAACGTCAGGGCTGACGCCCTTTCACGTTCCTCTGATGCTACCGAATCTGAAGCCCCTCTGAAGCCCCCCTGAAGCCCCATTGTACCTCCTGAATGCCTGGTCTCCTCTTCTCCAGCTTCTATTAGACAAACTCCTCCTGGAAAGACCCTTGTCCCTCCACGCCAGCGCCTCAAGATTCTCAAGTGGGGACACTCCTCGCACCTCGCTGGCCACGCTGGCATCAAGAAATCCATCCAACTCATCTCTCGTTTATATTGGTGGCCTACCCTGGAGGGTGATGTCGCTGATTTCATTCGGGGCTGTACAGTTTGTGCCCGAGACAAGACTCCTCGCCAGAAGCCTGCTGGACTCATCCTTCCTTTACCTGTTCCTGAGCAACCATGGTCACAAATTGCCATGGATTTTATCACGGATCTGCCTTTATCCCATGGTAACACAGTCATCTGGGTGGTCGTTGATCGCTTCTCCATGATGGCACATTTAATTCTGCTTCCAGGTCTTCCTTCTGCGCCACAGTTGGCGAAGCAATTTTTTATGCATATTTTTTGGCTTCACGGGCTCCCCACGCATATCGTCTCGGATAGAGGCGTACAATTTGTATCGAAATTTTGGAGAGCTCTCTGTAATCAATTAAAAATCTAATAAAATTTCTTGTCCTCCTATCATCCCCAATCCAATGGGCAAGTAGAGAGAGTTAACCAGATCCTTGGTGACTATTTGCGACATTTTGTTTCCTCCCGCCAAGACGATTGGGTCCACCTTCAACCCTGGGCTGAATTCTCGTACAATTTCAAAAACTCTGAATCCTCCGCCAAATCCCCGTTCTTTGTGGTGTACGGCCGTCACCCTCTGCCCCCCCTCCCCATTCCCACTTCTTCTGGATTGCCTGCCGTTGACGAAGTTACCCGGGACTTCTCTTTCATCTGGAGGGAAACTTAAAAGTCCCTCCTACAAACTTCTTCTTCCCCCTTCTCTCCGTATTCCTAACTCTTTTCACGTTTCCCTTCTCAAACCTCTTGTCCTTAACCGTTTCTCTCCCAAGGTTGTCGCTCCAGCTCCTGTCTCTGGCTCCTCCGATGTCTTCACTGTTAAAGAAATTCTCGTATCCAAATGGTTAGAGGTAAAAAAAAAATTCTCGCAAATTGGGAGAATTGTAGACCTGAAGAGTGGTCTTGGGAACCCGAGAATAACATCCTCGACAAGGAGCTCATTCACAGGTTTTCAGGTTCCAAAAAGAGGGGGAGACCCAGGGGGAGGGGGTACTGTTACGCCGAGCGCTCCGGGTCCCCGCTCCTCCCCGGAGCGCTCGCGGCGTTCACCTTCTTGCAGCGCCCTGGTCAGACCCGCTGACCGGGATCGCTGCATCAATGTCACTGGCGGGTACGCGACCCGCGCCCGCTCGCGGCTCGCGTCCCAGTCACCTCACCTCTCCTGTCCCCCGTCGGCTCAGTCCCGGCGCGCGTGGCCACGCTCCCTAGGGCGGGCGCGCGCCGGCTCTCTGCGATTTACAGGGCCAGTGCGCCACCGATTGGCCCCTGGCTCAATCAGTGCTCTCACCTGTGGCCTCAGTATAAAACCTCACTTCCCCTTCCCAGCATCGCCGGATCTTGTTGCCCTTGTGCCAGTGAAAGCGTTCCTTGTATGTCCCAAGCCAGTGTTCCAGACCCTCTGCCGTTGCCCCTGACTATGATCCTTGCTGCCTGCCTTGACCTTCTGCTACGTCCGACCTTGCTCTTGCCTAATCCCTTGTACCGCGCCTATCTCAGCCGTCAGTTGGGGTTGAGTCGCTATCGGGTGGAACGACCTGGGGGTTACCTGCCAACTGCAAGTCCATCCCGCTTTGCTGCGGGCTCTGGTGAAAGCCAGTAACCTCTTAGACTCTGTTCCCCTGGTACGGCCCACGTCATCACCCCACTGACACAGAGGATCCACCACCAGTATCCTCACAGTATCCGGATCCTGACACCTGCATTTGCCTTACTCCTGCATCATGGAAGCTATATCTGCTCAGGTGGAGTCTCACTCAGCTAGTCCAGGATTTAGCTGAGAGACTTCAGCAACATGAGTCTTGTCAGTCCCAGTCCAACTTAATCCAGACTTTGACTCAGAGACTGCAAGATTAGGAACAGCTAATTCACGGCTTGCTAACCAGAATCCAGGAGCTGGAGTCTGCTCGTTGTCTCTGATATCTCCTGTCCTTGCTTCAGCTCCCTTGGAACCCCAAGTTAGTCTCCCGGATAATTTTTCTGCTAACTGGAAAACATTTAAAACCTTTTGTGAGAGCTGTAAACTGTATTTTCAGTTAAGACCTTACATGTCTGTACTGAGGCCCAAAGAGTTGGTATAATTATGTCTCTTATGCAAGGGGGTCCCCAGGAATGGGTATTTTTTCTTGATCCCGATGTTACTGAGTTGTACTCAGTGAACTCTTTATTTACGGGATTGGGTCTCTTGTACGCTCAATCGGACCGAGCTGCATAAGCTGAGTCTCAGCTGTGTACATTAAAGCAAGGATTCAGACCAGTTGAGGAGTTTTGTGCAGACTTCAGAAAGTGGTGTGTGGTCTCCCAATGGAACACCACAGCTTTAATTTGTTTGTTCAGACTGGGGTTATCTGACAATTTAAGGACATGCTGGTAATTTACCCCTCTTCTGACACTCTTGACCAAGCTATGATGTTAGCTGTGTGTTTAGATAGACGTCTGCATGAACGCAGATGGGAGTGCTCATCTTTGTTTACATCTCCTCTTCTACTTGGCTCCTATCCTGTCTCTAATCACCAACCTGTGCCTGAGGAGGAACCCATGCAGATAGGGTCCATTCGTACCCTGAAGGAGCAAAGGAGATTTCGCCAACTATACGGCCTGTGTTTCTACTGTTGAGAGCACACATATTTCATCAGGTCCTGTGTCAAGCATTCGCATCCAAGTGGTAATCATGGAGGCCACTTGGGTGCGCACAGGTATGTCATGCCTCTCAGAGAACTATGCCTTGCAAAGTTCTTCTGGGGGGGGGGGGGGGGGGGGCTCAACTGCGACAGCATGGGCAATAAGTGTTTGGAGAGTGCTCATGCAGACTTGGAGTCAGAAAAGAGTAAGGATGATTTGGAAAATGATTGTGAGGACTCCAATGAGTGGTGTGACATTGAGGATGAGGATACAGATGAGGAAATTGATGGTCCATCTGTATCCACGTCAATACCTCTGTTTTCCCAGGTTTTTAAGGGTCCAGTGGCCCCTCGTAAAAGGGGGGGGGGTACTGTAATGACTCGTCCGTGTTTGACCCGAAGGGTTAAACTTCCTTGCGTTTTTGCTTAGTTTGGTTGCTGTGGCTACGCCTAGCTGTCTGGGCTGGTCAGCTGACCTTGCTGGGATCACACCTGTGTAGCTGGCTATTTAAACCTGCAGTGTTCCTTCAGTCCTTGACAGTGAAAGACTTTGTTTAGTAACCAGCATTCTTATGGGGTTTTCTATCTTCAGGTTATTGATTCTTGGCTTTCTGACCCTTCTTCTCTATTTGCATCTTGGTACTTCGACAAATCCTGTTGCTGACTCAGCTAGCTTTAACCCTGACTTCTGCATGTTAGTCTTATTTCTGTTAGTGTTTGTGTGCCTCCAGCTGTTCCTGATCTTTTGTCAGTTTTTGTAGTTTATTATTGGGTTCATCAAACACCTGTTACATCTTACGAGTTGTGCCATAGCTGTTAAGTAAAATGGGCATATATTTGACACGGATTTGCCCTGTGACTGCATAGGGACATGGACTGGTGGTGGAAGACATGGTGGGGATTAGTGTTGCTCGCGAATATTCGCAATGCGTGAATATTCATGAATATAGCACTATATATTCGCAATTACGAATATTTGTTTTTTTTGTTTTTTTCCACAGTACACATCACAATGATCATCCCTCTCTGCTTCCAGCTTGTGTGGTGTAAAGAAGGCTCTAATACTACTGTGTGAGACTGGCGTACGAATTTTCGCATATGTGAAAATTTGCGTATGCTAATTTTTGTTTATGCTAATTTTAGCATATGCTAATTTTTGCATATGCAAATATTCACATATGCAAAAATAAAGCACGAATATTACGAATATGCGAATTTAGCGAATATGACGAATATTCGTCCATATCTTTGCGAAATATCGCGAATTCGAATATGGCTTATGCTGCTCAACACTAGTGGGGATACTGTAAGGAATAATGGTGGATGTGCTAAGGAGAACGAGTATGCCACAATCACACATTAGAAGTTCTTACTGAGTGATGGTGATGATAAAGAGGGGTTTAAAGAGGAGGATGTCGGCAGCCCTTTTGGTCTGAGCAGGTCAGGAGCAATTGAGGGTGACACTGGTGCTGGATCTGCAGGCTTGAAAAAAAAATTCTAGAACAGGGGCACAGTCAGGTGGTGATGTACCTAGCTATTTACGGCATCCTGCCATGAGGAAATTCTTTCCTATGTTACTAGATACAGGAAGGCAGGCTCAGTCCCGTATCTGCAGAAAGAAAGTAAGGCACAGGCAGGGTCCGAATTTAGGAATTTGGCCTCTATATCAGCACATGGAGAGGCATCACAAAGCCTGGCTAGAAGTATACCTAATGTCTGCTGTCTTGTGGCTATAGGTAACACTACATCACCACCGCCTGCTGTCCGCTGGCTAGTGGCTACAGTTACCAGGAGTCCCCACTATGCACAGTCAGGGGGGCCGGCCTTAGACCCCCACCGATCACCTCAGAACAAAGCAGGCTGGCAGCTCTGAGTGTTCTCCTTTGTGAACAAAGCAGACTGTCAGCTCGTAGTGTTTAGGACTCCAGCATGAGTCTGAAATGCTTGCTGCCAGGACTGGTAGGGAGACCCCTAGTGGTCATTTCTTCAAAGTGGAAAATTAAATAGAAAGAAGCATATTTTTTGAATAACATGCAATTGTAAAGTTATTCTGCATACACTAATCTATAATATATCAAAAGTTTTTTTGATGAGAGGTACCCTTTAAGGAAAATAAATGACTACTGGATAGCAACATTCTTAGACCCTCGGTATAAAGCCAAAGTGGGGGATTTTTCTCAGCTTCCGAGAAGGAGGCTAAATTGGAGTTCTATAAGGAGAAGCTACACAGCCAGCTGCCGTGGCTTTTTAGCACCAAGCACCTGCTGAACAGGGGTCCACTCTCTGCTCTCCACTCCCTTTGCTAGCATGACCCTCTGCAAGAGGAAGGATCAGTAGCAGCATCTTCATGCTGAAGCACATGATGACAACGTTTCTGCATCCGGTATTCCCCTCTGAGATCAATCATTGTCTCAAGGATGTGAACCTCCCCCTGAACAACCAGGTTAAGGCTAAGTTTCCACTTGTTTTTTTTTCTGTCAGTTTTTGGAAAACTGCCACAGCAGTTTTGCGAAAAAGTCAGACATGGATCCATAAGGGAGGAGAAGTGCAAGTACTTCCATGATATTTCCCTTTCCTTTTGAATACACTTCTGGCTTTGGCTCAAAAACTGCCAGAAAAAAAAACAAGTGGAAACTTAGCCTAAGACCTACTTTACCAGTGTCCTTTCTCTGACAGACACCATGAGCCCACACCCCATGGACTTCTGGGTCACCAGATTAGACCATTGGCCAGAACTTGCTTAGTTGGCCATGGGTGTTTTCAGTGCAGCAGATGGCAACGTCACCCC
Source organism: Hyla sarda (assembly GCF_029499605.1). Taxonomy (NCBI): domain Eukaryota; kingdom Metazoa; phylum Chordata; class Amphibia; order Anura; family Hylidae; genus Hyla; species Hyla sarda. The sequence continues at coordinate 33,265,370 of NC_079201.1, read as the reverse complement.
AATGCAAACAAGATTGTCAGCCAGCAACGTAAAAAAGCTGACATTCACCCAAATCTACCAGGCATGGATCAGTGAGGACGTTAAACCTCCTGTGCCAGATGCTACTGATTAGACACTAGTGTTGAGCGGCATAGGCCATATTTGAATTCGCGAATATATGGATGAATATTCCTCATATATTCGCTAAATTCACATATTCGTAATATTCTCATTTTATTTTCGCATATGCGAAAATTTGCATATGCGAAAATGCGCGTATGTGAAAATTAACATATGCAAACATTAGCATATACAAAAATTTGCATATGTATATGTTTGCATATGCGAAAATCCACACGCCAGTCTCACACAGTAGTATTAGAGCCTTCTTTACACCACACAAGCTGGAAGAAGAGAGGGGTGATCACTGTGATGTGTACTGTGAAAAAAAACTAAACAAAAAACGATGTGATATTCGCGAATAAAATTTGCATTGCGAATATTCGTGAGCAACACTATTAGACACTACTACCACCACCCCTGCTGTACGCTGACTACTTACTAGTAGCTACTTCCACCTGCCTGCCACCTCCTGCTATACACTGGCTAATGACAGTCCACCAATTCTGTTGCTACTCCCAAAAAGGGATAATTTTTGAACAGCAAAAAAATCGCTGTCATCTTCATTGCTTGGCAGACTAAAAATCTGTTGCCACTCCCAAAAAGGGATCATTTTTTTAATGGCTGAAAAAAGCCACTGCGGCATACGATTCCTCCGTGTGCATTTTAATACCAACAGACATCTACCCACAACCAGTGATACTTTATGTTGCTTTACCAGTGAATAAACCTCAGAAATCCACAAGTGCATTTAAGAAACTGTTAGTTACCCTGGGTTACCAAATGTCACCATAACTTAGCCTTAAAAAAAAAATACTTACCATTGTTAGAGAGGGCTTCACAGCTGTTAGGCAGTGTTAGAAATGTGTTTGGGGCTTATTTAAGAGTAGGTTCTTGTTGAACCAACAATTTTGAAAACGTTCAATCAACTCTTTTATAGGGATTATACTGTGCATGTAATTTCTTTACTGCATCCTTTGTATGAGAGTTTTAATTTATTTTCACTCTATTCATGTAATTGGTTTTGGCAAGAGCTATGATTAAAGGGGTACTCCGCCCCTGGCATCATATCCCCTATCCAAAGGATAGGGGATAAGATGTTAGATCGCCGCGGTCCCGCTGCTGGGGACCCCGGGGATCGCCGCTGCGGCACCCCGCTATCAATACTGTGCAGAGTGAGATCGCTCTGTGCGTAATGACGGGCGATACAGGGGCCGGAGCAGCGTGATGTCATGGCTCCGCCCCTCATGACATCACGTCCCGTCCCCTTAATGCAAGTCTATGGCAGGGGCCGTGATGACCGCCACTCCCCCTCCCATAGACTTGTATTGACGGAGGCGGACCGTGACGTCACGAGGGGCGGGACCGTGATGTAACGATGCTCCGGCCCCTGTATTGCCCGTCATTACGTGCAGAGCGATCTCGCTCTGCGCAGTAATGATAGCGGGGTGCTGCAACAGCGATCCCCAGGGTCCCCAGCAGCGGGACCCCAGCGATCTGACATCTTATCCCCTTTCCTTTGGATAGGGGATAAGATGTCTAGGGGCGGAATACCCCTTTAATTGGCAGGCTGATTTTACTTTTTAGCCATTCTTTTTTGTTATATTTTATTTTGGGGATTCACTATATTCCTTTTCTTTTCTTGTGTGACGTGGTGGATTTTAGTAACATATCATTAAAAGTTATGTTTTATGATGGCACCTCGGTCTTGTGACATGTTGATTTAAGTTATGAATTCCTTTCTGTTGTTAAAATGAAGACACCCGCAATAGAATTTATTTGCAAAGCACTGGCACTAGTCTTAGAAAAAATCTTATTTTACCTTCCACAAAAAAAGGTACAATCAAAAAATGGATACAGTACTACAATACCCCCCCCCCCCCCCCCAACAAAAAAAATAAAAAACATTTTGAAATGTATAAAAACCTATTTACAGTACATATATGATGTTTTTATATTGTGGGAAGACTCTCAGAACCAGTTAAAAAATGTTATTACATATCTTAAGTCTAATGAATGCAACATGATATTCACCATCAACTTTTGGGGAGCACAAACTTAAGTTCCTGGATGTATTAGTTAACATAAAACATGTTACTCATTACTAGCAGTAAACTGTTTCTAATGCACTTTTGCACTTCAATAGCTTTGATCCTACACATACTAAACAAGCGACGTTCTACTTATACTTAAAGGGGCATTCCAGGCAAAAACATTTTTTATATGTATCAACTGGCTCCAGAAAGTTAAACAGATTTGTAAATTACTTCTATTAAAAAATCTTAATCCTTCCAATAGTTATTAGCTTCTGAAGTTTTCTGTCTAACTGCTCAATGATGATGTCACGTCCCGGGAGCTGTGCATGATGGGAGAATATCCCCATAGGAGCTGGACAGCTCCCGGGATGTGAGTCATCAGAAAGCAGTTAGACAGAAAACAGCAACTCAACTTCACAAGCTAATAACTATTGGAAGGATTAAGATTTTTTAATAGAAGTAATTTACAAATCTGTTTAACTTTCCGGAGCCAGTTGATATATAAAAAAAAGTTTTGGCCTGGAATACCCCTTTAAACAAGCTATTTCATCCAATTTCAGCAAGGAAGATCACTTCATCTCAAAAGCAGAAAAAATTACAAATGTTTTTTTCCTACCTAGTTATCCTAAAAAAAACTGTCACAAAAAAGTAAGATTCGTCTTTTCATCAAAGTATAATAACCTGTCTAACACTATCTCTACTATTTACTATCATGAACAATTGGCACATCCTTGAAAATAACCCTGCTATAAAATAAATGGCCTTAGGCTAAGTTTTTTGTCCTGTGTTTTTTGGTTTTAAAAAAATGCAAGAAAAAACGCCAGTGCAATTTCCTGGCACTTTTCCATTTGTGTCGAAATTCCATTTTTTGCCCCTTTGGCGTTTCTTTTTTTCTTTTTCTTTTTTGGTACCCAACAAATTTGTTGGGTGCCAAAAAAAAAAAAAAGAGGATGCAGTAGTGATAGAAAAAAAAATATTAAATGAAATTTATATTTTTATAACAAAATTTTAATTAAATTTTTAATAAAGTGTGTGTGTTTCACTTTTTTCCCCCTCTCTTTTTTGAAATTTTTTAGGTAGTACTAGTACTCCCAGCATAGAACACACTGTTCCATGATGGGAGTAGCAGTACCTGTACTAATAGATATATCGGCTGATTGTCCATAATATAGCAGAGATGCGGAGCGGCTCTATACAGCACTAAAATCTCTACTCTGTACTCCAGCCAGTGATGTGAATAGAAATTCAAATAGCTCATTCATATTTTCCACCCAGAGTGGTGATTGGCCAGATGGTTGCAGCCAATCACAGCTCTCAGAGGGAAATATGAATGAGTGATGTTCTATTCACATCACTGGCCGGAGTACAGAGCAGAGATGCAAGCGCTGTATAGAGCCGCTCCGCATCTCTACAATAGAAAGGACGATCACAGCAGATGTCAGGAGTGATACCCGCTGTGATCTGTCTTTTAATGCAGGTGCACTCTGTTCCATGTTGGGAGCAGTTAAGGAAAGATCACAGTGGATGTCACTCCTGACACCAGCTGTGATCCTCCAGTATAATGGATAGATGCGGCCGGATACTCTTCTATGTTCCCCTTCACTGACATATATATACACCTATTCATATTTCCCACAGAGAGTTGTGATTGGCTGCAACCATCTGGCCAATCACAGCTCTCTGTGGGAAATATGAATAGGTGTATATATACGGCAGTGCAGGGGACCATAGAAGAGCAGCCGGCCGCATCTAAACATTATACAGGAGGATCACAACGGAACCCGGGGCAATCTGTCAATTAGTTCAGGTACCACTACTCCCATCATAGAACAGTGTGAATTCCATGATGGGAGTAGTAGTAAAAAAATAAAGAATAAAAAGTGAAAAACACACACACTATATTTTTATTATTGTCAGCTATATTTTTAGTGCCCTGCCTGCCCACATAAATTGATCTCTGATTAAAAAGTAATAAAAATCTTGTTATAAAAAAGGTTAATTTCGCTAAATAAAAATTTTTCTATCACTACTGTATCTTTATTATTATTATTTTTTAATGGTACCTTACGAAATTTTATTAAAAAGGTGTCTCCATCACTATTTTGGATCACTAAAGCCCAAAAGAGATTAAAATCACATGGCGTTTTTCTTGGCTTTTTTTTTTATACCCATAGACTTCTACGGGAGAAAATGCCACAATTTCAGGGGAAAAAACGCCAGTGGCTCAACATGCTGCAAATTTGCAAAACCACCAAGGAGCTGAAAAATGCCAAAAAAAGAGTGAAAAAACACAAAAAGGATAAAAAAAAAAAACGTCAAACTGAAAAACGCCAAGTGGAAAACGATTTTGCGATTTCTCATTGATTTACAGCTAACACCTGGCCGCAGCGTTTTTTGGCTCAAAAAAACGACAAGTAGAAACTTAGCCTTAAACAAAGCACTAATAACCTTCAGATAAAGTTTACAAAACCTTCTTATACGTAGCACTCTCCCTATAGAGAAAGAGAAAAACTGGCTAAAAAGCTGCTCACCAAAAGGGAATCACAAATGTGAATCATGCACGACTGAAAGTATTTGACTCCAGGAAAAAACATTTAATGTGGGAGGTGAAACTATTAATGTATGCAAATGTATTAAATGCAGAACCAGCCATGAAATATATTGTAGTGCTTGTTCATGTAAGCGCTTTCACATCAGCTCGAGCTCCCATTCTATACATATTCATCTTAGAGAGCATCATCGTTTTATATGGACAGGTGTTGAATAGTGTTGAGCGGCATAGGCCATATTCGAATTCGCGAATATTCGCGAATATATGGACGAATATTCGTCATATATTCGCGAATATTCGCATATTCGTTATATTCTCGTTTTATTTTCGCATATGCGAAACTTCGCAAATGCGAAAATAAAAATATGTGAATATTAGCATATACAAAATTAGCATACGCGAAAATTCGTATATGCGAAAATTATCATATGCGAATTTTCGCATATGCGAATTTTCGCACGCCAGTCTCACACAGTAGTATTAGAGCCTTCTTTACACCACACAAGCTGGAAGCAGAGAGGGATGATCACTGTGATGTGTACTGTGAAAAAAACAAACAAAAAAAAAAACGAATATTCGTAATTACGAATATATAGCGCTATATTCGCGAAATTCGCGAATTCGCGAATATGCGATATTCGCGAATAATATTCGAATTGCGAATATTCGTGAGCAACACTAGTGTTGAATCAGCCCGTTTTATCAAGCACTTGCAAGAAGAGCACTGCAGAAGCAGAGATACTTTAAATGGACACTGTCAGATTAAAAACTTTTTATATGTTGTACATCTTGGCAAAACATTAACTTTTCTAATATTCCTCATAAGAAAATGTTATTTGCTTTTTATAGAAATCATGGCTTATAAAATCATGACTTTGTCCAAGGCATGGACAAAGTTGAGTAAATGAGGGTGGGCTTTCTCCTGTCTGATAGCACTCCTCTGTGCTCCCTCCTGTCTGACAGCACTCCTCTGTGCTCTCTCCTGTCTGATAGGACTCCTCTGTGCTCTCTCCTGTCTGATAGGACTCCTCTGTGTTCCCTCCTGTCTGACAGCACTCCTCTGTGCTCTCTCCTGTCTGATAGGACTCCTCTGTGCTCTCTCCTGTCTGATAGGACTCCTCTGGGCTCTCCCCTGTCTGATAGGACTCCCATGTGCTCTCTCCTGTCTGATAGGACTCCTATGTGCTCTCTCCTGTCTGATAGGACTCCTCTGTGCTATCTCCTGTCTGATAGTACTCCTCTGTGCTCTTTCCTGTCTGATAGTACTCCTCTGTGCTCTCTCCTGTCTGATAGTACTCCTCTGTGCTCTCTCCTATCTGATATTACTCCTCTGTACTTTCTCCAGGCTGATAGTACTCCTCTGTGCTCTCTCCTGTCTGATAGGACTCCTCTGTGCTCTTTCCTGTCTGATAGGACTCCTCTGTGCTCTCTCCTGTCTGATAGGACTCCTCTGTGCTCTCTCCTGTCTGATAGGACTCCTCTGTGCTCTCCCCTGTCTGATAGGACTCCCATGTGCTCTCTTATTTTTGATAGTACTCTGTGCTCTCTCATGTCTGATAGTGCTCCTCTGTCTGATAGTACTCCTTTGTGCTCTCCCCTGTCTGATAGGACTCCCCTGTGCTCGCTCCTTGTCTGTGTTCTCTCCTGTCTGTTTCACAATGTTTTGATTGAAATTTTATGAACATAAGAAATATAACATATTATGACCTCAGATGTGTCAGAGTTTACATATGAACATGCATAATAACCTGGACTGGTGGAGCATAATCGTTCATCCAAACAGTGTTACACATATTCACAAAGGATCTATTAGGTCCAAAGGGACCGTGTTCTCTCCTGTCTGATAGTTATCCTCTGTGCCCTCTCCTGTCTGATAGTACTCCTCTGTGCTCTCTTCTGTTTGATAGTATTCCTCTGTGCTCTCTCCTGTCTGCTAGTACTCCTCTGTGATCTCTCCTGTCTGATAGCACTCCTATGTGCTCTCTCCTGTCTGCTAGTACTCCCCTCTGCTCTCTCCTGTCTGATAGTACTGCTCTGTGCTCTCTCCTGTCTGATAGTCCTCTGTGCTCTCTTCTGTCTGATAGGAATCCTCTGTGCTCTCTCCTGTCTGATAGGACTCCCATGTGCTCTCTCCTGTCTGATAGCACTCCTCTGTGCTTTCTCCTGTCTGATAGTATTCCTCTGTGCTCTCTCCTGTCTGATAGTAATCTTCTGTGCTCTCTCCTGTCTGATAGGACTCCTCTGTGCTCTCTCCTGTCTGATAGTACTCCTCTGTGCTCTCTCCTGTCTGATAGTACTCCTCTGTGCTCTTTCCTATCTTATATTACTCCTCTGTGCTCTCTCCTGTCTGATAGGACTTCTCTGTGCTCTCTCCTGTCTGATAGGACTCCTATGTGCTCTCTCCAGGCAGATAGTACTCCTCTGTGCTCTCTCCTGTCTGATATTACTCCTCTGTGCTCTTTCCTGTCTGATAGGACTCCTCTGTGCTCTCTCCTATCTGATAGGACTCCTCTGTGCTCTCCCTTGTCTGATAGGACTCCCATGAGCTCTCTCCTTTCTGATAGTACTCCTCTGTGCTCTCTCCTGTCTGATAAGACTCTGTGCTCTCTCCTGTCTGATAGTGCTCCTCTGTGCTCTCCCCTGTCTGATAGGACTCCCCGTGCTCTCTCCTGTCTGATAGGACTCCTATGTGCTCCTAGTACTCCTATGTGCTCTCTCCTGTCTGATAGTACTCCTCTGTGCTCTCTCCTGTCTGATAGTACTCCTCTGTGATCTCTTCTGTCTGATAGCACTCCTCTGTGCTCTCTCCTGTCTGCTAGTACTCCCCTCTGCTCTCTCCTGTCTGATAGTACTCCTCTGTGCTCTCTCCTGTCTGATAGTACTCCTCTGTGCTCTCTCCGGTCTGATAGTACTCCTCTGTGCTCTCTCCTGTCTGATAGTACTGCTCTGTGCTCCCCCCTATCTGATATTACTACTCTGTACTTTCTCCAGGCTGATAGTGCTCCTCTGTGCTATTTCCTGTCTGATAGGACTCCTCTGTGCTCTCTCCTGTCTGATAGTACTCCTCTGTGCTCTGTCTGATAGGACTCCCCTGTGTTCTTTCCTGTCTGATAGTACTCCTATGTGCTCTCTCCTGTCTCAAAGTACTCCTCCGTGCTCTCCCCTGTCTGATAGTACTCCTCTGTGCTCTCTCCTGTCTGATAGTATTCCTCTGTGCTCTCTCCTGTCTGATAGTACTCCTCTGTGATCTCTCCTGTCTGCTAGTGCTCCCCTCTGCTCTCTCTTGTCTGATAGTACTCCTCTGTGCTCTCTCCTTTCTGATAGTACTCCTCTGTGCTCTCTCCTGTCTGATAAGACTCTGTGCTCTCTCCTGTCTGATAAGACTCTGTGCTCTCTCCTGTCTGATAGTACTCCTCTGTGCCCTGTCTGATAGGACTCCTATGTGCTCCTAGTACTCCTCTGTGCTCTCTCCTGTCTGATAGTACTCCTCTGTGCTCTCTCCTGTCTGATAGTATTCCTCTGTGCTCTCTCCTGTCTGATAGTACTCCTCTCTGCTCTCTCCTGTCTGATAGCACTCCTCTGTGCTCTCTCCTGTCTGATATCACTCCTCTGTGCTCTCTCCGGTCTGATAGGACTCCCATGTGCTCTCTCCTGTCTGATAGCACTCCTCTGTGCTCTCTCCTGTCTGATAGTATTCCTCTGTGCTCTCTCCTGTCTGATAGTACTCCTCTGTGCTCTCTCCTGTCTGATAGTACTCCTCTGTGCCCTGTCTGATAGGACTCCTATGTACTCCTAGTACTCCTATGTGCTCTCTCCTGTACTCCTCTGTGCTCTCTCCTGTCTGATAGTACTCCTCTGTGCTCTCTCCTGTCTGATAGTACTCCTCTGTGCTCTCTCCTGTCTGATAGCACTCCTCTGTGCTCTCTCCTGTCTGATATTACCCCTCTGTACTTTCTCCTGTCTGATAGCACTCCTCTGTGCTCTCTCCTGTCTGATAGTACTCCTCTGTGTTCTCTCATGTCTGATAGTACTCCTATGTGCTATTTCCTGTCTGATAGGACTCCTCTGTGCTCTCTCCTGTCTGCTAGTACTCCCCTCTGCTCTCTCCTGTCTGATAGTACTCCTCTGTGCTCTCTCCTGTCTGATAGCACTCCTCTGTGCTCACTCCTGTCTGATAGTACTCCTCTGTGCTCTCTCCTGTCTGATATTACCCCTCTGTACTTTCTCCTGTCTGATAGCACTCCTCTGTGCTCTCTCCTGTCTGATAGTACTCCTCTGTGTTCTCTCATGTCTGATAGTACTCCTATGTGCTATTTCCTGTCTGATAGGACTCCTCTGTGCTCTCTCCTGTCTGATAGTACTCCTCTGTGCTCTCTTCTATCTGATATTACTCCTCTGTACTTTCTCCTGTCTGATAGCACTTCTCTGTGCTCTCTCCTGTCTCATAGTACTCCCCTGTGTTCTCTCCTGTCTGATAGTACTCCTATGTGCTCTCTCCTGTCTCATAGTACTCCTCTGTGCTCTCTCCTGTCTGATAGTACTCCTCTGTGATCTCTCCTGTCTGATAGTATTCCTCTGTGCTCTCTCCTGTCTGATAGTACTCCTCTGTGATCTCTCCTGTCTGATAGCACTCCCCTGTGCTCTCTCCTGTCTGCTAGTGCTCCCCTCTGCTCTCTCTTGTCTGATAGTACTCCTCTGTGCTCTCTCCTTTCTGATAGTACTCCTCTGTGCTCTCTCCTGTCTGATAAGACACTGTGCTCTCTCCTGTCTGATAGTGCTCCTCTGTGCTCTCCCCTGTCTGATAGGACTCCCCTGTGCTCTCTCCTGTCTGATAGTACTCCTCTGTGCCCTGTCTGATAGGACTCATATGTGCTCAGTACTCCTGTGTGCTCTCTCCTTTCTGATAGTACTCCTCTGTGCTCTCTCCTGTCTGATAGTATTCCTCTGTGCTCTCTCCTGTCTGATAGTACTCCTCTGTGATTACTCCTGTCTGATAGCACTCCTATGTGCTCTTTCCTGTCTGCTAGTACTCCCCTCTGCTCTCTCCTGTCTGATAGTACTCTCCTGTGCTCTCTCCTGTCTGATAGGACTCCTCTGTGCTCTCTCCTGTCTGATAGCACTCCTCTGTGCTCTCTCCTGTCTGATATCACTCCTCTGTGCTCTCTCCTGTCTGATAGGACTCCCATGTGCTCTCTCCTGTCTGATAGCACTCATCTGTGCTCTCTCCTGTCTGATAGTATTCCTCTGTGCTCTCTCCTGTCTGATAGTACTCCTCTGTGCTCTCTCCTGTCTGATAGGACTCCTCTGTGCTCTCTCCTGTCTGATAGGACTCCTCTGTGCTCTCTCCTGTCTGATAGTACTCCTCTGTGCTCTCTCCGGTCTGATAGTACTCCTCTGTGCTCTCTCCTGTCTGATAGTACTCCTCTGTGCTCTCCCCTATCTGATATTACTACTCTGTACTTTCTCCAGGCTGATAGTGCTCCTCTGTGCTACTTCCTGTCTGATAGGACTCCTCTGTGCTCTCTCCTGTCTGATAGTACTCCTCTGTGTTCTCTTCTATCTGATATTACTCCTCTGTACTTTCTCCTGTCTGATAGCACTCCTCTGTGCTCTCTCCTGTCTGATAGTACTCCTCTTTGCCCTGTCTGATAGGACTCCCCTGTGTTCTCTCCTGTCTGATAATACTCCTATGTGCTCTCTCCTGTCTCATAGTACTCCTCTGTGCTCTCTCCTGTCTGATAGGACTCCTCTGTGCTCTCTCCTGTCTGATAGTACTCCTCTGTGCTCTCTCCTGTCTGATAGTATTCCTCTGTGCTCTCTCCTGTCTGCTAGTACTCCTCTGTGATCTCTCCTGTCTGATAGCACTCCTCTGTGCTCTCTCCTGTCTGCTAGTGCTCCCCTCTGCTCTCTCTTGTCTGATAGGACTCCTCTGTGCTCTCTCCTGTCTGATAGCACTCCTCTGTGCTCTCTCCTGTCTGATTGGACTCCCATGTGCTCTCTCCTGTCTGATAGCACTCATCTGTGATCTTTCCTGTCTGATAGTATTCCTCTGTGCTCTCTCCTGTCTGATAGTACTCCTCTGTGTTCTCGCCTGTCTGATAGTACTCCTCTGTGCTCTCTCCTGTCTGATAGGACTCCTCTGTGCTCTCTCCTATCTGATAGGACTCCTCTGTGCTCTCTCCTGTCTAATAGGACTCCTCTGCGCTCTCTCCTGTCTGATAGGACTCCTCTGTGCTTTCTCCTGTCTGATAGGACTCCTCTGTGCTCTCTCCTGTCTGATAGCACTCCTCTGTGCTCTCTCCTGTCTGATAGTACTCCTCTGTGCTCTCTCCGGTCTGATAGTACTCCTCTGTGCTCTCTCCTGTCTGATAGTACTCCTCTGTGCTCTCCCCTATCTGATATTACTACTCTGTACTTTCTCCAGGCTGATAGTGCTCCTCTGTGCTCCTTCCTGTCTGATAGCACTCATCTGTGATCTTTCCTGTCTGATAGTATTCCTCTGTGCTCTCTCCTGTCTGATAGTACTCTTCTGTGCTCTCTCCTGTCTGATAGTACTCCTCTGTGCTCTCTCCTGTCTTATAGGACTCCTCTGTGCTCTCTCCTGTCTGATAGGACTCCTCTGTGCTCTCTCCTGTCTGATAGGACTCCTCTGTGCTCTCTCCTGTCTGATAGTACTCCTCTGTGCTCTCTCCGGTCTGATAGTACTCCTCTGTGCTCTCTCCTGTCTGATAGTACTCCTCTGTGCTCTCCCCTATCTGATATTACTACTCTGTACTTTCTCCAGGCTGATAGTGCTCCTCTGTGCTACTTCCTGTCTGATAGGACTCCTCTGTGCTCTCTCCTGTCTGATAGTACTCCTCTGTGTTCTCTTCTATCTGATATTACTCCTCTGTACTTTCTCCTGTCTGATAGCACTCCTCTGTGCTCTCTCCTGTCTGATAGTACTCCTCTTTGCCCTGTCTGATAGGACTCCCCTGTGTTCTCTCCTGTCTGATAATACTCCTATGTGCTCTCTCCTGTCTCATAGTACTCCTCTGTGCTCTCTCCTGTCTGATAGGACTCCTCTGTGCTCTCTCCTGTCTGATAGTACTCCTCTGTGCTCTCTCCTATCTGATATTACTACTCTGTACTTTCTCCAGTCTGATAGTGCTCCTCTGTGCTCTCTCCTGTCAGATAGGACCCCTCTATGCTGTTTCCTGTCTGATAGGACTCCTCTGTGCTCTCTCCTGTCTGATAGTACTTCTCTATGCTGTCTCCTATCTGATATTACTCCTCTGTACTTTTTCCTGTCTGATAGTACTCCTCTGTGCTCTGTCCTATCTGATATTACTCATCTGGAAGGACAATGTGGAAAAAAAAACGGGTATAGTGGAGGCGCTGCTCAGAAGGCGGAATTACAGGATAGACTCAGGCGGTGCAGGACAACAAAATTTTATTAAGAATGTTTAGGACAACGCATTGAGGACAATTCCTTCCCTAGCACTTCTACACTGAACAACAATGAAGTTCGGGGTAAGTCAGAGACCATATAACACTATGAATATCCTATAAGTTGTTAACCACACTGAACACCAATGATCCTTGGTGTGTCCGAAACTGGGCAGCACCAAGAACTAACTCCTCAATGTTCACAACCCTCAAGCTGTACATATATACATAACACATCATATATACATAGACTCTTTTCCTCTTTTGGTAGAACTACCTATGAACATGAACTATATAGGTACTTGATTTTATCCTCTACTTTTGTATTATAATTTTCTTAGACCTTGATTTTATTTATTATTTATTTGTCTTTTACTATATGAAACTACCTCTGGATCCATTTGATTTTTACATTTGTGTTTTATGCATTCTATTCATATATTATATTAGTTCCTATATATTTTTTTCTTTTTGTAACATTGCTAATCTGCATACATGTATACCCTGGTCCTGTCTGTATATATCTGTATATGTCACCAATATGCATATATGTGTGCCTTGGTTCTGTTTATATACACCTATGTATACATATATGCCTATCCATATATCCATATGCACACGTTTGTTGATTTTGATCATCCCTTTTATATCCATTTGTGAGATTTCTCACACATCTGATGACATATATCTATACCATTTTTATGCATATTTATGCTTAAGATACATAGATATATCCTTTTTACTGTTTTAGAACTGCTAAGTGGACCTGAGGAAGGCATCAGCAGATGCCAAAACGCGTTGTCCTAAACATTCTTAATAAAATTTTGTTGTCCTGCACCACAGTAGTCTATCCTGTACTTCCGCCTTCTGAGCAGCACCTCCACTATACCCGTTTATTTTTTCCCACATTGTCCTTCCATATTGTATATCGGCTTCTAGCCTAGAAGCCCGATGCCGGTAGGAGTGCTGCAGCTCATCTAATACCAAGCACGTCGTCCATTACCTAAGGGCTGCACAGGCTCAAGTGTGGCCCTACTAAGGTCGGTATATCACTGTTTGGTGTGGTGGAGGACACACATCAGTGAATATACCTACTCAGGGAGCGCCCCCTGTATCTCTTTTTTTTCTCCCTCATATTACTCATCTGTACTTTCTCCAGGCTGATAGTACTCCTCTGTGCTCTCTCCTGTCCTACCACCTCTATTTTCGGACTGGAAAGAACTACACAACTTCTTATGGAGCATACGGCAGCTGATAAGTACTGGAAGGATTAAGATTTGTAATTTGTTTAACTTTTTGGCACAAGTATATTTGAAAACATTTGTTTTCCACCAAAGTACTCCTTTAAATGGGACATTTTTAAGAGCATCCTGAATAGATCTTGTGAACGCAATATACCCTACGGAAATATACAAGTTTGAAAAAGTAAAAAACCATTGTGGTTAACCAAAACAGTTAGGGATGCGATAAATAAGAAAAAATAAGTGTCCAGACTACTGATACAAGAAGGTAGTGGGGAGGCACTAAGCATGAGAAGAATACATTCTGTAAAAAAAATTAAAATAAAAAACAAATTGGCAAAAATTGCAACAGAGAGAAAGAATGCCAAAAGGGTCCCTGCCTGCCCACATAAATTGATCTCTGTTTAAAAATGTATTAAAATTTTGTTATAACAAAGATACATTTAGTTAAATACAATTTTTTCCATCACTACTGTATCTTTATTATTATTATTTTTTAATGGTACCCCACGAAATTTTATTAAAAAAGGTGTCTCCAGAATAATAACTGCCTGAAAAAATGCCAAAGTTAAAAAAAAAAAACTAATAAAATTGGCGCTATGGGGGGTCCAGGAGCGGCAAGCAGGTGAGTTAAATCGGTGCTGGGGGAGGCGCGGCCTCAGCATCTCCCGCAGCCCGCTAGCTGCCTCATGGCGGCATGTGGACCGCCCGCCACCCGCACACTACAATTGTCTATGCCCTTGGGACAGGTTGCGGCAGCTGTCCAGTTCTCTGCATGGTTGCCCGTTAGATGGTCCTGTCAGCTTGTCTGCTATCGTTAATCTAAAGTATAGTGCAATGCTCTGCGGAGGGTTGTTTCAATATAACGTTTGCTGTATACAGTGTGGTGCAATGCTCTGCAAAGAGTCGTTTCAATATAACTTGCTGTGTGCTGCGGTGCTCTGCGAGGTATATGGTGCCCTTGCAGTATATGGTACAGTGTAATGCTCTGCAAAGGGTCTTGTTACAATATAACATGTACTGTATAACAGTATAGTGCAGTGCTCTGCAGGCGGTCTCGATACAATATAGTATACATGATATACAGTTATGGTGCAGTGCTCTGCAGATGGTCTTGTTACAATATAGTATACATGATATATAGTTATGGTGCAATGCTCTGCAGATGGTCTTGTTACAATATAGTATACATGATATATAGCTATGGTGCTATGCTCTGCAGATGGTCTTGTTACAAAATAATATATACTATATACAGTATAGTGCAATACTCTGCAGATGGTCTCATTACAAACAAACTTTATACAGTTAGTGCAATGCTCTGCAGATAACTAAATTAGACTAAATTGACCCACTAAGGGGCACAAAAGGCCAACTACAACTATTATCCAAACCCTAGGGCTGTAGCCCAGGGTGCAAAACACCTCTTGTTATTCCCCTTATAAAATATAACTTTTATTATGTTCAATGAATAAAAGATAATCCCAGAAGAAATGATTTAAAAATTATGTGCTGAGAGGGATAATTCCGGTACAAGTGGGATCTAAAGACCTCCACACTAAAGGTTCTGCAGCAACCTCTAATCCACTCTCAAACACAGCTTTAAAAACACTATATTGCCGCCTCTACATGTTTCGCTGTCTCCACAGCGTTTTCAAGAGGCAAGACAGTGGCAACAACAGTCCAAAATGGCGGAAGGGGCTATTTATAGATGCCCTTCTTACATCATCAATAGTGGACCTACTATTCCACCTATTGGAATCATGATACCATATCCACCAATCACTAGAATATATTCCATATCACTTCCTGGGTTGAGTTTATATCCTGGTCCAATAGTAATCCACCTTGCATACTTACGATCCGTCCCCCGTCAGTCATGTGTGTTTACCTCATATCATAGCATCCTCATTGGCTATTTCGTCATCACCCGGCGCAGCGCATACTCTCTCGCATTATGTCTAGCGTTCCTATCTTCCTGCCGGCATTTGGGCAGCATTGCGCACGCGCCGAATGCCGCTCGGGCTTTCGCGCATGCGCCCGCACTTCTAATATGTCAGGACTCACTGGTCCCATTGCGCATGCCCAGGAACTTGTATTATAGCGAAGTTCACTAACTCCATTGCGCCTGCGTGGGGACTTACGCTCCTATATAGTTAAGTTCCACCAGTGGTTCTTATATATAAGTACTGGTATAAGCATCATTATATTCCCCTATTAGTCATTACGTATAATAAAGAATATAGCAATATATAGTGGTGCTGTCTTATCAGTGAATTGGATAACAATGCTATCAATAGTCATATGCACCTTAGATGTTAAATACAATTATTAATGTTTCAGTGTTAAAAGTGACAATCAATTAATTGGTTAACTTAAGAGTGAAAATATATATATGAATATTTATCCCAATTCTTACTATCAATAGAAATGGATATACCGATCTATGGATAAATACACCTTTTCATAGTGACTAAATTATCAATAGGTGGCTGTTACTACCTATTGTGTCCTGAATAATACCCCCCTAATAAAGTAGTAATAATATTAATAAAAATAATAGCCTCATGTGAAAACCTTATACATAAAAGATGCATATAATTATTGTTATTCAAATCCCATTTATTTTCTATTTGTTTCCTCCAATCTTCCAAGGAGGTATATATATATACACACATATACAGAAGAGGGGACCATTTGCGTATCAATCCTAATTATCACAAGGACCATCAATGGATGAAGACTAAATCAATAATAATATTACATTATCAATCTGCAGGGACCAATTCATAAAAAGGTAAGTATATTCGGAATATATCTATAATCTTGTCCAGATCACGTTCTAGATTAGTCACCATATAGGACTGATTAAACTACACTGGGAAATAATTAGTGAAAGATAAATTTTACAAATTACAAGAATGCTGCAAACGAAAAGCCCTCATTCAAACCCTTTGGTGTTTGACTATGTAGCCTCCAAATCCATTTTGCCTCCTCCCGTAGGAGGAGGTTATCAATATTGCCCTTTCATGGGCCCAGTTTCAACTGGCATAAACCCACAAATTGTAGATCCTTAATGCGACCACCATGCATCGCCCTCATGTGTCTCGAGACCGGTGTGTCTCGTTCTGTCATGATAGAGCTCAGGTGCTGTGAAATTCGTTTACAAAATTCCTGTATCGTCTTGCCCACATACCACTTGGGGCAGGGGCATTGGGCAATGTAAATGATATTACGGGTACTAGAGTTTATGAACAGCCTAATATCATATTGGCGACCATCCACAGGGTTACTTACTATCTTCGTCTTCCTTATCTGTGGGCAGAAGCTACAATGTCCGCAGGGATGGCATCCTACCGTTGTGTTTCTCAGCCATCCTTCTTCTCTCATGGTGGGCATCAGATGGCTATGTACTAATTGGTCTTTAATACTTGGACCTTTCCTAAAGGTGACACTAGGGATGCTTCCGACTACCTCTGCTAGATCTTGATCACGGGTTAGAAGATGCAAATGTCGGCGTAATATTGCCATCACCTGGTCCGTATGCCCATCATATGTTCCAATACATCTCACTTTCTTAGACGTATCCGCCATTCTAGTTGTGGTTAACAAGGTGTTCCTATCTGACTCACACGCTCTCTTATAAGCCCTCTTGAGATGTTCATTGAACATAATAAAAGTTATATTTTATAAGGGGAATAACAAGAGGTGTTTTGCACCCTGGGCTACGGCCCTAGGGTTTGGATAATAGATGCTCTGCAGATGGGATGGTTTCAATATAACATACTATATAGGGCATAGTGCAATGCTCTGCAGAGGGTCTTTACAGTTAGCATGTGCAGTGTGGTGCAGTGCTCTGCGAGGGGTGTCATTGCAACACAGGGTGGCATGTACTCTGTTTGGTGTGGTGCAATACTCTGCAGAGGATCTCATTGCAGGGTAGAATATGCTGTGTGTGGTGGTGCAATGCTCTGTATAGCATACGGTATACAGTAGGGCGCAATGCTCTGTAGAGATATAACATTGGCTACATCTAATTAAATCATAGTATACACAGTGTAATACTCGTTATTTGCACGGTCATGGTATCCATATGGTTTATACGCTTGGTTTATAATGGGCATACACGCATTACTGGTACAAGGTGCACACGGGTAGAGCATCTTCACGGTTTGATAACTCCATGAGTTTCTTATCGTCCGTACTCTCATGGTTAATTCATACGCTTATGGCACACTGCTCGTACGTGCATAGTATGTATACAGTTTCATGTGCTAATATCATTATACGGTACATATACTCACTGACGATATATTTATAGCATTTATTCTGTGCAAACTCGTTTATGCTGTTCACCTCATGGTTATTCTCTCACTCGCTGGTGTGTTACACGGTCCACAAACTTGGCATTTATGCTGTTCATATATTCTTGGCATGTTCATGGTCTTAGGTTCTTTCTATCCATGTTACGCTCATATTCAACAGGTGAGGACTTCCAAGGGGCGGTGAGGGATATCGGCGCTGACCAGGAACGTTCCTGGTCAGCGCCGATATGCCTCATCGCCCCTTGGAAGTCCTCACCTGTTGAATATTGCCTAGGTTGGGGAGGCTGCAGACCAGACTTGTTCTCTCATTCACGCAGACCATTGTTGTGTGTGAGTTCACACAACAGCCTTCGGTAAGGGTTTTTTACTATTACTATTTGGACCCTGGAGTAGCGGTTTTACGCTATGGAGCGCTCTTCCATCTTGTTTTATGTTACGTTCATGGCAGTCAAACACCTCGTACTTATCACTGGTTCATACACTCAAAGTGTCATTCAGTTCATATGTTAATGGTATTTCATACTTGTTACGGCAGTATACTGCCTAGGGCAATTATACGGTTCATACACTCATGGCAATTAGTGGTCACGAGCTCACGGTTCTCAAGTTGTTCACATGTTCACCGCATTCATACATGCAGGGTTCATACGATTTATACGCTCATGGCAGTTATATTGGTCACATGGTCATAGTTTTGTGGTTCACACGTTCACCGCATTCATACACGCAGGGTTCATACGGTTCATACGCTCATGGCAGTTATATTGGTTACATGGTCATGGTTTTTTTGTTCACACGTTCACCACATTCATACACACAGGTTTCATACGGTTCTCACACATAGTGTAATGCTGTTACGTGCGGTTGTGGCCACGCCCTCATAGCATGTTTACAGCATTATACTGCTCATAGTACTCATACCTCATAGCGTCATACCAAATATTAATTCATAGCACTCATGCCGCACATATGCTTGACGGTTATACTGCACAGGTACTTGTAGCATTTATACTGCACATACACATGGCCTACATCAGGCCCATACGCTCAGAGCATTGATACCTCAAGTATACTCATAGCATTATACTGCTCATGGTATCATACCACTATACACTCATAGCATTTATACCACATATACGCTCGTTGTATTCATACCACAGACCTGTTCACGTCATGTATATTGTACATATAATTGGAGCAATACACTACACGGACATTCGTAGCATTCATTCTGTACATACAATGGTAGTGTTTATTCTGCTGACACGTTGTAGTACTTATTCTGTGTACATGTAGCATTCATTCTGTTATGTTCTCTGCACTAACATCCATAGCGTTTACTGCACATGGGTAATGGTATTTATTCTGCATGTTCATCCATAGCGTCTACACTACACACATGCTCCCGTAGCTTTCACTGTACGTATGTTCATAGCATTCATTCTGTGTATTAATATATAGTCTTTATACGGAAAGTTCACTCAGGTTTGTCAGAATGTTGCCCTATTGCCTGACTCCTCTTCAGGTTAAGGGGTCAATGTCGGTTGCTACTGACTCGTTCAGAGCAATCGCATTGTTGTTTATTGTCATGACCTGACACGTTCTCAGGTCAGATACAACCTCCTCTGTTGTATTTCACGACTACGTTATCAGTTAGTTATAGTACACATATTCAATTATCCGGCACAGGTACTCATTCAAAGGGTGGTCATCATTTTAGTGGCACTAATCCGCTGTTCAATACCCGGTCACCTGACCGTTGCTATTGACTCGTTTTCAGAGCAATTTTGTCGTTTGTGTATTTGTTATGACCTGACACGTTTTCAGATCAGATACAACCTCGTCTGTTGTATTTCTCGATTACGTTATTTCGTTATAGTACACTGATTCAACTATCCGGCATAGTTGCACGTTACACTCATAGTCTGGTAGTCTGGTTTCGTTCATAGCTTTATTTTGTTGTACTGCACATGGGTAATAGTTTTTCTGCATTTCCATCCTTAGAGTCTACACTACACATATGCTCCCGTAGCTTTACTGTACTCATGCTCATAGCTTTCATACTGCATATTCGTGCACAGTGTTTATACGGAAAGCTTATACAGCTTTGTTAGGATGTTACCCTATTTGCCTGACTTCTTCAGCTTAAGGGGTTAATGTCGTTTGCTACCGACGAATTTTCAGAGCAATTAAATTGTGGTTTATTGTCATGACCTGACACGTTCTCAGGGCAGATACAACCTCCTCCGCGGTATTTCACGACCACGTTATCAGTTACTTATAGTAGACATATTCAACTATCCGGCATAGTTGCACGTTGTCTTTTATCTTTTTAGATATATATTGTTTCCACTCTATTTTCTAGGCGTGTATGAGGTACTCATAATGGTGTTAGAGCATAAATTCATAACGTTCCATACATTTTCACGGTACTTACGCTCCCAGCTTGTGTATGATACATGCACCAGTACACAGCATTGTTGCATACTACCATAGTTGCATGCGGGTAGGTTATTATGTGCATTCGTTCCTAGTGTTGAATAGCAGTTGCACCTCTGGCTGTACATATATTTACAATACACGATTACAGTATTCATATTGTGCTTACATTCATAGCAGATATATCGAGCACATATTCTTAAACCTCCCACGTCTGCAGGGGGGATGCACCACATAGGTTATTGTTACAGACATGTCTCAGAGCAATAACATATTGAGTAGCGACTTGTAGTTGGGTATACTGTTAGCAGGTTATGCTGTACATACAGTTAACATGTTTCATGAGGTGCATACAGTGGATGTAGGTCATTTGGTTAGGGTATTGGACACAATTGGTCCTTTTTGTTACTGACACGCCTTCAGAGCAACACGCCAGCTTCATACAGGTTTCTTGTCAGGAATACTCATGATGTTACCCTGCTGCCTGACTCCTCTTCAGGTTAAAGGTAATTTCAGTTGCTACTGACTCGTTTTCAGAGCAATTTTGTTGTTTGTTATATTTGTTATGACCTGACACGTTTTCAGGTCAGATACAACCTCGTCTGTTGTATTTCTCGATTACGTTATCATTTCGTTATAGTACACAGATTCAACTATCCGGCATAGTTGCACGTTCTCTTTTAAGGAGGGCTAGCATTTAATTGCAGATATATTGTGTATTTAATACACAGTTACATGACTCATTTCTTTAGGATCAGGGATTGAATCGTGGTTACTGCTGTCTCATTTCAGAGCAATTGGTTTTGACGTGGTGTGGAGGTAATCTGACATGTTTCAGATAGCATATAATCTCACTATGGCATTTCACACTTACGTATTTGGAAAAAAAAAAGTGGTTTACAAAGACCTGTTACTTTTACAGGCACGATGATTTCACAAAGACCTGTCATGTCTACAGGCTCAATGGTTTCGCGGGGACCTGTGACGGGTTCAGGCACGATGGTGTCACAAAGACCTGTCAGGTCTACAGGCATGATGTTTCACCTAAACACTGGTCACGTCTGCAGGTACGTTGCTCACGCAGGGAGCTGTCATCTGCAATGGGTCATCACTCCCAAGTCCAGTTGGGTCAGTACATTGGCTAGTGAGGTATGTCTGTTGTTACAGTCTCAATCAGGTAAGGTGCCTTTGTGAACCTTGTCAGGCGACATGACCCACACGGTCTATCAGGTAGATAGGTATTTCTTGTCATTTACCTGTCAGTTTAGTTTTTGCCTCTTAAAAAGCAGGGGATAGGTGCTTGTCAGACCTGCCATGAAGTTAGCCTTTCCGTGTCCATTTGAAGTAATGTCACAAGTAGAGATGGTAATAGGTATAGTTCAGTTAGTATATTTGGCAGGGCATGTTATCATTCTCAGGTCATTACTTTACAGATGGACGTTACTACCACGGTTTCCAAGGTATGGTTACCACCTCTAGTAGTCACTAGTTGATCGGGGCTACCCTTTCAGCATACTAGGTATAGTCTACTTCGGGTATGTGAAGATTGATGCTGGGTGTAGGATGTGTTATTTCAGGAATTGTATTTATCCTAGCATGGTTGCTTTTTGCCCTCTATAGGCGTTTCCTCATTGCGCGGTTATGGCACAACTCAGACCGCTATGCTAGGGTAAGATCTTGTATAGGTATGTAGGCAATCTTTCCTGTCACTAGTGCATGCATGGAGCCTGAGCACAAGTATAAAGCCCGCAGGGCTGTATTTGTGCGAGGGGCGGAAGTAATTATCGCTCTCTGCACTTCCAGGTGGGGTTTATTGGGAACAGGTGGGGGCGTGTGTATATAACTCCCCACTCTCCTACAGGGGCGGAGCACGTGTCATTTGTGGAACCCTCCCAACCCTCCCTTATTTTATTCCTTCACTATAGGGCATGCCCTCTATAGGCGTGCCCTCATTGCGCGGTCATGGCACAACTCAGATCGCTATGCTAGGGTAAGATCTTGTATAGGTATGTAGGAAATCTTTCCTGTCACTAGTACATGTATGGAGCCTGAGCACAAGACCAGTTATCCCCTTCTGATCTCTTGCCCATAATATTGATTTGTCCATACTATGTAAATACTACTGTCTTGAACCACTTTATTCACTATTATAGTGTTGTTTTCTAATAAATATATTGCATATGAAATATGTTGTTCTTGATTTCTATGGCTTTTCCCTAACATATTTCCCCTTACCTTAGATTAGTAACGTCTCCACAATTTACATCTATGCACTCCTTAAAAACCACTTAAGCAAGATGGCAGCTCCCATAATAATGCACCAAAAATGTAATAAAAAATATTGCAATCAGAAAATCCATTCTTGGCTTTAACTTTTAATTTAAACACTGTATTAAAAACCTGAACATGTGAACAAAGCATTTATTTAAATATAATTTATTTAAAATAATAGACTTTTAAATATCAACTAGAGCTGTTCGAGAAATTATATATTTTTTTCTATTCTTCTGTTGCTTTGCTAAAGAAGTTTAAATATAATATTTAAAAAATAAGACGATATTGTTGTTTGTTCATATGATCTACTTATGGTAATGAAACTGAATACTCCATACAAGTACAGACAATTATCTCTATACAGCTTTTGTATGTACTGACTTCACCAAGTTTGTTAATACAGTAGTCCCACAGACAGGACACGCTTCCCCTGCACACCGGTGACGTCTGCCTAATGAACAGATCAGGGGGTTTAGTTACTATGGACACCATCACTACTTTTTGTACCTTTTTATCTCCGTGGAAACGAGATGCTTCTAATCTATTTATTCTCAGAACTATTCGCGACACACACTCACACATCGCCAGGAACCAGGATGCATACAAGGAGGGGACTTTAAGCAGGAGAAGTTCCTTTATCTCTGTCTATTTTTCTCAATTACCCTTGAAGAGCTCACTGGCAGTGCTTAAGTTTTTATAGTGAGCTTGTAAAACTCTGAGCATGAGAGGTGAGCAGTCATACAGTGAACAGAACATGAACTCGCAGAAACAAGAGCCCATATAACAAACCTGCTGTTCTTCAAGGCTTAAGTACAACGTCTTCAGGAACTGGAACAAACTTGAAGCCCTGTAGATAGATCAAAGAACAATATACACAGTTTTTGATGAATCCATGTTTAACTCATTATTGATTAAAGACATTGTCAGACCTTACACAGCTAGTCAACTACTACCTCTGGCTGGACGGCGTTCAACCCATTTGGTCACATATCCATCACTTCGTCCATGAGACTGACTCTTGGACTGACCAGGCAGTGGACTTTGGTGATCATCGCTAAGAATTCCTGATTTATTGATCAGCTATAATCTGCAAGGTGGACAATCTAAGAGTATAAAGAAGGCAGTGAAGATGAATGTCTCTATCCAAATGTCGTCTTCAGACAGCTATCATCCTGAGTCGGTGCTTATCCCAGTGCTCTTCTCACTCATTTTCCTCGTGGGCACAGTGGGTAACAGCCTGGTCCTGGCAGTTCTGTTAAGGAATGGCAAGATAAACAACACCACCAATCTCTTCATTCTGAATTTAGGAGTTGCAGACCTTTGCTTTATCATATTCTGCGTACCCTTTCAAGCTACCATTTACACCCTGGACAGTTGGGTATTTGGCCCCTTTATGTGCAAAGCTGTGCACTTTTTCATATATCTCACCATGTATGCCTCCAGCTTCACCCTGACTACTGTGTCACTGGACAGGTAAGAACATTTCATATTGTGGATTTGATGGTCCTTGTAGTAATGTGTTAAATCACTATTGGGTGCAGAATATAATCCCCCTTTGCTTAGTTAGGCTAAAACTACTCACAGACTGTATGTATCCAGCTACAGCTGCAGTCTAGACAGCGTTTCTCTAAGCCATGAACTCTGGAAAGAGAAGAGTTAAAACAATATTCTAGTGAGAAGCATGAGCTGTAGTTGTCTATGGCTATTGCTGTTGAAAGTATTAGCTTATGGTGACAATAGCAAAAACTGAAAAATCTCCCTGCAAAAACTGAAGTCCGGATTTGATATGGCTGTTGTCGCATTATTTTCCCCCTTTACGTTTCATATTTTTACATATTTTTTTAATGTATTTATTCTATATTCCTACAATTACTCATTATTCATCACATATTTTATTCACATCCTAAGGCTAATTTTATTTTGCTTTTACCGTTGTTCATTTTACACATATTTTTATACATATTGACATATACCCTCAGAACCTATTTTTAAATAATTATCATCCAAATGTTTTTATTACTTGATGAAGAGGGGGTTACCCTCGAAACGCGTCATCTTTATTTTTTTTATTTTTGCCCCAATAAAAGTGATCCATCTCTGGATCTTTTACAAGAAACTCAGTGACTCTGATGTTTGAGCTAGCAGCACCTGGAACCGATGGTCTATTTTCCCTATTTTCTTCTACTTACTATACTGGACAGATTCCTCTGATTCCTGGAGACCTTCTGGCTGAGCAGCAGGCTACATCAATATATCTCTATATTGGGGTGATATGCTTTATTTCTTCTGTTACAAGGTGAGTGGCCACCTATAAGGGGCAATAATAACTGACTACTTGTTAGCCACCAAATCCTTGGGTAATACACGAGGCACCGTATGCGGTCTTCCTTCTGACCGAATTAATGTATATTCATAAAAAACCTGCAAAAGGAAAGAGGTCAAACACGGTTGCAAATGTGTATTTGCAGCAAGACCTTGCTGTAAAATGTGCCAAAATTTGGTTTGTACATGCACTGGCCCTCATTTACTAAGAGTGGAGTGTAGGTTTCTTTGTGGGTTTTAATTCCCTACAATTTTTTTTCCATGGTATTTACTAAGGTTCCCTACATTTTCCACTTTCCATACATTTAGCTTTTTTTACACATGCTCTGATCTGTCTGTTTTTTTCCTCAGCTCAAATCCACCACATTTAATGGGGAAACCTTAGCGAATATGTTGGGTTTTTGTGAAAATGTCGGGAACACGCCCCTTTCCGGAGACCACGCCCCCGTTTCCCAGCAGCCACGCCCCTTTTGGGTTTTCTTAGCAAAATGGAGAGTTAGTCTGTTTTTTTTTTCAATTCTGGCGCAAATTCTGGCGCAAAATCTGGCACAGACAGAATTTCTGGCGCAATGCGACATAATCTGGTGCACAACCCGACAAAACATGTCGGGTTTGCAATAGAAAATGAGGGCCATTGTGTATATATGTTGTAGATACTTTAGATAGGACTTGATAGGAAAGGGACATGGCCATCAGTTTGCCACACTTGCACAAAAATGTTGGTATAGAATTCTGGGGCAAAGTAGCCAACTTTAATATGGCAGCAGGTGTAGACCCACTATTCTACCTAACCAGGTTGAGTGACACCCAGTAGTGGAGTCTAAGTATTCTCTAAGTTTTCATCTTTTATTTTAATCCAGGATGTGGAATCTGGAGTGAGTGGTCTCAATTGAAAGGTCTTTATAAGTCAATTGGTGCCAAAAAGTTAAACAGATTTGTAAATTACTTCTATTAAAAAATCTTTACCCTTCATGATCTTTTTAGTGGCTGTATGCTACCGAGGAAATTCTGTTCTTTTTGAATTTCTGTTTTGTCTTGTCCACAGTGCTCTCTGCTGACACCTCTGTCCATGTCAGGAACCGTCCAGAGTAGCATAGGTTTGCTATGGGGATTTTCTCCTGCTCTGGACAGTTCCTGAAATGGACATCAGGTGTCAGCAAAGAGCACTGTGGACAAGACAAAAAATTAAAAAAGAACGGAATTTCCTCTGTAGCATACAGCTGTTAAAAGTACAGGAAGGGTAAAGATTTTTTTAATAGAAGTAATTTACAAATCTGTTTAACTTTCTGGCACCAGTTCATTAAAAAAAAAAAAAAAAAAAGGTTTTCCACCGGAGTACCCCTTTAACCCCTTAAGGACGCAGGACGTAAATGTACGTCCTGGTGAGGTGGTACTTAACGCACCAGGACATACATTTACGTCCTAAGCATAACCGCGGGCATCGGAGCGATGCCCGTGTCATGCGCGGCTGATCCCGGCTGCTGATCGCAGCCAGGGACCCGCCGGCAATGGCCGACGCCCGCGAGATCGCGAGTCCGCCATTAACCCCTCAGGTGCCGGGATCAATACAGATCCCGGCATCTGCGGCAGTTCGCGATTTAAATGAACGATCGGATCGCCCGCAGCGCTGCTGCGGGGATCCGATCATTCATAACGCCGCACTGAGGTCCCCTCTCCTTCCTCCGTGCGGCTCCCGGCGTCTCCTGCTCTGGTCTGTGATCGAGCAGACCAGAGCAGGAGATGACCGATAATACTGATCTGTTCTATGTCCTATACATAGAACAGATCAGTATTAACAATCATGGTATTGCTATGAATAGTCCCCTATGGGGGCTATTCAAGTGTAAAAAAAAATGTAAAAAAATGTAAAAGTAAAAGTAAAAAAAAAGTGAAAAATCCCCTCCCCCAATAAAAAAGTAAAACGTCCGTTTTTCCTATTTTACCCCCAAAAAGCGTAAAAAACATTTTTTATAGACATATTTGGTATCGCCACGTGCGTAAATGTCCGAACTATTAAAATAAAATGTTAATGATCCCGTACGGTGAACGGCATGAACGAAAAAAATTAAAAAATGTCCAAAATTCCTACTTTTTTAATACATTTTATTAAAAAAAAATTATAAAAAATGTATTAAAAGTTTTTTATATGCAAATGTGGTATCAAAAAAAAGTACAGATCATGGCGCAAAAAATGAGCCCACATACCGCCACTTAAACGGAAAAATAAAAAAGTTAGAGGTCATCAAAATAAAGGGATTATAAACGTACTAATTTGGTTAAAAAGTTTGTGATTTTTTTTAAGCGCAATATTAATATAAAAGTATGTAATAATGGGTATCATTTTAATCGTATTGACCCTCAGAATAAAGAACACATGCCATTTTTACCAGAAATTGTACGGCGTGAAAACAAAACCTTCCAAAATTAGCAAAATTGCGTTTTTTGTTTTAATTTCCCCACAAAAATAGTGTTTTTTGTTGCGCCATACATTTTATGATATAATGAGTGATGTCATTACAAAGGACAACTGGTCGTGCAAAAAACAAGCCCTCATACTAGTCTGTGGATGAAAATATAAAAAAGTTATGATTTTTAGAAGGCGAGGAGGAAAAAATGAAAACGTAAAAATTAAATTGTCTGAGTCCTTAAGGCCAAAATGGGCTGAGTCCTTAAGGGGTTAAAGTAGCGGCTGGTCCAGTAAACAAGGTGGCACTGGTGCGTGACATCAAAGGGTCAACCGAAGGCAAGTTATGGTCCTGGCAAGGGTTGTGGGTAGGCAGCAAGGTTCACAGTCAGATGCAGGCAGAAGCGTTATGAGGGTCAGCATAGTACAAAGCAGTCAGACAATGAAGATATATATATATATATATATATATATATATATAGAGAGAGAGAGAGAGAGAGAGAGAGAGAGAGAGAGAGAGAGAGAGAGAGAGAGAGAGAGAGAGAGAGAGAGACAACAAATCTATATCCAGATCATAGGCTCAGGTCATGCTTAGAATAACAGGTCAGATTCGGGAATATCTTAGCTAATGATAAACAACACCCCCAGGCACTTGGGAGTGGGTGAAGCAGCCTTAAGAAGGTTGTGCCAGGCAGGAATATGTGAAGAATATATTTAAGTAGGAAGGAGAGAAGAGCGGAAGCTGCAAATAGTAGGGGGGTAAGCAGGAAGAGGACAGAAGTAGGGAGCACAGGACAAATGACACGCTCTCCATTGTGCCTATTAATCAGATACCCACAGTGTGTTCTAATTTTTTTCAACAACTGAAAATCTGCAGGGTATATTAGATGTATAAATTGTGATATCTATCACCATATGGCCTCATTTGAACATCCATACAAGGAACGTCACATTGCCTGGTCTGGCGTGCCAAGGCCATAGACTAGTGGTTTTCAACTGGGCTGGGGAAGTTGTCTACATGACCAGCTAATCTCACAGCATCTTTCCTCTGGGATGCGCACAATGTGTAGCACACTCTAGTGGCTGCAGGAATAAGCTGTCTTTGGGCTAGAACTAGAAGAAGATGGCAAGCTACCTTTGGTGGGGTCCTACCTACAAGAAAAACTACCTTCAAGGGGTCCTACATTCAGAAGGCAGACTAACTATAGGGAAGTCCTACCTTCAGGGGCAAAATACCTGGGGGGGGGGCTACAAACAGGAGGGGCTCAACCTACAGAGGTGTCCCTACATACAGAAGACAAACTAGCTACAGGGGGAAAGCTACCATCTTACTTTCAGGGGAAAAGCTGTCTTCAGGTGGGTCCTACATACAGGAAGCAAACTACATACACGTGGCTTGAGGAACTGCCCAGTCGGCACGAAACTGCGCTGTCCCAGCCATAGGAGGGGGGCCTCCTGTACCTCCCTTCCCCAAGATGGACTGTGTCATGATCTGCTTTTTGGAATAAAGTCCACGCATTCTACAGCAGTGGTGAGTTGCCGAGTCTTTTCTTCTGCTTTGCTTTACTTATCGTATTCACGCAATACTCAGAGCACCACCTAGCTGTACAGCGGGGATCTGGAACACCTGTCTCCTCTTTTAGCCAGTTGTTGCACTTCTCAGGGTACTAGTAGTTCTGGATGAATAGGACTCTTCTATGTTGTGTTTTACACACAAATGGGTTCTAACTTGAGGGGGGAAACTACCATCAGGGGGGTCCTACATTTAGGGAACACATTACCTATAGGGCCGTTCTATCTACAGGAATGTCTCTACATACAGAAGGCAAACTACCTATTGGAGGTAATCTTCCTTTGGGTGAGGGGGGGGGGGGGGGTCCTACTTTCAGAGAGAAATCTGCCTTCAGGGGTGTCCTACATACAAAGGGACAATTCCCTGCAGGAGCAAGCTTCCCCCAGACTGACTGATGCAAACCTGGAAAAGTAGTTGGGAGTAGTATTACCAACAGCAGGTAACACCACATGCTTCACCTAAGAGAAGCAGGTGCAACCATTATGTTGGGTTGAGATATTTAAATCTTTGATTAAATATCGCTTGCTAATTTTTAAGTTTATAATTTTGTAGGGCATGCAATTTATTTCTATAAAATCCAAGTTGCCCTTGGCAGAAAATGTTTTCCCTATCAGTGTTGTATGCCCTTTATTGGTTGTTTTAATTTATATTTGATGTATGTTTTCAACATTCTATATAATTTTTTATGTGTTGGAGTAGCCCCATTTGCCACTGACCTGGGGTCAGTCCAAGGACAACACAAGTTAACATACTCAAATAACTAATTTTAATTTTGTATACAAGATATAAGCAGTCTTAAACGCTCAAAACATTAAGACACTTAAAAAATGAATGGGAGCAGCTCAGCTCACGTTCATGTCAATGGGAGCCGAGCTGCAATAATCCAGTGCCAATACTACACAATAACTTACGGCCATGGTCATTTTGTATGTGTGCCAGATCCAAAGCTTGCACGAACAGCTGATTGGCCCTGTCTCAGCCCCCTGCTGATCAGACATTGATGATCTATCCTGAGGACAGACCACCAATGTAAAAAGAACATTTATGATGAGAAGTGATAGAGAGCAATGAAGTCTACTCTACATCCACTGTACTGGGAAAGCTGACACAGAGATGGAGCCTTAAGAAGGGTAACCAAGGGGAAAATTACAGATTAGTCATTAAGTGGCTAGAAATAATGCTGCATCTCATGCAAACACAGAGGACGGCTTATCCTGAAAAGTCACCTTGCCTGACAAAACACCAGGGAACAGAATGGTAAGGCATGGTGAACTCCACTGAACAAAACAATTGTTACTAGAGAGATAAAATAACACTAGAGGAGTCTGACAGTGACGCTTACACAGAGCCAGTGCTAAACTATTTTACGCCCTAGACAAGTCCAGCTAATCGCAAAATCCCTCATTCCAATTTTTAAAAAAATTACCAACTTTGATTTTTAAACACAGGTTTGCAAAAGCTCTGGAGTTTAATACAGGATATAACTCAGGATCAATACAGTATAAGTAATATAATGTATGTACACAGTGACCCCACCAGCAGAATGGTGAGTACAGCTCTGGAGTATAATACAGGATATAACTCTGTGTGTGTCTGCTGTGTCTCCTGAGCTCCAGGGATTTCCACCTGTTCCACCTGGGGCCTGCTTCCTCCTCCCCAGGGAGGGAGTGGGTTTCCAGGCATGAGTGAGGGAGGCGAGGCCCAGGCTTCTGCTCCTCGGAATAGGCCGCAGGGGAGCAGTAGAAGCCAGCAAGCGGCCGGAACATCGGAGGATTTGGGGGTGAGGCGTTCCACCAGGAGTCGCAGCAATGCTGCTCCAACTCCCCCCACAGAGG
This sequence comes from Hyla sarda, assembly GCF_029499605.1. Taxonomy (NCBI): domain Eukaryota; kingdom Metazoa; phylum Chordata; class Amphibia; order Anura; family Hylidae; genus Hyla; species Hyla sarda. Next base: position 33,234,843 of record NC_079201.1, on the reverse strand, counting down.
CGAAAAACTCCAAGGTGGGATCCTCCTTGGGAAAGCTGGGTGCTGCCAGTGGAAAGCTGGGTTCGTCCGGAAGAAGGCAGAGTACTCACGGAGGTGAAGCCGACCTCAGTGAGGAAGGCTGGGGAGTGCTGAGGACCCGGGAGTCTATTTCCACCTATACCTCCCGGGTAAAAAGTCACCTCCGTGAGTATGAAGACGCCTGTAAGGCCATCAGGAGTCTCCGAGAGGAACTGCGGTGTGCCCGTGCCAGAGCCAAGGTTAGTCCTAAACGGAAAAAAACTGAGATCCAGTCAGAGATAAAAAGACTTATGGCTGACATGCAAGTTTTGGAGGAGAGGAGAGCAGCATTACTGGAGAAGAGTGGGCCATTTAAAGAAAAATTGGAAAATGAGGAGCGCTTCAGGGTGACAGAAGAAGAAAAAAATAAAAGGTTGATGGGGCTGCAACCTGAGAGCCAGGTGGATGATGCGGAGGAGATGGAGGAAGAACAACAGCCAGATCCACCTGGTGGCCTGCGGCAACAGCAGCAGGCCCCGTACAGTGGGCCCCCTGCACAGCAGCCAGCATTATCACCTGCCGACTCAGGAGAGGACAGTGACAGCAGCTACCAGGGAGGGGCGCTAATGGCCCAGATTCGTATGCTGGAATCCCCAGTGTGTCCTCAGAACCTGGTGTTTGGAGATGAGCTCCCAAATGAGGCACCTGGGGGTAAGAAGAAAAAGACCAAGCCAAAGCAGCAAGAAGTGGTGAGTTACATCTACACCCCCCTCCCTGTATACCCTGAGTCGGCCGCAGGGTCAGCTCATTGTGCAAGCCCCGTTACCCAGCCCAGCCCGTGTTCTGTGGTGGACTCGGTGCAAAGGTGCGGGGAGAGTACAGATACTAAAAGGGCGCAGAGCTCCATGCCTGTTTGCAGTAGCAGGGATGGAGCAGAGAAGGCATCGGCCGCAAGGCCGTACAGTGGGGGCGGCCCAGCGGTGGGCGGAGAGGCAGACTCCGGTGCTGTAGTTCGCTCCCCTGTGGGAGAGGGGGGTGACTCAGTGCCGGAGGTAGTAAAGGGCATAACAGACACTCCCAAAAGTGAAGAAAAACGTTTGTTTTGCATTGGTGCCGCTGATCCCATTGATCAGCGGCGCCATGAAAAGACTGGAGATGATGCTGATGAGGCGGAGGGCACTAATAAGAACAGGGCTGGGGCCTCCTCTAGACCGGGCAAGCATGCTGCCCGGTCCCTTAAAGGGCCAGCGGAGGTTGTCCCAGCCCCAGTGCCCCGTGATGCTGAGGCAAAACAGGAAAAAACATCATCATCATCATCCTCGTTTCCCGGATTTGCTATTTCTGGTCCAGCCAGTGTGAATGAGAAGGTAAATGGGGGTACGGGGTGTATGACTGGGGAGAGGATGGAGGTTAATGTTATTGGAGAAGGTGATTTTGCTGTTGCTGTAATTGGGGGTGGTGGTGATGGGACTACAGATGAGGCTATTGGAAACAATGTTGTTGGGGGAAGTGCTAATGTTGTTATTGAGGGTGGTGGGGATGTTGTCATTAGAAGTGGTGTAGGTGTAGGGTCTGGTCCGGTTGCCCCCCCAGTGGTGACAGATCATAGGAGTTATGCCAATGTCACTGCTGGGGGAAGTAGAATACTTTCCTCGTCTCCTGACTCTAGGGACGGTTTATTGCAGCGACGTCTCCTGGAAGCTCTGAAAAAGGGGGAAAGGTCGATTAATGTAGAGGGTAGAGCAGTTGATCTGTCCTTCTGGATAGAGAGACACGGTCTCTCTGCCTTCCGAGAGGAAAGAGGGGGCGATACTGTGTGGTCCCTCCCAACAGCCGGGGCAGGTAGTAACCGTAGGAATGTGGTCCGTCTTCGGTGGCAGGGTGAAGATATGTGTCCTTCAAGGACCAAAGTGGTTGAGCTCTTGCTAAAGATGGGCTTCAAGGCAGTTGATATCTTTGCCTTGATACATCCCTACGGTGCTCCTGAATTCGATATCAGTTTTGTTCGGCCAGAGGGGCTTGAGCTTTTCTGGTCGAATTATGAATTGGTAAAGAATGAGCCCGGCTGGCGAGACTTTGCCGTACAGGCATTGTCTCGTCAAAACGAAATCAAGAGAGTGACCGTTTTGACCCGTAACGAATCACTCTCTTGTGTTGACATTATCACCTGGTTAGGACGGTATGGCGAGGTAATGGGGGTCCCGCAGAAGAACAGGGACGAGTTTGGCATCTGGTCAGGAGCCTGGACGTTTTTGGTAAAACTTAAGCGTTCAGGAAATACAGTTACCCATATTCCATCCTCTGCCTTTCTCGGCAGGGATCGTATCCAGATTTTCTACCGGGGTCAGCCGAAGCTCTGTCACAGATGTGGTGACCCCACACACTTCAGTGCAAACTGTACGGTGCAGAAATGTGCCTTGTGTGGGGGTGTAGGCCATCTTGCCGCATCTTGTGCAGAGATTAGGTGTCACCTGTGTGGTGACTTAGGTCACCCATTCAGTCGTTGCCCTCGTTCTTTCGCTAATGCGGTCTTGTCCCCAGCGGGTGAAGATCACGAGCCGGAATCTGCTGGGGAGGGGACTAGCAGGGGTGGAGGAACTGAGGGGTCAGTGAGGAACAGCAAGAGAAAGACACCAGCCCAACTAAGACGTCTTGATAAACGCCAAAGGGATAGGGTGATGGGGAAAGCCCGGGTTACTGGGACGACCTCTCATTCTGTCCCAGAGGCCAACCTTGCTGCTGAGACCCCGAGGGATGGCGAGCTGAATGAGGAGGTCAGGAGGATCCAGAATGAGGAAGGTGCCATCTCCTCAGATAGCGTGGAGGAGGATGATATGGGATGGCAGAAGGAGACACGAAAGCGGGGTACAAGTAAAAAAAAAAAGGGAGATTTGAGATCTTCTCCCACCCTGGTCCAGGTGCCAAAGGAAGGCAAAACTGACTCCCCTCTGGTTGGCCTTTCCAATCGATTCCGACCCCTCAGGGACATCTCCTCCTCTTCTTCGGAAGGGGAGGATGAGGGGGAGGTGGCAGAGGGGCTTCCAGGGGGCGCCGAGTCCTCTTCCCCTGGGGAGGTTATGTCCTCGGGGGAAGGGACTGGCCTAGAATCCGGAGATGAGGAAAGTAAAACGACGTCTGGTGAGATGGACACTTCTATTTCTCTAAAGAGGGTGAAGAGTTCTTCTGATGTGGAGGGTGAGAAGGGGAGTGGGAAAAAGAAAGCTGTCTAACTCAATCACCCTTGATGGCGGCACCCTCTCCGTTGACTCTGGCATCCATTAATGTTGCCAGCATTAAGTCAGATACAGCTCGATTTGCGGCCTATGATTTTTTTGCCCATATTAATGCTGATATTTTATTTTTGCAGGAGACCAGGCTAACAGATATGTCATCTATCTACAAGGCTAAAAGAGAGTGGAGGAATGGGCCCTCCTACTGGTCTCTTGGGGCCGAGCCGTATAGCGGAGTGGCGGTCCTTTTTACCGCAGCGGTAGAATGCCGACGGGTTATCGAGTTAGAAATGGGGAGGTGCCTGATCTTAGATGTCCTCATGAGGGGACAAGAACTTCGCCTTATTAACATCTACGGCCCACAGTCTAAGTGGGACCGGAAGTGCCTCTTTATGAGGATCAAGCCCTATCTTTTTACAAGTCGGCAGGTGGTCTTTGGAGGGGACTTTAATGCTGTCACGAGGCCCCAAGACAGGGGAGGTGCCAGAGACAAGCTGACTTATGATAGCGTCGCCCTTAATAGCATAGCGAGTGAGGCTCGCCTGGTGGATGTCCACATCCGGCACACCCCAGGCCACGCGGGATTCACCTATCATAGGGGTAGTTGTAGGTCTAGGATAGACAGGTTTTATTTAAAGGAGGAAGCCGTCTCTTCAGCAGTGTCTGTTGTTGAGGTTGAGTTCTCCGATCACTGTTTAATTTTGTTTTCTCTGAATGTCACAGAGACCCCCCGGATGGGCAGAGGCTATTGGAAGCTGAATTCGTCTCTCTTGGAAGAAGCGGAGATAAGACAGTCCTTTGAGGATTTTCTTCAGAGCCAGATACCATTGCTGGGCCTTTGTAACAGTAAGTCAGAGTGGTGGGAGATCTTCAAGGAAAGGGTTGCGAGATTCTTCCGCCAGCTCTCGGGCCTCAGAAGCCTAAATAGGTACCGCTTGTACCAGGGCCTGAGGAAGAAACTAGAGAACCTTGTCTCGACTGGAGGTAGCCGAGAGGATATCTCCAGAGTGAAGTCCTTGCTGATGAAGTGCCAGTACGATAGGCACGCATCTTTGGTTTTTGAGAGGGATTACGGGAAGTACCGCTCGCCCGACCCTTACAGAAACTGCAAGATGTCAGTGAATAGTAAAATAGTCTCAGGACTGATTGATAGTACGGGATCCTTAAAAAGGTCCAGATCAGGGATCCTGGAGGTCGTCAGATCCTTCTACTCGCACCTCTTGGGAAGGAAGGATCTAGATCGAGATAAGGTATCAGCTTTCTTGGCTGAAACCATCCCTGAACCAGGAGTAGACCCCTCTCTTGACGTTTTGACAGAGATGATCAGGGAAGAGGAAGTCAGGACTGCTATTGATGGGCTTGCCCTCAAGAAGTCACCCGGTCCGGATGGCTTAACATCTGAGTTCTATAAGACCTTTAAGGACACTTTGGTTCCCCTCTTGACTGCGGTTTTTAATGAGTGTCTATCCTCGGGCACTCTGCCAAAGTCAATGAGGAGGTCAGCACTGATCATCCTGTCAAAGGGTAAAGACCCGTCCCACATTGAGAATTGGCGTCCCATAGCACTTCTCAATGCGGACAGAAAGATTCTGGCAAAAGTGCTGTTTAACCGGTTGGTGGAGTTTGCACCCCGGCTCCTTTCGGGGGCTCAGCATTGCTCTGTTCCGGGCCGCAGTACATTCAGTGCTGTGCTCAGTGTCCGAGAGGCTGTGGAGCAGGGTAGGGCTGGCCACTGGAAGGGGTACTTGCTGTCCTTGGATCAGGCAAAAGCGTTTGATCGGGTTAACCATGAGTACCTCTGGTCTGTCCTTCTGAGATATGGCCTGCCAGGGGGTTTTGTTGATTGGCTTAAGACCTTGTATGTAGGGGCAGAGAGTTTCCCGCTTGTGAATGGTTGGATTGGCCGCTCTTTTGAGGTTGGGTCTGGTGTCCGTCAGGGTTGTCCTTTGAGCCCTTTGCTGTACGTGTTTGCAATCGATCCTTTCCTTAGAAGGATTGGTTGTGGACCGTTGGCGGGGGTGAGAATGGACCTGGCGGTGACGGATTCGGCTCTGAGGGTGGTAGCGTACGCTGATGATATCACCGTGTTTGTCTCCTCACAAGAGGAGGGCAGATGGTTGATGTCAGAGGTGGACCGCTACTCGGAGGTATCCGGGTCCAAGATCAATCAGGATAAGTGTGAGAGTCTCTGGCTGGGAGGGGGAGATCCTGATTTTAATCTCCCGGACGCCCTTCCAGAGCCCCAGGAATCCGCAAAAGTCCTCGGCATCGAATTTGGTCAAGGGGATTACCCCAAACAAAACTGGGACAGCAGGCTTAAGATCGCCGCTCAGAGGGTGGATCAGTGGAAGGGTTGGTCTTTGACCCTCCGGGAAAGGGTTAACCTGATGAAAACTTTCCTGCTCCCTTTGCTGATATATCTGGGCAGTGTATGCATGTTGCCAGAACCTCTTTGGACCCGGGTCTACAGTGTGTTCTTCCAAATGTTATGGGGGAATAGACTGAACCTAGTGAAGAGGGAGGTTACTTACCGTACGAGGAGACTAGGGGGGTTGTGTATGGTCAACCCTGTGGTGTTCCTAGTGAATACCTTTCTTAAGACCAATATAGCAAACCTCTGGTCAGAGAGGGCTCCTCCGTGGGTATCCTCCTGTAGGGGATGGTTTCGGCCTTTCTTCCAGGAATGGGAGACAGGAGGGCAAGTGAAGGATCTTCGCACACCACACGGGCATCTCCCGGCTTACGCTACCCCGGCTCTGAAGGTTATTCGTCGGTGGGGTCTGGGGATGTGGGAGATTAGGACTCTGTCGAGGAAATTCCTTGACAAGAGGGTCCTGTCTTCTCATTTCCAGAGGCCATTGGCGCTCAAGGACTGCCCAAGTCGGGATCTGGAGGTGGGTTTAGAGCTTTTGAATTCTATCAGGATCCCCTTGAAGTTTTGGGACTTGACTTGGCGCTGCTTCCACGGGAAACTGTGTGTGAGGGACAATCTGAAGTGCAGGAGCTCTGATGACCGGGGATGTCCCCGCGAAGAGTGTGGAGGCATGCTGGAAAGCATGGAGCATTTTCTGCTTCATTGTCCCTTTAACACAGAGGTTTACAACAGGGTGGGCGCTTCCATTGGTTGGCCTCGGCTGGCCAGTCTCTCCTATGCGGAATGGGCCTATGGGGCATTCAGAAACCTTGGAGGCTGGGACCAGTGCACTTTATTCCTAGTCAGCTCAGTGGTTAGGTACTACACGTGGAACGCACGGTGTTTAGTGTCGACGCAGCGTAAAATCCTCCCTGTGGGTGAGGTGGTTAGGAACATTCTTGGTGACCTGGTGAAGGTGCGTTCTCTGGAGTACGAGAGGCTGGGTGCTGGCAGGGCCTCTCGTCTGTGGAGGGGCTCTGCCTTTAAAGTGCCTTAGCCTGTTGTCTCCCCCTGGTGGTGGGCTGATGCTGGCACATTAGTCTTTTTGTTTTGTGCTGTAGATATATGGTGATATAGGGCTTGCAGGCACTGAACTTGAGCTTTAGGGGATTGTGTGATTGAAAAGCCTTATTGTTGTTTGTTTTGTATAGTTTGTATTATTTTGTATATATTTGTTTTGTTTGTACATTTATGTATATGTGTATATATGTATATATATTGTTTTTTTTCTAGGTGTTGTGTTGGGGTTTAGTGTTAGGTTGGGTGGTGGGTAGATGGGGGGAGGGGGGTTTCTGTGTGGGACCTTTTATAAAAAAAAAAAAAAAAAAAATCCTGGACTGGTTCATGGACGTCTGTTATCATGTACTGGGGGCATGGGATGCGGGACCAGCTCAGGGCTAAAAAAAAATAAAAATAAATTGTGTATTCTGTTTTTCTGTTTGCGGTGTTTGTTGGTGGTTTGACACATATTTATTATATTTATTATTTTGGGTGGGGAAATGCAACCGGACCAGTTTTTTGTTATTATTATTACTGTAAGTATTATTATTATTGTAGAGTGTTTAGTAGTTGTTGTTCTTATAGCGGTGTGTTTGGTGAGAATGAGGCTGGACCAGAAGATACTTGGTTGGACATTTTTGGACTAATATGGACTCATTTTTGTATATATTATACAGGTGTATGTTGTTTGTATTATTGTTATGGTGATGTTCGTTCTTTTTGTAATGTTTTATATTTTTTAATAAAAGATCTACAGGATATAACTCAGGATCAGTACAGGATAAGTAATGTAATGTATGTACACAGTGACCTCACCAGCAGAATAGCGAGTGCAGGTCTGGAGTATAATACAGGATATAACTCAGGATCAGTACAGCATAAGTAATATAATGTATGCACACAGTGACCCCACCAGCAGAATAGTAAATTCAGCTCTGGAGTATAATACAGGATATAACTCAGGATCAGTACAGGATAAGTTATATAATGTATGTACACAGTGACCCCACCAGCAGAATAGTAAGTTCAGCTCTGGAGTATAATACAGGATATAACTCAGGATCAGTACAGGATAAGTTATATAATGTATGTACACAGTGACCCCACCAGCAGAATAGTGAGTACAGCTCTGGAGAGAGGGTGTGTTCTGCTGAGCTCCAGAGTTTCCTTGAGAAGCAGTGATTTTCTTCCACCCCTCCCCAGGTGTGTGGCAGACACCTGGGTAGGTTTTCCTGCTATGGAGCCCCGGGAAGCTGGGGCTTCATCTTGCACTCCCCGTTCTCGGCTGGCGGGGTGTGCAAAGGAAAATGCAACAGCCAGTAGTCAGGATGGGGTGAGGAGATCCACCAGGGTCCACAGCCATGTGGGACCCCCTCCCCCGACCTCAGCTGGGAGCTGCAAAGCTTCCAGCAGAAGCTCATCCAGGCAGCGGAGTGGAAAGGCATCTGCATCTGTTTCCTCAGAACCCCAGCAATGGGGGGTAAAGGGGCCCAGAGAATCCCTGGCCAGCTTTGGGTCGAGAATCCAGGCCAAGATGGCTCAATATGAACAGCTCGGCAAACAACTAAGAGGCCTCAGAGAGGAGCTGAAGTTTGCAAGTTACCAAGCAAACAATGCAGCAAAGACCAAGAGGGCAGCATTTTCCACCAAGGTGAGAGCTCTGAAGAAACAGGTGGATGAGATTGTGAGGCTGAGATCGGACATTGTGGAGGGAGGTGGTATACTCAGCGAGAAACTTGTGAACAAGGATCGTTTCTCCAGCATGAAGGTCTCAGGACAAGTGAGTAACCAAGATGACTGCCAGAGTGAGGAGGAGGAGATGGAGGGAGGTGAGGAGGGGGATGTGAGTGAGGGGGATATGGATACTGGACCTGTGTGTACCACCACCACTGTTACCCCAGACCCCCCACATACCCTCAGTGAGGACTATGTAAACCCGGCTCAGGTGGCCTTACCTCCCTCCAGTGAGGATGATGATGATGATGATGACGGCAGTGACTGCAGTGATGGCAGCGGCTTGGCAGATGGGGGTCTCCTGCGGGCAATTGTTATGCAGGAGTCCCCCACCCGTCTGGAAAACTTTTCCTTTGGGGATGATTTGGGCCCAGAGGAGAAGGGAAAGAAGAAGAAAGGAAAGGGCAAGAAGAGGAAGAAGACACAAGGAGTTAAGTTTGTCTTTTCTCCCTTCCAGCAGTCTGGGTCGGCTGAAAAGTCGGTTCAGGGTGCTGGGTCCCCCAATCTGCCAGACCCCGTTTCTGTAGTGGAGCGGGGCCAGCATGGGGGATACAGTAGTGCACCCAAAATCGCCGCGGGTGCTATAGAAAAAAAAGGGCACCCTCCTGTGAGGGGGGAGGGTGTCCAGGCACCGGAAAATGGCGGCAGATTCACCCGTTCGGGGGGCGGTCCCCTGGTTAAAGTGGGCGGTACAGGTCCTGGCACTGCAGGGCACTCTCCTGTGAGGGGGGGGGAGTGTCCGGGTGCCGGACCTTGTTGGTTCAGGGGGCGGTCCCCTAGATGGCGTGGTTGGTACTGGTTCTGGCGCCAGGGGGCACTCCACTATAAAGGGGGAGGTTCCCTGCACATCAGCTGTAGCGGGAGTTAGTCCGGAGGGACAGTCTTTTTGCGAGGGGGCGTGGCCACCCATGTCAGAGGCGGAGCCTGTGTCTGCACCCCAAGACACAGGAAGAAAGAACTATGCAGCACAAATCCTGAAACCGGCAACCCTTAAACATGAAGCAAAAGACCCAGCCAGCCCAGTCTGTAACACACCAAGGGAGAGTGAACGCAAGAATGAAAGTGAAAGGAAAAATGTGAATAAAAATGGTAATGTGCAGAATGTGAGTTATGGTGGTGTGCATGGGAGGAGTTGTAGTAGCAGTGTGGATGAGGGGGGTGCAAGCGGAGTGCAAGATAGGGGTGCAAGTAGTGTGCAAGAGAGGGGTACAAGAGGAGTGCAAGAGAGGGGTGCAAGAGGAGTGCAAGAGAGGGGTGCTAGTGAAATACAGGTAAGGAGTGGTAGTGGAATGGCAGAGAGAGGTGTTATGGCTGATGATTCTGTTAAGAGTAAGGGTCCAGGTTTGGCCTCTGGGTCAGTTCCTGGTTCGACTGCCCCCCCGGTAGTGACTGCTTCTCCCAGAAGCTATGCCAGCGTCACTGCCGGGGGATCAGGGGGATCCCCATCTCCGTCTGGCTCTGGGGGTCACTTGCAACAGCGCCTCCTGGAGGCTCTACGTAGAGGAGACAGGTCAATCCATGTAGAGGGGAGGGGTGAGGTTGACCTGTCTTTTTGGATAGAAAGACATGGCTTAGGCGCCTTCCGAGAACAAAATGGGGAGGTGGTCTGGTCCCTCCCGACATCCGGGCAGGAAAGTGGCCGTAGGAATGTGGTCCGTTTAGTGTGGAGGGGCGAAGATGCGTGTCCGCCTCGGGGTAAGGTGGTTGAGCTCCTCCTCCGGATGGAATTCAGGGCAAGTGACATCTTTGCCCTGATCCACCCCTATGGTACTTCCGAGTTTGACATTAGCTTTGTTCGGCCAGAGGGTTTGGAACTTTTCTGGTCGAATTATGAGGTGGTGAAAAGCGAGCCCGGCTGGCGGGATTTCACCGTAAAGGCGATATCCCGTCAGAATCTGGCCAAGAAAGTGACCGTTTTGACACGTAACGAGTCACTATCTTGCTATGACATTATGACCTGGCTTAGCCGATATGGGGATGTGACGGACATGCCAAAAAAGAACTATGACGAACATGGGATCTGGTCTGGGGCCTGGACGTTTTCCGTCAAACTGAAGCGTTCGGGGAGCACTGTTGCCCACATCCCATCAGCTGCTTTCCTTGGGAGAGACAGAATCCAAGTTTTCTACCAGGGGCAGCCCAAGGTCTGTCACAGGTGCGGCAGCCCCACCCACTTTAGCGCAGCCTGTACCGTGCAGGTCTGTGCACTGTGCGGTGGGGTAGGTCATCTTGCCGCATCCTGTAGGCAGATCAGGTGTCATCTGTGTGGTGTCTTAGGACACCCTTTCAGCCGTTGTCCTAGCGCCTTTGCCCGTGCGACGGTCACCTTGGCTGGGGAGAGCAGTAATGTTGCCTCAGCTGGGGAGGGCACGAGTGCGGGTGAAGGTGCAACAGGGTCAGTGAAGAGGAAAAGTCCCGCCAAGCTGAGGCGGGAGGCTAATCGGAGAAGGAGCAGGGAACTGGAGAGTTCCCATGTGGCAGGGGTAGCTTCTGACCCTGCTCCAGAGGTTAGTCCTGAAACTGCTGAGACCCTGGGGGAGAATGTGCTGGATGAGGAAATGGGGAGAATCTGTAAAGAAGAGGGCAGCAAGGCCAATCTTTCCGATTCCTCCCACTGTGAAAGTGTGGATGAGGAGGGTGAAGAGCGGCCAAAAAAGAAGGGCAGTAAAGGGAGAAAGAAGAGGTCGGAGCTCTCTAGTCCCCGTGCTGCAGACCAGGTCCCAAGCGGAAGCTTACCTGCCCCCCTCTGATTGATCTGTCTAACCGGTTCTCTGTCCTTGAAGACATCTCCTCCCCCTCCTTGGAGGGGGGGGGGTCAGGGATGGGGTGCCTGAAGTGGGGGAGCCTCCAGGGGGAACTGGGCCCTGTCCTGATGGGGCAATTTCCTCAGGGGATGGGGCCAAATCGGAGCCAGGCGGAGATGGGGATTCTAAAATGGACCAGTCAGAGTCTAAAAAACGGTCCAAAGAGAAGGAAGCCTCCTCATCTGGGGATGAGCGGGTAAAGAAGAAACAAAAATGAGGGGGTTAGGGCCATCTATCTCAATCACCCATGATGGCGGCACTCACCCCATTGACGCTGGCATCTATTAACTGTGCCAGTATAAAGTCTGATACGGCTAGATTCGCAGCCTTTGATTTTCTCGGCCGTGTTGAAGCCGATATTTTGTATCTGCAGGAGACCAGGTTGTCAGATCTAGCCTCTCTGGTAAAAGCCAGGAGAGAGTGGAGGCGCGGGCCCTCCCACTGGTCTCTTGCGGCTGAGCCGTATAGTGGGGTGGCGGTCCTTTTTACCGCTCCTGTTGAATGCAGACGGGTTATTGAGTTAGAAATGGGGAGGTGCCTGATCTTAGATGTCCTCATGAAGGGGCAAGAGCTCCGGCTTATTAACATCTACGCCCCACAAACCAAGTGGGGACGAAAAGATCTCTTTATGAGGATTAAGCCCTTTCTTTTTACAAGCCGACAGGTGATCTTTGGAGGGGATTTCAATACTGTCACGAGATCCCAAGATAGGAGAGGCTCCAATGATCGGTTGGCTTATGATAGCATAGCCCTCAATAGTATAGTTAGGGAAGCTCGCCTAGAGGATGCCCACATCCGGAGCCCCTCAGGCCACGCGGGTTTCACCTATCATCGAGGTAGCTGCAGGTCTAGAATAGACAGGTTTTATTTGAAGGAGGAAGCTGTCTCTTCTGCAGTGTCCGTGGTTGAGGTGGAGTTCTCCGATCACTGTATGATTTTGTTTTCCCTGAATGTTTCAGAGACCCCTCGGATGGGTAAAGGTTATTGGAAGCTGAATTTGTCCCTCCTGGAGGAAGCGGAGATAAGACAGTCCTTTGAGGATTTTCTTCAGAGTCAGGTACCTTTACTGGGCCTATGTAGTAGTAAGTCAGAGTGGTGGGAGATGTTCAAGAAGCGGGTTGCGGGGTTCTTCCGCCAGCTCTCGAGCCTCAGGTCCCTGAATAGGTATCGCCTGTATCAGGGACTGAGGAGGAAACTCGAGCTTCTCGTCTCGACTGGAGGTAGCCGGGAGGATATCTCCAGAGTGAAGTCCTTGCTGATGAGGTGTCAGTACGATAGGCACGCATCTTTGGTTTTTGAGAGGGATTTCGGGAAGTACCGCTCGCCCGACCCTTACAGAAACTGTAAGATGTCAGTGAGTAGTAAAGTCATTTCAGGACTGATTGATAGTACAGGATCTCTGAATCGGTCCAGATCAGGGATCTTGGAGGTCGTCAGATCCTTCTACTCGCATCTCTTGGGAAGGAAGGATCTAGATCGAGACGGGATGTCGGCTTTCCTGGCTGAAACCATTCCTGAGCCAGGGGTAGACCCCTCTCTTGATGTTTTGGCAGAAGAAATCAGGGAAGAGGAAGTGAGACTGGCGATTGAGGGGCTTGCCCCCAAGAAGTCACCAGGTCCGGATGGCTTAACATCCGAGTGGTACAAGACCTTTAAGGAGTCTTTAGCTCCCCTCTTGACTGAGGTATTCAATGAGTGTCTCTCCTCGGGCACTCTGCCGAAGTCAATGAGGAGGTCAGCCCTGATTCTTCTCTCAAAGGGTAAAGATCCCAGCCATATTGAGAATTGGAGGCCCATAGCTCTTCTCAATACGGACAGGAAGCTTCTGGCCAAGATACTGTTTAATCGGCTGGTGAAGTTTGCTCCCCGGCTCCTTTCGGGGGCCCAGCACTGCTCTGTTCCAGGCCGAAGCACCTTAAGTGCTGTTCTCGGTGTCCGGGAGGCAGTGGAGCGGAGTAGTGCAGGTCTCTGGAAGGGGTACTTGCTGTCCCTGGATCAGGCCAAAGCATTTGATCGGGTGAACCACGAGTACCTCTGGTCCGTCCTCCTGAGATATGGCTTACCGTGTGCTTTTATTAATTGGCTTAAGACCTTATATGCAGGGGCAGAGAGTTTCCCACTGGTGAACGGGTGGTCTGGCCGCTCTTTTGAGGTGGGGTCTGGAGTCCGTCAGGGTTGTCCTTTGAGCCCGCTTTTATACGTGTTCGCAATTGATCCCTTCGTCCGGAGGGTAGATTGTGGGCCGTTGGCGGGAGTCGGGATGAGTCTGGCGGAGCTGGATGTTGCCCAGAGAGTGGTGGCGTACGCTGATGATGTCACCATTTTCGTGTCCTCGAGAGAGGAGGTCGATGTGGTGATGTCGGAGGTGGAACGCTACTCGGAGGCATCCGGGTCTAAGATCAACCGGGATAAGTGTGAAAGTCTCTGGCTGGGAGGGGGAGATCCCACTTTTGATCTCCCGGACACCCTCCCAGGGCCCCAAGACTCAGCAAAAATTCTGGGCATCACATTCGGCCAGGATGATTATCCCACCAAAAACTGGGACAGTAAGCTACAGGATGCCACTCATAGGGTGGATCAGTGGAAGGGTTGGTCTATGACCCTCAGGGAAAGGGTACACCTGATCAAATCGTACCTGCTCCCCTTGTTTATCTATCTGGGCAGTGTATGTATCTTGCCAGATGCCTACTACACTAGGATCTACAGCCTGTTTTTCCAACTGTTATGGGGGAACAGGATGAACCTAGTCAAGAGAGAGGTTACGTACCGCACGAGGAGACTAGGGGGTTTATCTATGGTAAACCCTGTGGTGTTCTTAACAAACACCTTCTTGAAAGCCAACATCTCAAACCTCTGGTCAGAGAGGGCTCCTCCGTGGGTACTCTCCTGCAGGGAATGGTTTCGGCCTTTCTTCCAGGAATGGGAGACAGGAGGGCAAGTGAAGGACCTCCGTACGCCCCATGGGCATCTTCCGGCTTACGCTACCCCGACTCTGAAGGCGATACGTCGGTGGGGCCTGGGAGTGTGGGAGATCAGGACCCAGTCAAGGCAGTTCCTTGACAAACGGGTTCTGTTGACCCACTTCCAGAAGCCTCTGGCGCTCAGGGACTGCCCAGGTCGGGATCTGAGGGTGGGGTTGTATCTCTTAAATATGAAAAGGATCCCCCAGAAGTTTTGGGACTTGGCCTGGCGCTGCTTTCAGGGGAAGCTATATGTGAGGGACAATTTGAAGTGTAGGAGATCTGATGACCGGGGATGTCCCCGAGAAGAGTGCGGGGACATGCTGGAAAGCATGGACCATTTCCTGCTTCATTGTCCCTTTAATATAAGGGTCTACAACCGGGTGGGTGCTTCCATCGGCTGGAGTCAACTTGCCGGCCTTACCTATCCAGAGTGGGCTTATGGGGCATTCAGGAACCTGGGTGGCCGAGATCGGGGCACTTTGTTTTTAGTCAGCTTAGTGGTTAGATACTACACGTGGAATGCACGGTGTTTAGTGTCCACACAGCGCAAAGTCCTCTCCGAGGTGGAGGTCTGTAGGAATATCACCGGTGACCTCGGGAAGATCAGGTCTTTGGAGTATGGCAGTCTTGGTACCAGTAGGGCTTCTCTCCTATGGAGAGGGTTTTCTTTTGATGTGCCCTAGGTACTAGACCTTTTGGGTAGAGTACCCTTGTTTTTGTTAGGGACAGTGATATAGGGACAGGGTTAGGGTGATAGTAGGGTCAGTTTATTTTTAGGGATAATGGTAGGGTGAGAGGTAGGGTGCAGTTAGGGAAAGAATATACATTTTGTATGTATCAGGATTGCCATCCTTCTTCCTGGTGGTGG
Organism: Hyla sarda; assembly: GCF_029499605.1. Taxonomy (NCBI): domain Eukaryota; kingdom Metazoa; phylum Chordata; class Amphibia; order Anura; family Hylidae; genus Hyla; species Hyla sarda. The sequence continues at coordinate 33,219,835 of NC_079201.1, read as the reverse complement.
GCTAATGCATGTGCACCCTAGCTTTTTGTTTTGTTTTCAGATGCTATGGTTATGAAGGGCTTACAGGCACAGAACTTGGGCCTAAAGTGGGTTTTATTGTTTGCTTATGTATGTTAAAGCTGGTTATGGTTAAGTTGGTTGGGAGGAGTTCTAGGTTGGGAGGGTATATTTGTGGGTGGTGGTGGTCTTTTCTTTTGGTGGCCCTGGCATGGGTCAGTGGACTGGACATTGAGGACTATGAACTGTATAGAAAAAACTCTGACCCATGTACAGGAGGTTGGGTGGTGTGGGTGAAGGGTCAGTTTAGTGTAGAATGTTCTTTTATATTTGTAGGTGTGTTTTCTGTTTATAGGTGTATATAGTTTGTGTATAGTATTGTACATAGTAGTGTATATAGTCAGTTATGTATATAGTATGTATAATGTATGTTATATTATTATATTAAAAAAAAATAATAATTTAATTTATTTTTTAATTTTTTAAGTATATAGTATTTTAGTAGAGATAGACATGGCAGTCGAACCAGTTTTGTTTTTGTAGTAATGTTTCTTTAGTATCCCGTTGTGGATTTATTTTCTTTGGTTTATATATGTAGTATGTAGTAAAGATGTGTGTAAGCATGTGTGTATTGTGTTTTCTGTGATATTTTCCCGAGTTTGGGTATTTTGAGTTGAATTTAATTTATTTATTTATTTATTTTTTTTATTTATTTTTTTTGTTTCTTGGTTAAATGTAGTTAATATATTGATATATATGTGTGCATGTGTGAGTGTGGTATAGTGTTATTATTATTATTATTTAAAAAAAAAAAAAAAAAACATGGTGTGCAGTGTGAGTGCTTGTTGTGTTTTCTATGTATGATTTTCCCCGAGTTTGGGTGTTTTGAGTTAAAGCGAAATAGTGCTATATTTATGTTTCTTATGAGTGTGTTGTTTGGCTATGAAAGGTGTAATTATAATATTTCTAGTTCTAGTAGGAAAGCTGGGCTGGCCGGTTAGGCAGGATTTTTGTTCTTTTATTTAAATGTAAAGTTTGGGTTTATGTTATTTCATGTTGTTGTTTTCCGTTATGGCAAAGTTGTGCTGGTTTATGTTTTGTTATGATTTATATTTTTCTAATAAAAGATTTACAGGATATAAATCTAGATTTTCCTAGCTTGTGACGGAAAATATTAGTTATATGAAGACAGGAGGCGAGTATCTTATGCATTATTCTTTCTTTAATAATGCCCATAGCAGAAACAAAATTCAGTAACAATCAGTGTAGAGAAAAAACTACAACTCCCAGCAGCCCCAGGACCACAGCAGCCACTCCTAGACTGTAGCCCCTATATAAGGACTGCCCACATATAGATCCTCCTCTTTCTTCATGCGAATCAGAGCCGCACAGGAAACCGAACTCCAGCCAGACGTCCCCACCGCTCCTTGCATCTTCGGCCAGCCGGCCCGGAACTCAGGAAACAAGGCCAAACGACGGCCTAACTTCGTCCCAACGGGGACCGTAAAGAACTTAAGCAATGCGTAACCAACAGGTTATCCGTAATCGGGAAAACAGCCGATGCATTCAGTATCCTGAAAAATATAACAAAAAATCGTAATAGGGTGGGTAGGGAGGGAAGATACTCGCCTCCTGTCTTCATATAACTAATATTTTCCGTCACAAGCTAGGAAAATCTAGATTTATATATCAGACAGGAGGCTCATATCTTATGCAAGTTCAAAGCTAACAAATAGCGACAAAAGACGACAAACCAGACATAGCATTATAAAACTGACATGGAAACATGGGCCTCCGGCCTGAAGTAGAACCGGCGAAAGGTGGTCTCTGAAGACCAATCAGCAGCCATGAGCAAGTCAGAAAGGGAGCCCCCTGTTGTGACTATTTTAGTAGCCATAGCACCCCTGGAAGAATGAGCTCCGAACAGGGAGACGTCTATGCCCGCCATATCCATGGCCGAACGCACCCAACGCGCCAGAGTAGCGGAAGCCACTGGATGATGAGGTCTGACATAAGAGATGAGAAGTTGAGAAAAAATCCGGAGAACGCAGATCCGCAGTCTGCGATTCGTACGCCTGCAGGCAACGAACCACACAAAGTCGAGGGTGCGCGGGAAAGAACGGGTAGAAAACTGAGTGGATACCCGTCTTGGTCCGTCGGACCACCGAAAACTTGACCCCCTGAGGCGAAAATTGTCGCCTAGAGATGTCCAAAGCCTTCACGTCCGAGACGCGCTTAATAGACACTAAACATAAAAGGACAGTCAGTTTATATGACAACAGTTTCAGGGAAAGACAGTCATTGTCCTCCCACGAAACAAACATCTCGAGTAACCTGGAGACATCCCAGGTCGACTGATATCTCGGTCGAGGGGGACGCTTGAACTTAATGCCGCGCAGAAGCCTACATACCAGCGGGTGCTTGCCCACCGGCAAAGAGTCCACTGGGCAATGGTAAGCCCCGATAGCTGATCGGTATACGTTGATGGAACTATAAGATTTTCCAGATTCAAAAGAATCTGCCAAGTAGTTCACCACTACAGACACAGGTGCATGTACGGGATCAATCTGTCGTTGATCACACTAACGAACCCAGAGCCTCCAGGCTGATCGATAAGCCGATCTAGTCCCGGGGGCCCAGGCCAGGGCGAGGAGATCCCTAGCTGATCTTGAAAGGTCGTGATCCGCATCCGGGACCCCGAAACCAACCACGCTAGGAGAGGAAGGTTGCCCTCCACTACCAGAGGGTGAAGACCCCCGGTCGGGTTGGAGAGAAGCTGCGGAAATTGGGGTAGAAGTCTGGGATAGTCCACGGCCATCCCCAGAAGGAGAGGAAACCACGGTTGTGTCGGCCACCAAGGAGTGATCAGCACAATCGTCGCCCTCTGGTTCATCGTATGCAGGAGGACTCTGGAGATCATCTGGAATGGGGGAAACGCGTAGTGCGTTCCCCTGGGCCAGATGAGACGGAAAGCGTCGACTGCCGACGCCTCCGGGTCCGGTCTCCAGCTGAAAAAACGAGGCAGCTGATAATTGAGGCGAGAAGCGAAGAGATCCGTGCATAATGGACCCCAAAGCTGTCTCAACCGTACGAAAACGGACCGATCCAGCCGCCAATCGCTGGAATCTAGTAAATAGCGCGAATTCCAGTCGGCCACCGTGTTGGAGACCCCCGGAATATACTCCGCCACCGGGATAACGTTGCGATGTAGGCAGAAATGCCAGAAGTCCTTGGCCAGATCTGCTAGGATCTTGGACCTGGTGCCCCCTAGGCGGTTGACGTATTGGACCGCCGCCACGTTGTCCATGCATAACAAGACACAACAATTGGATGCCTGTGGCATGAAACTCTTGACGGCAAAAAATGCCGCCAGGAGTTCCAAGGCGTTGATGTGCAGATCGACCTCCGTGGCGGACCAAGTCCCTCCTGTGGAAGCCTCCCCGCACCGTGCACCCCAGCCGAGACGACTCGCGTCCGACTCTATGATGATGTCCGGACAGGAGTTGAATATGGTCTTGCCGTTCCACTCGACGGCATGACGAAGCCACCATTGTAACTCCTCGATGGCTGCCGGACAAAGAGGAACCTCGTCCGCAAATCTGAGGCCCTGACGCAGATGCATGATCTTGAGTCTCTGAAGGGCCCTGTAGTGCAAAGGGGCCGGGAAGATGGCTTGGATCGAGGCCGCTAGAAGCCCCACCAAACGTGCTAGTACTCTTAATGATAAGCACCCTCTGCGCAAGACTGCCCTGATCTCCTTGCGGATCAGGGCCAATTTGGATTTGGGAAGGCGGAGAACGGCCTGGTTGGTGTCCACCAAGAAGCCAAGGAACTCCATCTCCTGCATTGGGACCAAAACCGATTTTTCTCGGTTGATTATGAATCCCAGACTCTGCAGTAGCAATACCGTCCATGACATGTGGAGAGAGGCCTGAGCTTTGGAGCGGGCCATGATGAGGAGGTCGTCCAGATAAATAATCAGACGTACCCCTCTGCTCCTCAAGGATGCCACCACCGGTTTCATCAGTTTTGTGAAACACCACGGGGCTGATGAAAGGCCGAACGGAAGGCAAGTAAACTGCCACATGTGGTCTTTCCAGAGGAAACGAAGAAAATGTTGGGAATCTTGGTGGATAGGGACGGTGAGGTAGGCGTCTTTCAAATCCACCTTTACTAGCCAGTCGCCTGGTTGCAATAGATCGCGAAGGGAGTGAATTCCCTCCATCTTGAAATGGCGATACGTGACATGTTGGTTTAGTTCCCGAAGGTTTATGACCGGACGGTAACCGCCCCCTTTTTTCTTCACTAGGAAGAGGTTGCTTACGAATCCTAGGGAAGATGGGTCGATCTCTTGGATCGCCTGTTTGGATCGGAGATCCTGGATCTCGTTGTCTATGAGAACTATGTTTTGTTGTGAAAATCGGATAGGGATTGGTCGCACACCTAGAACCGGTAGGGATTGGAGTTCTATGTGGAATCCCGCTACTGTCTGAAGAATCCACGCGTCTGCCGTAATCGCAGACCAGGCGTGGGAAAAATACATCAGGCGCCCCCCCCACAGGAATGTGAACATGTGGAATACCAGGCACACTTACCGGTAGGTGGACGGGAACGGGGGTATCCACGTCCGCCACGTCCGCGCCAAGGTCGGCCTCTGGGAGGGAAGAAAGGCGACGGTTGTGCCAATGGGACGGTGTAGGACGGAGGAGCCTGAGGATATTGGTATTGGGCATGGGGTCTGCCCTGTGGCCTATAGGAGGGGGTGCGGCCGGCAGATCGGCCTCTACCTCTGCCGGTCCGAGGAAAAAGTTTACTGGTCCCTGATTTCTTTAATGAAGTCTGGGCCTTATCCAAACCTGTAAATAAGCCGACAAACCTGTTAATGTCTTTCATCAGGTTGTCCCCAAAAAGCATCCCTGCTGCTGCAGGCCCAGACTCGGTCTCAGCCAGGTGGGACAGTTGTGGGTCGAGGCGCATAAGAGTCGACCTACGTCTTTCAGTCGAGCAGGTGGTGTTGGCGGTACCTGCTAGACATATGGCTCTCTGGGCCCACCCGCGGAGTTGACGGGTATCGACGGGTTGATCCGTCGTTGCGGCCTGTTCAGACAGGATGAGTATTTTAGTGAGCGGGCCCATTAAATCCAGAATACGCTCCTGAATGGTTTTAAAGGAGCGTTCTATTCCCTTTTTAGGGAATTTACCCGATTTCATAAGATATTTTGTCAAAATGGGGTCTACTTCGGGGGTAGCCACCACTTTGTTGGGAATAAAGGGTCTAGGACACTCAGTTTGTTACGGCTGGTCCTGTCTAGGGACTTACGAGCCCAAAGCTCCACATACTGGGCTACGTGGGGGAGTGGGGACCATTCGCCCGATCTTGGATGAGAGATTGAATCAGGGTGAAAAAGGGGTTCACCTAGGGAGTCTAGGATCACAGTGCCCTGTGCAACAGGGTTGGCGTCGGTGTCAAACGCCGTATCCCCAGCATCCTCGATATCAGGAGTGGATTCATAACCGTCAGACTCGTTGGATGATCCCGACGAATCCTCATCCGAGGAATCTACGTATGAGTCGGGTTTGGTCCGCCTAGCAGATCTGTGCCTCTTCTCTTGTAACTCCCTGAGGCCCAGGGGTCGAGTGGAGTCTGATGGATGCTGGGGTTGGCAGACCGGGGTAGGGGCTGCCTGGAGCACATTATTGTCTTCCCCTGCCGGGGAGTCAGATGTCGCCAAAGTATGCTTCCTTTTATGGGAAACTTTGCCCTTTTTAATCGGCGGTTCTCCACCCTGAAATGGTGGGATAGACACACCGGATACCACAGGTAGTGATCCGGAGGGTATCATAGCGGAAGCCAAAGCCGCCTGAACAGATTTATTAATTAAATCCTGTATCTGGTTGGCGGTCATGAATTGGGCAGCATCTAAAGAAGAACTCTCCCCTCTGAGGGGAACAGATGAAGGTTCTTCAGCCATGGTGAGTAACAGGTTAAAAGTATAGTATAGCAAGGGAAAGGAATAAATTCCCATCTTAGGGGGGTAAATCTACCTACAGGATAATAGAACAGCTAAAGTAACAAGGGAAAGGAATAAAATTCCTGTCTTAAGGGGTAAATCTACCTACAGTAGAACAGTAAGGGTAGTACATGCTCCGTCCTCCACACCGCTAGCGTTGCACTGACGCAGCGGTGGGAGGTGAGCCCGAGAGTCCCTGTACCCGGGAACGAAGTCTCACGAGACTACGTCCGGCAGGGGTCTGATTGGAAGGCGCGGGAGCGCCTTCCAGTGACGAGAGTAAGAAACTCCTCCCCTCTCAGAGAGAAGGCCGCGAGGAGGAATGCGGCCGACACCCGGAGGATCCGCCCCTTTCCCGCGCGCGCGAAAGCGCCGAAGATGGAGAAGAAAAGAGCTGAGGCGCAGGTAAAATGGCGCCGGAAGAGGGGAAAGGGAGGACGGTTAAGGGTAGGATGAAGCGGACAGCAGAGAAAAGAATAGCGGAGCGGTAAACCGGCGCAAGGGGATAGTACCGGAGAAGCCGCTGACCGAAAAGGAAAACAATGTACAATATATGAAGGGGAGAAATAACCGCTCCCATAACACTATAAGCTCTAAAATCTACAATATCTATAATAGCTTAGAATGAGGAAAACACAATGTATGAAATCACAGAAAAACTTAGCTTGCATGCTCTGCCATGAGCAGAAAGAAAGAGGAGGATCTATATGTGTGCAGTCCTTATATAGGGGCTACAGTCTAGGAGTGGCTGCTGTGGTCCTGGGGCTGCTGGGAGTTGTAGTTTTTTCTCTACACTGATTGTTACTGAATTTTGTTTCTGCTATGGGCATTATTAAAGAAAGAATAATGCATAAGATATGAGCCTCCTGTCTGATATATAACTCAGGATCAGTACAGGATAAGTCATGTAATGTATGTACACAGTGATCTCACCAGCAGAATAGTGAGTGCAGTTGTAGAGTATAATACAGGATATAACTCAGGATCAGTACACGATAAGTAAGGTAATGTATGTACATAGAGACCTCACCAGCAAAATAGTGAGTGCAGCACTGGAGTATAATACATGATATAAGAGACATGGTCTTTCAGCCTTCCGAGAGGAAAGAGTGGGGGATACTGTGTGGTCCCTCCTGACTGCCGGACCAGGTGGTCTTCGAAGGAATGTGGTCCAGCTGAGGTGGAGAAGCAGTGATACATGTCCTCCAAGATCTAAAGTTGTTGAGCTTCTGCTGAAGTTGGGCTGTAATCTACTCCTTGAAACATCCTTATGGTACCCCTGAGTTCGATATCAGCTGTGTTCGGCCGGAGGGGCTTGAGCTCTACTGGTTGAATTACGAGCCTGGCTAGCTAGATTTTTCCGTTCAGGCGGTGTCTCGCCAAAACAATGTAAAGAAAGTGACTGTTTCAACCCGTAACAAATCACCCTCTTGTATTGACATCATGACGTGGATAGGTCGGTATGGAGATGTGGTGGAGGTCCCAAAAAAGAACAGGGATGAATATGGCATCTGGTCGGGGGCCTGGACGTTTATGGTCAAGCTTAGGCGTTCAGGAAACACAGTTACCCATATACCATCTGCGACCTTTCTCGGAAGAGATCATATCCAGATCTTATACCAGGGTCAGCTGAAGCTCTGTCACAGATGTGGCGCAAATAGGCCATCTCGCTGCATCTTGTGCAGAGATTAGGTGTCACCTGTGTGGTGACTTAGGTCACCCATTCAGTCGCTGTCCTTTGTCAATGCGGTTGTTGCCCCGGTGGGAGTAAGCCATGAGGTGGATTCTGCTGGGAGGACAGCTGGCAGGGATGAAGGGGTGCAGGGGCCAGGGAAGAAAAATAAGCAAAATACGCCTGCCCAACTGAGGCGTCTCAAGAAGCGTCAAAGGGATAGGGAGATTCAGGCGTCACAAGAGCGTCAGCCTACTGAGGTGACTTCTGATCCTGTCCCTGCAACCAGTCTTATGGCTGAAGCCCTGGGGGATAGTGAACTGGATGAGGAGATTGGGAGGATCCACAAAGAGGAGGATGCTGTCTCCTCGCTGTCCTCCCATGGTGAGAGCACGGATAAACAAAGAAACAAAGCTGGGTACTCGGAGGAATAAGCAAAAGGGAGATTTAAGATGTTCTCCCACCCGCCAGATGCCAAAGGAAGGTAAAACTGACCCCCCCTCTGATTGGTCCCTCCAACAGGTTCCGAGCCCTCCACGACATTCCCTCTTCAGAGGAGGCTGAGGGTGAGGTTCTGGATGTTGCCATGAGGCTCACAGGGGATCCTGATTCCTCTCTCTCTGGAGAACCTAGGTCTTCAGGGCCCTCCCCCCCCTGAAGACATAGGTTCCCCAGGGAGAGAGGACTCAGGGTCTCCTAAGAGCCCCACGGCAACATCCAGAACCTCACCCCCAGCCTCCTCCTCCGAAGAGGAAATTTTGCGGACTGGCCCAGAGTCAGGGCACAAGGAAAATATAAATAGAGGGAAAATGGACACATCCATCTCACTAAAAAGGGGTAAACCATCATCTGATGAGGAGGGTGGTGGAGTGGATGGGAAGAATGATGGGAAAAAGAAAGCTGTCTAACTCAATCACCCTCGATGGTTGACTCTGGAATCCATTAACGTTGCCAGCATTAAGTCAGATATGGCTCGATTTGCGACCTATGATTTTTTTGCCCCTATTAATGCTGATATTTTATTTTTGCAGGAGACCAGGCTTACAGACATGTCATCTATATATAAGGCTAAAAGAGAGTGGAGGCATGGGCCCTCCTACTGGTCTCTTGCAGCAGAGCTGTATAGCGGAGTGGCGGTCCTTTTTACCGCTGCGAGTTAGAAATGGGGAGGTGCCTGATCTTAGATGTCCTCATGAAGGGACAAAAACTTTGCCTTATTAACATCTACGGCCCACAGTCTAAGTGGGACCGGAAGTGTCTCTTTATGAGGATCAAGCCCTGTCATTTTACAAGTCGGCAGGTGGTCTTTGGAGGGGACTTTAATGCTGTGACGAGGCCCCAAGACAGGGGAACTTCTAGAGACAAGCTGAATTATGATAGCGTCACCCTTAATAGCATAGCGAGTGAGGCTCGCCTGGTGGATGTCCACATCTGGCACACCCCAGGCCACGCGGGATTCACCTATCATAGGGGTAGTTGTAGGTCCAGAATAGACAGGTTTTATTTAAAGGAGGAAGCCGTCTCTTTAGCAGTGTCTGTTGCTGAGGTGGAGTTCTCCGATCACTCTTTAATTTTGTTTTCTCTGAATGTTACAGATGGGCAGAGGCTATTGGAAGCTCAATTCGTCTCTCTTGGAAGTAGCGGAGATAAGACAGTCCTTTGAGGATTTTCTTCAGAGCCAGATACCATTGCTGGGCCTTTGTAGCAGTAAGTCAGAGTGGTGGGAGATCTTAAAAAAAAAAGGGTTGTGAGATTCTTCCGCCAGCTCTCAGGCCTCAGAAGCCTAAACAGGTACCGTTTATACCAGGGCCTGAGGAAGAAACTTGAGCACCTTGTCTCGACTGGAGGTAGTCGTGATGATATCTCCAGAGTGAAGTCTTTGCTGATGAATTGCTAGTACGACAGACAAGCATCTTTGGTTTTTGAGAGGGATTACGGGAAGTACCGCTCGTCCAACCCTTACAGAAACTGCAAGATGTCAGTGAATAGTAAAGTAGTCTCAGGACTGATTGATACAGACTGATTGACTGGAAGGGGTACTTGCTGTCCTTGGATCAAGCAAACACGATTGATCGGTTTAACCATGAGTACCTCTGGTCTGTTCTTCTGAGATATGGCCTGCCAGGGGGGGGGGTTGTTGATTGGCTTAAGACCTTGTATGTAGGGGCAAAGTTTCCTGCTTGTGAATGGTTGGATTGGCCGCTCTTTTGAGGTTGGGTCTAGCATCCATCAGGGTTATCCTTTGAGCCCGTTGCTGTACGTGTTTGCAATTGATCCTTTCCTTAGGGGGATTGATTGTGGACCGTTGGCGGGGTCAGAATGGACCTGGCAGTGCCAGAATCGGCTCTGAGGGTGGTAGCGTATGCTGATGATGTCACCGTATTTGTCTCCTCACAAGAGGATGGCCGATGGGTCATGTCATAGGTGGACCGCTACTCGGAGGCATCCGGGTCCAAGATCAACCGATATATCTCTTACTCTTACTTATATCTCTTATCTCTTATAAGTGTAAGAGTCTCTGGCTGGGAGGGGGAGATACTGGTTGTGATCTCCCGGACGCCCTTTCAGAGCCCCAGGAATCTGCAAAAGTCCTTGGCATCAAATTTGGCCAGGAAGATTACCCCAAACAAAACTGGGACAGCAGGCTTAAGATCGCCGCTCAGAAGGTGGATCAGTGGAAGGATTGGTCTTTGACCCTCCAGGAAAGGGTTAACCTTATCAAAACATTCCTGCTACCTTTGCTGATATATCTGGGCAGTGTATGCATGTTGACAGAACCTCTCTGGACCCGGGTCTACAGTGTGTTCTTCCACATGTTATGGGGGAATAGACTGAACCTAGTGAAGAGGGAGGTTACTTACCGTACGAGTAGACTAGGGGGGTTGTGTATGGTCAACCCCGTGGTATTCTTAGTGACTACCTTTCTTAAGACCAATATTGCAAACCTCTGGAAAGAGAGGGCTCCTCCGTGGGTTCCTTTCCTGCAGGAATGGGAGACAGGAGGGCAAGTGAAGGATCTTCGCACACCACACTGGCATCTCCCGGCTTATGCTACCCTGGTTCTGAAGGTTATTCGTCGGTGGGGTCTGGGGATGTGGGAGATTAGGACTCTGTCGAGGAAATTCCTTGACAAGAGGGTCCTGTCTTTTCATTTCCAGAGGCCATTGGCGCTCAAGGATAGCCCAGTCGGGATCTGGAGGTTGGTTAAGGGCTTTTGAATTCAGGATCCCCTTGAAGTTTGGGGACTTGACTTGGCACTGCCTTCATGGGAAACTGTGTGTGAGGGACAAACTGAAGTGCAGGAGCTCTGAGGACTGGGGATGTCCCCGCGTGGAATGTGGAGGCATGCTGGAAAGCATGGAGCATTTTCTGCTTCATTGTCCCTTTAACACAGAGGTTTACAACAGGGTGGGCGCTTCCATTGGTTGGCCTAGGCTAGCGAGTCTCTCCTATGCAGAATGGGCCTATGGGGCACTCAGAAACCTTGGAGGCTGGGACCGGTGTATTTTATGCCTAGTCAGCTCAGTGGTCTGGTACTACACGTGGAACACACAGTGTTTAGTGTCAATGCAGCGTAAAATCCTCTCTGTGGGTGAGTTGGTTAGGAACATATTCGGTAACCTGGTGAAGGTGCGACAGGCTGGGTGCTGGCAGGGCTTCTCGTCTGTGAAGGGGCTCTGCCTTTAAAGTTCCTTAGCCTGTTGTCTCCTTTCCTGGTGGTGGGCTGATGCTGACACATTAGTCTTTCTGTTTTGTGCTTTAGGTATATGGTAATATAGGGCTTGCAGGCGCTGAACTTGGGCTTTGTGTAGCTGGAAAGCCTCATTGTTGTTTGTTGTTTGGTTTGTATAGTTTGTACTATTTTTGTATATATTTCTGTTTGTGTATTTATATATATATATTTATTTATTTTTTCTAGGGGTTGGTTTGTCACATTGTGTTGGGGTTTAGTTTAGGTTGGGTGGTGGGAAAAAGGGGGAGGGGGGTTTCTATGGGACTCTATATATACAAAAAATCCTGGACTGGTTCATGGACGTCTGTTATCATGTACTGGGTGCATGGGATGCGGGACCAGCTCAGGGCCCAAAAAAACAAATAAATGTTAAAAAATTTTATTTTCTGTTTGTGGTGTTTGGTGGTTAGTAACAAAAATTAATTATTTATTTATTTATTTAGTTTGGGTGAGAAAAATGCAACCGGACCAGGGGTTTTTAGTGTAATTATTAGTATTAGGGTTAGAAATGTTATGATTATTATTTGGTGTTATTGTTATTATTAAGTGGTGTTAGATAGTTTACATGTGTGGGGTTGTTGTCATAGCGGTGTGTTTTGTGAGAATGTGGCTGGACCAGGAGATACTTTGATGGACATTTAAGGACTTACATGGACTCATTACTTATATATTGTATATATTGCATGTTGTTTGTATTATTGTTAAAGTGTTGTTTATAATTATTGTAATGTTTTTTTGTTTTAAATAAAAGATCTACAGGATATAGCTCAGGATCAGTACAGGATAAATAATATAATGTATGTACACAGTGACCTCAACAGCAGAATAGTGAGTACAGCTCTGGATAATAATATAGGATATAACTCAGGATCAATACAGGATAAGTAATGTAATGTATGTACACAGTGACCCCACCAGCAGAATAGTGAGTACAGCTCTGGAGTATTATACAAGATATAACTCAGGATCAGTACAGGATAAGTCATGTAATGTATGTACACAGTGACCCCACCAGCAGAATAGTGAGTACTGCTCTGGAAGTATAATACAGGATGAGGATATAATTCTACCTCCCGGCTGCTCCTCCTTGGCGATGTGCAGGGCGACATGGTACAGATAAAAACGATTTTGTTTAGAAAAGTTTAATGCAGCCATATCTTTGGCTGCAATCTGTCAGCTCGTATGATCATAATAATTGCTTTTAACAGTAGACAGCCACAGTCAGACAGGCATGGTCAGGGGTTCGCAAAGCCCAGGGGCCACCACGCCAATCTCATTGACGTAAGCGCTGGGACCGCTGTGAGACTGGCACAGGTGCTAATGCATGCGTCCTCCATCGGTTCAACATACCCACAGTGAGTTCTCTGAGTTCCCCTGAGTTGCCTGTCTGCTCAGAGCACACATGTAATGCCAGAGGCAGAGAGCTCGTTCACTCTAGTGACCGCAGCAACCATTGCATCGCCTGCAGCATAACAAGAAGGAACAGGCATCAGGAGCGAGCTCTTGCTCAGAGAACAAGTGCTTACAGGCATGACTAACCAATAGAGCGCATGGGCTTTCATCAACGAGACAGGTACGTCGGCCCTGGGGCATTGCAATCCCCTGGGGAAGCCTATCTGACTGTGGGTGACTCCTGGTAAAAGCAATTTTTATGATCATACAAACTGCTAAAATGCAAACAAAGTTATGGCTTCATTACTATTGTACACACCTGTTACAGACTATTGTTAAGTTAAGGGGGTAAAAATTTGGGACAGTTGCAAATCAAAGCTGATTTGCTAATGCCGGACATCATTGATTAGTTTGATGTCCGGCATTAACCTTTTAGACGCTGCAATTAAAGATGATCTTGGAGTCTAAGGCCCAAATTCCATTGATTTCAACTAGATTGTGCTGCGCAGTGAACATCTCCGGAATTTCCGTGCCAAATGTTTCTGGCATGGAAATTCCATTTTCCATGCCCGCACAAAGAATGAACCTGTTCATTCTTTGTGCGGACTCCACATGGAATGCATAGAAGTCTATGAGACATGTGGTCCTAGCACCAGCAGATTCCCATGTGGTCCTAGCACCAGCAGATTATGCTGGCACCCGCCTGCCCGGAATGTCAACATGGAGATTTTACATGCAGACATTCTGGACGTATGAACTTAGCCTAAATGTGATAAAAAGCATTATCGGTTAGCTCAGGGGAGCTGATTGGGACCACCATCGTGAAATTGTGGTGTCCCCATCAGCTAAGAGGACAGGCAGAGAGTCACTACCTGCCTTTTGCTCATCCATCGGTGCTCCAACAGTGCAGGAAGCCATTGCAGCCTGCACTAATGGAGTGCTGGTAACACTGGTCAATGCTGTGCTATGACAAAGACTCTATGTGATAGTCCCCTACGGTTACTAAAAAAATTGTGAAAAAAAAATTTGAATAAGCCCCTTCCCTAATAAAAATTTAAATCATCTCCTTTTCCGATGTGTTAAATTAAATAATGTAAACAAAAATAAATATAAACGTATATGGTATCGTCACATGTGTATATGTCAGAAATGTTAAAATGTAAAGTTAATTATACCACACAGTCAAAGGCGTAAACATCCAGAATTGCGTACTTTAGATAATTTCATATACCAGATCAAAAAGTCCCGTCAAAACAAAAATGGTACTGATAAAAACGACAGATCACAGCACAAAAAGATGAGCCCTCGTACAGCCCCTTATATGGAAAAATAAAAGTTATAGGGGTCAGAAGAGGACAATTTTAAATATACTAACTTTTGTACAAAAGTTATATTTTTCAAAAAGGATGGTGGTATGGGATTAAGGTAGATGGGGGGTTAGATGGCTATGAGTCACGGGAACCAAGGACATCTGGTGGTCAGTCCTGACACTTAGCAGTAGCACAGTATTGCAGAAAGAATGCTGACAGACAGCGACCATTGCAGCATCCCCCCTGCTACATGCGCTCAACATACTGCACTTACGTCGTACGTCACTGTGGCGTGGCGTTGGCTCTTTTCCCGGGCAGCCGCTGCAGTACTCTTAAAGGGCCGCAGTGGATGCCTGAAGAAATGATTGAGCGGGGAAGTCCCTCCAGCTCCCTCCACAGCAGGTAGTTAAAAGAAAATAAAACATTTTTGTCAGCGCAAGCTCCGAATGTTTTGACCTAGTGCCAGCCCTGGTTTCGATGCTTGTCCAAACCACCCACATAGGCTTACTAATTTGGGAATCCAGTACACTTGTCCTGGATCCTCAGGTTAGCGAGCTCTAGATAAAGGTGTAAGCCACAGTCTTCAGGCTAAGTTGCTTCAAAAACACCACAAAATGCCCAAACTACCCCACAACGTTTTTCTAAAAACGCAGCGGCCAGATGTTAGCAGAAAGTAAATAGGGAAATACAAAATGCCAAACCCACTTTGCGTTTTTGGCATTGTTTCCTTGATCTTGGAGCTTTGCTGTGATTTGGGAATCACTGGCAGTTTTGCCAAGTTGCAGCATGCTGAAACTATGGCGTTTTTTTAAGCAAAATTCGTTACAACATCGGAGGGAGCCACCACCAGGACTGAGCTGTGTCCACAGCTATAAAGTCGTGGGCCTAGCTTATGCTGGGCAGGAAGTTTACTTCATATATCTCCTACCCATCAACAATAAACAGTAAAAACAGTGATCTGTAACAACTTGCTGGTCTATGTGTCAGCCCAGTGCTATGCTATGTGTCAGCAGTGCTAATTAACTCCTTAAGGGGTATACAGTATATAAAGCCATCTATATATAGCTGCATATACTGTATACTATGGCCAGACGATCACTTATCACCCTGGCTCCTGCTATGGCATGTGTAGTCCTACTTCTAATGATGAGGGGGCTACTGGGCTTCGATGGTAAAAGCCTGACAATATTGGGCAATAATGGGCAATAAAAGTAATCCTCGCCCACCTTTGTAACGTCAGGGAACCACATTTTTATTTATTTATGGAAAAAACTAGTGGGATTAACAATATTTGCACTATTTTCACAATATACACACCAAGAAGCAACAGCCTGACTTTACCAGGGTTGGGAAGGCCATTGGTATTGGCACTCACCAGCCTAAATAATGTCAGCTTGTTACCACCTAGGTCCAGGAGAATCATCTCTGACATTGTGGGCCTGTTGGTAATGCCTCTTCCCGGTACTCCTGTGGGTGTAGAGCTAGCTAGTTTTTGGGGCTAACACCGAGCCCCTGCTTAGTAATGGATGCCACTGCTAAGCCAAAAAAGCAAATAAAAAAATTTCTTACACATGGGAAAAAATTATCACAAAAAACACTCCCCCACAAGCCATTATTAACCATTGTATTAGAAAAATAAACCACGCTGGTCATCGACATAGTCAATGGAATTCAATGTAATCCTCTGTATACATCTGTATCTGAAACTAAATGAAAAGAAAAACACAAATGGGTTAGTATATGTAGAGTGCTCTCCTCCCAAAAAGGGCATTGTGAGCATTGTGTTTCCAAACTAGGAGCCTGCAGGCGCTATATTACAACCATGATTATTCCCAGACAGCATTAGCAACATCTGGATGCTCCTTGTTTGGGAAGACACTGCTAGAAAAGGATCGAGATCAGATGGGAAGGAAGAGTGACAGTGAGGACCCCAATGAAAAAGTTTACCACAGGAGAAAAGGTCTACCACAGGAGAACGCTGGCACAGTCAGGGTAAACCAGCAACTACACAAAAGGACACATGGGGCATTTATCATTGTGTTTTAGAGTAAACAGACCAGATGTTAAGGATTAGTCTTGTGCAGCGGTAATGAATGTATCAACTGCAACTGTCGCAAAACCCACCATTAAGGCACAAGTCAACACCAGCCCAGACCTAGCCTAGCTTATTGGTGTATGTGAAGAGTGACATTTCAGAAAATGTGTATCCTCCACAAAATTTATCAAATGCCCTGTGACCATTTAATGCGGAGTCACGCAAAAAATAAATAAATAAAAAATTTACTAAATCACACACATCTTAGTAAATCCACCCCCATCCCCCCCCCCCCCCCCCCCCCCGTTTCCAAGTGTGATATAGCTAATATTACTGGAGGGGGTGCTAAAAGGAAGCATAAAAAAATTAAATTGCAGCAGACTTAACCTAAAATACTAAAATAAGTATTCTTTATTGAAATCCAAAGAAAAGAAACACATAAATGCCATACATAAAACATAAGATGGCAGCAACTCATAAATAAAAGTTCCTGGGTGCTCAGACAAACAATACTAGTTAAATGCAATTATGTATTATGGGCTTTACCATTAAGGAAGTACACCTCAACAAAGATAAGATGGGTACATATTGGCAATGCAAAGATAGTTACAAAATATAAAGTACCAGCATGTAATATATAAATGTGAACACAAAAAGCAATGGCCACATGTATAAATCATGTATAAATAATATATGATTGCATTAAACTAGCATTGTTTGTCAGAGTCTCCAGGGATGTCTATTTATCAGTTGCTGCCATCTTGTATTGTATGGATGATTTTGATGTGCGTCTTTTTTTTTTTTTGTAATTTCCATAAAGAACAATTTTGTACTATAGAAATAGTCTGCTGCGTGTTTGCGGTGGCAGTGGAGCCCCTGGCGCTCCTCATCCAACAGGATCCTGTTTATGTGGGTATGAATATTGGAGGTGGGGATGAACGTATTGGCCTGTTCGCCAATGACCTATTCATGGCCCGGCCCAAGACAGTTTTACCCTATGTTATCCGTTTGATGGACCAGTTCGGGGTTTTCTTGGGCCTGTGCATTAACTGGACGAAATCTGCATTCATGCCTCTGCTGGAGGGAGCATGGCCATCGGTGGTATGTGGCCTGCCGGTTGTCCAGTCCTATAAATATCTTAGTATTTACATCAATAGAGGCCTTTTCATGGATCTACAATCCAATGTACTCCCCTTACTCCCATATGTCCGTGCCAAATAAAAAATTTGGGATTCACTTCCCTTGCCTGTAGCAGGCTGTATAAACCTAATTAAGCTGATCATTCTCCCTAAATGCCTTTACTGCCTCTTCGTTGAATTGATCCCAGACCCCCGACGTGCTCTAAATGGAAAAAGCCAATCAACGCAACTCTCCCGTTCATACATAATGTCTACAAATATAGGAAATGTCCAGATAAATTCTACAGGGTGTGGGGTGACTGGTGTTCTTCTCCCCTTACCCAATGTAATTCCGCCTATGCTCCTTGCTCCCTTTGGTACCCATCCCAGAGTCTAGTCTCGGGAGGGGCACTATGAGAGTATTTAGTGTTGGCGGACAGAAAATAAGGTGTTGCTTAACCCCTTAAGGACGCAGCCCATTTGGGCCTTAAGGACGCAGAAAATTTTATTTTTACGTTTTCATTTTTTCCTCCTCGCCTTCAAAAAATCATAACTCTTTTATATTTTCATCCACAGACTAGTATGAGGGCTTGTTTTTTGCGCGACCAGTTGTCCGTTGTAATGCCATCACTCACTTTACCATAAAAATACTATTTGTGTGGGGAAATTAAAAAGAAAACCGCAATTTTGCTAATTTTGGAAGGTTTCGTTTTCACGCCATACAATTTATGGTAAAAGTGACATGTGTTCTTTATTCTTTGGGTCATTATGATTAAAATGATACCCGTGATAACATACTTTTCTATTACTGTTGCGCTTTAAAAAAATCGCAAACTTTTTAACCAAATTAGTACGTTTAAGATCCCCCTAATTTGAAGGCGGCATGAGGGCTCATTTTTTGCGCCGTGATCTGTACTTTTTATTGATACCATATTTGCTTATATAAAACTTTTAATACATTTTTTATAAATTTTTTTGGGAATAAAATGCTATAAAAAAGCATCTATTTTGGACTTTTTTTTTTTTATGTTCACGCCGTTCACCGTACGGTATCATTAACATTTTATTTTCATATTTCAGATATTTACGCAAGCGGCGATACCAAATATGTATATAAAAAATTTTTAACACTTTTTGGGATATGGAAAATTAGGCAATTTACGTTTTTATTGGGGGAGGGGTTTTTTCAATTTTTTTAAACTTTTTTTTTGCTTTTATTTTTACACTTTAATAGTCCCCACAGGGGACTATTTAAAGCAATCATTCGATTGCTAGTCCTGTTCAGTGCTATGTATAGGACATAGCACTGATCAGGGTTAGGCTGGGTCCACACTACGTTTTGTCCCATACGGGAGCGCATACGGCAGGAGGGAGCTAAAACCTCGCGCTCCCGTATGTGACCGTATGCGCTCCCGTATGTCATTCACTTCAATGAGCCGACCGGAGTGAAACGTTCGGTCCGGTCGGCTCATTTTTGCGCCGTATGCGCTTTTACAACCACGGTTTTAGGTCCGGTTGTAAAAGCGCATACGGCGCAAAAATGAGCCGACCGGACCGAACGTTTCACTCCGGTCGGCTTATTGAAGTGAATGACATACGGGAGCGCATACGGTCACATACGGGAGCGCGAGGTTTTAGCTCCCTCCTGCCGTATGCGCTCCCGTATGGGACAAAACGTAGTGTGGACCCAGCCTTATCTGTCATCTTCTGCTCTGGTTTGTGGGAAGGCAGATCAGAGCAGAAGACTCCCGGAAGACAGCAGAGGCAGGTGAGGGGACCTCCGGCTGCCGTGCAGGATGATCGGATCGCTGCGGCAGCGATGCGGGCGATCTGATCATCCAATTAAGTGACCGCGATGCTGCAGATGCCGTGATCGGTATTGATCACAGCATCTGAGGGGTTAATGGCAGACATCCGCGATCAACAGCCGGGACCTGCCGCGCATGATCCGGGCATCGCTCCGCTTCCCGTGGTTATGCTTAGGACGTAAATGCATGTCCTGGTACGTTAAGTACCGCATCACCAGGACGTACATTTACGTCCTCCGTCATTAAGGGTTTAAGGAACTTACAATATTATTAACCCCTTAAGGACGCAGGACGTAAATGTACGTCCTGGTGAGCTGGTACTTAACGCACCAGGACATACATTTACATCCTAAGCATAACCGCGAGCATCGGAGCGATGCCCGGAACATGCGCGGCAGGTCCCTGCTGATGATCGCAGCCAGAAACCCTCCCATAATGGCGGACATCCGCCATTAACCCCTCAGATGCCGTGATCAATACAAATCACAGCATCTGCAGCATCGCGGTCACAAAAATGGATGATCAGATCGGCCGCAGTGCTGCCGCGGCGATCCAATCATCCAGCACAGCAGCCGGAGGTCCCCTCACCTACTTCCGCTGCCTTCCCGGCGTCTTCTGCTCTGATCTGCCTTCTCGCAGACCAGAGCAGAAGATGACCGATAACACTGATCGTATACATAGCACTGTACAGTATTAGCAAGTATTAAAGTGTAAAAATAAAAGTTAAAAAAGTAAAAAAATCAAGTAAAAAAATGCGAAAAACCCCCTCCCCCAATAAAAACGTAAATTGTCTCATTTTCCCTATTTTAACCCCAAAAAGTGTTAAAAAAATATTTTATATACATATTTGGTATCGCTGCATGCGGAAATATGTGAACTAGTAAAATAAAATGTTAAGGATACCGTACGGTGAACGGCGTGAACGTAAAAAAAAAAGTCAAAAATCGCTGCTTTTTTATAACATTTTATTCAAAAAAAATAAAAATCATAAAAAATTGATTAAAAGTTTTATATAAGCAAATATGGTATTAATAAAAAGTACAGATCACGGCGCAAAAAATTAGCCCAAAAAATACAGCCGCTTATACGGAAAAATGAAAACGTTATAGGTCTTCAAAATAGGGGGATTTTAAACGTACTAATTTGGTTAAAAAGTTTGCAATTTTTTTTAAGCGCAACAGTAATACAAAAGTATGTTATCATGGGTATCATTTTAATTGTATTGACCCAATGAATAAAGAACACATAATTTTTACAGTAAATTGTACGGCGTGAAAGCAAAACCTTCCAAAATTAGCAAAATTGTGGTTTTCTTTTTAATTTCCCCACAAATAGTATTTTTTTGGTTTTATGGTAAAGTGAGTGATGGCATTACAACGGACAACTGGTCGCGCAAAAAACAAGCCCTCATACTAGTCTATGGATGGAAATATAAAAGAGTTATATTTTGAAGGCGAGGAGGAAAAAACGAAAACGTAAAAATAAAATTGTCTGAGTCCTTAAAGGGGTACTCCACACCCCTAGACATCTTATCCCCCATCCAAAGGATAGGGGATAAGATGTCAGATCGCCGGGGTCCGGCTGCTGGGGACCCCGGGATCTCGGCTACAGCACCCACCTGTACGGCTTCCATCTCACACTGGCAACGCTGGAGGCTTCGGATCCCGACCACAATGGCAGACGAGCATGAAGTCATGCCCCGCCCCCTATGGGAGGGGGCATGACGAGCATGAAGTCATGCCCCGCAAGTCTATGGGAGGGGGCATGACGGACCTCCCATAGACTTGCATTGAGGGGGCGGGGTGTGACGTCACACGGGGCGGAGTTGTGATGTCACGCTTGTCCGCCATTGTGGTCGGGATCCGAAACCTCCAGCGTTGCCCGTGTGAGGTGGAAGCTGTACAGGTGGGTGCTGCAGCTGAGATCCCGGGGGTCCCCAGCAGTGGGACCCTGGCAATCTGACATCTTATCCCCTATCCTTTGGATAGGGGATAAGATGTCTAGGGGTGCGGATTACCCCTTTAAGGCCCAAATGGGCTGAGTCCTTAAGGGGTTAAATATATCATACAGTCCTAACCTTTTTTACGACAGAACTTCCCATGCGGAATTCAGCACGGAAATTCTGCTGCAGCAGAGTCCCGTTGAATTCAACAGGATTCTGCTGCTCTGCAGAATATCCATGCCAGATATTTCCAGCATGGAAATTCCGTTTACTGTATCCGCAGAAAGAATGAACACATTCATTCTTTCTGCAGACACCTTGCGGACATTTCGTAGTGTGAACATGGCCTTACATTACAAACAGATAGGATATGTTTAAACAGATATATCAATATTATAAAGATACAAGACATTTTAGGCAGTTTACGTATAATTTATTAGAATGTTTACATAAACAGGACTATACATAGGACATGTGGTCACACACTTAGACTGGTAGAAATGAGATTTTGTCTAAGGCAAAGGAAAGGGAATCCTCTGCCTGCAGATGCGGTTTTATTAGAGTCTGTACAGAGGTTTAAGCAGCAGCTGGATGAATACTTGCAAAAACATAACATTAAGGGATATAGGCCCAGATTTTTAATGATCATGTTGTGATGCCCGCGCTGTAGCACGTTGCAGAAAATTATTTCCAGCATAATAATCAAATATACCAATTGCCACAGAATGGGAAAGTGCTAAAGAAGTTTTTACCATTTAAAATTACAGCTCCCAGTATGACCTTAAATATGTGGTAAGGGGATGCTGGGAGTTTTTGTTTCAACCATCATTATTGCAAAACTTACAAGTGACTCCAGCTCTGTGCGTACAGAGGGGCTCAGAGCTTGCCTTTCCGTGGGGAAAAAAAGGAAGTCTTCTTGGTGCCTTGGAGGGTTGGATTGTTGAATCCCTAAGCAAGGGGTTTCAGTGAAGAATGCAGAATACCGAGTGCATTTTTTAAACACAGTATTTATTTGATATCAGTGATATAGACAACGCGTTTCGTGAAGGGGCCCTCGCTTCGTCTGGTCTTATATAGTAAAATGGTAGTTGGCTGTTTATATACACTTCACAGATATAAAAATGTGCGGGAACAGAATTCGTCATCGTGACGTAATCCGGGTGGGCGGATCTGATGTCCCGACACGAAATGGAGAGAGTTAATCCCATTTATATACAAAAGGATAAATGTACATAAGGGGGACATGGAGTATGCATAAAACATGTAAAACCTAAAGCATAAAAAAAGGCGGAGTGGCATGGGACATATAATGGTTTATATTTTTGAATGTCACAGGTTGATTCTACAAAATTCGGTGCGAAAAAATATATATAAAAGAATAAATAGGCATCAAAACAGGAAAGGGAATTTGTACATAGCAAAATTGTGGATCATTGCGCAGGGTTGTGCATATATATATATATATATATATATATATATATATATACAGAGTATACAAAAAAGAGGATTGCAGCAGCACACATTGGTCAAAAAATTGAGGCTCTTAGCGCACTTTTTGATCAAAACGCGTCCCCCATCCACCACGGGGAGGTGGCCTAATTTAGGATGGGACCCTTGCACAAATTCTGAGCCCAACACTCAACTATCCACTCACCTCTGCTGGGCATATAGCCTCTGACTGGGTGACATGCTGGATCCATTTAAAACTCCACCTGTGAAAAAGGGGGAGGGGTGAACAGCTAAAGAGGGTGCCATTTCCCCCTGAATTGTACATACATACATATATACATATATATATATATATATATATACACATATATTCTTTCGGATATCAATGTAGTGTGTCTCATTTTCATTATATTTATATCGGGGAAACATTGGTGTATCATACATTAATCCTAAGCTCCGGAGTGGATTCTTTCCAGCGATGTGCTTACGGTTATCTAGAGCCAGTGCTGGCTTGGGATGCGGGCTAGCGTGATGTTTGCAGACATGTGTGATCCTGGTTTGAAGCTGGATGGGAGGGATGATTTGGGTGACATGATTTTTCTTTTATTCAGAGATTGGTGGAGAGTGTCTGAGGGCTGATTGGCTGGAAGAACATATACTCGGGATGTGATTGGCCTAGCTCTTGGCTTTGTGTTGATTGGGGAAAGCAGTTCCCGTACAGGAAGATGGCTCAGAAATTCCTTACTAGATGGGTGATGGGTTCATACAAGATATTCCTTTTATAACGTATGAATTTGGTCGCTTCAATTAGACCACCAGGGATTAAAGTTCCCAGCTGAAAAATCCAGTACATTTCCCGTTTGGTTAACTCTTCAAACCTATTACTGGAATCCTCACTTATCTGATCTATTGGATAGATACAGATAGGGTCTTTCACATCCGCATGTTTTTCATGGCAATGATGGGAAACTCTGTGCAAGAGGTAACCCTTCTTTATGTTTGCACAATGGTTATTAAGCCTCAGATGCAGTTCTTGGGTTGTGCGGCCAACATATTGTTGTCCGAACTTGCATTCTATAACAGATGACATATTTTGAGCAACATTGTTTGATGGGAAATATTTCTCCTGATGTATTGCTTTTGTGATATTTGATGTTAGCTTTGATGGTGCTGCAGCAAAGGCAGTGGTTGCTTCCACATTTGAAAACACCATTATCCTGTTGGTTTGAGTTTCTCTTTGTTTTTTTTGTGTGTTGTTTTAACTTCCTGGGGGCTCTGAAAAGTTAAGTTTAGAAGAGGTGGTAGAGACTCTCTGAGGATCTGATCAGCTTGTAGTATGTGCCAATGTTTCTTAAACACCGATCATGGTAATCCTGGTGGTTCTTTTTTGGTGAGGGGATCCACATTTTTCTTTAGCTAAATACTAGTACACTAAACCTGTGACTTTCAGAAAAAATATGAACCATTTTATGTCCCATGCCACTCCCCCTTTTTTTTATGCTTTATGTTTTATATGTTTTATGCATACTCCATGTCATCCTTATGTACATTCATCCTTTTGCTTATAAATCGGATTAACTCTCTCCATTTTGTGTTGGGACATCAGATCCGCTCACCCGGATTATGTCCCGATAATGAGTTCTGTTCCCGAACTTTTTTAAATCTGTAAAGTGTATATAAACAGCCAACTACCATTTTACTATATAAGACCAGACGAAGCGAGGGACCCTCGTGAAACACGTTTTCTATATCACTGCTATCAAATAAATAGTGTGTTTTAAAAATACACTCGGTATTCTGCATTCTTCACTGAAACCCTTTGCTTAGGGATTCAACCATCCAACCCTCCAAGGTGCCAAAAAGGCTTCCTTTTTTTTCCCATGGAGAGGCAAGCTCGGAGCCCCTGTGCATGCATACTTTATCCACATACTGCCATCCTTGGATGATCAGGCATAGGAGCCAGGAGGAATATTTTGAGTATATATTACGCACACATGCGAACATCAGTGTTGTGCCTGTTGCGCAACACAGCAAGTGAGTTGAACCACTCACCTGCCTTTCTCCCCTACTCTATACCATATTATCCAACCTAGATACCGGCACTTAGATAGCGCCACCCTGTTTCTTTTTTCCTTTTTTCTCTTTATAATCCAGCTCTGATGGGACTGTCAGGCAGCATACACAATGATGTCAGTGATTACAGGTGATGTCTTTTCTATAGTGAGGAGAATACACAATGATATCCGTGACTACAGGTGACGTCTTCTCTATAGTGAGGAGAATACACAATGATATCAGTGACTACAGGTGACATCTTCTCTATAGTGAGGAGAATACACAATGATATCAGTGACTACAGGTGACGTCTTCTCTATAGTGAGGAGAATACACTGATATTAGTGACTACAGGTGACGTCTTCTCTATAGTGAGGAGAATACACAATGATATCAGTGATTGCAGGTGACGTCTTCTCTATATTGAGGAGAATACACAATGATATCAGTGACTACAGCTGACATCTTCTCTATAGTGAGGAGAATACACAATGATATCAGTGACTACAGGTGACGTCTTATCTATAATGAGGAGAATACACAATGATATTAGTGACTACAGGTGACATCTCTATAGTGAGGAGAATACACAATGATATCAGTGACTACAGGTGACATCTCCTCTATAGTGAGGACAATACACAATGATATCAGTGACTACAGGTGACGTCTTATCTATAATGAGGAGAATACACAATGATATTAGTGACTACAGGTGACATCTCTATAGTGAGGAGAATACACAATGATATCAGTGACTACAGGTGACATCTCCTCTATAGTGAGGACAATACACAATGATATCAGTGACTACAGGTGACGTCTTCGTTATAGTGAGGAGAATACAGAATTATATCAGTGACTACAGGTGACGTCTTCTCTATAGTGAGGAGAATACACAATGATATCAGTGACTACAAGTGACGTCTTCTCTATAGTGAGGGGAATACACAATGACATCTGTGACTACAGTTGACGTCTTCTCTATATTCTTTCCTTATCTAATGTAGATGTACATACCGCTGGGTCCAGCTAAATGTTCTCTCTGCATAAGTATTGTAATACTGCCAAACACCATATCTTTTGAATATATTACTAACAGAAACTCTATTATGTGAATATAATACTAGCACACACCCTCTGAATATAATTCTGACACATTGTACACACTCTGAAAATACTACAACACACTGTCCCCTCTGAATATAAAACCGCAACACACAATACCCTCTGAATATAAAACCACCACACACCGTACCCTCTTAATCCTTATAATATACACTATACCTCTGGAATGCAAAGCACTCTGTGCCCCTCATATATAATATAAATGCCCCATCCTGTGCCCCCACATATAATAATTATGACTCATCCTGTTCCCCCCCCCACTTAATAATAATGTCCTCTGTCCTGTGCCCCTAGCATATAATGCCCCCGTCATGTTCCCCTCACATATAATGCCCCTCTCAGGGGGCATTATATGTTAGGGGCACAGCACAGGGGGCATTATATGTGAGGGGCACAGCACAGGGGGCATTATATGTGAGGGGCACAGCAAGGGGGGCATTATATGTGAGGGGCACAGGACATGGGGCGTTATATGTGAGGGGCACAGGACATATAATGCCCTGCTATTATATGTGAGGGGCACATGAAAGGGGCATTATAAGTGAGGGGCAAATGTCAGTGGGGCATTATATGTGGGGGCACATGACAGGGCCCCCCCCCCCCGTCATATGTCCTCCCTGTCATGTGCCACTCACATAATGTCCCCCTGACATTTGCCCCTCACTTTTAATGCCCTCCTGTCATGTGCCTCTCACATATAATGCCCCCTTGACGTGGTCCCCTGACTTATAATGTGCCCTTTTCTGCGCATTGCCTCGCCACCCCCCTGAGTTTTAGTTTTAATAATTACCCTGTACCATA
Organism: Hyla sarda; assembly: GCF_029499605.1. Classification (NCBI taxonomy): domain Eukaryota; kingdom Metazoa; phylum Chordata; class Amphibia; order Anura; family Hylidae; genus Hyla; species Hyla sarda. Next base: position 33,193,384 of record NC_079201.1, on the reverse strand, counting down.
CAGCGCCCGAGCAGCTCTCTCTAGCTGTCACCCTTCTCACACGCTGCTCCATTCTTGCAGAGTTTGAGTCGCGGAAACGTGATCTCCGTGTGCCAGCGTCACATCATCGCTCCAGCCTGCAGTGGATGGCGTCCCCGCAACTCACACGCTGCAAGAATGGAGCAGTGTGTGATAAAGGTGAGGGAATGGTGGAACGGGAACTGACAGCTTCCGCTCCACCATGCTATAATACGGGAGGGACAGCAATTGCCTCGTTGACCCCCCCCCCCCGATCCGCCACTGATACATCCCCATGTTCTGTGTATGATATGCTGTTTCTTCCCCTTGTATGTTCTGATTTTAATTTCTATGTGTTACCCAGGCAGCTTGGACACATGCCTTTCATTTTGTTGCTCTGTACTATACTATTGTTTTGTCAGGGTGGACGGAGGTATTGGTTCTTTGTATGTGTACATGATACGTTTGGTATGTTCTATGTTGGGTTTTCATACCGCTGTTACCGGTCTCATCTGTGTAGTATTTGCACTTCTACGGTCGGACTGACCATTTCTACATACTGTTGTGTACAGTTTATTGTTTTTCCTTGATGCCCTTTTTCTTCTGTATTCGTGATCTGACATGTAACCAGTGTTTTTTTTTTTATTGTTTCAATAAAACAAATTAAAAAGAAAAGAAATAGTCTGCTGCAATATGATTTTTGTAGGTTTTTGTTAAACCAGCAACTAGCATAAGTCTCTAGAATATGGTGCAAGCCTTGGAGACCACTTTACTCCGGTAGCTTCCCTGGAGCATTTCCTGAAGCACATGTTAATGCAGGTAGAGAAGAAGATCAGGGGGCTGAGAGGAGCAAGATAATCTCTGCTGTTCCAATTTAGAACTAGTTTCTATTGGAGAGAGATATTCAGGGCTAGTTTAGTACTAATTAAAGGCTTGTTATGCCAGTATGGAGGCAGATGCACCTGCAGTGTGCACTGCCTCTCAATTATCATCTTATGTACCAGTGGATAATAGTGCAATTAAAATCATTTCACTGCTAACATCCTTAATCCTCTCTCATTTTCTCTTCTTTATCTCTTATACTAACCATATTATGTTTTCGATTCAAATCACAACTTGTTTAACAGGATATTCTTCAAATAAACGGTGTAAAGGTGAATCCTTTGTTTAGGCCCAAAGGACTCTTCAAGTGAAAGATCCACTTTGCCTCTTCTTTCAAAAGGATCTTATCCAAACTGCGCCCTCTAGGGCCCATTTTAATTTTTCGTACGCCAAAAATTGCAAATCCTTTGGATTTCCTTTATGTTTCGCCAAGATGTGTCTCGCCAAAGGAGTCTCTTCATGAGTATTAATGCAGCTAATGTGTTTTGATATACGCTGTCTTAATTCTTGTTTAGTCTTCCTGATGTAAAGCATAGGACATGAACACAAAACACCATAAATGACTCCCTGACTGCGACAATTAACAAAATCCAATAATCTATATACCTTTCCATCAGCGGGGTTGATGAATTCCTTCCTTCTTTTGAGGTATATGCAAAAGCTACAGCTGCTACATGGGAATGTGCCTAGTATTGAATTTTGGAGCCACATCTGTTTTGTCTCTGAGGAAAAGGGGCTATGAACCAATTTGTCACGTAAGTTAGGGCCTCTTCTATATGTCAATCCAGGGTAATTTTTTAAGATATCTTTTAAATCTTCATCAGCTAGTAATATAGGCCAATAGCGTTTAAGAATCTTATTGACTTCATTCGATCTGTTGTCAAAAGTGCCGATATATCTAATCGTTTTGGTTGAACCTGATGCCCCAACTGCTCTTCTATTCTGATCACTCAGTAAACTTGATCTAGCGCTCTCTCCTTAGCCCTCCTATATGCTTTTTGAATCAATTATGTGGGTAGCCTCTATCCAAGAAACATTTAGTTAGTTTCATACTTTCCAGTCCAAAAGTTTTCGCTTCGGAACAATTCCTTCTCATGCGGAGGAATTGACCAGTGGGAATTGCTCTTTTCAGAGGTATAAGGTGCCAACTCGTCCAGTGAAGCAGGTTATTAGTAGCTGTCGTTTTCCTAAAGGTGCAAGTCTGCAGGTCACCCTTCTCATTTTTTTAAATAGTTAGATCGAGAAAGTTAATCCTCTCTTTTTGGAATTCAGACGTGAAGTGATTCCCCATAAGTTTTATAAGAGAAGGGATAATGAGGAAATAAGTGCCTCATGGGCACATCTATTGTTTAATAAATCTCTGCCCCCTAGCTCTTTTTTAAAGTAATCCGGGAGATCCTCCCAGAAAAAGTTTACCTGGGCTTCATCATTCCAGGACAACCTTTCACTTTTTTCACATTTTGTTATGTTGCGGCCATGTGCTAAAATAAAAAAATGTCTTCCATCATTCTGCAATCTATACCCATAATGAGTATGTTAAAACAGAGTTTTAGAAATTTTTTATAATTCATTAAAAAAAATAAAAAATTTGACAAGGACCAATGTATTTAGACCCTTTACTCAGTACTCAGCACTAGAGTTGAGCGAACTTTTGAAAAGCTTGGTTCGCCTAACTTATCGGAAATTGTGAGTTCAGTTTGGCTCAGTTCGACTCAGACCAGCAATAAAATAAACCCCTTAACACGTTTATAACACTGCCTAAACGCTCTAAACACCTGTCTAACACAGTTAGTAATGTATTCAAGTAGTTTTAAAGGGTTTTTAAGGCCCAGTTATAGCAACATGCATCAACCATTACAGCTTGCCCATTATTTAGGCTTATTCACACCAAAATAAAGCGGCATAAAGTATCTCTGGTTGTTGGTAGATGCCTGCCAGTGTTAATATGCATGGGAAGACGTAGTGGCTTTTTCCAAATGTGCCAAAAATTATCCCTTTTTTTTTGTGGATGATGGGTTGTGTATGTGTAGGCCTAGTTGTAAGTATGGTGATGGTGGATTGGTGTTACTAGTAGTATCCAGCATACAGCAGGTGGTGGCTGACTGATGATGCTAGTACAGCAGGAGATGGCAGACTGGCAGTAGCAGGAAGGCGTCATTTTTTAAATTAAGATTCATGACTTCTGTTATCTCATAAGGTCCAATGAAACGTGAAGCCAACTTTTTAGACAGAACCTTGAGATGTAAATTACTTGCAGAAAGCCACACTTTAAATTAAACGCCACAAGTACGTCTCTTGTTGGCAAATTTACTTTGTACCTCTTGGGCTTTCCTCAGGTTCTCCCGAACCTGGGCCCAAACTGTGTACAGTTTACTCATAGTTGTTTCGACCTCAGGGTTACCACTAATGGTATTAGTACAGGAAGAAAACCGTGGACGGAACCCATATATACAGAAAAATGGTGACACACCGATAGAGGAATTCTCTTAATTATTCAAGGCAAACTCAGCAAGAGACAAAAAAAAGAAACCCATTCATCTCGTCTATTTGCTTCATAGCATCTAAGGTACTGTTCAACATTCTGATTCATTCTTTCTGTCTGACCATTAGATTGTGGATGAAAAGCAGAAGAAAAGGACAATTCAACTCCCAACTGTTTACAAAAAGCTTGCCAAAATTTAGAAACAAATTGTACCCCTCGATCAGATACAATATTCTCTGGTACCCCATGGTACCTAACACCATGTCTTAAAAACAAATTAGCAAGAATTTTGGCTGAAGGGAGATTCTTCAAAGGAACGAGATGAGACTGTTTACTGAACCTGTCCACCACCACCCATAGAACAGTTTTCTCCTCAGATGGAGGCAGATCAGTCATAAAATGCATAGAAATATGAGTCCACAGCCTCTTAGGTATAGACAATGGACACAACTCTCCTGTGGGACATGTCTGAGGAGTCTTTGGTCGAGCACAAACTTCATAAGCAACAACAAAAGCCACCACATCCCTGTTGAGAGTTGGCCACCAGAATTTCCTTTGAAGCAGTTTCCTTGTACCCTGAATACCAGGATGAATGGCCAATGGGGAACAATGAAATTCCTCAATAATTCGGAGAGGAAACTGATTGGTTACAAAGATCTTGCCTCTAGGAGTCTCTAGAGGAACCAAACCTTGATTGTTCCAGATCTCAGAAGTTAAATCTGAGGACACTGCTGAAATTACCACACCTTCTGGGAGAATTGTCTCGGGATTAGAATCAATTGGCTGAGAAACATTGAAACTCCGCGATAAGGCATCAGCCTTGACATTCTTAGTATCCGGACGATATGTAATGACAAAATTAAATTAAGTAAAGAACAAGGCCGAACAAGCCTGAGAAGGATTGAAATATTTGACAGATTCAAGGAAGGTTAAATCCTCATAGCTCCCCTTTTTGTGATCAGTAATAACCGTAATCTGATGAACCCCCCTTTCCAGATAATATCTCCATTCCTCCAAAGCCCACTTGATTGCCAAAAGTTGTCAATTACCAACATAATAATTTTGTTCTGCTGCAGAAAATTTTTGAGAGAAAAAAGCACAAGGATGTAAAATAGTCAGAGGAGGAGTTCCCTGAAGCAATACTGCTCCAGCACCAACCTCTACAATAAAGGGCTTGGTTTGATCTGGTTGGACTAATATCGGACCAGAGATAAAACACTCTTTGAGATGTTTAAAAGCTGCCTCCGCCTCCGTAGACCAGTTTATCAGATCTGCCCCTTTGTGAGTTAAATCAGTCAATGGTTTTGTGACAATAGAATCTTTTTAAAATAAATTTTCTGTAATAGTTCGCAAAGCCCAGAAACCATTGTAAAGCCTTTAAAGAAGAAGGCTGCACCCAGTCTGAAACAGCCTTAACCTTCTCAGGATCCATTTTAAAATGTCCTGGAGTTAAGATATACTCCAAAAATTGTACCTCTTTGACACCAAAGATGCATTTCTTGTTTGACAAATAATTTGTTTTCACAAAGTACCTGCAGGACAGAACGTACATGATTAACATGAGATGACCAGTCATGAGAAAAAATTAGAATATCATCAAGACAAACCACTAGGAATTTTCCCAAAAATTCCTGAAAAATATCATTGACCCAGTTCTGAAATACTGCCGGTGCATTACTGAGACCAAAGGGCATTACCAAATATTCAAAATGACCTTCAGGATGTTAAATGCAGTTTTCTATTCATCACCCTCTTTGATTCTGATTAAATTGTAGGCCCCTCGAAGGTCAAGTTTAGTGAACCAACATGCCCCCTGTATTTGATTAAACAAATCTGGAATAAGAGGCAATGGATATTGATTCTTAACATTAATCTTATTCATAACCCAATAATCAATACAAGGCCTTAACCCTATATCTTTTTTTGCCATGAAGAAGAACCCTGCTCCCATTGGAGACACAGATGGACGAATATAACTCTTTTGCATACTTGACTTTGTTAGGGGCAGCGCTCCGGACATTCATCTTTGCCATGAGCGCTCCCTCTCCTCTGTTCCCAGGGGCAATGCTCTGGCCGTTTTGTCCAGCCGTGAATGCTCCCAATCTTGTTCCCCCGGTGGCTCCAGGACTCGCTATGCAAGATGCGCCCGCATGCGAGTCCCGAGCGTCCTCTCACCTCCTCGCTCTTCTGCTCACTACGCCACCTGGAACGGGCACCATTAATTGGTGCTTGTGTAGTTTGACCCTATATAACCCCGCACTTCCTTTAACCCTTGCCGGATCTTTATGCTTAGTGCCCTGTGATGTGATTGTGCCTTAATTGTGTTTCTAACCTCCAGCTTATTAACCACAATTACCCCAGGTATGTCCGGGATTCCAATATAACTAGCCACAATTACCCTGTAGGCTGACAGCCCAGGGTACAAAATACCTATAGTACTGACTACCTATAACTTAAAACTTTACTGTTATTGTTGTTTATATAAGATAACACAGTGATTGTGAGTTAAAACCACAAGTTACTGTGTCCTGTATAATCACTTATATTGGTGGGTGAATACCCACACACTATATAAAGTGGGGACCCGTCAAGTACCACCACCAAATTGACCCATTAATGTGTAGATCACATCCAGGCACAGTAAACACGCTTATTAAAATCACAACTGCCTCCCTCTACATGTTTTGGTGAAACAACAACATCATCAGGAGGTAACAATGAGGCAACCATTCGTCCACGTGCATTGGTGGGGTATCTATAGGATCAGGACCCTACCTCATAAATCCGTGACGCCCGCTGGCCCAATCATCCTTAAGGCGCGCTTCCTACCAATCAGATGTGTCACTTAGTAGTCTTTCCACCAGTCAGAAGAAAGTATCTGTGCTTACGTAGTCGTTCAGGTCATTGTTTACCTTCTGCTAGGTCTTCACTATGCACCGCAGTGATCTCTTGCAATGTTCTCTCATTCCCACGCATGATCGCGGACTTGCATCTTGCATCAGTGGAGAGGTTTTACTGCGATGGCGCCTCAGTCCGCGCATGCGGGTGGACCTAGAAATAAATCCAGAACACATAAGCAGCTACACCTGCCTATGCATCTCATAAGTGTAGCTCATATGAGGAGCATTCACTCCTTATTAATTAGTATCCACATAGAGTATAGTTTATAATCAATTCCTGACACAATCTATATACATAAAACTCAATGGGGGAGATTTATCAAAACCTGTCCAGAGGAAAAGTTGCTGAGTTGCCCATAGCAACCAATCAGCTCTCTTCTTTCATTTTTAACAAGGCCTCTGCAAAATGAAAGAAGCAATCTGATTGGTTGCTATGGGCAACTGGGCCACTTTCCTTTTGCACTGGTTTTGATAAATCTCCCCCAATGTGTGTGTGTGTGTGTGTGTGTACGTATATGTGTGTGTATGTATGTGTGTGTGTGTATGTTCAAGCATCACGTCCAAACGGCTAAAGATATTAACATGAAACTTGGCACACATGTTCCTTATATGTCAACAACAAACATAGGATAGGTAATTTAACCCTTACCCACCCCCATTTGCCAGGGTCGGGGTTTTTGTTTAAAGTCCCATACAAGTCTATGGGAAATATATGTTACTGCATAACTTCCAAATGGTTGGAGATATTTCGATTATACTTGGTCACATGTTACTCATATGTCCACTTAAAATATAGGATAGTTAATTTAACCCTTAACTACCCCCATTTGTGAGGGTCAGGGTTTTTGTTTAAAGTCCCATGCAAATCAATGGAAAATGTATGTTCCCACATAACTTCTGTACGGCTGGAGATATTTCAATACCTGGTACACATATTACGGGTAGGGATAGGAGGTTGAGATAGGAGGTCGAGATATGAGGACGGGATAGGAGGTCGAGATAGGAGGTCGAGATAGGAGGTCGGGATAGGAGGTCGAGATAGGAGGTCGGGATAGGAGGACAGGATGGGAGGACGGGATGGGAGGACGGGATAGGAGGACAGGATGGGAGGACGGGATGGGAGGACGGGATGGGAGGACGGGATAGGAGGACGGGATAGGAGGTCGGGATCCTTCCTAAGCATGTCTATTACTGTCTAGTAGGTACATGCTAAAATCACTTTACGGCAGACAACCCATTTAATAATTTACTGATGACAACCATTTTGTTTTCTATGACAATAAATGAGTTGTTGTCAAGATTGCAGCTCAATACAAGATATTTGTGTCCCATAATAGGGTAATTCCATGGTTAAAATATCTCCTCATGTATTAAAGGGGTACTCCGCCCCAGACATCTTATCCCCTATCCAAAAGATGTCTGATGGCAGGAGTTCCACCGCTGGTGACCCCCACGATATCTGCAGCTGTACCCCGCCGTCATCACTACAGAGCACACTGGCTCTGTGCATGCTGATGGGGAGCTGCAGGGGACGGAGCATTGTGATATCACGGCTCCGCACCCATGACATAACGTCCCACCCCCTTAATACAAGTCTATGAGAGGGGGGCGTGATGACCCCAGCGGCAGCACCCCCAAGAATCAGACATCTTATCCCCTATCGTTTGGATAGGAGATAAGATGTCTGGGGCGGAGTTCCCCTCTAGGGAAGACACTGATGTAGACACTAAACTAGATGAAGAAGTATAACCGATTGTTAATTATTCTGTTATGCTTACCTAACCACACCAAATCCATTGTTAGGGTCTTAGAATATGTGTATATATTACAGACACATATCTTATAATGTGCTTTACAAGCAGTCAGGGATCAAACTTTTTAAAAATGTCTCCCACAAGTAATACCTCTTAATGTAAGATCATTGGTGCAGACTTCTCTGTGAAAAAATAAATGAGATGTGGATTGATCATTACCAGAGGTGTAGCTTGTAGCTTCTGGGCCCCGATGCAAAATCTGCAACAGGGCCACATATGCCAATTATATTGCTGGTCTCTAATGGGGCAGATGTGCTTTAGAGCCCCCTTAGGCACCAGGGCCCGATTCGACTGCTATCTCTGCTTCCTCTATAGCTACGCCCCCCATCATTACAATGAAAGGTGCTTTACTGAAGTGTTTCTAGTAAAAAAGGAATGCCTTGAAAAGTAAAAAATTGAAATCTCTTTATAAAAGAGGCAAAAGCAAAGAGCTTATTCTTCCAAGCTCATATGATCACTCAAATTATGGTTCTGTACAATCCAAAGTTCTATGGAACTGTAATATGACATCTCTAGAATGCTTCAAGTTACTTATGGAAACACGCAAAAATTTTCTAGAAAATATATAGTTCTCAGAACCACTTATCAAAACGGACCAATAAGAATGCACCAGGTACAATGGAATGAGCCTTGAGAACAATGGAAAATACAGTATATAAATTTTTCTTAAAAGATAAATAAATCACCATAGAAGACAAATACTAATACTGGTATAAACAGTGCTAGTGATGTTCTATGCAGAAGATGTGTGCTGTATTAATAATAAGGTTCATTGAAAAATGCTTACACAAAAATGCTTACACAAAAAAAAAATACACTTATAATTTTAAAAGTCTACTTCCCAACCATAGACGGTAGCCAATAGATGGTATAAATGCCACTCGGCCCTTGCGGCGTTTTGCAACCCTTTCCAACATTAGGCCATAGAGAACTTATTGAATATTCAATAAACCCATAAAACACATAAAAAGCTTTGTCATTGTCATATTGTCTTTTTTCATTTTTCTGTGTGCCTCGATATAGTCTCTCTGCTTTATGTTTATACATTAAAATTTACTTAATGTTACATTAAAAGGTATAATCTTTCAATGTTTTTCTTTCTTTCAGGTACCTTGCTATACGTTACCCATTGCGTTCAAGAGAACTACGTACACCAAAGAATGCTCTGATGGCTATCACCCTTATCTGGAGCCTGTCGATAATTTTCTCTGGACCTTACCTCAGTTATTACCAGGAATTTCAGATTCAGTCTAACCTTACCGTTTGCCACCCTGTGTGGCAAATCTCTCATCGTAAAACTATGGATCTGTGCACTTTTATCTTTAGCTATGTTATTCCTGTGTTCGTTCTTAGTTTGACCTATGCTCGCACTATACGATATCTGTGGACTTCTGTTGACCCAATTGAAGATATGTCTGAATCAAAGAGAGCCAAGAGGAGGGTGACTCGGATGATCATCATTGTTGCTGTTTTGTTTTGTTTGTGTTGGCTTCCTCACCACCTTGTAATTCTTTGTGTGTGGTTTGGATACTTTCCCCTGAATAACTTCACATATGCCCTACGTATTCTGTCACACTTGGTGTCCTATGCCAACTCTTGTGTAAATCCAGTGGTCTATGCCTTAGTCTCAAAACACTTCCGGAAGGGATTTCGCAAGATTTTTTGTTGCCTGTTGTTGCGCCAAAGGTCAGCCAACAAGATCCATGTGGTCCCTGCTGTCCATGCAGGAGTCAGCACATTAGAAGTGGCGTGTACAGAGGTTACCCAGTTAAGCGAAAGTCCATTGCAGTGCTCAACCTGTTGTCATGATCCTGGAAGCTCATGGGAAGAGACAGAAAGGAATGGAGATAAAAGAGGCCCAGCATTTATTACATTTAATGTTACCTAGTCATGAGAGTCAAGGTGGAAGCGATGAATAAAGACATCTTCAACAACATTCTTCACCACCTCCATCCATTTCAGATGTGCACAAACTCACTTACTTTCTACCAATAAACATATCTAAAACCAAGCAGTTCCTTTGCCCCTGAAAGCTCAAAAGACATATACACTGTGAGGAATACAAATGTAAATCAATACGAGCACCATGAGCCAATGTGAACACCAGCCCCATTTACCATTCCTAAATTGACTTTTTATGAAAAGAGATGAATTGAGACTCTATTTTAGCTTGGGACTGATGAGTGATACACATTGGTCTGCAGGCTACAATATATATAACCACTTTACCGCTATTCTTGATTGTTCTGCCCGGAGCCTTCAATTATCATTACTGTGCAAGAAAACCTAAAGTCTATAACAGCAGTATATTACTGTGTGTCTTTAACAACATGTTCAGAAATGTTCCCATTAGGTCTGAAATTAGAAAAAGTGTCAGCTTTTTTTCATAAAGAGCACCACTCCTGTCCAAGGTTTAATCTGGTATTGCAGCTGATATCTTTTCAAATCTCCTGGCAATCCTTTTAAAGGAGTACTCCACCCCTAGACATCTTATCCCCTATCCAAAGGATAGGGGATGAGATGTCTGATCGCGGGGGTCTTACCGCTGGGGAACCCCGCAATATAGCATGCAGCACCCACCTGTATCTGCTTCCGGAAGCGCTGGAGATTCTGGCTCCCGACCACGGAGATGGAAGATCGTGACGTCACGACTCCGCCCCGTGTGATGTCACACCCCACCCCCTCTATGCAAGTTTCTGGGAGGGGGCTTGACAGCCACCAGCCGTAGACTTGCATTGAGGGGGCGGGGCGTGACGTCACACAGAGGCGGAGGCATGACGTCACGATCTTCCGTCCCCGTTTCCGGAAGCAGATACAGGGGGGTGTTGCATGTTATATTGTGGGGGTCCCCAGCGATCAGACATCTTATCCCCTATCCTTTGGATAGGGAATAATATGTCTAGGGGTGGAGTACCCCTTTAAGCACTGATCCCGGCCTCTTTTTCATCGATGCCAGCATGCCTTAGATAGTGCAGCACAACTATATTCATTACTTTATTATTATTATTCTTAATTGCTCTAAGTCGCTGTTCTGTTATATTAAAGTGCAGCATAGCAAATAAGATGTATACCCACAACATTAAAAAAATAAGACTGAGAAAAGAAAAGTTATCAGCGTCTTTTGCACATGCCTGGGAACCTACAAAGAACAGGCCATAAACATAATTGTTGTGCTTATCAAGCTGTAAAAAAGTGTGGATACAACAGTGTCAAGGCTCCATGAAGCTTTGGGGCTTTCGTCAATTTGGGAACTTTCATGGCCATCCCTTTCTGCTCAGACTGAAGCTTTCCATAGGGTCGTTGTCTCAGTTATATTTGTTAGACCAATAGACTAGGCTTTGTACATGTGTTTGCAGTAGAAATTAGCTGGCCAGCACTGCTGCAATCTGTGACACCCCTCCTACAGCTCCCACTGGACAAAGTACACTTTCAGGCTGGAATAGTGGTGCTCAATTTTAAAGAAGAACAGTTCAAATCGCAAATACACATATTGAAGAATGAGAAATGGCACTCACCAGTATCCTTATCTTCTCTTTATTATATCAAAAAGTGCAGGTATACAGTCACCATATTCCCCCGTTAAGGTGCGGACACCAGTGTGTGTGCTTAACAGGTAACAATTATTTTGCGCGAGATTTCGCTTCAACAGACCCTCACCTTCCTTTGCCCTCACATCCATCTAATACCTTTTACCTGGATGAGGACAGCATGTGGGCGTGGATAACAAGCATAGGTTAAAATAAGTAAGTTAATACATATATACAAAGATAAAACCATATTAAGCAGTTTTTACAGGAATAGACCCAAATCAATACGATCATTGAGGCCCGCGAGCTCCTGGCCTCCTGTCTTTAATGTCCAGCAGGCCTCTATTTCATGTAGAGCTTTTATATTATCTTTGCCTTCGCAGCCTGTTAACCTTTTAATTTTCATGATTTTTAGAGTGCTAGTATCTCCATTATGTTCTTTTTTAATATGCTCTATTAGTCTGGGTGAGCCTTTACCGGATCTCACAGACCAGACATGTTTACGGAACCGGGTGTTTAGGACACGGGTAGTACAACCAATGTAAAACCTTCCGCAGGTGCAAATTAATGCATACACTACGAAAGCTGTTCTACAACAGATTTAGGACATCCTCCTATGGAGACATATTTTCCTGGTGTGAACTGCAAGCATCAATTGCATCAACCACATTTAAAATTCCCTGTTACTACTGCCTCTTCTAACCATGTTGACTGCACTACGTCAGCTAAATGATGCAGAAACATACACTAAACTGACAAAAAAATCCCATGAAAGGGTTATGGTCTAAATGACAAACAATCCTGAGAAGACAAACAGAGATAGGAATACTGTCAGAAAAACCGACAGAATGGTTGCTACCAAAATCACCAAAAGAAGCAAACTGGTATTTTTACCCAAAATTCATAAGACGTGGAGGCCCCACCTGGGAGACCAATAGTCTCCCGGGTGGGGTCTCTGACAGGGTCTTTATCAAAATATAGCGACTGGCTTCTGAGACCAATCCTCAGGAGTGTTCCCTCTCGTTAAAAGGATACCAACGATTTCCTCTGTGCACTCAACGGCATACCCTGGCAGGAAGATTTTCTATTTGGTGAAATACCGGTAATCACCAAAGGATATAGAAAAAGCACAGCCTCTAATATCTATTTGCATTTTTCAAGCTACCATCCTACACATACCAAAAACGCAATTCCATATGGCCAGTACCTCCGATTAAGGAGAATAAACAGTTCAGATGAGACATTTGAATAGCAAGCTTTTTCCCTCTGACAACATAGAGGGTATCCTCAGGAAATGTTAAACAAAGTGCTTGACAGGGCAAGAAATATGGATAGAAAAACACTATTAAATAAAAAATTGAAAGATAGATTACATCACAAAAAGAATGACAAAAATTAAAGATTGTCCTCATTTAAATATAGCCCTGTATTTGATATTATAAAACAATCTATTTCCTCCAATTGGCACTTAATAGACAGAGATTCATCATTAGGGAATGTCAGATTACAGGAGCCTATAATTACTTTTAAAAGAACAAAAAAATCTAAAAGATGAACTAACATGCAGTAAATTCAAAGAAACAGATAAAAATAGAACATGGTTAGAAGAGGCAGCAGTAACAGAGAATTTTAAATGCGGTCGATGTAATTGATGCTCGCAGTTCACACCAGGAAAATATGTCTCCATAGGAGGACGTCCTAAATCTGTTATAGGGCCTTTGTAGTGTATGCATTAATTTGCACCTGCGGAAGGTTTTACATTGGTTGTACTACCCGTGCCCTAAACACCCGGTTCAGTAAACATGTCTGGTCTGTGAGATCCGGTAAAGGCTCACCCAGACTAATAGAGCATATTAGACAAGAGCATAATGGAGATACTAGCACTCTAAAATTCATGAAAATTAAAAGGTTAACAGGCTGCGAAGGCCAAGATAATATAAAATCTGTACGTAAAATAGAGGCCCTCTGGATATTAAAGGGGTATTCCAGGTGTCATCAGAGAGCACTTAGACAGAAAAGAACAACTCAACTTCAGCAGCTCATAAGTACTGAAAGGATTAAGATTTTTTTATAGACGTAATTTACAAATCTGTTTATCTTTCTGGAGCCAGTTCATATATAAAAAAAAGTTTTTTCCTGGATAACCCCTTTAACCTCTTAAGGACCAAGGACATACCGGTACGTCCTGAGTCCTTTCACTTTCTATAACACGGGGCCACGGCATGGCCCCGCGTCATAGCTGGTCGGGCCCGGCCTCTAACAATGGCCGGGACCCATGGCTAATAGCGTGCAGCACTGATCGCGGTGCCGTGCCTTTAGACGCGGAGTTCAAAGATGAACGCCGTGTCTAAAGTGAAAGTAAAACCATGCCGGTTAGCTCAGGGAGCTGTTCGGGATCGCCGCGGCGGAATTGCGGCATCCCGAACAGCATACAAGACAGCCGGAGGATCCCTACCTGCCTCCATGCTGTCCGATCGCCGAATGACTGCTCAGTGCCTGAGATCCAGGCATGAGCAGTCAAGCGGCAGAATCATTGATCACTGGTTTCCTATGAGAAACTAGTGATCAATGTAAAAGATCAGTGTGTACAGTGTTATAGCCCCCTATGGGAGCTATAACATTGCAAAAAAAAAAAAAGGTAATAAAGATCATTTAACCCCTCCCCTAATAAAAGTTTGAATCACCATTTAAAAAAAAAAAACCTGTGTAAGTAAACATATGTGGTATCTCCACGTGTGGAAATGTCCAAATTGAAAAAATATATCATTAATTAAACCGCTTGGTCAATGGCGTACGCGCAAAAAAATTCCAAAGTCCAAAATAGTGCATTTTTGGTTACTTTTTATATCATGAAAAAATGAATCAATAAGTCCGATCAATACAAAATGGTACTCCTAAAAAGTTCAGATTGCGGCGCAAAAAATAAGCCCTCATACCGCCCCATACGCAGAAAAATAAAAAAGTTATAGGGGTCAGAAGATGACAATTTTAAACGTATACATTTTCCTGCATGTAGTTATGATTTTTTCCTGAAGTATGACAAAATCAAAACTATATAAGTAGGGTATCATTTTAATGGTATGGACCTACAGAATAAAGAGAATGTGTTATTTTTACCAAAAAATGTACTGTGTAGAAACGGAAGCCCCCAAAAGTTACAAAAGGGCGTTTTTTTTTTCAATTTTGTCTCACAATGATTTTTCTTTCCCGTTTCGCCTAAGATTTTTGGGTAAAATGACTGACATCATTACAAAGTAGAATTGGTGGCACAAAAAATAAGCCATCATATGGATGTTTAGGTGCAAAATTGAAAGAGTTATAATTTTTTTAATGTAAGGAGGAAAACATGAAAGTGCAAAAATGGAAAAAACCCTGGTCCTTAAGGGGTTAAAGACAGGAGCCCAGGAGCTTGCGGGCCTCAATGATCGTATTGATTTGGGTCTATTCCTGTAAATACTGCTTAATATGGTTTTAACTTTGTATATATGTATTAACTTACTTGATTTAACCTATGCTTGTTATCCCCGCCCACATGCTGTCCTCATCCAGGTAAAATGTATTTGATGGATGTGAGGGCAAAGGAAGGGGAGGGTCTATTGAAGCGCAGTCTTGCGCCAAACAATTGTTACCTGTCAATCACACACACTGGCGTCCACACCTTGCCGGGTGAATATGCAGATTGTATACCTGCACTCTTTTCACATGTGTGTAACTGTGATAGAAGGTCAGAAAAGGTACAGTACAGGTCTCAAAGATGTCATAGGTGCAGCTATAACCTTTTTGCCCAGGCGTCTACCCTAATCTTGATCTGACCTTTTACAGTCAATTAAATTGTTCAGAAAAAAAGTAGTGCAATAAAAAAATTGCAGGAATATTCCATTTGTTAACAATATCTCAATAAATGTATTTTCTGGATGTGTGGGTAAGTTATTGCCATATTAATACACCCACCACTACCTTTATATATATATATATATATGTCTTTAATGGGTAGTGCAGCACAACTTCATTACTTTATTTCTATTAAGTCGCTGTTCTGTTATATTAAGATGCAGTATTGCTAATTGGTCGTTAACCAGAAACGTTAATTAAAAAAATACTGAAATAAAAAAGTTATCAGCGTCTATTGCACATACCAGGGAACCTTGAAAGAACAGGCCATAAACACGAATGTTGGGCTGATCAGGCTGTAAAGAAAAGTTGTAGGTATAACAGTGTCAAGGCTTCATGAGACTTTGGGACTTTTATCACTTTGGGGACTTTTACAGCCGCCACCCTCTGCTAAGGCTGGAGCTTCCCATTAGGTAAGCTGTCTCATTGAGTGGGCTATTCTCTTACTGTATCAGGAGGTTTGCTTCTCTCTCTACTTGTAACCAAACATGGTTTAAATATATACAGTACTCTGTACAATGATTAATACACAAGCGTACCTTACTGTCCTTATAATGTTTCATATATTTCATGAGGTTGTTTATCCTTGAGGTGAGCACCATAAAGATGTGTGTAAACCTATAGGCCAGTCCTGCTCCATTGGGAATTCTGAGAATATGCAACGCAGCTCTCTGATTCCACCTTTTATTGGTATCTTTCCCTTTAAAGAAGATGTCCAATGGAAAAAGCGTATCCCCTATTCACTGCCGTGATGACATTTCCCACCCAGCATGTAAGCTGGTCAAAACACGCCCCGTCCGTTATTCTCTATGGGGGAGACACAGCGTTTGTGTGTTTTTGCCTCTCCCATAGAAATGAATGGAGGGGGCGTGTTTCGACCTGCTTACATGCTGGGTGCGAAATGTCATCACAGCAGCAGAGCCAGGGCCCCAATCAGGAGATTTCGGGGGTCCCACTGGTCAGACCCCCCCCCCCCATGATCAGTCTCTTATGTCTATCCTGCGGATATGGGATATGTTTTTTCCATTGGACAGCTTATAGTATGTGCTGGGTGCGAAACATCATCACAATAGCAAAACTGGGGCCGAGCCAGGGCCGCGTGTGGGAGATCACTGGAGGCCCCACGGGTTGGACCCTCCGCGACCAGATACTTGTCCCCTATCCTGTGAATAAGGAATACGTTTTTTTTCCACTGGACATCTTCTTTAAGTCAGTGTTTGACTCCTGAAAGACTCCTTTGAGAGACTTCCAGTGAGCATATCAGCGGAGGTTAGGTGAGGTGAGCAGATCCGTGACTGATGCTGCTTTTCTTCTCCCTCTTCACTTGGTTTACCTGCTGCCCGTGTGCCCCCTCACCTCAGCATAACATGAAAACATTTTTCTGCCGGAGTGGAGACCCCAGCACATGAGGACATCCAAGATGGCAGCAGACCTCGATGCGGGACATGGTGGCATGAGTTTCAAGTGGAGATGGCTCCTATATATATATATATCCCCTATCTCTGTATTAGGTTGGGCCGACATCCAGTCTCTCTTTACAAACTGAATCCCCCTCCTTTTACATCTTACCGATATCTCCCACCTGCAGACAGCCTTCACATCCTTCCTTTGGAAGGGTAAGGGTATTCCGGTGATAAACCATTTTTTCATATCAACTGGCTCCAGAAAGTTAAATAGATTTGGAAATTACTTTTATTAAAAAATCTTAATCCTTCCAGTACTTATAAGCTGCTGTATACTACAGATGAAATTGAGTTGTTCTTTTCTGTCTGACCACAGTGCTCTCTGCTGACACCTCTGTCTGTGTCAAGAACTGTCCAAAGTAGGAGGAAATCCCCATAGCAAACTTCTATTGCTCTGGAGAGTTCCTGACATGAACAGAGGTGTCAGCAGAGAGCACTGTGGTCAGACAGAAAATAACTCCACAACTTCCTCTGTAGTATACATCAGCTGATAAGTACTGGAAGGATTAAGATTCTTTAATAAAAGTCATTTACAAATCTCAAGATTTGGAAAGAGTGTTTCAGCTCACCTGATCCCACTCGTGAACGGCCAGCCTCTGGAGCAAAGCAGGTACAGAAGAAGGGTGGAGCCAGCACTGAGTAAAATAATTCTTTAATTTGTATCCAAAGTAAAAATTCCATGGCAGGCAAAAAATGTAACACAAGGACAAGAGTGCAGTGCAACATAGCTTGGAGTCCTCAAATGCCGACGCATTTCAGGCCATATGCCTTAGTCATGGCATACATGTAATCAATTCAACACCTTCTTTTATACTGAGATAGCTCAGGTGTTCACCTCCCACAAGGGGAGGGAACACCGGAATTAATCACCTAGGACAACCAACTTTATTGTTCACTGTGCATTAAAATAAACATATATAAAAATGAGGAACAATTGCAAAAAATAAAGAAGACATGGTAAATATAAACATACGTATAGTAAAGTATAATGTATACCAAAAGATAGGCCAAATCTATAAGCAAATGCAAGGGCTATATACAAAAAAGAAATATGTTATATTTATTAATTAATCATGTACAGGAAATGCAGAAAAGAATTAAAATTCATATTCCACATTGTCCACATGATCTAATAGTGAAGAATTAGGTCAGTCCTATTGTTCAAACCGTGGGGAAAGATACTGTTAAACAAGTAAATCCACATAGTTTCCCTATTGCGAAGGTGTCTGATATTATCACCACCTCTTTTGCTGGGTATGATTTTTTCAAGAGCACAAAAATGAAAGCTGGGAACATCACCATTATGGACTGAGAAAAAATGTTTTGATACATTAGACATACCACCATTGAGGGGACCACTAGAACGACGGATATGTTCTTGAATGCATTTTTTCAATGACCACTTGGTACTACCAATATAAGTCAAAGAACAAGCAGAACATACAATTTTGTATATAACTAATTTGGAGTTATAATTAATGAAACTATCGATCCGGTGTTTTTTTATTATCAACAGTGCCCTCAATGGTCGTACATCTAGTGGCATATTTGCAAACTACACATCTTGCTTCTGCACATTTAAAAAATTTTTTAGTTTTGAGCCAAGTGTTATGAGTGTCACGGTCAGCAACTGTACTATGTGACAAAGTATTAGCTACTGTAGGTGCTTTGCGGCTAGAAAATCTAATACCTTTATGTAATACTGTACTTAAACCAGAATTTAAATGTAATATAGGAAGATGTTTTAAAATAACTTCTCTAATTTTATTGAGCTGTGGACTTTAGGTAGTGACAAATGTTATGGGATCACTAACCTGTTTGCGATCTTTCTTTATAAGAAGGTTTGATCTTTGTAAAGGATCTACCCGCTTGCAAGCTTTGTCAAGGATCGTATTTGGATAGCCACGCTGTCTAAAGCGTGTGCACATAGAATTAGCTTCCTCTTGCTATTCAGACTCCTCGGAACTGTTCTGTTTCACACCGGTCAGTTCACCAATAGGAACACCCTTGATGGTGTGCTCTGTATGGCAAGAATCAGCCCTGAGTAAAATATTGCCAGAAATGGCTTAACGGAATGGACGCACTTCAACGCTGTTGCCATTAGCAATCAAGAGCACATCCAGGAAGGGTGTACAAGTTTTTGACTAGGTGTGAGTAAATCATAAGTTACAATGATTATCGTTAAAATAAGACATGAATGAATTTGCTAAACTTTCGTTATTTTTCCATACAACAATGTTGTCGTCGACGTACCTGCCAAACCATGTGACATTGTCTCGATAAGGGTTGTATTCAGAAATGTTTTTTAAAGTTCTCCCACCAAAACACAAATAAATTAGCGAAAGCAGGTGAAGATTTTCACCCATAGATGCTCCGCTTTTTTTCCAAATAAAAAACACCATTAAACAAAAAATAATTGTGTTTCATAACATAAACAGTAACATCTAGAATAAATTGTTTCAATTCGAAATCATAATTAGAACAATTGTCTAGAATGTATGTAAGGGCTGTTATTGCTAAATGATGGGGAATACAAGAATAAAGAGATTCAATATCGCATGTGAGCCATGAGTACTGTTCACACCATCAAAATGAGTCAAGAATTGCCAAAAGGTGCTTTGTGTCTTTAATAAAACTAGGACAATTAGAAACCAAAGGTTGTGAGACTGAATCAAGTCATTGACATACGTGTTCGTTAAGAGAACCGATTCCCGCGATGATGGGTCGCATCGGCGGTGGGAATCGGTTCTTATGAAGCTTAGGTAAAGCATGAAAAATAGGAATTAAAGGCTGCTCCATGAACATGTAGTCAACTTCTTTTTGACTAAGAATAGAACTAGAAGCACCCTTTAGCAATTCCAATAAAGATTTTTGAAATGAGACAGTAGGATCAACTAAAAGTGGTTGATAAGTGTTGGAATCAGACAACAATTCTTCTCCTAATTTGATACATAACCCTGTGTCCATGCAAACAACTGAACCGCCCTTATCGGCCGATCTAATTGTAAGATCCATGTTGCTTTGAAGATTAGACAATGCACGTCTTTCGCCCTTAGTCAGGTTATCTTTAATGTGGGATGTATCCTCACTTTTTAAGGCTACTAAGTCCTTCATGACTAGGTCTTGAAAACGATCTAAAACAGGTTGACGTGCATGGACCGGATAGAAGTCTGGGTTGGATGTTTTTAAGTGGTGAGATTTGCTAACGGAGTTGATCCTGCTGTCGGACTCAAGTATATGTAAGTCCCGGAATGCCATCTGTTCCTCCAAAGATTTCAAAATCAGATCTGGTGCAGCCGCACCATGTGAATCATGCTCTGGTTGATCCATATTAACGAACTGTTCATCTATACTACTATCCGGCAAGAAATGTTTCTTGACAGTCAATAGGCTTACAAATTTGTTTACATCAAGGATGGTTTTGTAGACGTCAAATTGTATGGTAGGTGAAAAACCTAAACCTTTAGATAATAATTTTAGCTCATGATCATAAATAATATAAGATGAAATATTGACTACTTGATGATTTACTTCACTTATGTTTTCTTTTTAATTTTGGTATGTTTTGATGTTCTGGTTTTTATGTTTTCTCCCCCCCTCATAATTCGTTTTTCGACCACTTTTTTCGGTCATTTCTTTGAGGAATGTTCACATTAGGTTCGGATTCGGCACCCGTATCTGAAAATTCTGACATATCAGTTGTATTATCGGAAGAACTTTGATCGGTAGATGTGAAGCCGACATGATTATTTCTTCTTTTTTTGTAATATTTATTCTGACCTTTCTTCAGTATAGATTTGGGGTTTGAAAAGATATTTTCCCATTACCTACAGTCCACAGTTCAATAAAATTAGGGAAATAATTTTAAAACATCTTCAACATCTTCCTATATTACATTTAGATTCTGGTTTAAGTACAGTATTACATAAAGGTATTAGATTTTCCACCCACAAAGCACCTACATTAGCTAATTCTTTGTCACATAGTACAGTTGCTGACCGTGACACTCATAACACTTGCCTCAAAACTAAAGTTTTTTTTAAATGTTCAGAAGCGAGGCGTGTAGTTTGCAAATATGCCACTAGATGTACGACCATTGAGGGCACTGTTGATAATAAAAAACACTGAATCGATAGTTTCATTAATTGTAACTCCAAATTAGTTATATACAAAATTGTATGTTCTGCTTCTTCTTTGACTTATATTGGTAGTACCAAGCGGTCATTGAAAAAAACGCATTGAAGAACATATCCGTCATTCTAGTGGTCCCCTCAATGGTGGTATGTCTAATGTATCAAAACATTTTTTCTCAGTCCATAATGGTGATATTTCGAGCTTTCATTTTTGTGCTCTTGAAAAAAATCATACCCAGCAAAAGAGGTGGTGATAATATCAGACACCTTCGCAATAGGGAAACTATGTGGATTTACTTGTTTAACAGTATTTTTCCCCATGGTTTGAACAATAGGACTGACCTAATTCTTCACTATTAGATCATGTGGACAATGCAGAATATACATTTTTATTTTTTTCTGCATTTCCTGTACATAATTAATAAATAAAACATATTTCTTTTTTTGTATATAGCCCTTGCATTTGCTTATAGATTTGGCCTATCCCTTGGTATACATTATACTTTACTATATGTATGCTTATATTTACCAAGTCTTCATTATTTTTTGCAATTGTTCCTCATTTTTATATATGTTTATTTTAATGCACAGTGGACAATAAAGTTTGTTGTCCTAGGTGATTAGTTCCGGTGTTCCCTCCCCTTGTGGGAGGTGAACACCTGAGCTATCTCAGTATAAAAGAAGGTGTTGAAGTGACTACATGTATGCCATGACTAAGGGCCTGATCTTGGGGGTCTCTGCGGCTGGACACAGAGGGGCGGAGTACCCCTTTAAGTCCTTTATGTCGACAGTTTAGCAAGTAGACATACTCCTTACTACCTAAAGAGTATCTCTCATTAACTTGATAACTTTTGGAATCCTCCTAGTTCACTGCCCCCATCATGATAGACCACCTCTGCCTTTATTTTAAATTTTTTTTTTCTACCTTGATATTGCTCTGTATTTTCTGCACAGCCTCAGGTTCAGGTTCACAGACTGGGAAGGGGTATTACTCAGCAGGCTGTGACATCATCTGAAGCCATACAGGGGAGAACTTCTTCCCTTACTCTGCAACCAACAGAAAATGGCAGTGAACCCCTTAAGGATGCAGGGTTTTCAGTTTTTTTGCACTTTTTTTTCCTCATCACCTTCTAAAAATCATAACACTTTCAATTTTGCACAAACAGACCCATATGAGGGCTTTTCTTTTGCGCCACCAATTGTTCTTCATAATGACATCAATCATTTCAACACAAAATTTACGACAAAACCAGAAAAAAAAATATTTGTGGGGGCAAAATTGGGAATTTTTTTTTAACTTTTGGGGGCTTCCGATTGTATGCAATGCACTTTTTGGTAAAAATGACACCATATCTTTATTCTGTAGGTGAATACGGTTACAAGGATACCCAATTTATGTAGGTTTTATTTTACTTTGCTATTTAAAAAAAATTATAACCACATGCACCAAAATTACTATATGTAAAATTGTCATCTTCTGGCCCTATAATTTTTTATTTTTCCATATATGGGGCGGCATGAGTGAAATTTTTTTGTGCTTTGATCTGAAGTTTTTATCGGTACCAATTTTTCTTTGATGGGACTTTTTGATCGCTTTTTATAAATTTTTTAGGGTATACAAAGTGACCAAAAATATGCAATTTTGGACTGGAATTTTTTTATGTGTATGCCATTGACCGTGCAGTTTAATTAACATTGTATTTTTATAGTTTGAACATTTACACACGCGGAGATACCACATGTTTATTTTTATTATGTTTACATATTTTTTCTACTGAATTTGGGAAAAGGAGGGTGATTCAAACTTTTAATATGGAAGGGGTTAATGTGTGTTTTTAAACTTTTTATTTAACTTTTTTTTTTTTTTAAACACTTTTAGTTCCCTTATGGGACTTTAAGGAGGAATCAGTAGATTTGTCACACAGATTAATGGGATTCCATAGAACCAGCCAGGCTATATCAATCACAGAGGCGGGAGCCAGAGAGGTAAGCCCTCTGGCCACCTCCATTGGACCACCAGGGATGGTTTAAATGTCGCTTTAGATGCCGCTGTCAACTTTGACAGCGGCTATCTATAGGGTTAATAGCTGCATGTCAGCTATTAACGCCGGCCCCCAGCTACAGGAATCAGCTGGGAGCCAGCCGGTATGGCAGAAGCCTGTGCCATACACCGCTTGCCGTGTCAGGATGAGCCAGCTCGTCCTTAGGCGGCAACCAGTTAAGTGTGAGAGGAGCTATGATTGGATAAGGCAGCACACACCCCCCTCAGCACTCCAGACTGCATTACCTGATTTTGGACTTCTGCCAGGCCAGTAGGAGTCCAAAGTCTTTGCAAAAGATGGGGAGAAATGTGCTCTGGACAAGTAGGGTTACACCTAGTTACACCTACAAAGTATATTAGAAGGATTTGTTATTTACCATAAGGAGTGCAAGAGCAAGAAATAGTTTTAATGAGAGTTCCCAGTTAAAGTATGATTTTTCATTACATCTTGCTCTCTCCTCAGGACCTAGTGCAAGTTAGCGGTGTACACCTGACACCTTGCCGTGGTGAAAGGTCTCCTCTGGCATTGTTTGCAGAAGTAGGCTCCTAGACTCACCCAGGACACACTGAGGAATCTTCGTCTTTATTAAAGCCTTTTTTTTGGGGGGGGGGGGGGGGGGGGTTTCTTTATTGGGTAATGAGGTACTACTCTTTCCTTTCTTTTTTTTTTCTAGTCTCCCTTCTCTTTCCTCCTTCATGGTCTGGGGGGGGGGGGTTCTTCTTTTCCTTTTCTTCTTTCACTCTTCTTCTTTTGGTGGGTGGAGGGGGCTACTTTACCGTAACTCTTTCAGTTCATCCATTTGTGTTTATTTGGGAGATAGGGTGAAATAGTTGTTTATCTGTTCTGTGAAGAGATTTATTGTATTCTGCTATATTGTTCTCTGTACATAACTTTTAACCTGTACATTTGCCTCTGTGTGTTGGAACAGAAGGTCACTCTATCTGTTCTATCCTGTTTGTTATATCCTGATTCATCTTGAATAAAATATTAGAAAACAGAAAAATAATTGTAAAAAAAGGCCTTTGAAATGATTGTAGCTAGGCATTGGGCACAGATCCAGCTTAGTACACTGTTGTTATATCTACACGCTCTGGTCAAGGCAGTGAGCTTGGTTGTATGTCTCCTTTAATCCAGCATGTGGGACACATGCACCGAAAGTGCCCTTCTTACCACTGCTACTCCCACCTTTTTCTCTCCAAAATAATGACGGAAAGAGAACAGTGACTAAATGTATCATTCTTTGTCTCAATGTAAGTCTATGGGACTGTCTCCCTGCTTGTTCCAGTGATTGGTCAATGTTCAGACTCCTATAGACCACTAGAATGAGCAGGAAATGAAGTGCACAGCTAAGTGCTATTTTCCCTATCTTTGTGCATGTGACAGAGATTGTCCCATAACTTGCATAGTACTTTTTTCTCCGTCACGTGGCACAGAGTCGGGAAAAAATGCATTTAGAGTGCTCTCCTGGCTAATTCTAGTGATCGGTCAGATTCTGGACACGCAGATCTTGACCGATCAAAACTTTAGATCTGTCTCTACGACAGTGTAACAGTGTCTATTTAAGTAATTTTGGTTTTAAAAATATAGTTTTGGGTCTACAGATGAGCTGATGCATATCCATGGTAACAGACAACAAATCTGATTCTGTCCCTTAACCACACCAGGACCAAGGGTGTACAGGTACGGCTCCGCATCCTGGGACCAAGGGCGTATCTGCGGTTACTGGCTGTGAACGGAACGGGATGCTTGCTGAAATTGTACAGCAGGCATCCTGTGCCAACACCTGGGGTGGAGACCCCCATGTCGGGGATCAATCGCTGGTCAATTCATATTCTGGGCCATATGGGTCTCCAGTGACCAGAGAAAAAAATGGGTGATTGTCTCGGAACAGCACCAATTACCCTTTACTTTGCCCTGCCGTTCAATCTGACCGGATATTGCCAATGTAACTACTATACCGAATAAACAACACAGCATTGGATTGGTGAGTGAACCGCTTCTTTCACTCTCTTTCGTAAATGATGTTCAATGTGAACCAGTGGCAGCTCATATGCGACACCTGCCGTTTGCTCAGGCCCTTTGAAGAAGCCACATTATTTGTAAGTCGCCATGATTACGTAATGAAAGACGTCATTCCACTGCTTCATTTCTTACAACACGTGTTGGAAACGATGGCTGGTCAGGGCACTGGAGACATGGCACCTACATCTCATGGCCATATGAGCCCTGTGAGGGCTGAACTGGAGGAGGAGGAAGAGGAGGGGGAGGGGCACAGTGGAGCACAGTTTAGGTTTCCCTAAATGGGCAGTTTTTCTAGCAATCTGACAGGAGAGGAGGAGCAGGAGCAGCTAGAGGGTTATGAGGAAGGTGAGAAAGAGGACCCAGACACACCGTGGAGGCAGGGAGTCCCTCTGAGTCACTTGCACAAATGGCACGATGCATGCTCACTTACTTGCATAGTGACCGCCGAATTGTCCCCATTCGGCAGCGGGATGACTTCTGGCTCTCTACCTTATTGGACTCTCGCTACCGGCATAAAATGGGGGCCTTATTTACCCCCACTGAGAGGAAGGACAAACTGACCTACTACAGAGACATCCTACGTAGTCAGTTGGCCGATGCCTATCTGCACCATCATCCATCCTCTCGCAAGTCTGACTAGGGGGGCCCTCTGTGCTCACCTTCAACTGCCATGGCTGCTGGGGAGGGGTGGGGTGACAGGAGCAGTACCAGCTCCATCAGCAGCAGCCTGAGTCTACAGTCGCTGATGTGTAGCTTTCTACACCCGCATAGTGAAGCAACTCATCAGCAGCAGGTGCACCTGGAGCAGGACCTGAACCAGCAGGTGGTGGCAAACCTTGACATGCCCATGCCAACACACCTTGAAGATCCGCTGGACTTCTGGGCAGCCAAACTTGGCCACAACTAGCAGAGTTTGCCCTGGAAAGCTGTCCTGCTCGGCCAGTAGTGTGCCATCAGAGCGGGTGTTTAGTGCGGCGGGAGCCATAGTCACCCCAAGGAGAACTTGTCTGTCCACAAAAAATGTGGAGAGACTGACCTTTGTGAAGATGAATCAGGCATGGATCAGCCAGGATTTCAAACCACCAATGCCTGATGCACGAGAGTAGATTGACCATGGTGCCATACCAACACTTCACAAATATGGATAGTGCCAAACATATTTAAAGCGTTGCTCCTCAGTTACAAACATTCCTCCGCATCAGACCTTTTTCCCCCACCTTCGTCACCAGGTACTAGTATTGCTACCCACCGCACCACTCTGTCACCGGGTCTATTTCAGGACTCCTGATGCTGCTGTTGCCACCTCCAGGCTGTTTCATTCGGCCACTATATGGTCTCTTCTCATGCATCAGCCACCTCCAGGCTGTGCCATTCATCCAATATATGGTTTACTGATGCTTCAGCCAGCTCCAGTCTGTGTCATTCAGCAACTACATGGTTTAGTGATGCTGCTCGGCCAAGGACATTACCTATATGATAGCACTAGGTACCATACATCTTCAATGGAAATGTTAAAATTCATCTTTTATTCTTAGAGATTGTGAGGCCCTATTGTCTCCTCATCTGCCGCCAACTCTAGGCTGTGCCATTCAGACACTATATGGTCTCTTCATGCTGCCACAAACTCCAGGCTGTGCCATTCAACCACTATATGGTCTCCTCATGCTTCAGCCACCTCCAGACTGTGCCACTCAGACACTATATGGTCTCCTTATGCTGCCAGAAACTCCAGGCAGTCATTCAGCCACTATACGGTCTCTTCTCATGCTTCAGCAAACTCCAGGCTGTGCCATTCAGCCACTATATGTTCTCCTCATACTGATGCCAACTCCAGTCTCTGTCATTGTGGGACACTAAAACTTGGAAGTTAAAATTTCAATTTCAAAATCCTTAATTTCAAGTAAAAAATTTTACATTTCTATTTAAAAATCTTAAATTTCAATGGTCTCCTCATGCTTCTGCCAACTCCAGGCTGTACAATTCAGACACTATATGGTCTCCTGATACTTCAGCCAACTCTAGGCTGTGTCCTTAAGCCAATATATGGTTTACTGATGCTGCTGGGACTGGGCCTAAAAAATATTTATGGTAGCACAGGCTACCCCAAATCCTCAATTTAAATTGGTCTTTTAATCTTAGGTATTGTAAAGCCCTAGTGTCTTCATGCTGCTGCCAACTCCAGGCTGTGCAATTCAGACACTATATGGTCTCCTGATGCTTCTGCCAACTCCAGGCTGTGTCATTCAGCCAATATATGGTTTACTGATGCTGCTGGGCCTGAGTCTGGGCCTAAAATTTTTTTTTTATGGTAGCACTAGCTACCCTAAATCTTCAATTTAAATTTCCAAATTCGTCTTTTAATCTTAGGTATTGTGAAGCCCTTGTGTCTCCTCATGCTGTTGCCAACTCCAGGCTGTGCCATTCAGACACTATATGGTCTCCTAATGCTTCATCCAACTCCAGGCTTTGTCATTCAACCAATATATGGTTTACTGATGCTGCTGGGCCTGGGTCTGGGCCTAAACATTTTTTTATGGTAGCACTGTACTATACTGTCCCAAAATGAGGGACGGTTCGTCTTCCTTAGGACTTAAAGGGGTTCTCCGGTGCTTACACATCTTATCCCCTATCCAAAGGATAGGGGATAAGATGCCTGATCATGGGAGTCCCACTGCTGGGGATGCCCGTGATCATCATAGCTATCACTCCCCCTCCCGTAGGCCTGCATTGAGGGGCGGAGCGTGACGTCACACGGGGGCGAAGGCGTGACGTCACACGCCGCCGGCCCAGTGGTCGACCGTAATCAGACCCGGAGCCAACACTCTCCAGGGACTGATTACAAACGGGGTGCCGCGTGCATGATCACGGGCATCCCCAGCGGCGGGACTCCCATGATCAGGCATCTTATCCCCTATCCTTTGGAAAGGGGATAAGATGTGTAAGCACCGGAGAACCCCTTTAACTGTCCCTCATCCATCGGTAGTGGTTTGTGTGCCCTGTTCCTCGTGGGTTTCTTGTGTGGCAACCAACCCCTCTTCCTCGGACACAAAATTCATGTTGCTCTCAGTTGTACAATTTAATAAAAAAAATGTATGAACAATTATTTATAATTTTATTAACACTGACACATTTATTTTGTTTGATTAATGCTATATTTTCTTTTCTTTCAGGAATTATTAACCAAAGATTGACTGTTACTGACTCTATGAGCTTTCGGCCCGGGCCAGAAACAACAGCTGCTGGAAATATTTGTATTTTTTTGGCGTTGTTGCTCCACTTCCACTAGCTCCATGCTTTTTATATTCTTTACGGAAGAATCACGCAGGGACCGCCATCTTTCAGTCACAACTTCCTCTACTAGGATAACCAAAATATATTATATGGACATGTTTGTGGAATATTGAAGGAATTCCTAATTTTAAATCAAGTGATGAAAAAACACTACAAGTCTCAGCAATGAAAAATTACTAACAAGGGACACTTGACATTTCTAATTCTTTGGTCTGTCTTTTTTTTTTTTTAGGAGAAAAATTTTGGAAAAAGAAATTTGCATTGTCTTCATCATTGTACACATGCCTGGACCAGGAGAATGCACATTTTCCTGGGATAGTGTTGGTTAATGGGGCCACAACAAACTGTATTTAGCTTTTCTCACACTCTAGACACCTCATATGTTACTCCAATATTAAATTTTGGAAATTTGTAACAATGTCATATGCAATGTTATAATTTTTCAAAGAACATTTTTTAAAATATTCAACATTTTTCATTGTGATGAAGTAAGTTTCTTCAAATTTTTGATTCCGACAATTATGGATCACAATACCAATTCAAAATAGTGGCCTTAGCATAAAAATTAAATAAAATATTATGTGTATGTATAGAACATAAATAATGGATTGGTTAGAGACAATATTGAAAATAAACTAAGCAAGGTAATTGGTTACTATGGACAACTGGCTACTTGCCTTCTAACAATGTTTGACAGTATATAAAAGAAAAAGTGGACGAAACAAACCTATTGCCCCTTGCTCCTGCGCATTTTTGCTGTCCCATGTGGAAAAATAGCCCCTTGAAGACCTTAGTCCACGCCTCCTCCTTCAAGAACCAATCTTTATTTGCCTCCAGGGACCTGTCCCATGATATGAAACGTGCTTCCACCTATAATTTTTTAAAGTCAGTCAATTTCAAACTCAAAAAACAATTTCAATAATTCTGAGAAGCAAACCACACATTCGCAACATCGCTTTGGTCATGACACCCCCCCCCCCCCCCCCCCCGAAAAAAAAAAAAAAGATATATAACTAATGTTCGCACAGTATAAAATTAATAACACACATGACATGACAATAATAAGCATACAAATAAGTATGCAAAAAGAGCATACAAAAATGCAAAAATACTTTGTCATGCTCCTTTGTAGCTTTGCATTTTTAAAGTTTGCCAAAATGTGCTTGTTACCAAAATATACATTTCTGGCACTAATTTTGTACTTAAAAATGTTAACAAATATATAAGGACCCACTTTACCTTACCCACCCCACACACACACACAAAACCCCAAACCCCACAAAACATCCACCTAAACATCCACTATATAATGTGCCCAAATAACACCCACACACACACAGCAAGAAGTATACTTACAAGCTGAATAAGCTTGTCTACATTAAATGATATGTGGGGTGCCATGCTGCTCCCAACTCTACACACAGCTAGCAATGTCCAGCCTCTGAATAAACTTTTTGGGAACAGACCCTTTTTTACCATAGGTGAAAAAACACCAAAGAAGAACGCCAAATGCAAAATATATATGGTGTTTTTAATGGCCAGAGGCTCAAATGGCCGGAGGCTCAAAAATGCTGCGACTTTGCAAAACCGCAAAGGAGCTGAAAAATGCCAAAAAAGAGAGAGAGAAAAAACGCCAAAAGGATTTAAAAAAAATGCCAAACTGCAAAACGCCAAATGAAAAAATAATTTTGCGATTTCTCATTGATTTACAGCTAACATCTGGCCACAGCGTTTTTTGGCAGAAAAAAACCCCATGGGGCAGATTTGGCATTTTTCTCAGCATTTTTCCCAAAAATAACCAAGTAGAAACTTAGCCTTAGCTGGCAGTCACAGGAGGACAGATGTTTCTTATAGTTGGCCACTAGGTTTGCACACGTCAGAAGGGATTTTGTCTCATCCACTTCTTTGTTGCCTTGACTGTGGGTGTTAGGTCATTGGAATACTCATCTACAACCCATTTTCAATACACTGGCTGAGGGAAGGAGATTTGCACCCAAGATTTAACGTATATAGCCCCATCCATTGTCCCTTTGAAGTTGTCTTGGTACCTTAGCAGAAAAATACCCCCAAAGCATAACGTTTTCATGTCCATGTATGACAGTGGGGACGGTGTTCCTGGGGTCATAGTCAGCATCCCTCCTCCGGCAAACACGGCACGTTGAGTTGATGCCAAAGAGCTTTGTTTTGGTTTCATCTGACCACAATACTTTCACCCAGTTCTCTGAACCATTCAGATGCTTATTGACAATCTTCAGATGGGCCTATACATGTGCCTTCTTGAGCAGGGGGGGGGGGGGCCTTTTGGGCACTGCAGGATTTCAGTCCTTCACAGCATAGTTTGTTGTCCCCAGCCCGCTTAGGGCTGAGTGACTCTGACTGCACAGACAAGGGGTAGGGAATAGACAGCAGGGAGAGAGCAGCCAGACCACTAAGGGTTAACAGACAGATCCTGGGTGGGGATGTGCAAGGTAAGCCCCCTGGGTATATCAGAGCCTCCTCTCCCTCCTCCTTTCTCTTTTACCGGCTTACCAGCATTAGAAATCTGTGTCCCACCCTCCCTCCCCTTTGTGTTATGACCTGTTTATTGGTAGGGCTGTTCGTTGTTGGACCGCTCTGCTCTTGTTACCACTTTTTACTTTATAAAAAATAAAAAAAAATAAAGAAATTTTATTATACAATTTATAAAGGACATACAAATAAAAAAAAACTTTTGAAGATTTTCTACTTTGCATATATCACTCCTTTTCTTTGTTATTTATGTCTTTATTTGTCTTGTATGTCACAGCTGGCAGTGTAAGATGATCAGAGAGGTGAACCTGGAGGCATACATGCCCGTCGGGGGACCGGCGTCTGGCATACCGCTACAGCCAAGAAGATCAACCAGGTCAAATACAAGTTATACATTTAATAAGTTATGGATATATACCGTATTTATCGGCGTATAACACGCACTTTTTAGGCTAACATTTTTAGCCTAAAGTCTATGTGTGTGTTATACGCCGATACACCCCCAGGAAAGGCAGGGGGAGAGAGGCCGTCGCTGCCCGCTTCTCTCCCCCTGCCTTTCCTGGGGTCTAGAGCCCTGCTGCCGGCCTTTCTCTCCCCCTGGCTATCGGCGCCGCTGCCCGTTCTGTCTCCCTGACTATCGGTGCCGGCGCCCCACTGCCGACACCGATTGTGCGTCCCCTGCGTCGTTGCTATGCACTGCACACTGACGTCATGCGCCACGCCGTGCAGCGCATAGCAACGACGCAGGGGACGCACGCCGGAGGCCTGCAGCAGCGCGGACCCGACCCAGATAATTATGCCACCGGGGATGGGGGGAGGCAACGGGGCAGCGGCGCCGGCAATGGATGCCGCTGCCCCTTCTCTCCCCCTGGCTGTCGGCGCCGCTTCTCTCCCCCTGGCTATCGGCGCTGGCAATGGGGCGCCGGCACCGATAGTCAGGGGGACAGAACGGGCAGCGGCGCCGATAGCCAGCGGGAGAGAAGGGCCGGCAGCAGGGCTCTAGACCCCAGGAAAGGCAGGGGGAGAGAAGCGGGCAGTGATGACCTCTCTCCCCCTGCCTTTCCTGGGGGTATATCGGGGTATACGCGCGCACACACGCACCCTCATTTTACCATGGATATTTGGGTAAAAAACTTTTTTTACCCAAATATCCTTGGTAAAATGAGGGTGCGTGTTATAGGCCGGTGCGTGGTATACCCCGATAAATACGGTAGTTAAGCAAGTTAACTGCTAAGCAGTTTTACCCCTCTAGTTTTTGTTAAACTGTTAATAAATAGCTGTGACCGACCACCCAGTCCAGCCACTAAAGAGAATTATGCCTCGTGTTTTATTTATATATAGTTGGGATGGCAAATCTTAAGGGTTAATTGTAAGTATCGCATTATGTTCTGGGCAGTCTGTCACCTATTGTTTTTTTTTTGGTGACTATAGGCCCAGCTGCCATGAGATCATTGACAAGATTCTCCCATGTAGTTCTAGGCCGATTCCTCACTGTTCTCAAAATCATTGAAACTCCCCATAGTGAGGACTTTATCTCCTATATTTACCAACTCCTCTTTCTGATGCTTTGCCTAAGCTTGGTTATATGCTTAAGTAGGAGCAAGGGTATCCCTTCCCATTTCAACATGGCAGGTGATCCAGCAGCAGATGGCTTAATCATCTTTATGTATCCAATTCAAGGAGATCCAATATAAACTACTAATGCAGTGCTATAGGACACCCTTCGTGCTTCATAAATTTTCCTGCCTTTCTGAACACCTGTTGTGTTGATGTGGGGTGGCCCCAGGTACCCTTCTTCATGCGTTCTGGGATTGCCCTGTTTGGGGATTACTGGTTTATCATTTGTTCGACTATACGGTCGGTCCTTGGTGTTTATGGCCCTCTTATCCATCTTCTTTTCTCTTTGCTATGCTATTGGGAAACCTTCAGGGGTGTTTAGTAGATGGCGCCAGGATGCATCTCCACATGTTCACAGCAGCAAAGTCACTCATTCCCCTTCATTGGAAATGCTCTTTATCCCCTTCTGTTGACTACCTCTAGACTCCAGGATGTCCACACTATAGAATGTATGACTGCCAATTTGCACAGTACTATGGACCACTTTAACCCCTTAAAGTGGTCCATATGGACCAAGAGTTTTTCAGTTTTTGCACTTTCGTTTTTTCCTCCTTACATTTTAAAAATCATAACCCTTTCAATTTTGCACCGAAAAATCCATATGATGTTTTTTTTTTTTTTACGTCACACACCGCCAGCCCCGTGGTTGCCGGTAATCAGACCCGGAGCAAACATGCTCCAGGGACTGATTTTAACTGGGGTGTTGCATGCAAGATCACTGGGGTCCCCAGCGGCGGGCCCCGCACGATCAGGCATCTTATCCCCTATCCTTTGGAAAGGGGATAAGATGTCTAAGCACCAGAGTACCCCTTTAAAGAGTACCTTGTATAGCCCCTATAGGATTTGTGCACTGCAGACGTTATAGATCAAAAATGGATTCTGGCTCCTGAATGAGAATTGTGGCTCCTGTTCTTACAAACACACACACACACACACACTGGGGGTTTATTTACTAACCCTCCCCAAAAAAACTCCATTTTACAAGAAAAGAAACTGAAAAGGGTGTGTGGTCTAGACAAAAGGGGCGTGTCCCTGACAGTTTTGAAAAATCCCAACGTATGTACTAAGGTTTCCACAGAAAATGTGGTGGATTTGAGATGGAAAAAAAAAACAGACAGATCAGAATAGTTGTAAAATCTGCAAAATGTAGGAAAACATTAGTAAAGACAGTGGGAAAATACCTGTCGGAAATCAAAACCCACAAATAAAACTATACTACACTCTTAAATAAAACCCACTGTCTGTTTTTCTTTGTTCTTTATCTCTGTCCTATTTCTATCCCTATATATCTCTCCCTCTGTCTGCCTGTCTGTCTCTCTCTCTCTCCACTCAGACTGAGTGCAGGGAACAGCTGTCCTCCCAAATCATAACCTGGGGTTATCATGTGATATGTTGGTCACCTGACGTGATGCCACCGCCCCTTGGTCCTCCCTTTTCCTCTGGGCACCATACACCATGCTTTCTATGTATTTTCCACACTTTTACCGGTTTGTGGAGCCAAGTAAAATCCAAAATTCATGTTGAATTCGGGTTTGCCGGGATCGGCTCACTTATGTCTACTTAGCAGTAAACCAGAAAAAAGTTTACAATGCTAGATGCTTACTACACCACTTTGAGTATGTAGAAGAGAAGAAAGGTACAAAAAGGCGCGGAGTCCAACACCTGTTACAGCGTGTATCATATATATGTAATGGTGATGTCCTCAGCAGCTGCCTGCGTCCTAGTCAATGATCAGAAGAGGAAGCAGGCTTGCGGATGGCGCTATACCGATCCGTGGTAGTAAACAATCAGGGACCACTGGACCACATTAAGGCCGGGTCCATGGATCCTGCAAGGAAATGTAAGGAAATGCATTGCGGAGCATTTCTGAATGGTCCTAGAGCCCACCAGATTATTCAAATGTGCGGAATATCTGCACATGTTTTCCGTGCGGACATTCTGTATATTTTCTGCTGTGTTAACATGGCCTAGTGGCCTAACAGAGACTGAAGAAAACTAGACACACAGACCACACATTGCAGTAGAACAATCAGCTAATGCAGGAACTTCAAGGACTAAAATGGACCCTAATTTAAGCTCAGGAAACAGGAATAGCTTCTCAAACCAAACATTACAAAAACTTGGTATAACACTATTACTATTATGCAAACTGCTGACAGCACTGACACAATACATGAGGGGTATTCCGGCCTTAGACATCTTATCCCCCCCATCATGCCCCCTCCCATAGATATGAATAGAGGGTGCATTGCGTGACGTCACACCTCAGGAGCAGTGCCCGGCACAGAATGCCGGGGACTGCACAGAGATTGCGGGGGTCCCAGTGGCGGGACCCCTGCAATCAGACATCTTATCCCCTATCCTTTGGATAGGGGATAAGATGTCTAAGGTCTGTGACAGTGTGGCAAGGAAAGGGTGCATTTCCCACACTGATCCTGCAGAAATCTCCACCTGTGGACTAATCAATGAGGCAGTAGAAAGGGGAAGGGTCCTTAAAAGCAAGAGAAACAGAATAATCTGGGCTCTCCCCTAGACAGAAGTGGCTGTTAGAGGGGGGGGAGACACAGTGTCCAGTGCCAGGCGGGCACAGCAAGGGCTGCTGAGGACACAAGCGTGGACTCCTGGAGTGAGAGACGCGGCTCCTGTAACATATAGCAGGTGGCTGTACGAATGGGACTTTATGTTCAAATGTGAACTGTGTCTTATAAGGCTGCAGGACTTATTGTGTTTAAACTGGCAGGGAAAAGCCCATCAGTTATTAGTCAGGGCATGCTACATGTGTAGTGAGTGGCTAGACGGCCTAGGAGTTATTTCCTGGACAGTTTCTCGATGTCTCTCTGCTCACTCGCAGACTTCTCTTTCACTTCAACATTATCTCTCTGCTGTCCAGCAGATACATCAAGGAACTTGGAGTCTGCAGCAACATCTGGTTTAATGGTTCTACCTTCCCAGTCAGGATCCATTTCTGGTCCAGATGTCACATGTACCGGCTCCACATGTACTTTCTTCAGTACTTTTGCTTTATCCACAGCCATCACTGTAGCTTCCTTTTCGGCCACCATCTTCCCTTCTAGATGACCACGCAATTTCAGCCCCCCTTTACCTTGAGGATGGAACCTATGTTCCAGAACCTGGTTTCCGTTTCTGGTTTTACTGAAGACTCTCTTTCAGTCAGAGGCACACTCTTCACTTGAGTCTCCGGATCCTCTTGGACTTGACTCACAGTCTGTTCTTCAGCTCTCCCAGAAATCTGGCAGACCCCTACCTGACATGTGTCTAGTGACTGCTGATACTCCCCGTCCTCAGCCTCTGCTGAGTGACTCAACTAGTGTGTGATGCAAGTCAAGTGTTGTGAGCCTATCAGGTGTACCTGCTCTAGTCACCTGACAGTCTTCCCATAATTGCTGAAAAAATTGAAAATTTGTCCCCAGTACTACATCATTCTCCAAGGAGGGTGCTATTGCAACCTTGTGACTCACTGTACCATAGGGAGTAGAAAAACAGACATCAACAGTTTTATAACCCCAAAAATCAGCCTGTATAGACACTATGTCAGGATCTGGCTTTCTGCTACTGGTCTTTACCAGACTTATTGCCATCCTTGGGTCTAGAATAGCCGCCATCTTTTTACCATCTACAACCAACTCACACAAGTTTTCTTTTGTCCTGTCTGAGTTGGTAGCAGTACACATTACTTCAGAAGATATAGGCATGCATGTTTCACACAACACTATCACATTGCACATGTTCAGAATGGACAGTACAGTTCATATCTACATGACCTAACTCAAGCAAATTGCCTTTTGTAATATTTTCTCCCAGTCCTGCATCCAACATTTTCTGTTCACTAGACTTTTAGTCCAACCTGCAGAGTGTGAACAGTCCCATCAGCCTTCATGAGGGGCACCCCACCCTCACATGATTTTGCACTTAGACACAGGTTGGAGACATCTTGGACAGAGTTCACACAGTCATCTAGCGAGACAACGCCAACCTTTACCTCAGGAACCTTTGTGTGCGATTTCTCTGGCACATTCTCCCCATTCCACAAAGGCCAAAAATATGGGAAGTCTCTGCCCAGTATAAACTCCACATTAAGCTCTGCACATACCTCCATAACATGGCTTACTGTCCCATAACAAGTTTCAAAGTCAATAAGAACAGTCTTACCAGTCTCTGGTCGGGTCTTCAAAAAGGGTAGTATGTCCGGCATGACTCTGGATACAGCCTGGCGACAATCCAGTTCCACAAATAGCGGGATACCACCTACTATCACCTCACGAGTCCTCACGTCCATCTTTTCTGACCTCCCGGCCAGAGACTTATCAGGTGTGAAGACATCTTCTTGCTGAGCTGCCGCTGATCTCTTTAAGGTGCTCACCACTCCATGCCTCTTGGCGATATCCGGTTGCTGTCCTTTTCAGTTGCTCCTAGCAACGTCCTTGCGACATCGACCCATCTTTGCACAAAATCTTGCACAGCTCACCGCTGTTTTGACACACTTGTCAGACACTCCTGCTGTACCAACAGTCACTTGTCGGCAGGATCGTTGCCCCTAGCAACAATTCCAACGTGTTGCCACCACAGGCTCAGTCCTGCTCCACTTGTAACATGCACAGTTGGTTGCTCCCGGCAACAACTCCACTGCAACTTGACCACTGGTTGCTCCTAGCAACGTGTGCAGCGCATCCTCCACCAATTGTAAAGGGTTTCACTCTGGGATCGTCCGTTACCGTAGCCAAAGGACACGTTTTTCCACAATAAACCGGCAAACAGCGAGTCCTTTCTGCAATTCTGGCTCCTCGCCAGGTTTATTAAACTGGGTGCAGGATAAACAAAATAAACAAAACACAAAAATAACTCCTAGGCCGTCTAGCCACTCACTACACATGTAGCATGCCCTGACTAATAACTGATGGGCCTTTCCCTGCCAGTTTAAACACAATAAGTCCTGCAGCCTTATAAGACACAGTTCACATTTGAACATACAGTCCCATTCGTACAGCCACCTGCTATATGTTACAGGAGCTGCGTCTCTCACTCCGGGAGTCCACGCTTGTGTCCTCAGCAGCCCTTGCTGTGCCCGCCTGGCACTGGACACGGTGTCTTCCCCCCTCTAACAGCCACTTCTGTCTAGGGGAGAGCCCAGATTATTCTGTTTCTCTTACTTTTAAGGACCCTTCCCCTTTCTGCTGCCTCATTGATTAGTCCACAGGTGGAGATTTCCGCAGGATCAGTGTGGGAAATGCACCCTTTCCTTGCCACACTGTCACAGGTCGGAATTCCCCTTTAAAAACAGGAGCAGACATGGTAAGAGTTGTCTTATCATGAATAACAGGTCGTCCTAGAACCAATTACTTTTGTGCTATAATTTTGAAGTTTGTGTGCATGAGCCCATAGAGCATCAGCCACAAAGTACCAAAGATGCTGAGATCGAAACATAGAATATGTCGGCAGATAAGAACCATTCGGCCCATCTAGTCTGCCGAATAATCTGAATCCTATCAATAGTCACTGGCCCTATCTTATGTGAAGGATAGCCTTATACCTATCCCATGCATGCTTAAACTCCTTCACTGTATTTGCAGCGACCACTTCTGCAGGAAGGCTATTCCATGCATCCACTACTATCTCAGTAAAGTAATACTTCCTGATATTACTGTAGAAACCTTTGCCCCTCTAATTTAACCTGTTCAGGACGTGGGACGTATGCATATGCCCTGCATCCCGAGTCCTTAAGGCGATTGCAGAAAATTGCATGTCAATTCAGACATGCGATTTTCTGCTATTCCGGGCTGATCAGGTCTCTGGTGACTCGATCACCTGGAAAATAGGGATGATCGGAGCTGTCAGTGACATCCCCGATCATCCTGATAGGAGCGAGGTCGCAGTGTTGCGATCTCCTCCTATCCCCTGCCATTGGTCAGAAATTAATTCTGACCAATGGCAGCGCACGACAGGTTGTTGCCATGGAAACCCCCCGCTCTGCCCTCCCCTGGATGTCGGGCAGAATGGGGGGAGAAGATGGAGGCCGGTACCTGGAGGAGAAGATGCCGTGAGGACCGCCGATCGTCGCACGACGCAGGTAGGGAATCGACGGTGGGGGTAAAGAAAGGGGGCAGTAAAGCAATCTTTACTGCTGCCCTCATAGTGGTTGCCAAACTGCAGTGGTGCCCAAACGGTGGCCCTCCAGATGTTGCCAAACTACAACTCTCAGCATGCCTAGACTGCCCATGCATGCTGGGAGTTGAAGTTCTGTAACATCTGTTCCTTCAGACTGCAATTTTCATGAACATTTTGAAAATTGCTGCTCTACTTTGAAGCCCTCTCATTTTTTCAAAAAGTAAAAATATTGTATTTGTGAATCAATATAAAATGTATTTGGAATATCCATTTTCCTTACAAGCAGAGAGCTTCAAAGTTAGAAAAATGCAAAATTTTCAAAATTTTCATGAAATTTGGGGATTTTTCACCAAGAAAGGATGCAAGTAACGACAAAAATTTACCACCAAAATAAAGTAGAATGTCACGAAAAAACTATCTCAGAATCAGAATATTCGGTTAAATCATCTTAGAGTTATTAATACTTAAAGTGACGGTGGTCAGAATTGCGAAAAAGGGCTCAGTCCTTAAGGTGAAAAAGGGCTGCGTCCTTAAGGGGTTAAAACTATGTCCTCTTGTTGCAGTGTTTCTTCTTTTAAGGCTAGGTTCAGACTACGGAATCTCCGGGCAGAAAATTTCCGCCCGGAGATTCTGAGTTCCGCCTGCGCCGACTGAATCAGTCGGCGCTAATACCGCGCGGACACTGCAGTCTCCCATAGACTGCAATGTGTTCCGCAAGGAATTCCACCTTAAGAAAGAGCACCGTCTTTCTTCAGGCGGAAATTTCTAAGCGGATTTACTAAGCAGATTTTCCGCTTCACAAATTCCGAAGTGTGAATTTGTGAACGGAAAACCATTCACTACACTAGACGTTTTAGCAAGCGGAATTTCTGACGGAAATTTTACAATGAATTTCTGTCGGAAATTCCGTAGTCTGAACCTAGCCTAAATCTCCTCCTTTACCATCTTGATTCCCTTTATGCATTTAAAAGTCTCTATCATATTCCATCTGTCTCGTGTTTCTTCCAAGCTATACATGTTCAGGTCCTTTAACCTTTCCTGGTAAGTTTTATCCTGCAATCCATGTACTAGTTTAGTATCTTCTCTGAACTCTCTCTACAGTATCTATATCCTTCTGAAGATACGGCCTCCAGTACTGCCCACAACACTCCAAGTGAGGTCTCACCATTGCTCTGAGCACTTCTCTCTTTCTACTGCTTATACCTCTCCCTATATACCCATGACCACCTATATCTTTCTACTGCTTATACCTCTCCCTATACACCCATGAGCACTTCTCTCTTTCTACTGCTTATACCTCTCCCTATACATCCAAGCATTCTGCTAGCATTTCCAGCTGCACTATCACATTGTCTTCCTACCTTTAAGTCTTCTGAAATAATTACTCCTAAATCCCTTTCCTCAGATATTTAGGTCAGGACTGTGTCAAATATTCTATATTCTGCCCGAGGGTTTTTACGTCCCAGGTGCATTATCTTGCACTTATCCACATTCAATTTCATTGTCCAGAGTTCTGACCATTCTTCTAGTTTGCCTAAATCCTTTTACATTTGGTGTATCCCTCCAGGAACATCAATCGTGTTACATATCTTTGTGTCATCAGCAAAAAGACATACCTTACCATCGAGACCTTTTGCGATATCACTAATGAAGATATTAAACAAAATTGTTCCCAGTACAGATCCCTGAGGTCCCCACTGGTAACAAGACCTTGCTCTGAATATTCTCCATTGCTAAAACCCTCTGTTGTCTGTCACTCAGCCACTGCCTAATCCACTAAACAATATGGGAGTCCAAGTGCAATGACTGTAGTTTATTGATAAGTCATCTATGTGGGACAGTAACAAAAGCCTTACTAAAATCTACATAACCGATGTCTACTGCCCCTCCGCCATCTATTATTTTAGTCACCTAATCAAAAAAAAGAATAAGATTTGTTTGACATGATTTCCCTGAAGCAAACCCATGTTGTTTTTAATGTTTCAATCCATGGGATTTTATATGTTCCACAATCCTATCCTTTAGTAGGGTTTCCATCAATTTCCCCACTATTGATGTTAGACTAACTGGCCTATAGTTGCTTGATTCCTCCCTACTACTTTTCTTGTGAATGGGCATGATATTTGCTAATTTCCAATCTGCCGGATGACTCCAGTCACCATTGATTGGTTAAATAAATATAGAAAAATAATTCTCTCAGCTCACCTCTTTCACGGTCTGCAAGGACTCGAGCCCGGCCCGGCTTGGTACTTGTAAGTAAATGAAGAATAGGTAGTCCAGCAATACCTTTAAAATGTAGATCCTTTATTGAGCTTTTTTTTTAAAATGCAGAGCACACACCATACACCTTCACCTGGTCAGCAAACCTCTCCTATGGACGCGTTTCGAACACATGCGCGTTCTTGATCACCACACCACCTGTGTGTTCCTCACTTCCTAAATAGTGAGTTCAGGAGGGAGGAGCACTTGCTTCAAGAAGACTTGTATAAAACACCCTATTGTGTTCTTTAAAACTTCACCCAAAAACAAGCGAGCAGAGGCTTTGAGGAGAGCGGTGTGAGTCTCTCGCCAGAGAGAAGAGAAATCCCGGACAAGGTCGTCAACGGCAGGTACGGGAGAAGAGGAAGTCAGCAGCAGAGGTGGAAGAGGATGGCGACCAAAAACTACAAAAAATGGAGACTTGTTAGAGGCAGAGGAGTGCTTGTAATTATAGGAAAATTCTGCCCAGGGAAGCAGATCAGACCAGTCATTGTGGCAAGAGGAGACGAAGTGGCGTAGATAGTCTCCCAAAATTTGATTAACCCGTTCCACCTGGCCATTGGACTGAGGATGGTGGGAAGATAAGAAGTCCAACTTGACCCCTAGCTGTCCACATAGAGCCCTCCAAAATTCAGAAACAAATTGTACCCCACGGTCTGAGACAATGTGCTTGGGAAGACCGTGGAGGCGGAAAATATGCTGAAAAAATTGTTTGGCCAACACTGGCGCAGACGGAAGACCAGGTAGAGGTACAAAGTGGGCCATCTTCGAGAAGCGATCTACTACGACCCAAATGACAGTCATTCCATGGGAGGAGGGGAGATCGGTAACAAAGTCCATGGCAATGTGAGACCACGGAGCCTCAGGAATAGGGGGGGGGGGGGCAAGATGAGACCAGCAGGCTTCTGGCGAGGTGACTTGTCCCGAGCACAAATCATACAAACTTGGACGTAGTCTGAGACATCCTTCTCCAAAGTAGGCCACCAGTATCTTTGGGAGATAAGCTGGAGAGTTTTCTGTACCCCAGGATGACCTGCAAATAAAGAGGCATGGCCCCACTTGAAGACTCGTAGGTGCTGACGTGGAGGCACATAGGACTTGCCTGGAAGGAGAGGGCGCAGATCCACTGGAGCAACGGCAATTAGGCGCTCAGGCGGAATTATAGGCTGGGGAGTTGTGTCGTCGCCCACCACATCGGAAGAGCGGGAAAGGGTATCCGCCCTGATGTTCTTGCTCGCTGGATGAAAATGAATCAAAAAATTAAAGCGAGCAAAGAACAACGACCAGTGAGCCTGACGTGGATTCAGCCTTTGTGCGGATTGAAGGTAGGCCAGGTTCTTGTGGTCCGTGAAAATGCTCACAGGGTGGATGGAGCCCTCGAGAAGATGCCTCCACTCCTCGAGCGCCAATTTTATAGACAAAAGTTCCCTGTCACCAATAGAATAGTTTCTCTCGGCGGGAGTGAAGGTCTTAGAGTAGAAGCCGCAAGTGAGAGTCTTGGGTGACTTTTGGGTGAGTACGGCTCCGGCTTCCAAGGAGGAGGTATCCACTTCCAGGGAGAATGGCTTAGTGGGGTCAGGTCTGGAGAGTACGGGTGCGGTGGCAAAAGAGGCTTTCAAAGACTGGAAGGCTTCTTCAGCTTGAGAAGGCCATGATTTAGAATTAGCCCCTTTCTTCGTCAAAGCTACTATGGGAGACACCAGAGTGGAGTAATGGGGAATGAATTGCCTATAATAATTGGCGAAACCCAAAAATCTTTGAATAGCACGGAGACCTGAGGGACGTGGCCAGTCAAGTACCGCAGAGAGCTTGGCCGGGTCCATCTGTAAACCCAGGGCTGAAATGATGTACCCTAGGAAGGGCAGACTGAACTGCTCGAACAGACACTTCTCGATCTTAGCATAGAGGCGATTCTTTCTAAGGCGTGAAAGAACTAGACGAACATGGACTCGATGTTGGTCCAGGTTGGAGGAGAAGATGAGGATGTCGTCAAGGTATAACCACGCAGGTGTAGAGCAAGTCTCTAAAAATATATTATAAAGTATAAATACTCTCCCTCTGAGCTCTAGGTATAAATTTCTTCACTGACGAGGGATGGGAGCTGGTATAGTGTAGTCGGCTATTACGATCTGTCTCTTTACGAAACAGATTGGTCTTTAGACCCCCTTCACCATCCTTCAGTACTATCGTATCCAGGAAACTCACCTGGATTTGATCACTAACCATAGTGAATTTTAATTCAGA
The DNA here is from genome assembly GCF_029499605.1 of Hyla sarda. Taxonomy (NCBI): domain Eukaryota; kingdom Metazoa; phylum Chordata; class Amphibia; order Anura; family Hylidae; genus Hyla; species Hyla sarda. The sequence goes on along the minus strand of NC_079201.1, from coordinate 33,150,189 downwards.
TCTCACATTATTCAAGTATTCTAGAAATTGTACAAGGTAAGAATGTGGCCCCTCCCATACGCAAAAAATATCATCAATGAACCTCTTCCAGGTCCTTATATATATATAAAAAAGGTGGTGTGGGTATACATAGATCTCCTCAAAGTAAGCCATATAGGCATTTGCGTATGGGGGGGCCACATTCGCCCCCATTGCCGATCCTTGTCTCTGCATGTAAAAGGTGTCCTCGTACATAAAGTAGTTTTCTTCTAGTACTATTCGTAATAGACCTAAGAATTTTTTTTTTGTGCAACTGTGTAGTCACTAGTATTCAACAGCCAACCTGCTGACTCAATGCCCTTTTCATGCACTATAGAGGTGTACAAGCTTGATACATCAATAGACACCAACCATGTGTCCTCAGTAATATTGGTAACCCCCGATAATGTTTGCAAAAAATCTGAGGTATCCAACAAAAATGCCTTAGTTGTTTTTGTTAGGGGAGTCATAGTTTTTTCCAACAGAATACTTAAAGGGAAAGGACAGAGTCAACTGAGGCCACTATGGACCTCCCAGGGGGGTTAGTCAGATCCTTTGGATTTTAGGCACCGTATAGAATACAGAAGTGATTGGGGATTCCTTAATTAGATAACTATACATTTTCTTATCAATGACACAATTATTTAATGCTTCTGTCAAGAAATCCCCAATCCTTCTCTGTATCCTAAATAAAGGATTGCTATCCAACTTTTCATAGGTGACCTGATCTGACAGCTGACGCTTTATTTCATCCTTATATTTAATAGTATCCATTACCACCAGCGAGCCTCCCTTATCGGCAGGATCGTAATGGTTTTATTTTGTCCAAGATCCTGCACGGCTGTCTCCTCGCTGGTGGTAAGGTTATGAAACACCTCCTGACTGTCCTGTCTCACATCCTTCAATGTTTGTTCCACCTCCTGCCTAACCATTAGAACATAAGTTTCCACTGGATGTTGATTTCTAGGGGGATTAAATTAACTTTTGGTTCTAAGACTAAACCGTTCCAACTTCAAAGTGTCCAATTGTCCCCTTGAGGTATCTCCCTCAGTTCCCAGAAATGGCCTGTCAGAAAAGAAGGTTTTCAAATGAATGTTCCTATAAAACCTTTCTAGGTCCATTTCTAACTCAAAAGAGTTAAAAGTTCCCACCGGACTAAACGATAGGCCTCTTTCTAGTACGTCCATCTCTGTAGCTGACAGGTACTTGGACGAGATATTTACAACTAGCGAAGATCCCCTACCTGGGAGCGTGTCGTCACGTTGCGATCGGGATCTCCTATAATGCGGCCCGCTCTTCTTGTCTTTAGCGGCGTTCTCTCCTCTGCTGCTGAAAAGGGAAACGCTGTTCTCTTCTCTGACCACCCGACTGGTCGCTTCCAGAACTCGATGGTGAGTAACCTCTTCCAGTGTTACGACCTCCACCTCGACGTGCGAAGGAAGTGACATCACGCCAGCGTTAAACCCTATTGCTCAGGTAATCCTCCGTGTCCCGGAGGAATTTCTTCCTTTTCTTCGCCTCAATATCCTGTCGGTAGGTGGAGAGTTGGTCTTCCAGGCTTTGCTTCAAAGTAGCGAAATCTACCGATTTTAACGAGTCACGTAGCTGTTGTTCTATGGCCAGGATCTCCTTTTTCATGGACTCTACTGTCCACCGTTAGGAGAATAATATCCTTTGAGCATTTATTTATTATTCGTTCAAAATCCCGGCAATTTTCCTCATCCTCTGAGAACAATGTGGGACGTAGATTGACACGGAGTCCTCTCGGTATCTTGTCAGTTCGATAATATTCAGCTAACGTTGTAGCATGCAAGTCAAGTCATATGAGACCAGCTTTCGCGATTCTCTTTCTAGAGTGCGTTTTTTTAGCTCGTCTCCTGGTATTCGCAGAAACTCTGCTCCGATAGTTGCTTGTGACATGATTCTTGTGGCTTCCTCGTCACTGTACGTTAGAGTCTGTGACATCGTAAACCCGGTGCCAGCACCCGTAACAGGTACAAAGGCAGATAGAAAAGGGCGGCACTCGGGTCCCTCGGTGGTGCACGTGGAATAGTGTAGCAATGTGAGAAAGAAATCCCGGCACTCACTTCATCTTCTGCTAAGTGTTATGTGTTTATTGAAACACGGTGCAAGTACAAATTGACGCGTTTCGGCCAAAGCCTTTATCAGACTGACATACAAACTCTGAGTATAGTCACAGTACATATACATGTGGAAGCCCCTCCCACTTTAGGCAATTAGGATGTTTACAAACAAGCATGTCACATGAAATCTATAATGTCAAACAGAGCATATAAATGAAACATAAACAAATTAATATAAATGAATAAATGTACTGATCTCATAAGTGCTGCATGTTTCTGATACAGTTCATCCCCTCACTGTCGAATCTAAGATATAACAAGAAAAATACAAAAAGTTAAAAACATATTGTGATTTATCATAAAACCTACCAAATATCACAAAAAAGAGGACAACTCATAATCCCTATTCAAACCTCTAGGTTCTAAGGTAGACAGGCGGTGGATCCAATATGCCTCTTTGTTCCTCAATAAGGTTTTAATATTACCTCCCCTCCTTGGGCATTGCACACGGTCAATGACCTGATATCGCAGTTGTGATACACTATGACCCATTTTCTCAAAATGTGATGGTATGGGGTATAGCAAATTCTTGCATCTAATAGACGACTTGTGTCTATTAATGCGGTCACCTACACGCTGGGTAGTTTCCCCTACGTATAGGAGATTGCATGGACACTTGATGGTATAAATGACATTCCTTGAGTTGCAGGTACTGAAGTGTTTAAGTTTAATACACTCTCCAGAATGGGGATGTAACAGACTATGGGGGACATTTACTAATCTAGTCTATTCTGGGTATGCTTCTAGACCAGCATATGTGGTAGTCTCCTGTCTATTGTGCTCCTAATTTATCAAAGGTCTCACAGCCCTTGATAAATTCTGTGCTCAGACTTCAGGGTCTACAGCTTAAACTGCATTTAGACCTGCTCCAACATGGTCTGACATTTCAGCGTATTTTGGGCAGATGCGACTTGTCGCCCAAAAGTCGCGCTTGATAAATTCAGCACCAATGCATTTTCCAATGCATTTCCGTCTAAAATAGACTTGCATGCATCATGTTCTAAAAATCCTCTACAGCAAAAGTCACAGAAACGCACATATTTAGACTGCGACTTTCTGTGCGACAAATTTAGGCAGGAAAAACCAGTCTAAATCCTTTGATAAATCTCCCCCTATCACTCTTAATTACATTATTACACTGTGCACAGTGTAGGCATGGATACGTGCCCTAACGTTGTGTTTTCAGGACCATTTGTTTTCATTCAGTCTTCTGTGACCCCACATCAGCCCGGACCAACTTGTCCTTTAAATTTGGGTCTCTCTTGTTACAAATAAGTGGGGGACTCACAAATTCCTGAATCTTGGGGTAGGAGCTTTTTAATACCTGCCAATGCTTTTTCACTATGTTGTCTATTTTGTGAACTAACAGATGGAACTGTCTCACAAAAGGAATTCTGACCTGTTTACTCGTCTCCCTGGTGTCATTAGGGGGTATCTTAGCTTGTTCTAATACATGTGTTGGGTAGCCTCTCTGGCGAAATTTTGCCTCCAGTTCCTCTAATCTCTGCTGTCTCACTTGAGGATCTGTAACTATCCATTGAACTCTCTCCCTCTGAGCTCTAGGTATAGATTTCTTCACTGACGAGGGATAGGAGCTGGTATAGTGTAGTAGGCTATTACGATCTGTCTCTTTACGAAACAGATCGGTCTTTAGACCCCCTTCACCATCCTTCAGTACCATCGTATCCAGGAAACTCACCTGGAATTGATCATTTACCATAGTGAATTTTTATTCTGATCTCACATTATTCAAGTATTCTAGAAATTGTACAAAGTCAGCAAAGCAGACTCTGCAGAGGAAACCCGGGCAGGTTCCTCGAATACACTCCAGATCTCATGACAAAAACTCTGGGCGGAGGTAGTGGCTGGATCAAAGCGGTCCCATAAAGGAGTAGCCCAGGCCAGGGCCTTCCCGGAGAGCAAGCTGAGAATGAAGGTCACCTTGGCTCGTTCAGACGGGAACTGGTCGGACAGTAACTCGAGATGGAGTGAGCATTGTGACAAGAACCCTCGGCACTGCTTAGGATCACCGTCATACTTGTCCGACAAGGACAAGCAGATTCTGACACCGGAGACGACTGCAGGCTGTGATGAAGCAGCGGGTGCTGGCGGAGGTGACGGCTGTTGCTGGGCAGGCAGGAGTTGCTGCATCATGGCAGCCAACTGGGCCAGCTGTTGACCTTGCTGGGCAATCTGCTGGGTCTGTTGAGCCACTATGGTGGTAAGATCCGCAAGGCTAGGAAGTGGCGTCTCAGCGGGATCCATGGCCGGATCTTACTGTTACATACCGGTCAGGAGGCAGGTGGTGGATCCACTGGGCCAGAGGGGCGATGACGTGGGCCGTACCAGGGGAACGGAGTCTAAGGGGCTACTGGTCTTCACCAGGGCCCGCCGCAAAGCAGGATGGTCTTGCTGCGGTAGGTAGCCCCCAGGTCGTTCCACCCGATAGCGGCTCAACCCCTCTGGTTGCTGAGATGGACGCGGTACCGGAGGAGCAGGCAAAAGCGTAGTCAGACGTAGCAAAGTTCAGGGCAGGCAGCACAGGTTCACAGGCGATAGGCAACAGGTCAGGGCAGGCAGCAAAGGTTCACAAGGCGGATGTCAAGGGCAACGGGTCGGCAACGGGCAAGGACAAACACAGAACTATGGGAACGCTTTCACTAGGCACGAGGCACTAAAAATCCGGCGAGGGCAGGAAGGGGCTGGGGACCTTTATAGAACAGTGAGGGCCAGGCACCAATCAATGGTGTGCTGGCCCTTTAAATTTCATGAAGCCGGCACTCGCGCCCTAAGGAGCGGGGCAGCGCGTGCCGGGGGACAGAGGCAGCACAGGAGGACGGAGACGGGGGTAAGGAGATACGGGGTGCCCCGCGTGTGCGGGGACCGACCGCCACGCTAACCGCATCCCCGACAGAGGAGATCCTGCGCTCCCGGTCAGCATGTGTGACCGGGACACGCAGGGACACCGGAGACTGGGGCAGGGACGGCGAGTGCTCCTGTCCAGAGGAGGGGACCAGAGCGCTCACCGTTACAGTTATTACTCTCCAAAAATGCATCCAGCTGCTTTTTGAACTCTATTACAGAGTTCACCATGACCACCTCCTCCGGGAGAGAATTCCACAGTCTCACTGCTCTTACAGTAAAGAACCCCTGTCTGTGCTGGTGTAGAAACCTTCTTTCCTCTAGATGTAGAGGATGCCCCCTTGTTATTGATACAGTCCTGGGTATAAATAGATCATGGGAGAGATCTCTGTACTGTCCCCTGATAAATTTATACATAGTTATTAGGTCTCCCCTAAGCCTTCTTTTTTCGAAACTAAATAATCCTAATTCTGATAATCTTTCTGGGTACTGTAGTCCTCCCATTTGCCGTATTACTCTGGTTGCGCGTCTTTGAACCCTCTCCAGCTCCACTATATCTTTCTTGTACACTGGTGCCCAGTTCTGTACACAATATTCTATGTGTGGTCTGACTAGTGATTTGTACAGCGGTAGAATTATTTCATTGTCCAGGGCATCAATGCCCCTATTGATGCACCCCATGATTTTATTTGCCTTGGCAGCAGCTGCCCGACACTGGTCACTACAGCTAAATTTACTGTTAACTAAGACTCCTTAGTCCTTTTCCATGTCAGTCGTCCCAAATGTTCTCCCATTTAATACATAATCCCAGCCCGAATTTTTCTTCCCCATGTGCATTACCTTACATTTATCAGTGTTGAACTTTAGTCATTTACCATTGAAGTTTATGGTGATGCAAGTAATTCCATTGTACCCCATAATTTTTATCGTTTATTTCATCCGTTATTGATACTAGCATGCTCAAAAGGAAAAAAATGGAAATGGCTATGGAATAACTGACATCAATGGACATAAACGGATGTTTTACAGATAATAACGGATGTTAACGGTTCGTTATTTTATATGCAAGTTATACATAATCTTTTACCATTTTACTTCTGTTACCATCAGTTTTATACAGTATCCATTAGGAATGACCTCCTTTATGTGTCAATAATGGACATAACGAATTTGAACTAGTGTTGCTCGCGAATATTTGCAATGCGAATTTTATTCGCGAATATCGCATATTTGTGAATTTGCGAATATTCGCGAATATAGCACTATATATTCGTAATTACGAATATTTGTTTTGTTTTTTTCACAGTACACATCACAGTGATCACCCCTCTCTGCTTCCAGCTTGTGTGGTGTAAAGAAGGCTCTAATACTAATGTGTGAGACTGGTGTGCGAATTTTCGGATATGCGAAACTTTGCATATGCTAATCTTCGCATATGCGAATTTTCGCTTATGCTAATTTTCACATACGTGAATTTTCGCATATGCGAAAATAAAATGCGAATATTACGAATATGCGAATTTATCGAATATATAACGAATATTCGACCATATATTCACGAAATATCGCGAATTCGTATAAGGCCAATGCCGCTCAACACTAATTTGAACAACGCTGAGGTAAACATAGCCTTATACAAGAAACAAACTGACATTAGGAGCACTCCTTTTGAGAGAGTGCTCTTGATCTCAGCTTGTTACCTGTCTAAAAGACACCTGTGAGCTTGAAATCTTGCTGATAGGGAATCAAAGACTTATTTTACTGAGCAAATTGCAAATCAATTCATAACATTTGAAATGCATTTTTCCTGGATTTATTTGATTGTTATTTTGTCGCCTACTGTTAAAATAAAATGACCATTAAAATTATAGAGTGATCATTTCTTTGTCCGTTGGCAAAATCAGCAGGGGATCAAATCATTTTTGCCATCACTGTATTTGCTGCTTAGAGCTGCAGACACGGTTAGATAGCTGTTAGGGTATAATGTAAACTGTACATTTCCTGCAGCTGATGGTGGTTGGCAAACTTATAAAACCACCTTTTTATTTCTAAGCCAAGGAGACGGGGCCAAGCAGCTCAAGTGCCACAGCTTGGCACACCTTCTCTATTGCTCTTATATTCCAGACCCTTGATTGACATAGTACTCTGTACATCAGTCAAGAAGGGTCTGGAAGGTGAGGGTAAGGGTAAGGGAGAAACCTTGATTAACCAGGAGTATGGACCCTTTGGAGAAGGCAGACAAGCTAATGGAATGCAGATACACAGCCCAGGCTCTCTCCCATGCATAGCATTAACCAGTCCTTCTACCCACTACTGTATTCTGCCTTTCTGCGCCTAGAAACAGAATTTCCTAAACAAATATGATACGCAGATATTCTTGCTTCTAGGGAAGAATACCTGTACATGCAAAATTAGACGGAATCCTCAAGCTCTCTCTCTATGTATGAATATTACATTTTCTATCAAGATCTGGCTTTATCCCTATAATTCAAATTACTCCAAAGTCAGGAATAATACTTATCTATAACAAGGCTGCAAAAAGCAATTGGTTTTATTATGCACACCAGATCCACTGGGATATAAAGCTTATATTTACAGCTTGTGCTGTAACTCTGAAATCCCTCTCATAAACCTGTCGGCCTGCCGGTGTGTTAGTTCTACCGCTGAGGATGAGCAGGGCTCTTGTTTCTGAAATGATTGTTAATAATGCAGTAATACTACTCTGCTTTTTAGGCATTGTTTCCATGAAGACCACCAATTCTGCTGCTGCCCTGAAAAGTCTCAATGCCTGGTTACTTATACAGATTAAAGCTGATTCCACACAACAATCTAATATCTTTGGGGCTGTTCTGGAGAAAACATAAAGAAAGGGGTACTCCGCCTCTAGACATCTTATCCCCTAGGATATCCAGAGGATAGGGGCGCGGGGGTCCCGCCGCTGGGACCCCCTGCAATCTCTGCTGCGGCACCGCAGTGATCAGGTGCACAGGGCAAACTTTGCTCTGTGCACCTGATGACTAGCAATGCAGTGCTGACGTCACAACCACGCCCCCCCTCATGACTTCACGCCCTCCCTCTCAATGCAAATCTATGGGAGGGGGCTGATGACTCAGACCATATCGGGGAGTGGAGTCTAAGGTGCCGCTGGTCTTCTCCAGAGTACACCACAAGGCAGGATGGGCTTGCTGCAGCAGGCGACACCCAGGTCGGTACCCCCCACACGGCTCAACCAAACAGGTTGCTGGGCAATGCGAGGTACCGAAGGATATGCAGTAGCGTAGTCAAACGTAGCAGAAGGTCAAGACAGGCGGCAAAGGTGTGGAGTCTAATAAAGTAGAGGAAGATCTGGATACACGGGAAAGGCTAACAGGCTGAAGGGTCACTTAATCTCAGGCTAGGGGCACTGAAGATCCGGCAGGGAAATGTGGGAGGTGCAGGGACTTTATAATGTAGTGTCGGGTGCAAACAGTAGTTATGGTCATACTGGCCCTTAAAATTTCAGAGCTCCGGCGCGCTTGCACCCTAGGAGACAGGGACGCGCGCCGAAGCTGAGAGACAGGGGAGGAGGCGGTAGCGGAACATGGTGAGTGGCGGGCCGGGATTCGCATGCGGCACGCCCCGCGATGCGAATCCCGGCTCTGCTGGCAGACGGGGACACAGGGACTCTGCACTCACGGCCAGTGCTTTCGGCCGGAGCGCAGAGTTTAACAGAGGGTAACTCTAAAATATTGACTGCAGACCATATCAGAATATTAAAGGGGGTTATGTCAAGAATCAAAGTTATATTGTAAATTTCTGATGGGTGGGTTCTGATCCTAAGACCTCCACGATTGTGATAACCAAGGTCAATTATATGCAAGGTGAATGGAGCAGCAGCCCACATGATCGCTAATCTCTCCACCTGATCGCCCATCTCGCCACATGATCGCCCATTTCTCCATTCATTCTCTAGGGGATTTCTGTACATTGATAAGATCAGCACTCAGCAATCTTAATAGGGCATGAATAGACTGGCCGCTGCTGCTCCATTCCCGTGGAGGACAGGTCCCAGTGGTCATACCCTACTGATCAGATACTTAAGAAATAACCTGTAAATATATAACATTAAATCATAGAATACAAACCCCATATCAGACCAAAAGACTTCCCCCTCCGCATACTGCTTCTCCTGGCCCCCATCTCACATGTACTGGTCCTATCCCCCCCCCCCCCCCATATACTGCTCTCTATGCCTCCCCATATACTTTTCCCTTTGCCCCTCCCCCCCATACACATTGGTTTCCTCACAGCCCCCTGCACCATGCTTTCCCCTATTACCTCCTTCTCCTTTTCTGGAAGGACCTGCAAATACATCAAGAAAAATGTGCCTTCAGATACAATGTGTGTCTGTGCCGCTCTATGGACCCTGTGCAGCTGAAAATTTGCTGCAATTTTACTCTGCAAAATGCAAAAATGTTTATATGGTCCTATAGATGTTCAGAAGGCCTTCTTGGGGTTGGGGGTTTGTAGTTTGTATTTAGACCTTTTGGTTCAATCGTATTGAGTTTATGTATTCAAAAGGCCTTAATATTCCAACAAATTACAGGAGAATAAGACAATAGCCAAGACAATCCCCTACAAATACCTCTTGCCTCCCAAAAATACTGATTTAGGGTTTAAGGATATGCAGATCCTATAATAAAGTACTCATTCCCATAATAATGCAAGTAAAACAAGAAAAGGCTATGAAGGGTTATTTAAGGAAAGAAAAGGTCACAATAGGGTCCTACACAGTGAAATGCCGAAAGGCTCAAGTGACTTCCAACAGTAGGTATAGTCAGGAGATCTATAGACCTCGTAAGGAACCCGCTAAACACCCTCTTAGGAACCATGACGTGTCCTTGAATGGGCATACCACTTGGCCAATTTCAGAATTACTAAGAAAGACAACAATGAAGCTCCACCACTTTTTAAAGAAAGATTTAACCAATTTCTCTCTCATGCGGCTGAACATTTTAACTGTTGGATTACTTCAGAGGTGTGTAGTATCAGGAGTGGGTCAATTAGAAGATCCATCTCTATCTTTCTATTATTGAGGGTAAACAAGTCAACCCAAAACCTGCTAACAAGCAGAAAGGTAACTAGTCCATGTAAGAGATCCATTTAAGCGATCCATGTAAGAGATCTGGGCAATCAGGTGTTTTTGGAAGAGTAAAGCCATAGACAGGGTGATACATGATCTTGAATTGAGTATACCATCAGGATTTGCTTATGATTGTAGAGGAGAGAAGGTAGGGACCAAGGGTTCCTTTTACATCAGGAATTATTTCCCTAAGATTTGAAGGTCTTTGGTGGTTCCTTAAATTCTTCTACTTGTGGAAAATATTTTTTTAGAATGGGCCAATGTTTCCTGACTATATTGTCAATCTTTTACTGTGATGTATGGAAACTTCTGACAAAGGGTATCATTTATTTATTTTACTTTTATTTTTACTTTATTGGTGCATTGTCTGTACCTTGCAGATAGTGTGTTAATGAGGCCCTCTTAACTATGCCCAGAGTAAAATGGCAGATCAATGACTATCTCACTTTCTACTTTTCCAGACACATCTAAGGTAAAGGCCTTGGAGGCCAAGTTAACTAGACTTTCTTTTGCACATCAACAGTCCTTATCTTTGAATCTTTACAATGCAAGTAAGGATAGCAAACTGCAGCTGGACACTTTCCTCCCAACTGAGGTTGAAAGGTTGGACGAAGTACACTAACTACAAATTTGCTAATAAGCCTCGTTTATTGGTATCCATGCTTAACGGGGTACGCCGGTGGAAATGTTTTTTTTTTAAATCAACTGGTGCCAGAAAGTTAAACAGATTTGTAAATTACTTAAATTAAAAAATCTTGATCTGTCCAGTACTTATTAGCTGCTGAATACTACAGAGGAAATTATTTTCTTTTTGGAACACAGTGCTCTCTGCTGACATCATGACCACAGTGCTCTCTGCTGACATCTCTGTCCTACTCTGGATAGTTCTTAAAATGGACAGAGATGTCAGCAGAGAGCACTGTGGTCATGATGTCAGCAGAGAGCTCTGTGTTCCAAAAAGAAAAGAATTTCCTCTGTAGTATTCAGCAGCTAATAAATACTGGAAGGATTATAATTTTTTAATAGAAGTAATTTACAAATCCGTGTAACTTTTTGGCACCAGTTGATTAAAAAAAAAAAAAAAAAAGTTTTCCACCGGAGTATCCATTTAAGAAAATGACTTCCTTCAATTGTGTACATAGTGTCCTGCTGTGCCCTGGTTATTGCACCTTGTACCTGCACTGGATTTATTCAGCCTTCCATTATTTTAATACAAAGTTGTATACTGAGCCTGTCCATCCTCCTAATACTTGTCTTTCTCACTCAGGGTATGTTCACACTGCGGAATTCCGCGATGTGAACTTAACATTAGTGTGAATGGGTCTCCGAGCAGACAATTCCGCTGCTGAAATTGTTCCGGGCAAAGAAAGAACATGTACTACCGCCGCCGTCGGCTGCCAGACTGAATCTCCGCTCGCGGAATTCTGCGAGCAGAGATTCCGTTCGCACTCCGTAGTGTGAACATACCTCTTGATCTCATTCGTTTACAGCTGTTACCCAATTGAAGGCACAAATCTCCACAGAGGAGGTCTCAATGGCGTTAGCTCAGTGGAAGCTGGGTAAGTCACCTGGGCCAGATGGCCACTTACTACAAGAAATGTACTCCTGTTTTACTACCCCATCTCACATCTTTCTGTAACTTCTGTAATTCCCAAAAAGACCCCCTTTGTCCTGCAAATTATCGCCCCATCTCTCTCGCCCCACAAACTTTTGCCTTTATTGATCCATTTTTATCAAGTAAAATTGCCTGAGTCATCATGCCCCAAAAAGTTTACACAAAGGGGGAGATTTATCAAAACCTGTGCAGAGGGAAAGTTGCTGAGTTGCCCATAGCAACCAATCAGATCGCTTCTTTCATTTTAAACAAGGCCTCTGCAAAATGAAAGAAGTGATCTGATTGGTTGCTATGGGCAACTGGGCAACTTTTCCTCTGCACAGGTTTTGATAAATCTCCCCCCAAATCCCTAATTTAAATGTTGAATGACTACTTCTATGATAGCTTTGGGCATAGAAAAGGCCTTCAACTGTGTTTACTGATGTAATTTATTTGCCATATTGGCAACAGTTGTTTTTTTCCGGCTTTTTTTGTACATGTTCTTCCTTTGTTCTACTCAACCTCGGCAGCTTATTTGAAACCTCCCTCAACTACCCCTATGTCTTTTACTAGACCATCATTAGAGAACATCCTCACGTATGCAGTCCTACTATTAGTTCCTCAAGTATGAGGTATAAAACCAATCTTTCGGATGACATTTTACCCCTCCCAAATTTGTTTTTCTCTTTGTCGTTTTTGTTTCAGCTGTCGGGGTTAAGAGTTAACATGGTCAAATCAGAGACTTTATTTTGTTGTTTTTCTGTTTCAATATGTTTATTGAGTTTACAAGGTAACAAGATACATAACATGAGGTATGCAGATAGGTATATGAAAAAATGATAATACGTACAGAGTCAATCAATGAAGAGTAATCATAATGGAATACCGATGAACACTATAGTTTATACAAGGCATAACATAGGTTCTCTTCCAGATTCGTGTAACCATGTGGGCATACCAGAACCTAAACATCTGGCGAACATGAGAAGAAAACATGGATAGGGAGGGAAAGGGGAGAGAAAGGGATGGAAAGAGGATATAGGCACTTTATTATGAGCTAAGATGGCTAGCAATATCTAGGTACATCATAAATAACCTAACTACAGAGTCCCTGGTAGGTAGCCCGGGAAGGGCCAGGAGTGCCATCGTTTGATGCTGGCTCCCAGGCTGCAATTGTTATACGCCATTGCGCGTTCACTAAGGAAGGATTGGTGGAGTAAGGCAAGCAGTTCTCCCATGGAAGGGGTAGTGGTCGATTTCCAATGTCGTGTTATGACAAGTTTAGCAGAGACAAGAATTTTGCAGAAAAGGGGTCTAAAGGAGGGAGGAAAGTCATGGATACCTATCAATAGTAGGGCCAAGGCAGGGGTCATAGAGACCTGTAAGCCTGATACAGTGCGAAGCATTACTTCTATTTCCCCCCAAAATGTGTGTATTAGGGGGCACTCCCACAGGATGTGTAGAAGGGTACCCCGATGTCCGCAGGACCTCCAGCACAAGGGTGAGGCGTCCGTGTAGATGAGGTGTAGTCTGTCAGGTGTCAGGTACCAGCGTAGTCTAGTTTTTATAGCTGCCTCTAGATGAGAAACACACGGAAGGGCCCTCCTAACACACCGGAAAGATTTCTTCCAGTCTTCCTCCGAGATATTAATGTGTAAGACCTCGCTCCATTTCTTGAGTGGGGCGCAGGCGGGCAGGGGGGTGGTAGGGCTGAGAGCATCATAAATTACCCTTAGACCTCTTTGCCGTGTACCCAACAAGCGATATACCGTCGGATCATAGACCCAGACGAAGGAGGCCTTCCCCTGTAGAAAATGTCTAATTTGGAGAAATTTAAAGAAATCTCGGTTATCTAAACTATAGGACATTTTTAAGGCCTCAAAGGAGCGTAAGGACCCCTTGTTGCACAGTAACGAAATGGTATTAAGCCCCAGTGACATCCAACGTGATACATCTAAGCCTGTAATCGCTAAATGAAGTACGGCAAGAGGGGTAGATGGTGGCCACGCATCCTGTGGGTGTAGAGCTGAGGAGTGTAGGGAGTCCCAGCAGCGCAGACCTGCAAGCATCACAGGGGATAATGTCTGGGGATAGGTAAGGCCCCAAGTGTGCAAGAACAGCAAAGTGCGAGTGTCCACAGGTCTGCTCCAATGAGTCTCTATATGTAACCAGGGGGAGGATGTGTCAGGTGCCCAATATGAGCGTATCTGGCTGGCTAGGGTCGCAATATAATAGTTGTGAACATTAGGGAGACCCAGGCCCCCATGGTCCCTGTGTTGCATCATGATGTGTCGTGCAATTCTAGGCCGTTTATGATTCCATACATATGAGGAGAGAAGTGACTGCATCTTGGCAAAGAAATGTTTGGGAATGGAAATAGGAAGGTTTCTAAAGAGATAAAGCAGCCTGGGTAACAGCAGCATCTTAAACGAGGCTATTCTGCCTAGCCATGATATCTCCACTCTACCCATTCTGTCCATATCCAACTTGCACGATTGAAGAAACGGAACATAATTGCAAGTGTATAGGTCAGCAAAACTAGGTGTAAGTTTCAGTCCCAAGTAAGAGACATAATCAGTCCTCCAGTCAAAAGGGTAGGCAGATTGTAACTGGGAGGTTGTTGCTATGGACAGATTCATAGGTAATACCTGCGATTTGGACATATTGAGTTTATAATACTAAACGGTACTGAAATCTTCAATAACAGAGATGGAACCCGCCAAGGACCCAACTGGGTTCACGAGGGTTAGTATAATATCATCCGCGTATAATGATAGTAGGTGGGAGCGGGAACCGATCTCAATACCATGGATAGCAGACGAATTCTTCAGCATGAGAGCCAACGGCTCCATACAGAGAATGAATATTAGGGGGGACAGTGGGCAGCCCTGGCGAGTTCCATTCGTGATATCGAAATCAGTAGACAAAGCACCGTTCACAAACACCCTTGCATGGGGGGCAGAATATAAGGCTTTAATCGCAAGTAAGATGGGGCCAGTAAAACCCATGCCCTGGAGCACCGAAAAGGCATATCCCCAGTGAATGCGGTCGAACGCCTTCTCGGCTTCCAGGGCCAGAAAAACAGATGGAATACCCTCAGACTCCACATGGTGAAGGAGATTCAAGACTCTCTTAGTGTTCTCGTATGATTGCCTACCTTGTACAAATCCCACTTGGTCGGCTGATATCAAATGTGGGAGCAAGGGGGCTAGTCTATTGGATAGTAATTTAGCATATATTTTTAAATCTATATTTAATAGGGAAATGGGCTTAAAGTTACAGGGTCTATCCGGCGGCTTCCCCGCTTTAGGTAGGGCCACTATAATTGCTTCTTGGTTCTCTCTAGGGGTAGCTCCAGTGGCCATTACATCCATAAGAAAGGTCAGGAGGTGGGGAGAAAGAATCTCAAAGAACTCTTTATAATAACCAGCTGTAAGTCCGTCTGGACCCGGGGATTTCCCTACGGGGAGGGATTTTATGACTATATTAAGTTCGGCCATGGAGAGGGGAGCATTCAGGGTCTCTAATTGGGAGGGAGAGAGGTTTGGCAATGAAGTATGTGACAAGAAGGCGTCTATGTCCGACTGGGTGGGTTGGTGGGTCAGTGGGTCGGTGGCCAGATTGTATAATTCTGAGTAAAAGGACATGAAGCTATCAGCAATGTGTTCGACTCTATATGTGGGATGTTTGAGTAAAAATTCGTTGGATCTCCACAGATAAGCATTGGAAGGTGCTACCCGTTCCTGTATGTCAAGAGTGATCGGTCTATGGTCCGACCATTTAAGATGGCCAATCGTGGAGGTCTTGTGGGAGTCTAGGAGGGATTTGTCCACTAGGATCATATCTATTCTAGAATAGTTGTTGGTAACCTGGGAGTGAAATGAATAATCCCGTTCATTAGCGTGATAAATGAGCCAAATGTCAAACATGTCTTCCTGGAGGAAAAGGGAATGCAGTGAGACAGGTCTAAGTCTATCTGGGTTAGAGAGATCTACTGTTTGGTCAGCTACTGCATTAAAATCCCCCAATAGTAAAACACTTCCCTGTTGGTATTTGTGTAAGATACGGAAAATTTTCCTAGTAAGCGCCATTTGTCTCCTAGTAGGGGCATAAATGGACATAATGGTGTAAGTCACATTGTTTATATTACACACTATCAAAACGTACCGTCCCATTCTGTCTGAAACAACCTGAGTAAGCTGAAACGCCACCGAGTTGCGGATGGCAAGCAGAACCCCCCTAGATTTTGACCCAAAGTGAGAGTGAAAGATGTGGGGAAACATAGGGTGTTGTACTCTGTGTGCGTCAGTCGCTAAGAGGTGCGTCTCCTGTACAGCAAAAACATCGCAAGCTAGGGATTTAGCCTCTGCCCATAGATAAGATCTCTTGCGGGGGGAGTTTAGACCATTCACATTCAGGGAAGCAAACTTAAGTACCATATTTACAGTTCAATATGCAGTAGAAGAGAGTCTCTGATGAAGCAGTAGTCAACGGGAGCTCCAGGTTGGGTGTCAAAGTTTTGCCTCTCGTCGCACAGCACCTAGAAAAGACAGGTGGGGAGGGAAGGGGGAGGGAAGACAAAACAAGGGAAAACAAAGAAAAATCAGGAACAAAGGATTTCCAAAGGTCCAGGGAACCGAGAAGGTCCAGAATGTGGTGAGTAATATTCATCACAGCAAAACGGGGTAGAAGAGTCACTTGTAGAATGCAGAGGAGCGAGCACATCAAGATGCGCACTAGTTCAAGTATGCCCCTGCGATGGGAAACCACCTTCCAATCTGACTGTAAACGAGAAGGTGAGGAGGAACGTTCACTGGGGGGTAGATGCACTTCCACCCCCCATGTCGAGAGTAGACGGGCTCCGTCTTGAGGAGACTTGATGACATGCAGACGGTCGTTTTTATGGATGAGGAGACGCGTTGGGAAGCCCCACTTGTACATAATCTGGTGGTCCCGGAGGGCAGCCGTGATGGGGGCCAGGCTTCTGCGAGTTTGCAGGGTGACAGCCAACAGGTCAGTATACAGGGAGACCATGCGATATTCTTTTGGGATTGCATCTCTTTGCCTCGACTTGGCCATCAGTGCCTCTTTTATGTGGTAAAAATGCACTCTAACTAGTACGTCCCGGGGGGCCATCCTCTGCCAAATGTTGTGGTCGAGGCACCCTGTGGGCCCTATCCAGGAGGAGATCCTTTTGTGAGGTATCTGGCAGCAGAGCAGACATAATTCCGTACATGTAAGAGGTCAGATCTTTAGTCGCCACATCTTCTGGTATGCCCCTGAATTTAACCCCTTAAGGACCCAGCCATTTTACACCTCAGGACCCGGGCATTTTTTGCAATTCTGACCACTGTCACTTTAAACATTAATAACTCTGGAATGCTTTTAGTTATCGATCTGATTCCGAGATTGTTTTTTCGTGACATATTCTACTTTAACATAGTGGTAAAATTTTGTGATAACTTGCATCCTTCCTTGGTGAAAAATCCCAAAATTTTATGAAAAATTTGAAAATTTTGCATTTTTTTTTACTTTGAAGCTCTCTGCTTGTAAGGAAAATGGATATTCCAAATAATTTTTTTTTATTCACATATACAATATGTCTATTTTATGTTTGCATCATAAAATTTATGTGTTTTTACTTTTGGAAGACACCAGAGGGCTTCAAAGTTCAGCAGCAATTTTCCAATTTTTCACAAAATTTCCAAACTCACAATTTTTCAGGGACCAGTTCAGGTTTGAAGTGGATTTGAAGGGCCTTCATATTAGAAATACCCCACAAATGACCCCATTATAAAAACTGCACCCCCCAAAGTATTCAAAATCACATTCAGTCCGCGTTTTAACCCTTTAGGTGTTTCACAGGAATAACAGCAAAGTGAAGGAGAAAATTCACAATCTCCATTTTTTACACTCGCATGTTCTTGTAGACCCAATTTTTGAATTTTTACAAGGGGAAAAAGGAGAAAATGTATACTTATATTTGTAGCCCAATTTCTCTCGAGTAAGCACATACCTCATATGTCTATGTAAAGTGTTCGGCGGGCGCAGTAGAGGGCTCAGAAGCGAAGGAGCGACAAGGGGATTTTCGAGAGTACGTTTTTTTTAAATGGTTTTTGGGGGGCATGTTGCATTTAGGAAGCCCCTATGGTGCCAGAACAGCAAAAATCCCCACATGGCATACCATTTTGGAAACTAGACCCCTTGAGGTACGTAACAAGGAATAAAGTGAGCCTTAATACCCCACAGGGGTTTCACGACTTTTGCATATGTAAAAAAAGAAAAATAAAATTTCACTAAAATGTGTGTTTCCCCCCAAATTTCACGTTTTTGCAAGGGTTAATAGCAGAAAATACCCCCCAAAATTTGTAACCACATCTCTTCTGAGTATGGAGGTACCCCATAAGTTGACCTGAAGTGCACTACGGGCGAACTACAATGCTCAGAAGAGAAGGAGTCATATTTGGCTTTTTGAGAGCAAATTTTGCTCGGGGGGCATGTCGCATTTAGGAAGCCCCTATGGTGCCAGGACAGCAAAATAACCCCCACATTGCATACCATTTTGGAAACTAGACCCCTTGAGGAACGTAACAAGGCATAAAATGAGCATTTACCCCCCCACTGGTGTCTGTCATATCTTTGGAACAGTGGGCTGTACAACATTTTTAATTTGCACAGCCCACTCTTCCAAAGATCTGTCAGACACCTGTGGGGTGTAAATTCTCACTGCACCCCTCATTACATTCCGTGAGGGGTGTAGTTTCCGAAATGGGGTCACATGTGGGGTTTTGTTTTTTTTGCGTTTGTCAAAACCGCTGTAACAATCAGCCACCCCTGTGCAAATCACCTCAAATGTACATGACGCACTCTCCCTTCTGGGCCTTGTTGTGCGCCCCCAGAACACTTTACGCCTACATATGGGGTATCTCCGTAGTCGGGAGAAATTGCGTTACAAATTTTGGGGGGCTTTTTTCCCCTTTACCTCTTGTCAAAATGAAAAGTATAGGGCAACACCAGCATGTTAGTGTAAAAAGTTTATTTTTTTACACTAACATGCTGGTGTAGACCCCAACTTCACCTTTTCATAAGGGGTGAAAGGAGAAAAAGACCCCCAAGATTTGTTAGTCAATTTCTCCCGAGTACGGCGATACCCCATATGTGGCCCTAAACTGTTGCCTTGAAATACGACAGGGCTCCGAAGTGAGAGCGCCATGCGCATTTGAGGCCTGAATTAGGGATTTGCATAGGGGTGGACATAGGGGTATTCTACGCCAGTGATTCCCAAACAGGGTGCCTCCAGCTGTTGCAAAACTCCCAGCATGCCTAGACAGTCAACGGCTGTCTGGCAATACTGGGAGTTGTTGTTTTGCAACAGCTGGAGGCTCCATTTTGGAAACCGTGGCGCACCAGGCGTTTTTCATTTTTATTGGGAGGGGAGGGGGGCTGTGTAGGGGTATGTGTATATGTAGTGTTTTTTACTTTTTATTTTATTTTGTGTAAGTGTAGTGTAGTGTCTTTAGGGTACAGTCACATGGGCGGGGGATTACAGCGAGTTTGAGCTGCCGCGCAAAATTTGCTGCATCGCAAACTTGCAGCCCGATACTCACTGTAAGCCACCCTGCCCATGTGAATGTACCCTGTACATTCACAGGGGGGGGACCTCCAGCTGTTGCAAAACTACTACTCCCAGCATGCCTGAGAATGTTTGGGAGTTGTGGTTTTGCAACAGCTGGAGGCACACGGGTTGGGAAACACTGAGTTAGGTAACAATGTTTCCCAACCAGTGTGCCTCCAGCTGTTGCAAAACCACAACTCCCAAACATTCTCAGGCATGCTGGGAGTAGTAGTTCGGCAACATCTTTAGAGCCAAATGTTGCCGAACTACAACTCCCAGCATGCTGGGAGTTGTAGTTTTGTAACATCTGGAGGACTACAGTTTGCAGACCACTAATACAGTGGTTCTCAATCTGTGCCCTTCCAGATGTTGCAAAACTACAACTCCCAGTATGCCAAAACTGTCCAGGCATGCTGGGAGTTGTAGTTCTGCAACATCTGAAGGGCCAGATGTTACAGAACTACAACTCCCAGCATGCCTGGACAGTAAGGGCATGCTGAGAATGTGTAGTTTTGCAACATCTGGAAGGGCACAGTGGTCTCCAAACTGTGGACCTCCAGATGTTGCAAAACTGCAACTCCCAGCATGCCCAGACGCCAAGGGCTGTCTGGGCATGCTGGGAGTTGTAGTTTACAGGGTCCTATTACAGCAATGCATGTCGCTTTACGGCGACGTGCATTGCTGTAAAGGGCCCGACCGCGGCTGAAGATCTACTCACCTGTCGCCGCCGCCGCCGCCATCTTCCTCGCCGGGATCCGGATCTTCAGGGACGAGGTAAGTACCGGGGCTGGGCCCCAGCACTCCCCCGTCCCCCGCCGCGTCCTCCGGTCTTCCTCCCGTCCTCTCCGGACTTTCAGGGGCCGGGCAGGACGGGAGGAAGTAACCGCCCCCCCCTCCTGCGATTGGTCGGTTAACTAACCGACAGATCGCAGGGTATAGGAGGAGGTGGCAGGCTTGCCACCTCGCTCCTATACGTTAGCATGGTCCTGGCTGTCTGTGACAGCCGGGATCATGCGAAATTACCGGGTGGTCGGGTCCCAGAGACCCGATCAGCCCGGTATCGCCGCAGATCGCAAGGGCGATTTCCCTTGCGATTTGCGGCGATCGCCGACATGGGGGGCTTACATGGCCCCCCTCGGCGTTTGCCCTGGATGCCTGCTGAAGGATTTCAGCAGGCATCCGGTTCCGATCTCTGCCCGGCGAGCGGCAGAGACCGGAAAACGCCATGACGTATGCATACGTCATGGGTCCTTAAGACCCAGGGTGTGATGGCGTATGCATACGTCATGGGTCCTGAAGAGGTTAATATTATTGCGTCTTGACCTATCCTCTAGATCAACGATTTTGCTCCTCATGTCTTGAACCTCCGACTCCAGATCATAGTGAACGTCTATGAGGTCATTATGGGATTGAGCGAATTCCGCCATTTTCTGCTCTGTATGTTCAATGCGATTTTCCGCTTCGCCTATGGCCAATCGTATCGGGGCCAATGATTGTTGCACAGTAGCAGATAAAGTGAAGGTGAGCGCCAGGAGCATGTTTTTTAAAGTGACCTCAGTGACAGGGACATCTGCAGCAGGGAAATCAGTGAAGAACTGCGTATTTGCAGGGTCGGAAGGAAGAGATCCCTCTGTCAGGTCCCCACCAGCAGCTGGAGACATGCGGGGCCTTTGCTTCAGAGGACTAGCAGAAGCCGGGGAAGGAGGCAGGGAAGAGGACTGCAGCAGTGCATACCTTGAGGACGCGGCCTCCGGAGGCCGGTGGATGAGCTGCTCCAACACCGTGGTAAGTCCCAGAGTGTCCCCAGTAGAAGCGGGTGACGGAGGCAGTGAAGTGCTGCGGCGTTGCAATCCCGTGGACAGAGCCGGAGTGGGGTGAGAGGCTTCGCCATTGTTGCCGCGCGGTCCCCGAGAAGACTGGCCGGCGCCATCTTGGGAGCTGCGGCTGCTCGGGGCCGTATAGAAGTCGGTAAGTTTTTTCGGCTTCCCGAGGTTCCTGTTCCTCCTGCGAGTCGACATATTGAGCTGTGCCGTTCAGACAGCAGTTGGAAGGGGTTGTGAGGAGAATAGGCAGCTATAACTCGGGGTAAGATGCTGAGTAAGTCGCTGTGTGCCGGAGCTCAGAGATCAAGCGTCCATTTCCCTCTGCAGCCAAGCCACGCCCCCTATTTTGTTATTTTTCATCATACTCACAATTAATTAACCTTCATTTTGGTTTCCAACTGCTCTCTCCAAACTCCCATATGTGGACTTTGTACCCAATTGTCTCCTTTTTGCCTTTTTCGGCCTAGGTTATTTTGTTCCCGTTATCATTGTGGAGATACATTTCAAGTTTTCCTTACAGTCCAGTTTTCCCTTCTTTTGCTTTTCTATCTAATTTTGAATATTCACCAAGTTTAGCTCCAGAGGTATTTACTTGGCGGTTTGACAACAGATTGACTAGCCTGCATGACTTTATCAGTGGCAAGAAGTGGCTCTTCTTAGAAACACTAAGCACTGGATTGGGGCTCCCTTGAAGGGATACCTTTAGAGCTGGCCAGCTTTTTTCCAATTTGGTCATCAGGGTTAATAGGGTACAAAATTGTCCAACACCTTTCTAGAATCCTAAGTGCTATATACCCCTGGTGATCCTGGGTTGCTTTTTTATAGCAGTGTTTCCCAACCCAGTCCTCAAGGCACACCAACATTCTGGGTTTTTTCAGTTACTCCATTGGAATAGAACAGGGAAAAATTAAAATCCTGGACTTTTGGTGTGCCTTGAGGACTGGGTTGGGAAACACTGTTTCATAGTATGACCTTATTAATTAATCTCCTGAAGATACCAAACGTCCCTTTATGGAAGAAGTACATCTACTCTACACTTCCTGTTTCCAAAAAAAAACTGCTGCATGGTAGTTAGAAAAGGTAGCTGGAAGATGCCACTGACCAAACATCTCTTAAAGGAGTAGTCTGGCCACTGGGGCTCCCTGCAATCACCAGGATGGGACACTCTCAGTGAGGAGCGCGTGTCATCTACTTGTAGACTGCACACGCTCCATTTATTTCCATGGGAGCGCCGATGATGCCCGAGAGCTGTACTAAGGTCACGGGTGCTCCTATAGGAATAACTCTTGGGTAGCAGGAATAAATAGCGGGTATATGCAAGGCTTCTTTACTTAACAGGAATAGAGGGGCACAACGGAGTGGCTGGAGACATTCCACAGGTAGAGCGACACAGTGTTTCACCGGCGGCTTCTTCCGGCTCTATGCTGTGACGTGGTAGCAGCGCTCCTGAAATACGCAAGCCATGCCTGTCATGAATGTCCGCTGTCACGGCAACAGCTTACAATACACTTCCAGTGCATGTGCTTAGTGCTCAAAGATGCCTGAAAGCGGAGCACAAGCGCAAGAATATGTGGGGACTTAGGTTACATAGAAACACATAGGAATGGAAGGTAAATATCTACATACAAAAGCAAGTAATAAAGAACATAATATACAAAAACACAAATAGAAAAAATCTGTATATACATGCAGCTAAATAAACCTCTATAAGAAGACACTATCGTTCATCTCTGGTGGTCCCAGGGCATCCATTTTCAGAATCCAGGTGGCTTCTTTTTTCAATAGTATTCTATGGCGGTCACCGCCATCTTTCAACACAGGAACCACCTCTAGACCTACAAAACACAATACTGTGCTGCTCTTATGTGGTCTAAAAGTCTTGGACATCCATGTCCGGTTCTTACAGATCTAAAATGCTCTTGAATCCGAATGTATAAATTGCAAATAATTTTGCCTATATGATACAGGCCACATGGGCACTATATCATATAGACAACATATTTAGATTTGCAGATGATTAAATGGTTGACTCTCCATTGAACCCCTCCTAATCAGCAAAATTTCACTTCCTCATTAAATTGGCACATGGAGCACTGTTTGCATTTGAAGTTACCCTTGGACTTTCTAACCATGTTTTTCGGTTCCTTCTTCAATCTCGTGCAGCTCAACTGTAAACCTAAAGTATGTGTATGTTTATATGAGAAAATTGGCTTATAAAGAGCAGTATCTGTAAGGTCAGGGTCGTTCTCAATAAGATGCCAATGTCTCCTAATGGCTGTTTGAATAACATTATTGAAGGGAGAATGTTGGAAAGAAAGTGTGAAGTGTTTAGAGTTGGGGTCAGATGTGGTGGATTTTTTATGGGACAGTGATTGGAATTGAGGAATTTTGTCGGCCCTCTCATAAGCCTCTTGTATGATGTCAATAGGTTATTTTCTTTCAGTTAAGCGTTTTGCTAGTTCTTGGGCTTGAGTCTTAAACCTGCTGTCTTCACTATTCAGCCACTTCAAACAGACGAACTGTCCGTACAGGAGAGCTTTCTTGACGTGAGGGGGTTGATGACTGTCGAAGTGAAATAGGGCATTAGTTGCAGTTTCCTTTCTGGCACTTCTTTGCCTGACATACTTAGTGTGTATAGACCAGTGGTTCTCAACCTTTTTGGCGACTGTACCCCCAAAGGCTTAAAGTATGTCCGCGGGTACCTCCTCATGCAGAACTTGCGCACCAGGGGTACCCGCGGACAAAAGGCGTGTTCTTACCTTTATACTAATGCATCCCCCCTCCATCTTAATCCCCTTTGAGCTATTATTCCCCCTCCATCTTTATCCCCTTGTGCCAATATTCCCCCCTCCACCTTAATCCCCTTGTGTTATTATTCCCCCTCCATCTTTATCCCCTTGTCCCATTATTCCCCCTCCATCTTTATCCTCTTGTGCCAATATCCCCCTCCATCTTTATCCCCTTGTGTTATTATTCCTCCTCCATCTTTATCCCCTTGTGTTATTATTCCCCCCTTGTGTTATTATTCCCCCTCCATCTTTATCCCCTTGTCCCATTAATCCCCCTCCATCTTTATCCCCTTGTCCCATTATTCCCCCTCCATCTTTATCCCCTTGTCCCATTATTCCCCCCTTCATCTTTATCCCCTTGTTCCATTATTCCTCCTCCATCTTTATCCCCTTGTGCTATTATTCCCCCCTCCATCTTTATCCTCTTGTGTTATTATTCCTCCTCCAACTTTATCCCCTTGTGTTATTATTCCCCCTCCATCTTTATCCCTTTGTCCCATTATTCCCCCTCCATCTTTATCCCCTTGTCCCATTATTCCCCCCTTCATCTTTATCCCCTTGTCCCATTATTCCTCCTCCATCTTAATCTCCTTGTGCTATTATTCCCCCTCCATCTTTATCCCCCTGTGTCATTATTCCTCCTCCATCTTAATCCCCATGTCCCATTGTTCCCCCTCCCTCTTAATCCCCTTGTCCCATTATTCCCTCATCCATTTTAATCCCCTTGTGCTATTATTCCCCCCTCCATCTTTATCCCCTTGTGCCATTATTATCCGACATGGCAAAAGGGGATCAGAGGGAGGGGGGGAATAATAGCACAAGGAGATTAAGATGGAGGGGGGAATAATGATTACCCACCTCTCCATATTAATCCCCTTGTGTCATTATTCCATTATTATTTATTATTATTTATTCCATTATTATTCCATTATTATTTATGCCCGGATCATGCGCGGCAGGTCCCGGCTGTTGATCGCAGCCAGGGACCCGCCGGTAATGGCGGACACCCGCGATCCCGCGGATGTCCGCCATTAACCCTTCAGATGCCGTGATCAATACCGATCACGGTATCTGCAGCATCGCGGTCACATAATTGGATGATTGGATCGCCCGCAGCGCTGCCGTGGCGATCCGATCATCCAGCACGGCAGCCGGAGGTCCCCTCACCTGCCTCCGCTGTCTTTCGGGAGTCTTCTGCTCTGATCTGCCTTCCCGCAGACCAGAGCAGAAGATGACCGATAACCCTGATCAGTGCTATGTCCCATACATAGCACTGAACAGGATTAGCAATCGAATGATTCCTTTAAATAGTCCCCTATGGGAACTATTAAAGTGTAAAAATAAAAGTAAAAAAAAAATTTGAAAAACCCCCTCCCCAATAAAAACGTAAATCGCCCCATTTTCCCCCCAAAAAGTGTTAAAAAAATATTTTATATACATATTTGGTATCACCGCGTGCATAAATATCTGAAGTATTAAAATAAAATGTTAATGATACCGTACGGTGAACGGCGGGAACGTTAAATAAAAAGTCCAAAATAGCGTCTTTTTTTATAACATTTTATTTAAAAAAAATTATAAAAAATGTATTAAAGTTTTATATAAGCAAATATGGGATCAATAGAAAGTACAGATCACGGCGCAAAAAATGAGCCTTCATACTGCCGCTTATACGGAAAAATGAAAAAGTTATAGGTCTTCAAAATAGGGGAATCTTAAACGTACTAATTTGGTTAAAAAGTTTGTGATTTTTTTTTAAGTGCAACAGTAATAGAAAAGTATGTTATCATGGGTATCATTTTAATCGTATTGACCCAAAGAATAAAGAACACATGTCACTCTTACCATAAATTGTACGGCGTAAAAACGAAACCTTCCAAAATTTGCAAAATTGCGGTTTTCTTTTTAATTTCCCCACAAAAATAGTATTTTTTTGGTTGCGCCATACATTTTATGGTAAAGTGAGTGATGGCATTACAATGGACAACTGGTCGTGCAAAAAATAAGCCCCCATACTAGTCTGTGGATGAAAATATAAATGAGTTATGATTTTTTGAAGGCGAGGAGGAAAAAATGAAAATTTAAAAATAATATTTTACTGCGTCCTTAAGGCCCAAATGGGCTGCGTCCTTAAGGGTTAACATAGTCACATGCAAGACGTGTCGGCAGAAGGTGAAGAGTGGCCAGGGTCCCAATGTTGGCACCACGGCCCTGTGTCAGCATATGCAGCATCACCATAAAGCGGCCTGGGAGAACCGTGGCTCCGATATGGTGGTCCAGCCTGCTGCATCACCCAGTGACACACCGCTCCCTCTTTCAGCCAGCCAAGGCTCCACCACCTCAGCCGAAGGGAGCTGTGTGTCATACCAATATTATGTCGCTACAAATGCTCCTGCTCCTCCTACTTCAAGCCAACAGTATGCGTCCACTCATCCAACAACGCAGAAGCTGAATATGCTCCTTTCCAAGTTGCTGGTGCTGTAGTCCCTCCCTTTTCAAGTGGTGGACTCTGCACCTTTCAGAGAACTGATGGCTTGTGCTGAGCTGAGGTGGAGAGTCCCAAGCCGTCATTTCGTTGCGAAAAAGGCAGTACCAGCCCTGCACAATTTTGTGGAACAGAAGGTGGGCCAGTCCTTGAGCCTGTCGGTGTGTACCAAAGTGCACAACAGCGCTGTGTGGAGCTGTAACTAAAGTCAGGGACAATACATGTCCTTTACACCCCAACTGGGTGAATGTGGTTCCTGCACTGCCACCGTGTCCTCAGCCTCCACTGTATGGACAAGTCTGTTCTTCACATGGTTTGCCTTGGCAAACGGTGTCACACAGGGGAGAAACTGCTAAAAGTAATTCATCCAGAAATGAACAGCATCCCCCAAAATAGTCTGATTTGCAACGTTTCCACACATTGGAATTCCACCCTCCATATGTTGGACCAACTATACGAACAGAGAAAAACCATCACCGATTTCTTGATGATCCAAGAGGATAGGGGGGCTCCCCTGTTTAACCTCAATGTCAACCAGTGGCAGCTCATATGTAACACCTGCCGTTTGCTCAGGCCCTATGAGGAAGCCACCTTATTAGTCAGTCACCAGGATTACAGGATGAACGACGTCATTCCACTGCTTCATTCCCTTCAACACATGTTGGAAATTATGGTTGGTCTGGGCACTGGAGACATGGCCCAGACACACTGTGGCAGTATGCAGTGGACTTAGAGGCAGGGAGTCCCTCCGAGTCACTTGCACAAATGACACGATGCATGCTCACTTGCTTGGGTAGTGCCCGCCGAATTGTCACCATTCGTCAGCGGGATGACTTCTGGCTCTTCACCTTATTTGACCCTCGCTACTGGCACAAAACGGGGGCCTTTTTTACACCCACTGAGAGGGAGGACAAACTGACCTACTACAGAGACATCCTATGTAGTCAGTTGGCCAATGCCTATCTGTGCCTTCGTCCATCTTCTCGCAAGTCTGACTCGGGGGGGCCCTCTGCGTACACCTTCCACTGCCATGGCTGCTGGGGAGGGGTCTACCGTCTACAGTCGGTGATGAGTAGCTTTCTTCACCAGCATAGTGAAACAACTCAACAGCAGCAGGTAGACCTGGAGCAGTACCTGAACCAGCAGGTGGTGGCATATCTTGACATGACCATGTCAACACACCTTGAAGATCCGCTGGATTTCTGGGCAGCCAAACTTGATTTGTGGCCACAACTAGCAGAGTTTGCCCTGGAAAAGCTGTCCTGCCCGGCCAGTAGTGTGCTATCAGAGTGGGTGTTTAGTGTGGCAGGGCCAAGTAACCCCAAGGAGAACTTGTCCGTCCAGAAAAATGTGGAGAGACTGACCTTTGTGAAGATGAATCAGGCATGGATCAGCCAGGATTTCCCCCCACCAATGCCTGATGCATCAGAGTAAATTGACCATGGTGCCACACCAACATTTCACAATTATGGATAGTGCAAAACATATTTAAGGTGCTGCTCCCCAGTTACAGACATACCTCTGCATCAGACCACATGTAAGTATTGAGGATATACATTATGTAAAACGTAACTTTTCTAAGAAAAGGAAAGGTGTGCAAAAAACACCATGTGCCACCTACACCACCAAGTATTGATGTAATGCAAAGACCTCTAAAAGGTGGCGGGGAACAACGTATGGTCCATTGTAACTGGTGGGGGTAAAAGTTCCCTACTTGGCAAGTGTTACTCTTACCTTAAAAAGGGCGGCCCCACACAGGAACCTCTCCCTATTTCCACCTACAAACACCATTTCCCAGGGTTTTTAAGTGGAAATAGGGAGAGGTTCCTGTGTGGGGCCGCCCTTTTTAGAGTGAGTAACACTTGCCAAGAAGGGAAATAATAATGCGAGAGTAGGGCCTCCCAGGGGAAGTTTTTACCCCCCCACCGGTTACAATGAACCATAAGTTGTTCCCTTCCACCTTTTAGAGGTCTTTGCAACAAATCAATACTTGGTGGTGTAGGTGGCACATGGTGTCTTTTGCACACCATTCCTTTTGTTTGATTTCAAAAAAATTTTGAGTACATATATTTTATCCTAAGAATATTATTGAAAGTTAAATGGGTACTCCGGTGAAAAACTTTTTTTTTTTTTAATGAACTGATGCCAGAAAGTTAAACAGTTTTGTAAATTGCTTCTATAAAAAAATCTTTACCCTTCCAGTATTTTTTTTAGCAGCTGTATGCTACAGAGGAAATTCTTTTCTTTTTTTAATCTCTTTTTTGTCTTGTCCACAGTGCTCTCTGCCTACACCTCTCTCCGTGTCAGAAACTGTCCAGAGCAGCATAGGTTTCTCATTCTGCCACCATATGTTCTCCTCATGCTGATGCCAGCTCCAGGCTGTCTCATTCTGCCACCATATGTTCTCCTCATGCTAATGCCAGCTCCAAGCTGTCTTATTCTGCCACTATATGGTCTCCTCATGCTGCCACCAACTCCAGGCTGTGTCATTCAGCCACTATATGGTCTCCTCTTGCTGTCGCCAACTCCAGGCTGTGTCATTTAGCCACTATATGGTCTCCTTTTGCTGCCGCCAACTCCAAGCTGTGTCATTCAGCCACTATATGTCTCCTCATGCTGCCGTCAACTCCAGGCTGTGTCATTCAGCCACTATATGTCTCCTCATGCTGACGCCAACTCCAAGCTGTGTCATTCAGCCACTATATGTCTCCTCATGCTGCTGCCAACTCAAGGCTGTGTCATTCAACCACTATATGGTCTCCTCGTGCTGCCATCAACTCCAGGCTGTGTCATTCAGCCACTATATGGTCTCCTATTGCTGCCACCAACTCCACGCTGCACCATTCAGCCGCTATATGGTCTCCTCATGATTCCGCCACCTCCAGGCTGTGTCATTCAGCCACCATATGTTCTCCTCTTGCTGCCGCCAACTCCAGGCTGTGTCATTCAGCCACTATATGGTCTCCTCTTGCTGCCACCAACTCCAGGCTGTGTAATTCAGCCACTATATGGTCTCCATGCTGCCGCCAACTCCAGGCTTTGTCATTCAGCCACTATATGGTCTATTTATGCTGCCACCAACTCAAGGCTGTGTCATTAAGCCACTATATGGTCTCCTCTTGCTGCCCCCAACTCCAGGCTGTGTCATTCCGCCACTATATGGTCTCCTCATGCTGCCGCCAACTCCAGGCTGTGTCATTCAGCCACTATATGGTCTCCTCTTGCTGCCGCCAACTCCAGGCTGTACCATTCAGCCACTGTATGGTCTCTTCATGATTCCGCCACCTCAAGGCTGTGTCATTCAGCCACTATATGGTCTACTCATGCTTCTGCCACTGCCAAACTGTGTCATTCAGCCACTATATGATCTCCTCTTGCTGGCGCCAACTCCAGGCTGTGCCATTCAGCCACTACATGGTCTACTCATGCTTCCGCCACCTCCAAGCTGTGTCATTCAGCCACTATATGATCTCCTCATGCTTCCGTCACCTCCAGGCTGTGTCACTGTACTGCCATGTGGTCTCCTCATGCTGCTGGCACATTAAATAAAACTTTTTAGGTTCATCTATTTGAAATATTCAATTTAAATGTAAAAAAATATCTTTCATCTTTTCAATTATGAGGCCCTGTGGTCTCGTTAGGCTGTTGCCACCTCCAGGCTGGGTCATTCAGCCACTATATGTTCTCCTCATGCTGCTGCCACCTCCACGCTGTGTCATTCAGGCACTCTATGGTCTCCTCATGCTGCCGCCACCTCCAGGCTCTGTCATTGTGCCGCTCTGCGACAGTGATTCTAATAGCGACACCTCTAATCTGCATGTCGTAATGAATAACAGTACTATTTCACTAACCCAGCACACACGCTATGCATGTTACAGCAAGGCAAAGTGTTCTACACCTCTATTGAGGCTCTCTGTATGGCCAAAACCATTTTTTTTTTATTTGGTGAATCAGCTGAATCAAATTTAAAAAAAAATTGCTCATCTCTATCAGGTTTCCTTTAAGTTCAGTAGGGGTGGGGTGACCATACAGTCATGGCCGTAAATGTTGGCACCCCTGACATTTTTCAAGAAAATTTTGTATTTCTCACAGAAAAGAATTGCAGTAACACATGTTTTGCTATACACATGTTTATTCCCTTTGTGTGTATTGGAACTAAACTAAAAAAAGAGAGAAAAAAGGCAAATTGGACATAATGTCACACTAAACTCCAAAAATGGAGAGACCTGCAAACCAGAAGCCAAATTCTCACAAAAAAAATCTCTTTTTCCTTCAGAAGAAATGCTATCATATACTGTGTATGCCCTTCATGTTGTTCTATGTTGTCCATCTTCCTCAGTTCTTATATTTGATATCTGACTTGCAGGTGCCTAGGAAAACAACAGTGCATGCGTGTCAATGGTACAAATCATTTCCAAGCTGTATGTTTTACAATTCTCTCAACAGTAATGGGCAATGTCCTACAGCCCCCTGGGATCAGCTACCATTTCTTATTTCTTCAGTTCATGTCTTATTGCTATGTGTCAAGCATTACATCTTTTTTCGTCACTTTTTTTATTTATTTTTTTACACCTCTCCTGTTCTATTCTGGCTGCTGGAAATGTGTGAGGGCACGCTGACAGAAAGGAGACCATATTCCATTTTTCACTGAGTAAGTGAAAATAAAATAGTAAGATTGTATGCAAAATGCATTTAAAAGCTTCTGGCTTCACCTGTGGCTGTGGTACAAAGTGGTAGAACTTGCATTAGAAAATGTCACAATTCATTGTAAGGTCACAATATTTTGTAACTTATTTCTGCCAGTATTTTGATACATTTTCTGTAATGTAAGTTTACCCTTATATCTATATGTATTCTAGTGCATACTCCATTAAAAGGCTGCTGTTGGTTCAACAAACGTTGTATAAACCAGTAGCACATATAAGAAACTTTGTTATATGTTTTATCAGATGCCCTTTTTCTCCTCTTATGAGACTCTTTTCCTGGAACAACCCCCCATCCGCCCCCTAAACACATCACCTACACTAAAACTAAGACATGCTCTATAATGTCATCCATACTGCTGCTTTTTAGGTAATCCTATATTGACATAGAGGATCATCTCTTCTGTGTCCACAGTGTATGGATGACACAATAGAGGCTAGGCTCAACTCAGTAGCTTAGTTGCAATTGAATATAGACATAGGCCTAGATTTATCAAAGAATGTCTACAGTAGAGCTAATTTCCCACATTTATTTGGGTGGTGGGTTTGACTAGCGCGCATCTTATTTATCAAGAAGGTGCAGCAGGATGATGAATTTTGCGCAGCTCTGCTGTGGTGGAAAAGCTCTACCACATACACTTTTTGTAGACGCTTGTGAGGGAGGGAAGTAGACACTTTCCCGGGTCCTGAATTTGGCAGGTTAGGTGTTTTTACTTAATTTCAAAAAGCTGCCAGGACATTTTTACTTTTTAGAAGCTGCAATCAAATTTGATTGCTGTGTCTAAGGGGTTACAGCCTGACATCACTGTGATCGGTAATGTCTGGCATTAGAGATGGGTCCTGGTGGCAGTTAGCCGCCAGGACCACCCAGCTATGACCCGCGCTCAGCTTCTGAGTGCATGTCAGAGAAAGGGTGTGGGACGCTGTCGTCCACAAGAGGTTAAAGGTTGAATTGCGAAAGGTAGAACTGATTCTCACGCCTACTGGTAAGTGGTGTAGCTTTGCGCCTAAAAAAGTACCTTTGCGCACAAAATAGCAACTTTTGACAAAAGGCGCAAATGATAAGTACGTGACCACTGCATGGTCAAAAAGAAAAACTTCTACGGGTAGGCAAAAAGAGTAAAACTGTCTATATCAAAAGACGTATAAAAGGTCGCTAAATATGCTGCTTGCGCCTGAACTGCGCCTAAACATAGACAAAAAAAAATGCTCTAAAAGCAATGATAAATCTTCCCCATAAAGTCTGTGGAGCAGAAATCTGGTAAAAAAAATTCTACATGCATGCCAGAAATAACAGCCAGAAATAGCATTGAAAAGTCACATGCATAGTTTTTCCAGCTTTGCTGGATCATTTCTTTTGGAAAAACTATGCAAGTGGATTAGTGGTCGGGACTCCAGGTTATACGTGCAAGAGGAACATCAAAGAGGGTGAGAGCTGGTAAGCACTGTCTATGCGTTCGCTATATTATATCCTGAGAAGTCACCTGAAACTTCATAGTGAAAACTAGTAGCGGAACACACATCAGAGGCAAATGGGGTTTGTCTCTTAGAAGCCTGAAAAATATTTATGAGCCCAATTAATCACAACCTCTATCTGTATTGTTAGGAAGGTTCCTCTGACCTAAAACGCTTGTCCCTTAGATGTCATATTCCAGACTCATCCACTGTTGTGCTCAATTGCTGTCCCTTCATTCTATTCATCTATGCATCAATTTACAAGATTGCTCATAATGGAACAAAATTGATATTAGGCAGGCTGGGAAATTTCAAGAGCTGTCTCTCATGATATGATAAGAAGAGGGGGACGAAGATCTCGGTTCATGTTAACCTGTTTATATCCTCTGTTAGGTTATGTAGTTTTCACAGGTAAAAAAAAAAAACGTGTACATTTAACACTAATATCAAACTTGATGACATCAAATAAAACAATATAAATAGGGGAGAGCATATTTCTTATTTTTATTTTTGCTTAAAGGGGTACTCCACCCCTAGACATCTTATCACCTATCCTGCCGCTGGGGACCCCCGCAATATAGTATGCGGCACCCACCTGTTTCTGCTCCGGAAGCGCTGGAGGGTCTGGGTCCCGACCACCGGAACGGTAGTCCGTGACGTCACAACTCGGCCCCCGTGTGACGTCACGCCCCGTCCCCTTTATGCAAGTCTATGGGAGGGGGCGTGACGGCCGCCACGCCCCCTCCCATAGACTTGCATTGAGGTACGCGATGCCCCGCCGCCGCCAAGCCCACCCCCTGTATGTCAGCGCTGGGACTGCTGTGTGATTGACACACAGGTCCCAGCGTATGCCCCTTCAGCTAATCTAACGTGTGTGCCACTGCGTGTCATCCAGCTAGCACTGCAGAGGAAGATGGCGGCGGGAGCGAACGCTCACTGGGGGAGTGAGCACTTGCTGGATGACACGCCGCGGCGCACGTTAGAGTAGCTGAAGGGCGCATGCGCTGGGACCTGTGTGTCAATCATACAGCAGTCCCAGCGCTGACATACAGGGGGTGGACGTGGCGGCGGTGGGGCATCGCGTACCTCGCGCCACACCAATCCGACCGCCAGGGGCTTTGATCAAAAGCATTTTTTGGGGTCATGAAAGCCTGAAAATATTAGGTATTGCTATACATTGCTATACCCTCCACCTGCACACAGTACAAAGGCTGTGTGCAGGTTATTGCACCCAGATTTCATGACAATTGCGCTTTAATGTCCTCAGGAAAAAGGAAATTTGGCACAAAATATTTGTGAAGCATTCTAGCTAGGACTAAATGGCCAAACACAAATTGCCATTGGCTTCTGCTACAGAATCAGATCAACAAAGGTAAAAGGGTTGGGCCTCCAGTAAAAACTGTGTGTTTAAAATGGGCTCTGTCATTACAAAAAAATGTAATATGTCATAGAGACATATCAAAAGTTTTTATAAGTTGGCGGCTTAGTATTCCTTTCCCAACTGATCACTAGAATGAGCTGGGCGAATTGTGGGATTAGCACGTTCTCTACTAGATCTGTGTCAAGTAACCAAGACTGTAGCATAAAGCAAATCTATTGGACCATCTCTCTAAGGCTGGGTTTACACTACGTTTTTACAGTACGAGAACCGGATCTGGCTGGGGGGAGTGAAAACCGGACGTTCCCATATCCCAGCCGGACACGGCCCGTTTCTAATTCATTTCAATGAGTCGACCAGAGACAAATTGTGACCCCGGTCGGCTAATTTTTGCCCTGTATCCGGTTTTGTGACCGGACCGTCAGAAAACCGGATACAAGGCAAAAATGAGCCAACTGGAGTCACTGTTTGATTCCGGTCAACTCATTAAAGTGAATGGATTTTGGCGCTGGTCCAGCTGGGGTACGGGAGCGCACGGTTTAACCCATCCCCAGCCGGATCCAGCAGCCATGGACTGCAACAGGTAAGTGCAGTACTCAGCTCTATAGACTTATTTGATGGTAATTTGGTGCACAGCTCACCCATTAACCCCTTAAGGACACAGCTCATTTTCACCTAAAAGGGGTACTCCGCCCCTAGACATCTTATCCCCTATCCAAAGGATAGGGGATAAAATGTCAGATCGCTGTGGTCCCGTGGCTGGGGAGCACCGGGATCCCCGCTGCAGCACCCCGCTATCATTACAGCACAGAGCGAGTTCGCTCTGTGTGTAATGACGGGCGATACAGGGGACGGAGCAGCGTGACGTCACGGCTCCGTCCCTCGTGACATCACGGCCCGTCCCCTGAATGCAAGTCTATGGCAGGGGGCGTGACGACCACCATGCCCCCTCCCATAGACTTGTATTGAAAGGGGCGGGCCCCTTTATTGCCCGTCATTACGTGCAGAGCGAACTCGCTCTGTGCTGTAATGATAGCTGGGTGCCGCAGCGGGGATCCCGGGGCTCCCCAGCAGCGGGACCACGGCGATCTGACATCTTATCCCCTATCCTTTGGATAGGGGATAAGATGTCTAGGGGCGTAGTACCCCATTAAGGACGCAGGCCTTTTTTTGCAAATCTGACCACTGTCACTTTAAGCATTAATAACTCTGGGATGCTTTTACTTTTCATTCTGATTCCGAGAACATTTTTTTGTGACATATTCTACTTTTTGTTAATGGTAAAATTTAGTCGATACTTGCATCATTTCTTGGTGAAAAATTCCCAAATTTTATGAAAAATGTGAAAATTTTGCATTTTTTTAACTTTTAAACTCTCTGCTTATAAGGAAAATGGACATCCCAAATAAATGTTATATTGATTCACATGTACAATATGTCTACTTTATGAATGCATCATAAAGTTGACATGTTTTACTTTTGGAAGACATCAGAGGGCTTCAAAGTATAGCAGCAATTTTCCAATTTTTCACAAGATTTTCAAAATCTGAATTTTTCAAGGACCAGTTCAGTTTTGAAGTGGATTTGAGGGGCCTTCATATAAGAAATACCCCACAAATGAGCCATTATAAAAACTGCATCCCTCAAAGTATTCAAAATGACATTCAGTAAGTGTGTTAACCCTTTAGGTGTTTCACAGTAATAGCAGCAAAGTGAAGGAGAAAATTAAAAATCTTCATTTTTTACACTCGCATGTTCTTGTAGACCCAGTTTTTGAATTTTAACAAGGGGTAAAAGGAGAGAAATCTTCCTAAAATTTGTAACCCAATTTCTCTTAAGTAAGGAAATACCTCATATGTGTGTATGTCAAGTGTTCTGTTGGTGCACTAGAGGGCTCAGAAGGGAAGGAGCAACAATGGGATTTTGGAGAGTGAGTTTTTCTGAGTTTTTCTGGTTTTTGGGGGGTATGTCACATTTAGCAAGCCCCTATGGTGCCAGAACAGCAAGAAAACCCCCACATGGCATACTATTTTGGAAACTTCACCCCTCAGGGAACGTAACAAGTGGTACAGTGAGCCTTAACACCCCACAGATGTTTGATGAGTTTTCGTTAAAGTCGGACGTGTAAATGAAATTGTTTTTTTCACTAAAATGCATTTCCCCCCCAAATTTTACATGTTTACAAGGGGTAATGGGAGAAAATGCCCCCCAAAATGTGTAACCCCATCTCTTATGAGTATGGAAATACCCCATATGTGGGCATCAAGTGCACTGCGGGTGCACTACAATGCTCAGAACAGAAGGAGTCACATTTGGCTTTTGGAAAGCAAATTTTGCTGAAATGGTTTTTGGGGGCATGTCACATTTAGGAAGCCCCTATGGTGCCAGAAAAGCAAAAAAAAACACATGGCATACTATTTTGGAAACTACACCCCTCAAGGAACGTAACAAGGGGTACAGTGAGCCTTAACACCCCACAGGTGTTTAACGACTTTTAGTTAAAGTTGGATGTGTAAATTATTTTTTTTTGTCCACTAAAATGCTGGCTTTCCCCCAAATTTTACATTTCTACAAGGGGTAATAGGACAAAATGCCCCCCAAAATTTGTAACCCCATTTCTTCTGAGTATGGAAATACCCCATGTGTGGACGTCAAGTGCTCTGTTGGTGAACTACAATGCTCAGAAGAGAAGGAGCGCCATTGAGATTATGGAGAGTATTTGGTTGGAATAGAATTCGGGGGCCTTGCGCATTTACAAAGCCCCTTGTGGTCTCAGAACAGTGGACCCCCACATGTGACCCCATTTTGGAAAATACACCCTTCACGGAATGTAATAAGGGGGGCAGTGAATATTTACACCCCACTGGCATTTGTCAGATCTTTGGAACAGTAGGCTGTGCAAATGAAAAATTACATTTTTCATTTTCACAGAACACTGTTCCAAAAATCTGTCAGACACCTGTGGGGGGTAAATGCTCACTGTACCCCTTATTAACCCCTTAAGGACCAAGGACGTACCGGTACGTCATTGGTCCTGCTCTTCTGATATAACGCGGGGTTACACAGTAACCCCGCGTCATATCATGGCGGGCCCGGCGTCATAGTGAAGCCGGGACCCGCCTCTAATAGCGCGCAGCGCCGATTGCGGCGCCGAGCGCTATTAACCCTTTAGCCGCGCGCTCAAAGCTGAGCCGCGCGGCTAAAAGTGAAAGTGAAAGTTCCCGGCTAGCTCAGTCGGGCTGTTCGGGATAGCCGCGGCTAATAGCGGCATCCCGAACAGCTGACAGGACAGCGGGAGGGCCCCTTCCTGCCTCCTCGCTGTCCGATCGCCGAATGACTGCTCAGTGCCTGAGATCCAGGCATGAGCAGTCATCCGGCAGATTCGTCGATCACTGGTTTCCTATGATAAACCAGTAATCAACATAGAAGATCAGTGTGTGCAGTGTTATAGGT
This sequence comes from Hyla sarda, assembly GCF_029499605.1. Lineage (NCBI taxonomy): Eukaryota > Metazoa > Chordata > Amphibia > Anura > Hylidae > Hyla > Hyla sarda. Next base: position 33,112,748 of record NC_079201.1, on the reverse strand, counting down.
CCCTATGGGACCTATAACACTGCAAAAAAAAAGTGAAAAAAAAAAGTGAATAAAGATCATTTAACTCCTCCCCTATTAAAAGTTTGAATCACCCCCCTTTTCTTTTCCAATAATAAAAAAAACACAGTGTAAATAAAGATAAAAATAAACATATGTGGTATCACCGCGTGCGGAAATGTCCGAATTATAAAAATATATCATTAATTAAACCGCTCGGTCAATGGCGTGCGCGCAAAAAAATTCCAAAGTCCAAAATAGTGCATTTTTGGTCACTTTTTATATCATTTAAAAATGAATAAAAAGTGATCAATAAGTCCTATCAATACAAAAATGGTACCGTTAAAAACTTCAGATCACGGCGCAAACAATGAGCGCTCACATCGCCCCATACACGGAAAAATAAAAAAGTTATAGGGGTCAGAAGATGACAATTTTAAACGTATTAATTTTCCTGCATGTAGTTATGATTTTTTCCAGAAGTCCGACAAAATCAAACCTATATAAGTAGGGTATCATTTTAATCGTATGGACTTACAGAATACATATCAGGTGTCATTTTTACCGAAAAATTTACTACGTAGAAACGGAAGCCCCCAAAAGTTACAAAACAGCGTTTTTTTTTTTCAATTTTGTCGCACAATGATTTTTTTTCCCGCTTCACCATAGATTTTTGGGCAAAATGACTGACGTCATTACAAATTAGAATTGGTGGCGCAAAAAATAAGCCATCATATGGATTTTTAGGTGTAAATTTGAAAGAGTTATGATTTTTTAAAGGCAAGGAGCAAAAAACGAAAATGCAAAAACGGAAAAACCTCCGGTCCTTAAGGGGTTAAATTACATGAGGGGTGTAGTTTCCAAAATGGATTCACATGTGGGTATTTCTTTTTTTGCGTTTATGTCAGAACCGCTGTAAAATCAGCCACCCCTGTGCAAATCACCAATTTAGACCTCAAATGTACATGGTGCGCTCTTACTCTTGAGCCTTGTTGTGCACCCGCAGAGCCTTTTACGCCCACATATGTGGTATTTCCAAACTCAGGAGAAATTGCGTTACAAATTTTGGGGGTCTTTTTTTTCCTTTTACCTCTTGTGAAAATAAAAAGTATGGGGCAACACTAGCATGTTAGTGTAAAAAAATTTTTTTTTTTACACTAACCGGCTGATGTAGACCCCAACTTTTCCTTTTCATAAGGGGTAAAAGGAGAAAAAGCCCCACAAAATTTGGAGTGCAATTTCTCCTGAGTACGGAAATACCCCATATGTGGCCCTAAACTGTTTCCATGAAATACACAGGGCTCCGAAGTGAGAGCGCGCCATGCGCATTTGAGGACTAAAATAGGGATTGCATAGGGGTGGACATAGGGGTATTCTATGCCAGTGATTCCCAAACAGGGTGCCTCCAGCTGTTGCTAAACTCCCAGCATGCCTGGGCAGTCAGTGGCTGTCCAGAAATGCTGGGAGTTGTTGTTTTGCAGCAGCCGGAGGCTCCGTTTTGGAAACACTGCCGTACGATGTTTTTTATTTTTATTGGGGGGGGGGGAGGACAGTGTAAGGGGGTGTTTATGTAGTGTTTTACCCTTTATTTTGTGTTAGTGTAGTGTAGAGTTTTTAGGGTACATTCACACTGGCACAGGTTTACAGTGAGTTTACCGCTAGGAGTTTGCGCAGCGGCAGAAAATTTTTCGCAGCCCAAACTTGAAGCAGGTAACTTACTGTAAACCTACCTGTGTGATTGCACATTCACATGGGGGAGGGGGGAGGCAAACCTCCAGCTGTTGCAATGTTGCAAAACTACTTTTGCAACAGCTGGAGGCACACTGGTTGGAAAACCTTCAGTTAGGTTCTGTTATCTAACTCAGTATTTTCCAACCAGGGTGCCTCCAGCTGTTGCAAAACTAAAACTCCCAGCATGTACTGATCACCAAATTGCATGCTGGGAGATGTAGTTATGCAACAGTTGGAGGTACGCAACTACAACTCCCAGCATGGCGAGACAGCTGTTTGCTGTTTGGGCATGCTGGGATTTGTACTTTTGCAACATCTGCAGGGCCACAGTTCAGAGACCACTACAGAGTGATCTCCAAACTGTGCCCCTCCAGATGTTGCAAAACTACAAATCACAGCATGCCCAGAGAGCAAACTGCGAGTTGTAGTTTTGCAAGATCTGGAGGACTACAGTTTATAGATCACTGCAAAGTCATCTCCAAACTGCAGCCCTCTAAATCTTGCAAAACTACAAATCCCAGCATGCCCAAACGGCTGTCTGGGCATGCTGGGAGTTGTAGTTTTGCAACATCTGGGTTGCTAGGCAACTACTCACCGTCTTTCGTAGTCTTCATCAAGGGGGCAACGAGGGAGCCGCACGTCATCGCTGCCCGCCGCAACCGATCAGGTAAGGGACCTCCACAGCCGCCGCCGCTGCCGGTCACGCTACATTTCCCCCGTTCTGCCCGGTGTACCGTCTGTGGGCAGGACAGGGGAACCGAACTTTAACCCCCCCGATCTGCTATTGGTCGTCGCGTCTTGACGACCAATAGCAGGGATAGGAGGGGTGGCACTCCTGCCACCTAACTCCTATCCCTTCAGGGGGACCGGGGGTGTCTTGGACACCCCCCGATCACCCTGATTTTCCATGTCACCGGGTCACCGGACACCGGTATGACCCAGATCCGCCGAAAATCGTCGGTCTGAATTGACCCCCCTGGGCATATGCACGGGATGCCTGCTGATAGATATCAGCAGTCATCCCGGTCCGGTCCCCAACTGGCTAGCGGCGGGGACCGGAATTCCCACGGGCGGATCCATACGCCCCACGTCCTTAAGGACTCGGGATGCAGGGCGTATGCATCCTGAAGAGGTTAAGATAAATGATTCATTTAATTAACACAAACTTTTATGCGTAAAACACAATGGTTGACAACTTTAAAGGGGTTATCCATCATAAGATGACTTTAATACTCACCTGTCAGACAGTAATGGATATGCTTAGGAAGGATCCGTGCTTGTCTTGGGGCTAAATGGCTGTGTCCACTATAATGCTAAAGAAAAAAGGGTGGGTGTAGCTAAACGACTATCTCTTTGGGGTGAAACGGACAAGGTTGACTGCTGGACACTTATTCCCTAAGTACCAGTTAAATTGAGTAAAAAATGGAAGAAAAAGTGCAGACCTCAGGTGTTCACCTGGGGATATCTGTGTGTGATGAGGGGGAGGTGTGGGCATAAAAAGGAGGGGGAAGGGATAGGAACAGAGTGGGGAGGGGGATGGAAATTACAAGAAAAAAAGAAGGGGGATACAAAAAGGGCAGAGGAGAAGGTGGTAGTGTGTGGGGAATGAGAAAATCGATCAGACCCCAGTAAAGTGAAAACTTAATAATTTTTTTAATGAATGTTTGTGGTGAAAAAAAAGAAAAAAAGTGGGGAGGTTCACTGGGCCCTAACGACCCACCCACCTAGTCACCTGTTACAAATAAAAACCACAGAAATAAGCGACATGCAAAAATCTCCCCCTATGCTGCCAAAAGTATGGTTGTCAGGTTGTCACCAATAAACGATACAGTCAATGTAAGGTAGGTACATAATACCTCCTGAGTGCTGCGTGCTCCCTGCAAACAAGAAGGCAATATTACTCCTGTGTAGAGGTAAGTTCTCCTGAGCGCTGTGCACTTCCTGCAAACAAGAAGGCAATATTACTCCTGTGTAGAGGTAAGTTCTCCTGAGCGCTGTGCACTTCCTGCAAACAAGAAGGCAATATCACTCCTGTGTAGAGGAGCACACAGCACTCAGGAGAACTTACCTCTATGCAGGAGTGATATTGCCTTCTTGTTTGCAGGGAGCACACAGCACTCAGGAGGTATTTTGTACCTACCTAACATTGACTGTATCGTTTATTGGTGACAACCTGACAACCATACTTTTGGCAGCATAATCGGACGTTTTTGAATGTCGCTTATTTCTGTTGTTTTTATTTGTAACAGGTGACTAGGTGGGTGGTCGCTAGGGCCCAGCGAACCTCCCCACATTTTTCACCACAAACATTCATTTAAATAAATGATGTAGTTTTCACTTTACTGGGGTCTGATCGATTTTCTCATTCCCCACACAATATCCCCTTCTCCTCCGCCCTTTTTCTATCCCCCCTTTTTTTTCTTCTTATTTCCCTCCCCCTCTGTTCCTATCCATCCCCCCTTCCCCCTCCTTTTTATGCCCACACCTCACCCTCATCACACACATGAGGACTGCACTTTTTCTTCCACTAGAATGCTGCTGATTTCTTTCCTGTTGGTGTTCCTTCTCTCCAACTGCAAGTCCCAGGATCCCTTGTTTGTAAGTGTGAGGTAATTTTTCTCCCTCCCACACATCAACCACCCCACCCATTGCAGCTTCCTTGCATGCTGTGCTGTAAACTACAATTCCCTGCAGCCCTGTGGAGAATGATCTCCCCCCACCCCAAAGTTGCTCCACCCATTGAAACTCAGACAGGCACCCTTTCACCACTTGACTAGTGGTGTAATGTCTCGGGCCACACTGTAACCTGGGAAAAGCTGAGACAACACTCATTTTGTATGCTGCTTAAAATGAATATCGGGGGAAAGATCACATAAGAATTGCGCGCCCAGCCATCAAACACAGGTACAGACACTATATTACAAATTACACTAACTTTACAGCCTCTGTAGCATAGTCAATGTAGGTAATCGTTTGAAGGTCTCAGTGGAAAGTGGGGCCCATGTTAAGAGGCTCTATGATTTCTATATATATTCTTTTATCATTAGGAACACAAATACTACTTATATGAATTATTTTACAATTTTAGGACCTAACAATTTTTTTTCTATCTGTTTAAAAGGTTGACACTGGGAAGCCGTTGCTGATGCCGTTTTTGATGTGTGGCGCATCCTCCCAAAGCAAATATGTTAGACGACATATGTTCTGTTCACCAGTACAATTCATTTAAAGGCACAGTTATTTAGAAAAATCTTGTTTATAAGGAAGCCTTGCTCTAGATGGCATGCAAGCAAAGACAGACCAATAAATTCTCTATAAGCTTCCCTTAAATGGTCTCTTGTCATTATTCCTCTACCAGGAATTTTATATATTCCCTCCTCCCCTTGTTAACACGTACGAAAGAAAAGTGTGATTGTGAAAGCAGTCAAAATTTAATTGAATATAAGTGTAAACAGGACAAGACAAGTATGTGCGGTTCCAACCAGTATCAGCGGCCATTAAATTATTTAACACCTTATTGAAAACAATAGTATCCATCATCTGATGTGAGTGACTATGCTAGGCATTCATTGCTGTGTTATAGAACATTGTGATGATGGGGTTACTACAGTTATCGCTGATGTGGATCATTCGGTAAACAACACCAGATATGGTTGGGACCTTAGTAATAGAACCATTAAGTTAACATTGCATTATCTAATGCCAAGTCAAGTTTTATCATTGGGTTCATAATCTGCCACTTTTTTTTTATACAATGTTCCTGATTTAAGAAGCCAATTGAAATACACAGTTTAGAAAATAAATACACATTTCCAGGCACTACATAGCAAATAACTCTTTACATCACTAATAAAATAACTGAATAGAATACAACTTTGAAACAATAAGTGTAAACCAATACAACGATCGATACAATGCATAAAGAATATGTGTCACACAGAAACAGAACCCCCTCCTCCCCTCCCAATTGCCTTTAGGAAGCATAAAATAATCATCAAATATGGTTTTAAAGGGGTACTCCACCCCTAGACATCTTATCCCCTATCCAAAGGATAGGGGATAAGATGTCTGATGGCGGGGGTCCCGCCGCTGGGGACCCCCACATTCTACCATGGAGGCCCTCAAGCTAATACAATCCCGACCACGAGAACGGAAGATCGTGACATCACGAGTCCACCCCCGTTTGACGTCACACCCGCCCCCTCAATCCTGACGTCACACCAGCCCCCTTTTTCCTCCTTACCTTTAAAAAATCATAACTCTTTAAATTTTGCACCTAAAAATCCATATGATGGCTTGTTTTTTGCGCCACCAATTCTACTTTGTAATGATGTCAGTAATTTTACCCAAACATCTACGGCGAAACGGGAAAAAAATCATTATGAGACAAAATTGAAAAAAAAAAACACCATTTTGTAACTTTTGGGGGCTTCCGTTTCTACACAGTAAATTTTTCGGTAAAAATGACACCTTCTCTTTATTCTGTAGGTCCATACAATTAAAATGATACCCTACTTGTGTAGGTTTGATTTTGTATTACTTCTGGAAAAAATCATAACTACATGCAGGAAAATGTATACGTTTAAAATTGTCATCTTCTAACCCCTATAACTTTTTTTTTTTTCCGCGCATGGGGCGGTATGAGGGCTATTTTTTTGCACCTTGGACTTTGGACTTGGAATTTTTTTTAGCGCATACGCCATTGACCATGCAGTTTAATTAATTATATATTTTTATAATTTGGAAATTATAACACGGCGATACCACATATGTTTATTTTTATTTACACAGTTTTTTTTTTTTTTTTTAAATGGGAGAAAGGGGGTGAATCAAACTTTTATTAGGGAAGGTGTTAAATAATCTTTATTCACGCGTTATAGAACGGGAGCGAACTCATGACGTACCGGTACGTCATGGGTCCTTAAGGGGTTAAGGACTAAGCCCATTGTTACCTTAAGGACCAGGCCAATTTTATTTTTGTGTTTTCGTTTTTTCCTCCTCACCTTCTAAGTTCCATAACTCTTTTATATTTCCATCTACAGACCCATATAAGGGCTTGTTTTTTGTGTGACCAATTGTACTTTGTAATGAAACCTCTCATTTTACCATAAAATGCACGGCGAACCCACTGTACACTTTATGGTAGAAATTACATGTGTTCTTTATTCTGTTTGTCAATACGATTAAAATGATACCCATGGCTAGATACTTTTATATTTTTGTACCTCTTAAAAAAAATCTAAAACTTTTTGTACAAAATCCGTAATCTAAAATTGCCCTATTTTGACCACCTATAACTTTTTCATTTTATATATATAGGGCGGTATGAGGGCTCCTTTTTTGCGCTGTCATCTGTACTTTTTAGTAATACCACATTTGCATGTATAAAACTTTTAGATAATTTTTTATAAATCTTTTTTTTTTTATAAAATGTAGCATTTTTGGACTTGTTTTATTTTTTACGTTTACGCCATTCACCATACAGGAGCATTAACATTATATTTTGATAGTACGGACATTTACGCACGCAGTGATAGCAAATATGTTTATAAAAAAATTACGCTTTTTGGGGGTAAAATGGGAAGAACAGATAATTTTCATTTTTATTGGGGGAGGGGATTTTTTACTTTTTTTTTACTTTTTATTTTTTACATTTTTCAACTTTTTTTTAACACTTTTTATGTCCCCATAGGGGACTTTCTATAGCAATCATTTGATTGCTAATACTGTTCTGTGCTATGCATAGGACATAGCACTGATCAGTATTATCGGCTATCTCCTGCTATGGTCTGCTCGATCTCAGACCAGAGCAGAAAACCCCGGGAGATGGACGGAGGCAGGTGAGGAGACCTCCATCCGCCATTACAGATGATCGGATCGCTGTGGCAGAGCTGCAGGCGATCCTATCATCTATTTTAACGTGCGCATTGCCGCAGATGCCATGATCTGTTCTGATCACGGCATCTGAGGGATTAATGGCAGACATCCGCGCAATCGCGGATGTCGGCCATTACCGGCGGGTCCCCGGAACTTGCCGTGCATGACATGAGCACCGCTCCAATGCTCGCGGTCATAGACATGACGTAAATGTACGTCCTGGTGCGCGAAGTACCCTTTTTTGCAATTCTGACTACTGTCACTTTATGTATTAATAACTCTGAGGTGCTTTTACCTTTTATTCTGATTCCGAGATTGTTTTTTTTTGTGCGACATATTCTACTTTGACATAGTGGTAAATTTTCTTCGTTACTTGCATCCTGAAAAATCATAAAATTTCATGAAAGTTTAGAAAATTTTGCATTTTTCTAACTTTGAAACTTTTTGCTTGTAAGGAAAATGGACATTCCAAATAAATTATTTATTGATTCACAAATACAATGGCCCTGATTTACTAAGAGTGGGGCGTTTATTCTGGAGTGATTTCAATATCACTCATCTTTTTTTTTTCAGGCTTATTTACTATTCTGTCGCACATGTTGGTTATTTTTCTGTCGCACGTTTTTTGTGTCGCACTAGTCAATTGTGTCTCACAAACTCTGAGCTATTAGTTGTGTGAGTCAAAATGGTTTAGACTTGTTTAAAAATGTTTCCATGAATCAAAAGTACCGTATTTATCGGCGTATAACACGCATTTTTTAGGTTAAAATTTTCAGCCTAAAGTCTACCTGCGTGTTATACGCCGATAAGCCACTGCAGTTCAATGATTTAAAGCGGGTGCTTTAAATCAATGAACTGCAGCGGCTTTTGCAGGTGCAGAGACCGCCACCGCTGCTGGCTTCTCTGCCCCTGCCTGTCCTGGGGTCCCTGCTGCCGCCGCTTCTCTCCCCCTGCTATCGGCGCCGCTGCCCATTCTCTCCCGCCGGCTATCGGTGCAGCTGCCCCTTTTCTCCCCCTTTCTATCGGTGCCGCTGCCCCTGCCCCATTGCTGGTGCCGATCAGGGGCGGATCCAGAGTCTAGTCTCGGGAGGGGCACTATTAGAGAATTTCGTTTTGGTGGACAGAAAATAAGGTGTTGCTTAAAGAACTTACAATATTATTAAATATATCCAGTAAAATAATCAAATATACCAATTGCCACAGAATGGGAAAGCGCTAAAGAAGTTTTTACAATTTAAAACTACAGCTCCCAGTATGACCTAAGTAGTGGTAAGGTTATGCTGGGAGTTGTTGTTTCACCCATCATTACTGCAAAACTTACAAGTGACTCCAGCTCTGATGGGACAGTCAGGACAATACACAATGATATCAGTGACTACAGATTACGTCTTCTCTATAGTCTTTCCTTATCTAATTCAGATGATACATACCGCCAGGTCCAGCTAAATGTTCTCGCTGAAGAACTTGATGCCCAGACGGCTCCTCACTATGTCAGCGGATTCTGAACCTCTATATGAAAACAAGTATTATTATAAAACTGCCAAACATCATTTCCTTTGAATATAATTCTGACACACTGTACCCTCCGAATATACTACAACACACTTTACCCTTTGAATATAATACTGCCACACACTGTACCCTCTGAATATAATACTGCCACACACTGTACCCACTGAATATAATACTACCACACACTGTACCCTCTGAATATAATACTGCCACACATTGTACCCAATGAATATAATACTGCCACACACTGTACCAACTGACTATAATACTGCCACACATTGTACCCACTGAATATAATACTGCCACACACTGTACCAACTGAATATAATACTGCCACACATTGTACCCACTGAATATAATACTACCACACATTGTACCCACTGAATACTGCCACACATTGTACCCACTGAATATAATACTGCCACACACTGTACCCCAGAATATAATACTGCCACACACTGTACCCAATGAATATAATACTGCCACGCACTGTACCCACTGAATAATACTGCCACACACTGTACCCAATGAATATAATACTGCCACACACTGTAACCTCAGAATATAATACTGCCACAAACTGTACCCCTGAATATAATACTGCCCACATACTGTACCCTCAGAATATAATACTGCCAAACACTGTACCCCAGAATATAATACTGCCAAACACTGTACCCTCAGAATATAATACTGCCACACACTGTACCCCTGAATATAATACTGCCCACACACGGTACCCTCAGAATATAATACTGCCACACACTGTACCCTAAGAATATAATACTGCCACACACTGTGCCCCTGAATATAATACTGCCCACACACTGTACCATCAGAATATAATACTGCCACACACTGTACCCCAGAATATAATACTGCCACACACTGTACCCCTGAATATAATACTGCCCACACACTGTACCCTCAGAATATAATACTGCCACACACTGTACCCTCTGAATATAATACTACCACACACTGTACGCTCTAAATATCCCATTGAATACAATATCATGGCTAATGAAAACCGTACTACCCCAGAAATTCCTTATACTCTGTGCCCCTCATATATAGTAGTAATGCCCCATCCTGTGCCCCCACATATAACTATGACCTGTCATGTTCCCCCTCATAATAATAATGCCCTCTGTCCTGTGCCCCTCACATATAATGCCCCTGCAATGTTCCCCTCACATTTAATGACCCCCAATCCTGCTCCCTCAGGCGGCATTATAAGTGAGGGAAACATAACAGGGGGGCATTATAAGACAGGGCACATTATATGTTAGGGGCACATGACAGGGGGGCATTATATGTGAGGGGCACATGACAGGGGGCATTATATGTGAGGGGCACATGACAGGGGGTTCCTCACTTTTAATGCCCCCCTATCATGTGCCCCTCACATATAATGCTCCTGTAATGTTCCCCTCACATATAATGCCCCCTGTCCTGCCCCTTCAGGGTGCATTATAAGTAAGGGGCACATAACAGGGGGCATTATAAGTTGAAGTACATTATATGTTAGCGGCCCAAGACAGGGGGGCATTATAAGTGAGGGGCCCAAGACAGGGGGGCATTATAAGTGAGGGGCCCAAGACAGGGGGCATTATAAGTGAGGGCCTGTTATGTGCCCTTCACTTATAATGCCCCCCTGTCATGTGCCCCTCACATTGAATGACCCCTGTCATGTGCCCCTCACATTTCATGCCCCCTGTTATGTGCCCCTAACTTATAATGCCCCCTTCATGTGCCCCTCACATTTAATGCCCCCTGTCATGTGCCCCTCACATTTAATGCCCCGTTATGTTCCCCTCACATATAATGCCCCCTGTCCTGCACCCTCAGGGGGCATTTTAAGTAAGGGGCACATGACAGGGGGAATTAAATGTGAGGGGCACATGACAGGGGGCATTAAATGTGAGGGGCACATGACAGGGGGGCATTATACGTGAGGAGCCCCCCTGTCATGTGCCCCTCACTTATAATGCCCCCCTGTCATGTGCCCCTCACTTATAATGCCCCCCTGTCATGTGCCACTCACTTTTAATGCCCCCCTGTCATGTGCCCCTCACTTATAATGCCCCCCTGTCATGTGCCCCTCACTTATAATGCCCCCCCTGTCTTGGGCCGCTGATATATAATGTGCTTCGACTTATAATGCCCCGTTATGTTCCCCTCACATATAATGCGCCCTGTCCTGCACCCTCAGGGGGCATTTTAAGTAAGGGGAACATAAAAGGAGGACACTATAAATCAGAGCACATTATTTGTTAGCGGCACATGACAGGTGGGCATTATAAGTGAGGGGCACATGACAGGGGAGCATTATAAGTGAGGGGCACATGACAGGGGGGCATTATAAGTGAGGGGCACATGACAGGTGGCATTATAAGTGAGGGGCACATGACAGGGGGCATTATAAGTGAGGGGCACATGACAGGGGGGCATTATAAGTGAGGGGCTCATGACAGGGGGGCATTATAAGTGAGGGGCACATAACGAGACCCTGTCAGTCTGCCGGAAGTGGCCATTCCAATGTCCCCCGCAGGAAGCTCCGTGCAGGGTTCAGCACCCCCTTCCAGCAGACTGCAGGGGCCCTGTTTGGGAGATTGTAGGGGGTCCTAGCGCTCGGAGCCCCCACAATATATAACTTATCCCCTGTCTCGGCATCTAAATAGGCTGTAAGTAAATGAAAAATAGATGCTGGCAGCAGTGGGATAGATATGATATAGATATATAGATAGATATTAGATAGATAGATAGATAGATAGATAGATAGATAGATAGATAGATATGAGAGAGATAGATAGATAGATAGATATAAGATAGATAGATATGAGATAGATAGATAGATATGAGATAGATAGATAGATAGATATGAGATAGATAGATATGAGATAGATATGAGATAAATATGAGATAGATATGAGATAGATAGATAGATATGAGATAGATAGATAGATAGGTAGATAGATAGATATGAGATAGATAGATAGATAGATAGATAGATATGAGATAGATAGATAGATAGATAGATATGAGATAGATAGATATGAGATATATAGATAGATAGCTAGATAGATATGAGATAGATAGATAGATAGATAGATATGAGATAGATAGATAGATAGGTAGATAGATAGATATGAGATAGATAGATATGAGATAGATATGAGATAGATAGATAGATAGATATGAGATAGATAGATAGATAGATAGATATGAGATAGATAGATATGAGATAGATAGATAGGTAGATATGAGATAGATAGATAGATAGATAGATATGAGATAGATAGATATGAGATAGATATGAGATAAATATGAGATAGATATGAGAGAGATAGATAGATATGAGATAGATAGATAGATAGATAGATAGGAGATAGATAGATATGAGATAGATAGATAGATATGAGATAGATAGATATGAGATAGATAGATAGATATATATGAGATAGATAGATAGATATGAGATAGATAGATATGAGATAGATAGATAGATAGATATGAGAGATGGATAGGAGATAGAAAGACAGATAGATCAGTGTTCCCCAACCAGGGTGCCTCCAGCTGTTGTAAAACTACAACTCCCAGTATGCCCACAAAGCCAAATACAAGCTGGGAGTTGTAGTTTTACTATAGTTAGAGACCTCTGCTGGGAAATACTGACAAGAGTTCCCCTTTACCTGTCTCCCGAGCCTGACCCCCCCCTCCCCCAAAGTTACTTACCATGAAGGGAAGCATCAGGGTGGGCAGGGGGGGGGGGGGGTCTGGAGGCATTGGGTAGGTGTCCAGGCCTGTGGTGGAGGGCAGTAAGCTGAGCCTGGCCTGCTGGAAACACAGAGGGGTGAGAGGGGGAGGAGCTTATCTCTTCCCAGCCCCTGCACAGTATAATGCCTGCAGACTGAATGATGCTGAGACCGGAGCATTCTCAGCACTGACAGGCAGCCCGCGCGGCCTGCAGAGAATGGTGTCCTGCAGAGAATGGTGTCCCTGGCGGTTCACACACTGCAGGTGAGGGGACAGTGCAGCTGGGGCTGACAGTTCCCGCTCATCACTAATATAGTATCGGGAGGGGCAGCAATCTCGGGGGGGGGGGGGGGCAATTGCCCCGGTGCCCCCTCCCCCCTGGATCCGCCACTGGCACCGATAGCCAGGGGGAGAGAAGCGGCGCCGACAGACAAGGGGAGAGAAGGGGCAGAGGCACCCATTGCCAGCGCCGCTGCCCCGTTGCCTCCCCGGTTGTATAATTACCTGTTGCCGGGGTCGGGTCCGTCACTCGTCACTGCGTCTCGCAGCGCATAGCAACGACGCAGGGGATGCACACCGGAGACCTGAAGCTTCCCTCCCGCTGTCCTGTCGGCTGTTCGGGATGCCGCGATTAGCCGCGGCTATCCCGAACAGCCCGACTGAGCTAGCCGGCCACTTTCGGTTTCGCTTTTAGCTGCACGGCTCAGCTCTGAGCGCGCGGCTAAAGGTTTAATAGCGTGCGGCGCCGCGATCGGCGCTGCGCGCTATTAGAGGCGGGTCCCGGCTTCACTATGACGCCGGGCCCGCCGTGATATGACGCGGGGTTACTGTGTAACCCCGCGTTATATCAGGAGAGCAGGACCAGGGGCGTACCTGTACGCCCTTGGTCCTTAAGGGGTTAAACCTAATATTGCAAATGTGTTAAAAAGAAAAATATATAAATATAAACATTAACTATCACAAAAGCATTCAATATTTTATTCATAAAAGTGTTGAACTGTACAAAATGTTTTCAGGTTATAAAACAAGTTACTTTCACAAAAAACACAATGGCAAACAGTCCCTTGTTAGAAATCACTCCATTTTTGGAATTTCACTTGGCCTCTTGGCTGTCGGTTATTGTGTGAGGCAAACTTATACTTTTTCTTGAGTGATTTTGGAAGAAGTGTTTGGAAGTAGTGTTTTCTAAAGTGTCGGTTGTGCGACTAAAATTTGGTCGCATAAATAGTCGCACAGACGTTGCGACTAAAATTTAGGCGCAATAACGGAGAAAAAGAGTCGGTTGGACTTTAGTTAATGAGGGCCAATATGTCTACTTTATGTTGGCATCATAAAGTTGACATGTTTTTACTTTTTGAAGACATTAGAGGGCTTCAAAGTATAGCAGCAATTTTTGAAATTTTCACAGAAAATTCAAAATCAGAGTTTTTCAGGGACCAGTTCAGTTTGAAGTGGATTTGAGGGGCCTTCATGTTAGAATTACCCCATAAATGACCCCATAGCAACGACGCAGGGGACGCACACCGGAGACCTGAAGCAGCGCGGACCCGACCCCGGCAACAGGTAATTATACAACCGGGGATGGGGGAGGCAACAGGGCAGCGGAGCCGGCAATGGGTGCCGCTGCCCCTTCTCTCCCCCTGTCTGTCGGTGCCGGCAATGGGGCAGCGACACCGATAGACAGGGGGAGAGAAGGGGCAGTGGCACTGATAGCCAGGGGGTGAGAAGCAGGGCTCTAGACCCCAGGAAAGGCAGGGGGAGAGAAGCGGGCAGCGATGGCCTCTCTCCCCCTGTCTTTCCTGGGGGCTTCTGCGGGGTAAGAAACAGTGTATCGGGGTATACACACACACACACGCACCCTCATTTTACCAAGGATATTTGGGTAAAAAACTTTTTTTACTCAAATATTCTTGGTAAAATTAGGGTGCGAGTTATAGGCCGGTGCATGGTATACCCCGATAAATACGGTATTCATGTGTTATAATTTTTCAAACATTACAAAAATTACCCTTGTTTATCAGCTTGGGTGTTAAATTGATTTAACCCCTTAAGGACCGGGGGGTTTTCCGTTTTTGCATTTTCATTTTTTCTCCTTGCCTTTAAAAAATTCAGTATTTTATTCATAAAAGTGTTGAACTGTACAAAATGTTTTCAGGTTATAAAACAAGTTACTTTCACAAAAAACACAATGGCAAACAGTCCCTTGTTAGAAATCACTCCATTTTTGGAATTTCACTTGGCCTCTTGGCTGTCGGTTATTGTGTGAGGCAAACTTATACTTTTTCTTGAGTGATTTTGGAAGTAGTGTTTTCTAAAGTGTCGGTTGTGCGACTAAAATTTGGTCGCATAAATAGTCGCACAGACATTGCAACTAAAATTTAGGCGCAATAACGGAGAAAAAGAGTCGGTTGGACTTTAGTTAATGAGGGCCAATATGTCTACTTTATGTTGGCATCATAAAGTTGACATGTTTTTACTTTTTGAAGACATTAGAGGGCTTCAAATTTTCACAGAAAATTCAAAATCAGAGTTTTTCAGGGACCAGTTCAGTTTGAAGTGGATTTGAGGGGCCTTCATGTTAGAATTACCCCATAAATGACCCCATTATAGAAACTGCACCCCTCAATGTATTCAACATGACATTCAGAAAGTTTGTTAGGTGTTTCACAGGAATAGCAGCAAAATGAAGGAGAAAATTCAAAATCTTCATTTTTTACACTCGTATGTTCTTGTAAAGCTATATTTTTTTTTTGCATTTTTACCAGGGGTAAAAGGAGAGAAATTCCCCCAAAATTTGTAACCCAATTCCTCTCGAGTAACGAAATGTATCTGAATCTGAATGTAAAGTGTTCTGCGGGAGCAGTAGAGGGCTCAGAAGGAAAGGAGCGACAATGGGATTTTGGACAGTGAATTTTGCTGAAATGGTTTTTGGAGGGCATGTCCCATTTAGGAAGCCCCTATGGTGCCAGAACAGCAAAAAAAAAAAAACACATGGCATACTATTTTGAAAACTACACCCCTCAAGGAACGTAACAAGGGGTACAATGAGCCTTAACACCCCACAGGTTCGTTAGATTGGGACGTGTAAATGAATTTTTTTTTTCACTAAAATGCTGGTTTTCCCCCAAATTTTACATTTTTACAAGGGGTAATAGGAGAAAATGCCCCCCAAAATTTTTAACCACATCTCTTCTGAGTATGGAAATACTCCATGTGTGGACTTCAAGTGCACTGCGGGTGCACTTCAATGCTCAGAAGAGAAGGAGTCACATTTGGCTTTTGGAAACCACAATTTTAGAAATTTTTGAAAAAGATTTTAGATAGCGGGTGCTACCTATGACAAAATTTGAAATTACCAGACCCAGGCCCAGCAGCGCCATCATTTTTTTTTTTGAAAATTAAAACAAACTTTGAGTGTCCTGGACCCCATCGTGTGGGTACGAAGGACCAAATCCAACAAGCCCCCACAGCAACATCAGTAAAGCATATATTGCCTGAATGACACAGCCTGGAGTTGGCTGATTCACGAGTACACAGCAGGGCTTCGCAATCCCCCCCCCCAAAAACACCACAATTTTAGAATTTCTGGAAAAAGATTTTGGATAGCGGGTGCTACCTATGAGAAAATTTGAAATTACCAGACCCAGGCCCCACAGCGGCATCAGTAACCCATATATTGCCTGAATGACACAGCCTGGAGTTCGATGATGCACAAGTACACACCAGGGCTTCACAATCCCTCTCAAAAAACACCACAATTTTAGAAGTTTTTGAAAAAGATTTTGGATAGCGGGTGCTACCTATGACAAAATTTGAAATTACCAGACCCAGGCCCAGTAGCGCCATAATTTTTTATTTGAAAATTAAAACAAACTTTGAGTGTCCCGAACCCCATCCTGTGGGCACGAAGGACCAAATCCAACAAGCCCTCACAGCAACATCAGTAAAGCATATATTGCCTGAATGACACAGTTTGGAGATGGCTGATTCACGGGCACACACCAGGTCTTCACAATCCCCCCTAAAAAACACCACAATTTTAGAAATTTTTGAAAAAGATTTTGGATAGCGGATGCTACCTATGAGAAAATTTGAAATTACCAAACCCAGGCCCCACAGTGGCATCAGTAACCCATATATTGCCTGAATGACACAGCCTGGAGTTGGCTGATGCACGAGTACACACCAGGGCTTCACAATCCCCCCCCCCCCCCAAAACACCACAATTTTTAAAAAGATTTTTGATAGTGGGTGCTAAATACGAGAAAATTTGAAATTACCAGACCCAGGCCCCACAGCGGCATCAGTAACCAATATATTGCCTGAATGACATAGCCTGGAGTTGACTGATGCACAAGTTCACACCAGGGCTTCACAATCCCCCCCAAAAACACCACAATTTTAGAAATTTTTGAAAAAGATTTTGGATAGTGGGTGCTACCCATGAGAAAATTTGAAATTACCAGACCCAGGCCCCACAGCGGCATCAGTAACCCATATATTGCCTGAATGACACAGCCTGGAGTTGGCTGATGCACGAGTTCACACCAGGGCTTCACAATCCCCCCCAAAAAACACCACAATTTTAGAAATTTTTTTAAAAGATTTTGGTTAGCGGGTGCTACCCATGAGAAAATTTGAAATTCCCAGACCCAGGCCAGCAGCGCCATCATTTTTTTATATGAGATTTAAAACAACCTTTGCGTGTCCCGGACCCTAGCGTGTGGGTACGAAGGACCAAATCCCACAAGCCCCCACAGGGCTCATGTGGCCGTGAGATTTAGGCGCAACGTCTCCATTGCCCTGACCGGCAATTGTTTCCAAGACTTCTCACCAAGGCAAACCATGTGAAGAACAACGTAACAGGGGCCACTGAGACTTGTCCGAGCAGTGGAGGCTTAAGACACAGTGGAGGATGTGGAGGCAGAGTAGCACACTGTCACAGGACCAACAGGCTGACAGAGTGTAGCAGGAAGCAGCAATGAGTACACACCAGGGTTTCAGAATCCCAAAGAAAAAACAAACATTTTTAAAATAATTTTAAGAATATTTAGGACAGCGGGTGCTACCTATAAATTGCCTGAATGACAGCCTGGAGTTGGCTGATGCATGAGTACACACTAGGGCTTCACAATCCCTCCCAAAAAATACAACAAGAAATTTATGAAGAAGACTTTTGGATAGCGGGTGCTACCTATGAGAAAATGTGAAATTCCCAGACCCAGGCCCAGCAGCGCCATCAGTAAACCATATATTGCCTGAATGACACAGGCTGGAGTTGACTGATGCATGAGTACGCACCAAAGCTTCACAATCCCTAATAAAAAAGACAAACATTTTTGACGAAAAATGTTAACGAAAATTGTCCCTGCCCGTAGTTAAAGCTCCACACGACGGCGCTGCCATGCACTTTTGAACACACCGACAGGCTCAAGGACTGGCCCACCTTCTCTTGTACAAACTTATGCAGGGCTGGTACTGCCTTCTTCGCAAAGATATGACGGCTTGGGACTCTCCACCTCGGCTCGGCACAAGCCATCAATTCTCTGAAAGGTGCAGAGTCCACCACTTGAAAAGGGAGGAACTGCAACACCAGCAACTTGGGCAGGAGCACATTCAACTTCTGGGCCGTTGGATGAGTGGGCGCATACTGTTGTCTCTTGGACATGGCTTCGCCGATGGATTGTTGGCGGAATGGCTGACTAAAAGCGGGAGAAGCAGGAGCGACAGAAGTAGGGTTTGACACACAGCTCCCTTCGGCTGAGGTGGTGGAGCCTTGGCTGGATGAAGGAGGGAGCGGATGGCCACTGGGTGATGCAGCAGGCTGGACCACTACATCGGAGCCACGGTTCTCCCAGGCCGCTTTATGGTGGCGAAGCATGTGTTGATGCAGGGCCGTGGTGCCGACATTGGGACCCTGGCCACGCTTCACCTTCTGCCGACAGGTCTTGCATGTGGCTACGTGAACCTCCTCCGGATGCCTTATGAAAAACTTCCACACCGCCGAGTAGCTGATTTTCCCACCTGCAGTCCACACTAATTGACTGCTACTGGTGCCGTCTCCAGAACCCCTGTTCCACTACCTGCCAGAAAGGTAGGCTGACGCGAAGCAGGTGGTCTCCCCCGGGCACGTTTGGCTCCTGAATTTCCACTCCTGCCACCACGCTGATTGCCAACTGGGCTACCGCCTTGCTGCCTCAAGGACAACCTGCAACTCTCTTCTCCTGATGATGATGAAGCCCCTTCTGCACCCGGCTACCAATTGCAATCGGCTTTATCATCATCAACAGTTGTGTGCAGGTCACTGATGTCCTCCTCAGGTTCCCCAACAGTGGCTGCTTCAGGACCCTGAACACTTGCAACACCGCCTCCCACGTCACTCTCCGCATCACTACTTGGCCGTCTAGCGGAGCAAGCGGTGCATGTCTCCTCCCCTTCTTGGCTGTCCAGTAGCTGCTGACTGTCCTCTATTAGATCGTCCTCAGTAAATAGTGGAGCTGAACCCACAGCATAAGATACTTCTCTAAGAGAGGGAACAGCATAGGACAAAGGCAATGGGAGGACAGGGACTGCTCCCAGGCCATGCCAACTGAGGGTTGTGTCTGAGAAACCCACCGACTGTTGACTGCGGGTGTCAGATGTCACTTGTGATGATGTGGATGAGCGTGTTAACCAATCGACGACGGCAGATGGGTTGCTGGTGGAGACACGACCGCTGGCTGATAACGGGAGCTCAGGCCTCTCGCTGCGACTCCTGCTGCCACTCGCCCCAAGTCTGCTGCCAACTCTCCCTGAAGTATTTAGGCCTCTGCCACTCCTCTGTGCACTTCCTGGCACTTCTCTGCCTGACATACTTAGTGCGTTTATGAGGGTATTACAATACGCTACCCTACTCTTTAAACAGTATTTGTCTAGAACAGCAGCAGGTGATTACTTATGGCTGTCCTTTCACAGTATGTAGGCCCTTGACAGTTTAACAGGTACTAGATGGTACAATACTTGGATGTACCTATGCGGTCTGCACTGATGAGGGCAGTAATAAGCGTAACTATACGCAGAAAAAACTCAGTATTTTTGTAAAACACCAGCCGGTGAATGCTATTGTTTGGACTTTGACGGTATGGAGCACCTTGACAGCTTAACAGGTACTAAATAGTACAATACTTGGATGTACCTATGCGAAATGCACTGATGAGGACAGTAATATGCCTAACTATATGCAGAAAAAACTCCGTATTTTTGTAAAACACCAGCCAGTGAATGCTATTGTTTGGACTTTGACGGTATGGAGCACCTTGACAGCTTAACAGGTAGTAAATGGTACAATACTTGGATATACCTATGCGGTATGCACTGATGAGGGCAGTTATATATGCCTAACTATTAGCAGAAAAAACTATTTAAAAAAAAACAGCCGGTGAATACTATTGTTTGGACTTGCACAGTATGTAGCCCCTTGACAGATTAACAGGTACAAAATGGTACAAATGCACTAAAGTCCACTGAACAATCATGTATTTCTGAACAGCAGCAGGACCCAACAGTGCAGCACCACAAGAAAAAATCCAGGGATTAAACCCCAAATTGCACTCTGTCACACAATTTTGAGCACCAGAAAATTTGTGGAGCAAAAAAAAAATAAACTCAATTGGGCTGAAAAATTAGGAGATAAGATGCTTCAGAAAGTTCAGGCAGCTTGGAGATCTGTATGAGGCAGCTAACAGCTATCTGCCCCTCTCTGCTGCAATGCTCAATAACATGAATAGGAGGTTTAGCTATCAATGATCCTTCTCAGTGTAACAGCAAAGCACTCAGCACTCCTGTCTTTCCCTTATGCTGATGTGACTAGCAGTTGCAGTGTAACGCTGTGGTATGAGCTATTCACACACATGCAGTCCCGTCCTCTCCATCTGAGTGCATAGATGAAATGAAGAGAGCAAGATGGCTGCCGATTATATAGGGGCTGTGACATCACAGGGGTCAGTGAACACTGATAGGCTGCATCTCACATGTGGTTCAGGGTCAGCCCGCCTACCTTCATTCCCATAATCCCCTGCCCCATGTACTCACATGTGGATCCACCATTTTAGGTCTCCAATAGCCTAGATCGCTGTAAAATGGAGTTTAATGAAGCGATTCGCGCGATCGGATCGCGACGATATTCGCATTCGTTGCGAATCAAATTTTTCATGAAATTCGGATCGAATTCGGGTTCGTCAACTTCGATTCGCTCATCTCTAATCTTTATCAGAGAGAGTGTCCCTATCTAGGTAATTTAGTGTCAGAGAAGTCATCTGGTAGAGGAATATAGGAAATTCTACATGCCAAATCCAAATGCCTCCTATTAGTGGGGGCTTTACTCCTGGTTCCTGCATAAATTAAAATATTAATCCCCAAGTATAGCAAATAAAAGGGAGGGGGGGGGCAATCAATAGAAAAAAAAATAAAATAAAGAGATGGATAATGCAGTTAGCAATTCACACCACACAAGGATCCGGTAGAGGGAACACTGAAAATGGATACTGGCTCAAAGTGACCAAATCTCAGACAGAGACTAATTTAAGTTGGCAGATATTGGGGCTCTGCCCACCCACCAGCTGCTACCTCCACCTATTAGAGCAGAACTAAACCAGATAAGTGTGAATTAAATAATAAACATATTAAGGATGCCCAGGAACAGGGTTTCAATGCCGAGAATATTCAGCATGGAACCTGGACATGGCCCATTACAGGAACAACAATGAGGAAGCAATAATACAGGCTAGCTCTATGACCTGAGCGGCAGCATAGGCATCCGTTGTAGCCGCATGAAAGGCGCATGCGCCTCCTGCCCTCACTCCGCGATCCCTTCCGGCTGATGATGCGCTCTATCATGTGAATGGCCATCACATGCTCAGAGCTACGTCACACTCATCTTGCGCGATTTGGATTTTGTTACACCGGAATGCAGGGGAGGCAGATACCCGGTGACATCATTAATGCGCTCATATGTGCACATCTATGACGCATGCTACCATCTAATAACAGCTGATTCCCTTACGTCCTAACTAGTGGCACATATGGGGTATTTCGCCCATGTGGAACTGGTTAGGACCGGTGGAATTTTAATGAAACATACCAAGTAATTAAGTTTTTTAGACCCTCCCCCTCCCTCCATATAAGGAGGAGAAACCCAGCCCCCCCCCTTGTGTTTTTTTCTGTCCTCCTGGACAGGGTTAGGATTGGTCCTGCTCTTTTTATCTACTTGCTCTTTTTATCCACTAGGGGTTATAAGCATACCTTTTTCTCTCAGACGCCGGTGTCCTATTCTGTGCCCAGCACTTGCGGCACATACCGCCGCTCTCCTCTATGGCCGCATCCCCGGCTCTGTTTTCCTGCGCTGCAATTGCTGTGTGCTGGCCGGGGGCTTCCGGTTTCGGAGCTCCGAAAATTTCAATGATTAAAGCATCAAAATGTGGTTTTCTCTGCATAAATAGTTTTTACCTATCTCCTGGCTAGCCCAGGATAACTATGGGAATTATTTTTCCCATTGTTTTTTGCAAACTATAGTTTAGCTCTTGTACTCCCTCTTGGGGGTGGAGTCTAAGGGTTTTGGTGCCCAGGAGACTATTTAATCCTGCTGAGGCAGTCATTAGGTCTCCTGGAGCTGTGCTGCAAGTTTCTTGTTGTCACTTACCTTGAGTCCTTAGTGCTATAGCCTCGCTATTTATATTATAGCAGCTTGTGTGCTATTTTTCCGTACTATTGTTCGGTAAAAACTGCCTGGGGCTTCTGGAGGATGACTATCAATATTCCCGTTGCCCGTCCTGTCGTGCTAGGAATCAAGCTCTGCAAGAGCCGACCATGCAGGATATGGTCGTCTGGGTGAAAGACTTCGTCTCATCCAACATGTCTTCCATGGGGGCCTCCATTGAAGAATTGAAACAGCTTGTGTCCTCCAAGCGTGCCAGACCATGGTTTCCACCTAGGTCCATGGAAGTGTAGGGGGAAGCTGCTCGGGAAGGCTCCCAGTCTTCATCGTCTGAGGAAGAGGATAAATTCCAATATATGTTCTTTCCTGAAAAGACCCAGCGGCTACTTAGGTCCATCAGGTCGGGGGACCATGATGTTGACGGGGGTGAAGCCTCTACTTCTGCCTCTAAGGGGCCTAGGGCCTTTAAAGCAGATGATTCCCTCTTGTCTTTGATGAAGACAGAGTGGAAGAAACCAGAGAAAGGGCCCGTTTTAACCAAACGGTTTAAAAGTATGTTTCCCATTCAGGAGGACCAAGTGTTTTCCTGGGGACCTATTCCTAAGGTGGACTTGGCCATCTCTAAACTATCCAAATGGACCCTGGTATTATCTGATGATGGTTCAAGTCTCCAGGATCCGATGGACCGCAAGGCCGACTGCACCCTTAGGCGCTCTTACTCTACTGCCTCATCTGCTGCTTCGGTAGCTATTTCTTCTATGGAGGTAGCTAGATTTTTGAGAAACTGTTTTTCTCAAATTCAATCTGACTTGGACCAGGGGGTATCAAGAGACGACATCCTTGCCTCCTGTAAGACCGCTAGTGTAGCGATTGATTTTCTTTGTGATGCTGCTCCCCAGCAACTAAAGCTTGCTGCCAAATCTATGGCTCTCTCTGTTGCGGGCCGTCGCCCTTTGTGGCTTAAGCCTTGGAGGTCTGACACGTCCTCTAAGCATACTCTATCTGCTATGACCTATGAGCCTGGCATTCTGTTTGGGACCGAACTCGACCGTATTATGGAAGGGCTGTCTGACAGGAAGGGGAAATCTCTTCCTCAGCAGTCCTTTCGTGGTCGTGGGAAAAGGTACGGTCTGGCTCCCAAAACAAAACCCAAAGAGATTGGGGGTCCCAAAGACAAAGAGGCGCCAGATGCTCCAGGGGTTCCAAGGAAGGAAAGTCCTCGGTGCCCTGAGCCTCCCCGAGGCTCTTGGATTGTTGCCCTTGCTCCTGTTCTCTCAACTCCCTTCCCCTTCCATTCCTGTAGGCGGTCGCCTTCAGCATTTCCTGTCTTCCTGGGAAGCTCATATTCAGGACCCTTGGGTCCTTCGGATAATTTCAGAAGGATACAATGTAGAGCTAGACAGCATTCCCCCAGACAAGTTTGTCAGGACCAGACTGTTACTTTACAACAAACAAGTAGTTTTGGAGGCTTACATCCTAGAATATCTCCAAAAGGGGGCCCTAGAAGAGGTTCCTCTTCAGGAGAAGGGGGCAGGAATCTATTCTCCTGTGTTCTTAGTCCCCAAAGTCACTGGGGACTGGAGAATGATAATAGACCTAAGGTTTTTCAACCGGTCTATCAGACGCAAACGTTTCCGGATGGAAACAATACAGTCTGTCATAAATCTCATGCCAGGGGATTTCCTGGCAACCTTGGACCTCAATGATGCTTACCTTCATATTCCCATCCATCCTGGGTCCAGAAGATTCTTAAGGATCGCTGTCCAAATTCAGGGAGTATTAAAGCACTATCAGTTTCTTGCCCTCCCATTTGGAATTTCTTTGGCCCCACACACCTTTACCAAAGTGGCGGTTTCTGTGGTGGCATCTCTAAGACTTCAGGGACTATGTATAGTCCCTTATCTAGATGATTGGCTTCTCAAAGCCTCCTCTCAAGCGATCCTGTCCCAACATATTCAAACGGCTGTTTCCTTCCTCCATCAACTAGGATGGATAATCAATTGGAACAAGTCCAATCTTCAACCAGCCACCTCAGTGAGATTCCTGGGGTTCCTGATAGACTCGGTAGCCATGACGATTCATCTAACTCCCGAAAGGAAGCTGCGAGTTCAGGAAACAGCCCAATCTCTCTTAGTTCCAAGGAGGGTAACCCTCCGTTATCTAATGAGAATATTGGGACTAATGTCGGCAACCGCGGAGGCAGTTCCTTGGGCATTATGGCACCTACGTCCACTTCAAGCGGAAGTATTAGCAAAGTGGGATCACAGTCCGGAGAGACTAAATTCCGTGCACTCCCTGCCTCACTTAGTCCGGTCCTCTCTAAGATGGTGGAGTCATCTCCAGGACAGCAGATCGCTGATCCAACCCGATTAGATCATACTTACCACAGACGCATCCCTCATAGGCTCGGGAGCGCACTTGTTGGACAAAACAGTCCAGGGGTTCTGGTCACCCCAGGAGAAGATGTTGTCTTCAAATCTCCTAGAAATCAGGGCCATCAGGTTAGCCCTATTCCACTTTGCGCCTTACATCCAAGGAAAGGCAGTGAAGGTTCAATCAGACAGCATGACGGCTGTTCTCTATATCAACAAGCAGGGAGGCACAAGGTCACAAAGTCTCCTGAGAGAGATAGGTGTGATTTTGGATTGGACAGAAATGAACCTCACCCATTTGTCAGCTGTCCACATCCGGGGCACTCACAAAGTGATTGCAGATCGCCTGAGCAGAGGTCTCCCTACCAGAGAGTGGTCTCTTCATCCAGACATCTTCAAGGAGATTTCGCTCAGGTGGGGCATGCCAGAGATCGATCTCATAGCAACGAGGTTCAACGCCAAAGTGCAAAGGTTTTGCTCTCTTTACAGGGAGGACAATCCTGTGGCGGTAGATGCACTGTCAATCCCTTGGAGGTTCAGGCTGGCCTACATCTTCCCTCCAATTTCCTTGATTTTGAGGGTATTGATGAAAATCAGGCAAGACCAAGTCTCTGTCATCGCCATCATTCCATACTGGCCCAAAAGAGCTTTGTTCACCCAGCTCATTCAGATGAGTCGGGGTCAATTCTGGAGGCTTCCCCCAGAGCAAGCACTAGTGTCGGAGGACACTCACAGCTGCTCCAATCTCCAAATGTTCAACCTGACAGCCTGGAGGTTGACCAGTCCCTTCCAAATGTAGAAGGGCTTTCAGGGGCCGTCTTGACGACCTTATTGCACTCTAGATCTGAAGCTACATCAAGATCCTATAAAAGAATATGGAATATATTCTAATCTTGGTGCCAGCTACGCCAACTGTCTGCCAAGAATTCTGCAACTTCTGCAGTCCTTCAGTTTCTACAAGATGGACTAGACAAGGCGTTGTCTCCTTCCATTCTAAGAGTGCAAGTGTCTACCATCTCAGCTTTTCTCAACAGGTCTCTTTCTCAAGATCCCCTGGTTAGAAGATTCCTTAAAGGAGCTTCTAGAATCAAGCCTACAATCATTCGACCTATCCCTGCATGGGATCTATCAGTTGTGCTCAGGGGGTTATCATCTTCCCCCCTTTGAGCTTTTGGAGGAGGTGGATCTTAAATATCTCACTTTGAAGATTACCTTCTTGTTGGCCATTACCTCTGCAAAACGGTGAACTCCAAGCTTTCTCAGCATTTGAGCCCTAAACTCAGTTCCTCCCGGACCGGGTTCTTTTGAAGTTTTTGCCATCCTTCATTCCTAAGGTGTCAACTTTTATTAATATCAACCAGGTTGTTTCTCTTCCTGTGTTAGCTCCACTCCCCTCCTCAGAAGAAAAAGAGGCCTTCACAACCTCGACCTATCGAGATGTCTTCGGATTTACCTGGATCGATCGAAGGAGTTCCGTAAGGATGAAAACCTTCTTATCCTTTTTTCTAGTAGCCGTAAGAGCCACAAAGCTTCCAAACCAACTATCAGTCGCTGGATTAAGGAAGCTATTCGGGAGTCTCATGTTTCTCAGGGTCTGGAGCCCCCTGAATTAGTTAAAGCTCACTCTACTAGAGCAGTAGCTACTTCTTTTGCAGAGAGAAGCTCAAATCCGTTGGAACTCATCTGTAAATCAGCTTCTTGGAGTTCTCACTCCACCTTTATCTCTCACTATAGAGTGGATTCCAGAATAGCTAGCTATTCCTCATTTGGGCGGACGGTTTTATGGGAGAGCATGAGTGTCCTCCCATGGGGGTATCTGCTTGCTAAATCCCCATATGTGCCACTGGTTAGGAAGTAAGGGAATCGTTAATTTCTAATGATAATTTATTGTCCCTTAGTCCTAACAGAGGCACAACAACCCCTCCCTATACATATTTTTGTATGTTTTTTTTTCTTTTTCTGTACTTGCTATAACACGAGGGGGGGCTGGGTTTCTCCTCCTTATATGGAGGGAGGGGGAGGGTCTAAAAACTTAATTACTTGGTATGTGTCATTAAAATTCCACCGGTCCTAACCAGTTCCACATGGGCGAAATACCCCATATGTGCCACTGTTAGGACTAAGGGAAAACAAATAATCGTTAGAAATTAACGATTATATGAGGGCTAATAGGGTGTATCATTGGATGAATGGGACGTCCATTAAGATTGTGACGTTTATGATTGGGTACTGCAGCATATATATATATATATATATATATATATATATATACATATATATATATATATATATATATACCCTTCCCCCTGATGAAGCAAAAGGGCGAAAACGTGCGTTTGGGGATGAGGTGAGGTATCTCTACACTGGGTGCACAATCTGTTATTTTGGTTTCTATTACATTTTACTGTTTGTTATGTGGTTCATTGTGTGTCTATGTACTTTTTCTCTCTTGCTTTATGCAGCTATCCCCAGTAATATGCACCATGTTCCCAAATCTATATTTTGTGTCCCTGATACACATGTAGTCCCCTTTGAGTATACCCCTCATCTTTTCTTTTCTGACATCTGCATTGCCTGCAATTATTTTAACAACTTTTGTCCAATTTTATGTATGATCAATAAAGTTATTACATTGGTATTTTCATCTATGGTTACTGTGTGGCCTTTTCTTTGGTGGCGATTACGGCAGTGACCACAGGGTCCAGTTAGTATAGCCACAATTGTTTGGTCACTCATGTGAGAAGGACACAGGTAGCCTACACAAGGACAGACAAAAAAAAAAACGTATAGTTTTTGTGTGGACTGATGTTATATAGCCTAGGGAGGCATTATTAATTCATTCATTATTATTAAAATATTTCACTCCCAAATTTTGCTGCTGAGTGACACTAGAGAATAACTTTTTAAAATATATTGCCCTAAAAAGGTTATTAACCTCCCACTTAACATCATAAAATCTCATTTGCTTTGAAGCAAAGTTTTGCTTTCCTTTTATGCACTAGAGCATAATGTCTCATTGGAAAGTAAAATAACCAGAACATTAATCTTCTTTTAAAACCACTTAATCCATTGGCAACTTTTTAGCCAGCACATTTGAAAGGTGGAAGACTCACGGGTGAGAACATGTGGTTGACATCTGGCTTCTTTACTTTTCTACAGATCAGACTGCATTCTTTTACAAACACCCCATTAAAAGACAAAGGAATGAAAACATTAAACATGAGATGGTGTTAGATAGTACTAGAAATAGTGATAGTATCTGTAAGGAAGCATTGTATACTATGTTAAAGGTAGGTAAAGTCTTTATGATCACTTTACCTCAAGAATACGGTTTTATATGTTTGGGTTACAATTCTCTATCGCTCCTAATACCATCTAATATTACCCCTCACTGGCTATAACAACAAGGCTTTTAGATTGCTCCTTACAAGACATCACATGTAATATGGCTATAAATTCCTCAAACTAAATGTTCCTGGAAAGATGTTATCTCTCCTGAAGTGTACATCACTATATAGAATATTAAATTGAACTGGTCAACCCCATGTAAAGGAAAGTGGACTATTAGTAATACTAAAACATCTCTATATTGTGCCTTGTATAAGAATTCAACCCTTGGACTTGTTGCTACTGTTACAGACTAGAATTTAAGTAGCTTTAAATAGTTATTCCGTGCAAAAACATTTTATCCCCTATCCAAACATCTGATTGCAGGGGGCCCCGCTGCTGAGACCCCCCGCGATCTCCTAGCAGCACCCACATTCTGAATCTCCAGTTTTGGACAATGGACAATGGACATAGACACTAGCCCTTGACCATGTTTAGGACACTGAAGTAAATGGGGGCATTGCCAATACACCACAGTATATGTTGGCATCTCTGTTTGACAGGATATATACCCTAAGTTTAAGGTTAAATCATGTAAATATATAGGACCATATATAGTAGCCAGAGAACGAGAGAACAGAGGTAACTACTTCCCCCTACCCCAACTTCTACAGATATTCCCACATATGGTGACTATATAATGGTAGATATCAGCTGCACACAGGCTCTGCAGACCATATAAGCGATTATATACAGTTACATCAGGTGACTCGCACGTGACGTCTTCTCTGATCAGAGTCGGTTACTTTTTTTTTTCTCATCCAGAATGTCATGACGATTAATTCCAGCCACAACTTGTCTCCACAGAACCTGCAAGACAAACATTTTAGGCTCTACACTTTTACAGCATCTATAGTCCCCCTTTTGAACACACCGACAGGCTCAAGGACTGGCCCAAGTACAAACTTATGCAGGGCTGGTACTGCCTTCTTCGCAAAGAAATGACGGCTTGGGACTCTCCACCTCGGCTCGGCACAAGCCATCAATTCTCTGAAAGGTGCAGAGTCCACCACTTGAAAAGGGAGGGACTGCAGCACCAGCAACTTGGACAGGAGCACATTCAACTTCTTCACCGTTGGATGAGTGGGCGCATACTTTTGTCTCTTGGACATGGCTTCGCCAATGGATTATTGGCGGTATGGCTGACTAAAAGCGGGAGAAGCAGGAGCATCTTGAGCGACAGAAGGAGGGTTTGACACACAGCTGCCTTCGGCTGAGGTGGTTTAGCCTTGGTTGGATGAAGGAGGGAGCGGATGGCCACTGGGTGATGCAGCAGGCTGGACCACTACATCGGAGCCACAGTTCTCCCAGGCCACTTTATGGTGGCGAAGTATGTGTTGACCCAGGGCCGTGGTGCCGACATTGGGACCCTCGCCACGCTTCACCTTCTGCCAACAGATCTTGCATGTGACTACGTGAACCTCCTCCGAATGCCTGATGAAAAACTGCCACACAGCCGAGTAGCTGATTTTCCCACCTACAGTCTGCACTTATTGACTGCTACTGCCGCCGTCTCCAGGAACCCCTGTTCCACTACCTCCCGGAAAGGTAGGCAGCCGCGAAGCAGGTGGTCTCCCCCGGGCACATTTGGCTCTAGAATTTCCACTCCTGCCACCATGCTGATTGCCAACTGTGCTACCGCCTTGCTGGCTCAGCTGCTGCCTGCAGCAGGGCAACCTGCAACTCTCTTCTCCTGATGAAGATGAAGCCCCTTCTGCACCTGGCTTCCAATTGCGATCGGCTTCATCATCATCAACAGGTATCTGCATTTCACTGATATCCTCCTCAGGTTCCCCAACAGTGTCTGCTTCAGGACCCTGAACACTTGCAACACCGCCTCCTACGTCACTCTTCGCATCACTACTTGGCCACCTAGTGGAGCAAGCGGTGCATGACTCCTCCCCTTCTTGGCTGGGCAGTAGCTTCTGACTGTCCTCTATTAGATCGTCCTCAGTGAATAGTGGAGCTGAACCCACAGCATAAGATACTTCTCTAGAAGAGGGAGCAGCATAGGACAAAGGCAATGGGAGGACAGGAACTGCTTCCGGGCCCTGCCATCTGAGGGTTGTGTCTGAGGAACCCACCGACTGTTGACTGGGGATGTCAGATGTCACTTGTGATGAAGTGGATGAGCGTGTTAACCAATCGACGATGGCAGATGGGTTGCTGGTCGAGACATGACCGCTGACTGATAACGGGAGCTCAGGCCTCTCGCTGCGACTCCTGCTGCCACTCGCCCCTAGTCTGCTGCCAACTCTTCCTGAAGTATTTAGGCCTCTGCCACTCCTCCGTGCACGTCCTGGCACTTCTCTGCCTGACATACTTAGTGCGTATATGAGGGTATTACAGTACACTTCACTACTCTTTAAACAGTATTTGTCTAGAACAGCAGCAGGTGATTACTTTTGGCTGTCATTTCACAGTATGTAGGCCCTTGACAGATTAACAAGTAAAAAATGTTACACTACTTGGATGTACGTATGCGGTATGCACTGATGAGGGCAGAAAAATGCACTACAATGAGAAGAAAAACTCCGTAATTTTTGTAAAACACCAGCTGTGAGTACTATTGTTTGGACTTTCACAGTATGTAGGCCCTTGACAGATTAACAGGTACAAAATGGTACACGACTTGGATGTATGTATGCGGTATGCACTGATGAGGGCAGAAAAATGCGCTACAATGAGCCTAAAAACTCTGTAATTTTTGTAAATTATTGTAAAACACCAGCTGGTGAGTACTATTGTTTGGACTTTCACAGTATGTAGACCCTTGAAAGATTAACAGGTACAAAATGGTACACTACTTGGATGTACGCATGCAGTATGCACTGATGAGGGCAGAAAAATGCGCAACAGTACGCACAAAAAAATCTGTATTTTTGTAAAACACCAGCCGGTGAGTACTATTGTTTGGACTTTCACAGTATGTAGGCCCTTGACAGATTAACAGGTACAAAATGGTAGACTACTTGGATGTACGTATGTTGTATGCACTGATGAGGGCAGAAAAATGCGCAACAATACACAGAAAAAATCTGTATTTTTGTAAGACACCAGCCGGTGAGTACTATTGTTTGGACATTCACAGTATGTAGGCCCTTGACAGATTAACAGGTACAAAATTGTACAATACTTGGATGTACGTATGCGGTATGCACTGATGAGGCCAGAAAAATGCGCAACAATATGCAGAAAAAAATCTATATTTTTGTAAAACAGCAGCCGGTGAGTACTATTGTTTGGACTTTCACAGTATGTAGGCCCTTGACAGATTAACAGGTACAAAATGGTACACTACTTGGGTGTACGTATGTGGTATGCACTAATGAGGGCAGAAAAATGCGTAACAATACGCAGAAAAAAAATCTGTATTTTTGTAAAACACCAGCCGGTGAGTACTATTGTTTGGACTTTCACAGTATGTAGGCCCTTGACAGATTAACAGGTACAAAATGGTACATTACTTGGATGTACGTATGCAGTATGCACTGATGAGGGCAGAAAAATGCGCAACTATACGCAGAAAAAATCTGTATTTTTGTAAAACACCAGCCGCTGAGTACTATTGTTTGGACTTTCACAGTATGTAGGCCCTTGACAGATTAACAGGTACAAAATGGTACACTACTTGGATGTACGTATGGGGTATGCACTGATGAGGGCAGAAAAATGCGCAACAATACTCAGAAAAAAATCTGTATTTTTGTAAAACACCAGCCGGTGATTACTTTTGCCAGGACTTTCCCTTTATCTAGACTTGTTACAGATATATACAGAATAGTAGACTGCTTTGATGTAGTCATGTGGTATGCAAATATGAGGGCAGACAAATGCACTACAGTCCGCTGAAAAAATTTATTTGTGAACAGCAGCAGGACACAACAGTGCAGCACCACAAAAAAGAAAAGAAAACAGGGATTAAACCCTAAATGTTTTTTTTTCTGCCCCTGCCTATTGCCCTTCTATCCCTAACACCCTCCCTGCCTTTATTTATTTATTTTTTACTATTTTTAAAATGGCATTTAGTCTGCCTGGTAGTGTGCTCACTACCAGGCAGACTTTCCCAGCAGGCACCACGTCACTGATGCCTGCTGGGGCCGGCACTTCCGCCCTTAGTTCTCCTAACAGGGTGCCTCCAGCTGTTTCACCACTACAACTCCCAGCATGCCCTGACATCTATTGGCTGTCAGGGCATGCTGGGAGTTGTAGTGGTAAAACAACTGGAGGCACCCAGGACAGGAGTTTCATGGGGGAAGGAGTGAGCCAGGAGCCGATGCGGGAGGGACGGGTGCGGGGGAGCCTCTTCCTGCCGCTCGGTGAGTAACACTCAAACCCCCCCCCCCCAGGCCCCCCGTACCTTGCAGCAGTGCCCCCCATCCCCCCCGTACCTTGCAGCAGTGCCCCCCGTACCTTGCAGCAGCGCCCCCCCCCCCGCACCTTGCAGGAGCAGCCAACCCCCCGCGCCCTCCGTACCTTGCAGGAGCAGCCCCCCGGCGCCACCCGCACCTTGCAGCAGGGCCGTCGGCGAGTGCGGGAAGCCGATGCGCAGCCCTGGCTGTTACTGCGCCTGCGCAAAATTTCGACTGATGCCCTGCCGGAATCAGTCGGAATTTTGCAGTGACGTCACTCCGCACTGCATTCTGCCACTAGGAGGGCACCCCCTAGTGGCCGAATTTCAAATTGCTTTAAAATGTTTTAAAAGCATTTTTTTAAATAAAAGTATATTAGAGATATGTTGTAGTACTTAAGTACTACAACATATCAAAAATAATTTTTCATGACAGTGCCCATTTAAGAATGGTGTGCACTGGTTTTTATACAGTCTACACACAATTCTAAGCAGCAGATGATTTGTGGAGCAAAAAAAAAGCACAGAATTGCGCTGAAAAATAAGGTGATGAGATGGTTCATAAAGTTCAGGCAGCTTGTTGATATATATGTATGAGGCAACGAAAAGCTATCTGCCCCTCTCTGATGACATGATCAATAACGTGAATAGGTGGTTTATATATCATAAGATCCTTCTCAGTGAGATCACCAAAGCACTCTGCACTTCTGTCTGTCCACAATGCTGATGTGACTAGCAGTTGCAGTGGTACGCTGTGGTATAAGCAATTCAGACACACGCAGCCCGTCTTCTCTCCCTCTGAGTGCATGGATGAAATGAGCAGCAGCAAGAATGCCGCCTACCTCCCTTCCTGCAGTACTTTTCCACCCTCCCATAATCCCCTGCCCCATGTACTCACATGTGGATCCACCATTTTAGGTCTCCTTTAGCCGGGAAAGCTGTAAAATGGAATTTAATGAAGCGTATATTCATGAATGGAATATTTCATGAAATTCGTAACGAATTTGGGTTCGTCAGCTTCGATTCGCTCATCTCTAATCATGAAAACACACTGTAACAAACCTCCTCATGTAATCTTCTTAGTACTGCGGTGACACACTGTAACAAACCTCCTCCTTATGTAAGCACCTTACTACTGGGGTGACACACTGTAACAAACCTCCTCCTTATGTAATCTCCTTACTACTGGGGTGACACACTGTAACAAATCTCCTCCTCATGTAATCACCTTACTACTGGGGCGACACACTGTAATAAACCTCCTCCTAATGTAATTACTTTGCTACTGGGGTGACACACTGTAACAAACCTCCTCCTCATGTAATTACCTTACTACTGGGGTGACACACTGGAACAAACCTCCTCCTCATGTAATCTCCTTACTACTGGGGTGACACACTGTAATAAACCTCCTCCTAATGTAATTACCTTGCTACTGGGTGACACACTGTAACAAACCTCCTCCTCATGTAATTACCTTACTACTGGGGTGACACACTGGAACAAACCTCCTCCTCATGTAATCTCCTTACTACTGGGGTGACACACTGTAATAAACCTCCTCCTAATGTAATTACCTTGCTACTGGGTGACACACTGTAACAAACCTCCTCATGTAATTACCTTACTACTGGGGTGACACACCGTAGCAAACCTCCTCCTCATGTAATATCCTTACTACTGGGGGTGACACACTGTAGCAAACCTCCACCTCATGTAATTACGTTACTACTGGGGTGACAGACTGGAACAAACCTCCTCCTCATGTAATCTCCTTACTACTGGGGTGAAACACTGTAACAAACCTCCTCCTTATGTAATCACCTTACTACTGGGGTGACACACTGTAACAAACCTCCTCCTCATGTAATTACCTTACTACTGGGGTGACACACTGGAACAAACCTCCTCCTCATGTAATCTCCTTACTACTGGGGTGACACACTGTAATAAACCTCCTCCTAATGTAATTACCTTGCTACTGGGTGACACACTGTAACAAACCTCCTCATGTAATTACCTTACTACTGGGGTGACACACCATAGCAAACCTCCTCCTCATGTAATATCCTTACTACTGGGGGTGACACACTGTAGCAAACCTCCACCTCATGTAATTACCTTACTACTGGGGTGACACACTGGAACAAACCTCCTCCTCATGTAATCTCCTTACTACTGGGGTGACACACTGTAACAAACCTCCTCCCCATGTAATCTCCTTATTACTGGGGTGACACACTGTAACAAACCTCCTCCCCATGTAATCTCCTTACTACTGGGCTGACACACTGTAACAAACCTCCTCCTCATGTAATCACCTTACTACTGGGGCGACACACTGTAATAAACCTCCTCCTAATGTAATTACTTTGCTACTGGGGCGACACACTGTAACAAACCTCCTCCTCATGTAATTACCTTACTACTGGGGTGACACACTGGAACAAACCTCCTCCTCATGTAATCTCCTTACTACTGGGGTGACACACTGTAATAAACCTCCTCCTAATGTAATTACCTTGCTACTGGGTGACACACTGTAACAAACCTCCTCATGTAATTACCTTACTACTGGGGTGACACACCGTAGCAAACCTCCTCCTCATGTAATATCCTTACTACTGGGGGTGACACACTGTAGCAAACCTCCACCTCATGTAATTACGTTACTATTGGGGTGACAGACTGGAACAAACCTCCTCCTCATGTAATCTCCTTACTACTGGGGTGAAACACTGTAACAAACCTCCTCCTTATGTAATCACCTTACTACTGGGGTGACACACTGTAACAAACCTCCTCCTCATGTAAATACCTTACTACTGGGGTGACACACTGGAACAAACCTCCTCCTCATGTAATCTCCTACTACTGGGGTGACACACTGTAATAAACCTCCTCCTAATGTAATTACCTTGCTACTGGGTGACACACTGTAACAAACCTCCTCCTCATGTAATTACCTTACTACTGGGGTGACACACTGGAACAAACCTCCTCCTCATGTAATCTCCTACTACTGGGGTGACACACTGTAATAAACCTCCTCTAATGTAATTACCTTGCTACTGGGTGACACACTGTAACAAACCTCCTCCTCATGTAATTACCTTACTACTGGGGTGACACTGTAGCAAACCTCCTCCTCATGTAATATCCTTACTACTGGGGGTGACACACTGTAGCAAACCTCAACCTCATGTAATTACCTTACTACTGGGGTGACACACTGGAACAAACCTCCTCCTCATGTAATCTCCTTACTACTGGGGTGACACACTGTAACAAACCTCCTCCCCATGTAATCTCCTTATTACTGGGGTGACACACTGTAACAAACCTCCTCCTTATGTAATCTCCTTACTACTGGGGTGACACACTGTAACAAACCTCCTCCTCATGTAATCACCTTACTACTGGGGCGACACACTGTAATAAACCTCCTCCTAATGTAATTACTTTGCTACTGGGGCGACACACTGTAACAAACCTCCTCCTCATGTAATTACCTTACTACTGGGGTGACACACTGGAACAAACCTCCTCCTCATGTAATCTCCTTACTACTGGGGTGACACACTGTAATAAACCTCCTCCTAATGTAATTACCTTGCTACTGGGTGACACACTGTAACAAACCTCCTCCTCATGTAATTACCTTACTACTGGGGTGACACACTGGAACAAACCTCCTCCTCATGTAATCTCCTTACTACTGGGGTGACACACTGTAACAAACCTCCTCCCCATGTAATCTCCTTATTACTGGGGTGACACACTGTAACAAACCCCCTCCCCATGTAATCACCTTACTACTGGGTGACACACTATAACAAACCCCATCCTCATGTAATCACCTTACTACTAGGGTGACACACTGTAACGAACCTCCTCCTCATGTAATCTCCTTACTACTGGGGTGACACACTATAACAAACCCACTCCTCATGTAATCACCTTACTACTAGGGTGACACACTGTAACAAACCTCCTCATGTAATTACCATAGGCGTGCGCACAGGGTATGCTGAGTGTGCCTGGGCACACCCTAATCAAGCCCAGGGTGGGGGGATCCGTGGCCACCACTGAGCAGCCCGCAGGGGACCGGGAGGTAGTGCACGCAGGGACGTCACTGACGTCCCGTGCATGCGCCCATAGCAATGGAAGAGCAGATCATCGACAAGGAGGATGCTCGCCAGCCGGCATGGTAAGTCACCAGCACCAGCTGGCAGCATGTCATCTTTGGTGTTCCGACCACCGCTCCTCTGGTCCCGGGACCTACTGCTATGGTCTATAGGCCATATCTCCGGAGGAGCGGTGGTCGGAACACTGAAGTGGGGCAGTACACAGACATACAGCCTCCAGCCATACACTGTATATGGCTGAAGGCTGTATGTCTGTGGGGAAACTATACTTAACCTAATGTGGGGAGCTATACTGCACCTAATGTGGGGAGCTATACTGCACCTAATGGGGGAGCTAGACTGCACCTAATGTGGGGGAACTATACTGCACCTAAAGTGGGGGAACTATACTGCACCTAATGTGGGGGAACTATACTGCACCTAATGTGGGGGAACTGTACTGCACCTAATGTGGGGGAACTATACTGCACCTAATGAGGGGGAACTGTACTGCACCTAATGTGGAGAACTATACTGCCAACCTAATGTGGGGGAACTGTACTGCACCTAATGTGGGGGAACTATACTGCACCTAATGTGGGGAACTATACTGCACCTAATGTGGGGGAACTATACTGCACCTAATGTGGGGGAACTATACTGCACCTAATATGGAGAACTATACTGCACCTAATGTGGGGGAACTGTGCATGAACTATTTCTTCCGTTACTATTGCCCGTCACAAAATAACGGGTTAAAACAGCTATTGGAAAAATCTCATTGACTATAATGGGATTTTCTAATGGCCGTTACAGGCGATTTTCAAGATTTTTATGACGGACTATCATTAAGGATGAATTTTTTTAGTGTGAAAGGGGCCTAAATGCTAAATAATTCCAGAGAAGAGTTTTCATCTTTGGAGAAAAAGAGCCTCTAAGCAATTGTCCAGTTTTCATCCCTCTAAGGCTAAGTTTCCACTTGTTTTTTTTTCTGGCAGTTTTTGGAATACTGCCACTGCAGTTTTCGAGCCAAAGCCAGAAGTGTATTCAAAAGGAATAGGACATATAAAGAAAAGACTTACACTTCTCCTCTCTTATGGATCCACTTCTGACTTTGGCTCAAAAACTGCAGTGGCAGGGCTCCAAAAACTGCCAGAAAAAGTGGAAACTTAGCATAAAACAAGCTTGTGTAGAGTTTTCTGTCAGGGGTAGGCTTAATGTATGTGCCTACATATTTAGACTGGAGCTCAATGGGTTAAAATATATTGGTACAGTATCTGCCATTACATAAAATCTAGCCTAGTTACAAGGTAATGCAAGGCTGCAGAAATGATTACAGAAGCAGCTTGGGAAGAGGGCTAATGGAAATCTTCAAACGAGGCTTGAGACTCTGTTCAGCATTTCATAACCACCGGGATAACACTAATTTCCATCTCAGAAAATTCAATACAGACTGGCATATAGTCCTCTTAGTGTATTTCCAATGTCATCTGCTATGAAGAATAATTTAAACAAAAGACTAATATGTGAAGGGAAGAAAAACAGGTCACTCAAGCCTCTGTTCTCTTATTCATATGTAGTCATTTGCCTGAGATCTATTACGGACGTGCTACGTGAAATGAGAAGTAAGAAGGTGATTGTCTGGAATGTTAGTAATCACGAGCAAGACTGTCACTGAAAGGATGGCTGATTTTCTACAGATAATGGAATAAAGGATGAGAGTGGTGAGTATCAGGTGAATCATGTACTGTATATATTTCCAACAATGGGAGGCATAGGATTGGGTAGGTTTAGACGGTAGATGAGGCCTCATCCCAATGAAGTGTCACTGCCCTTCATGATGGCTGCAAAATTCTACTCTCAAACCACGTCACATTCAAATGGGGCTCACGAGGATGTACTGATACGGGAGGTGGTGTGTGGGTGCCCTGAATGGTAAATAAATGTTAAAGGGTACCTTTCATCAAAAAACTTTTGATATATTATAGATTAATGTATGCAGAATAACTTTCACATAGCATGTTATTAAAAAATATGCTTCTTCTATTTAATTTTCCACTTTGAAAAAACGACCACTAGGGGTCTCCCTACCAGTCCTTTTTTATAGATTTCAGACTCATGCAGGAGTCCTAAATCTCAGACTGCAGCCGGGACACAGACAAACTGCCTGGTAGGGAGCAGTGGTGAGTTTGTCTGTGGTCTGGCTGCTGTCTGAGATTTTTTAATAACATGCTATTGGAAAGTTATTCTGCATACATTAATCTATACTATATCAAAAGTTTTTTGATGAAAGGTACCCTTTAATAATATTACTGGTGAGCACCCTGGATTTCTTTGGTGGTGCTAAGTATGGTAGGGAAAACCTACAATCCTAGAACTAGAATAAACCACGGTACTCTCCAAAATTCAAGATATCGTTTTCTTTCAACACAATTGGCCTGTGAAAGGATACAGTGTGTGCACATTACAGCTAAAGAAGATCATAGTCAAAGGTCAACATTTCACTCAACTCCCAGACCTTTGAGGAATGGCTGTGTGTCAAATAGGTTTGAGATGTTAGCACAAATGTGAAACAGCTGTTACTTGCCAAAATGCACTAAAGCCCTGGAACAGGCCCACATCTTCTGCTAGGTCCACCTTTACTGCTATCACTGTCTATGTTGTGAGCGTTGTCTATGCCGCCTTAGGGGTATATACACTAAATGGTCACAGTCCATATGTGCATCATTGTGCACACCCTCAAACATGAGGGTAGCTGCAGGAGGGGAATAACTGCCGTAGTAGCCATAGTGGCCGCTATGGGGCCTGCAGCAACAGAGGACCTGGGCCACCAGTCAGGCCGTAATATCCTGGGCAGGGCCCATGTTTGCATAAAGGCGTTTTCAGCTGTAGGTGTGTTGTTTAGATGCACGTGCAGTTTACAGATGTGAGCCATCAGCTCCTTGTCTCATTGGTCTTGTAGACTGTAGACAGTTTTGACAGGGTCAGTTCAATGTGGTGAAAGATACAAAATGTAGCTTACTCACTTTCTCACTCTGCAGTGGTTTTGCGACAGGACACTTGGAAATGTACATCCAGGGAAGTTGTCCTGATGTGGTAGACAGGCAGCACTGACCCAACTGTAGGCCGACAAAAGATCAGTGTTTTTTTATAGAGGTCCTTGTTCAGCATTCTCCTCTCTGACAAAGACAAAGTTCTCCCTCTTGGAGACAGGAATATTGTAGAATGTTCTCCTTACATCATGGACAGGAACAGTGACTTGATTGTAGACCTAGGAATAAGACATGTGGCCTGTGTGTAGGTATGTTTAGCAGTAGCAAACCTAGCACCAACTCTTCTTGTCTTCTCAGCAAGCGTTGAACTGAGGGTCACATGGCACTGGCAAAGGCCAGGCTTTAAAGGGGTACTCAGGTGGAAAACTTTTTTTTTTTTAATCAACTGGTGCCAGATTTGTAAATGACTTCTATTAAAAAATCTTCATCCTTCCAGTACTTATTAGCTGCTGAATACTACAAAGGAAATTCTTTTCTTTTTGGAACACAGAGCTCTCTGCTGACATCATGACCACAGTGCTCTCTGCTGACATCTCTGTCCATTTTAAGAACTGTCCAGAGAAGGAGAAAATCCCCATAGAAAACATATGCTACACTGGACAGTTCCTAAAATGGACAGATATGTCAGCAGAGAGCACTGTGGCCATGATGTCAGCAGAGAGCACTGTGTTCCAAAAAGAAAAGAATTTCCCCTGTAGTATTCAGCAGCTAAGCTAAGATTTTTTTTAATAGAAGTAATTTACAAATCTGTTTAACTTTCTGGCACCAGTTGATGTAAAAAAAAAGTACCCCTTGAAATACTAGCAGGTTAGAGTTCCCCCATTTCCATAGGAGAGGAATGTTGGACTAGTGAATTTCTCCTCTAATGATTGGTTAGGATATGTATATGATTAAAGCCTCAGTCACCTGTACATTAAATAAAAATAAATGTTAACTCTATACATTCTGCAAGATCTCAATGAATGCATTTAAAATGTATGCATCTGTGATTTTTTTTTTTAAAGTTAGGAACTTGTACAGATTATTGTGGTTTTCCTTATTATCACTTTAATGTTCATAGGAAATGCTTATAATATGTCAAATGTCAAATATTTTCAGAAAAATGGAAAATCACAAACCAGAATTTAAAAAAAATTGCAATATGAAAATTTGCTAAAAGCAGTCAGGTCAGGAAAACCGACGGCTTCTATGTACAAAGGGTCGCTGGCAGATGGGATATAGTTCTCCTTCTCAATAGTTTACTTAACGAATACTAGAATGTTAAAAAAATAAAAATAAAATAGGAATCAGGGAATTCTCATCGACATTTTTCCAGCTGCTAGTTTTGCCGTTCAACGCAGAAAATTCATCCCCTTTAAATCTTGTTCTGTTCTCTGAGTAAATATACTTATTGATGACATGCTGAGTGCATGTATACACCATTCTGTTTTTCTTGTATTATTAACATGGTTTCTAGATATTTTTACTCTGGTGACCCACAGATGTCCTATACTTGTAAATATAAGAGAGCATGAGAAAATCACTGAACAACCCACTAAGTGATCAATTATTAGAGAAAATTGTCAGCCAGAAAGTGAAAATGACTAATCATTAAAATAACAACTTAGTATTATTGAGCACATCACGTGCTATGCTTGATAGAGAGAGGAATGAGCAGCGGCAGGGCAGCTTGTGCCTAGTATAGATTGGTAAATGAACATCAAGGGCAACGTGAAGGCTTAGGTAGCTGGACAAGGACCAAATTGCTGTAACACTCACGGTAGTAGTGGATCCGCTGTACCTGTGTGGATGATGGCGTGGGCCGTACCAGGGAGCAGAGATTAAGGTGCCACTGGTTTTCACCAGAGCCCACCACAAAGCGGGATGGAATTACTGCGGCAGGCGGCACCAAGGTCGCTACCCCCTGGTACGACTCAGGTTGCTGAGATGTAACGTGGCACAGAAGGGATATGTCAACTTAATGTCAGGATATCAGAAGGTCAGGGCAGGTGGCACAGGTGCGTGGTCAGGAACGTAGCAGGAAGTCAATAGGCAGGCGGCAGAGGAGCATGGTCAGGTAACAGAACAGAAGGTCTGAACACGGCAGAGCAAACATAGTAATGCTTTCTCTAAGGCTCTAGGCAAACAAAGATCTGGCCAGGAGTGTTGGGCAATAACAGAGGTACAGGTTCAACTGATAATTAAGGGCGCACTGGCCCTTTAAATCGCATAGCGCAGGCGCGCGTGCCCTAAGGGACGGGGATGCATACGCCGACGATGCGCATGCAGAGAGGAGCCGGAGACAGCATGGGGTAAGGAGATGCCTAGGACTCGCATGCGGGCACGTCCTGCACAGCGAGTACTGGAGCCGCCAGTGACAGGAGGAGGGGGGCACTCACGGTCAGAATGAGTGACCGGAGCGCTGCCCATAACAATTGCCTTTTTATAACATTTTAGATTACCAATTACAGGGCACTGTCAAGAATATATTCTCTCTGGTTAATAAGAGCAAATACTAGTATATACAATATAAAGGTGAAACTCAAAAAATTAATTTATTTCAGTAATGCAACTTAAAAGGTGAAACTAATATGAGAGACTCATTACATGCAAAGCAAGATAGTTCAAGCCCTGATTTGTCATATTTGTGATGATTATGGTTACAGCTCATGAAAACCCCAAAGGCCCCCCCTTCCCCCCACTTACTATAATTTGGGGAGCCATGTCATCTGCTGGTGTTGGTCCACTGTGCTTCATTAGGTCCAGGTCCAGGCTCCTGGGTCATCCCTTCCTTTCCTTTTAAGTTGCATTAATGAAATACAATGGACTTTTGCACGATATTAAAATTTTTCGAGTTTCAAATGTACAGTGTAGTGACTGTGTAGCAACAAGTCGCTAACCAGTATCTTCATTTACTATAGAAACTGAAGATGTAGTGATATAAAATCAGCAATCTTCCCAACAAACTGGATTGTGAACAATCTCTCCTTCAAACACAACATTAAGATGGATTATTTAATATAGAAAGGGCAAAAAGAGAGTTAATTCAGAGGCAGAGCCCACGGCTACCTTGGCAGTAGTGCTATTAAAGGGGTACCTTTTTTTTTACAAATTGAGAGAGATGTTAGCAGAGAGCACTGTGGTCATGATGTCAGCAGAGAGCTCTGTGTTCCAAAAAGAAAAACATTTTCTCTGTAGTATTCAGCAGCTAATAAGTACTGGAAGGATTAAGATTTTTTAATAGAAGCAATTTACAAATCTGCTTAACTTTCTGGCACCAGTTTTGATTGAAAAATAAGGGTTTCCACCGGCGTTCTCTTCCCCTAGACATCTTATCCCCTATCCAAAGGATAGGAGATAAGATGTCTGATTGCCAGGGTCCCGCTGCTGGGGATCCCTGCGATGTTGGCTGCGGCACCCCAGGCATCCGGTGCTGGGAGCACACTTCGCTCCGTGCCGGATGACTGGCGATGCGGGGCGGAGGCTCGTGATGTCAGGGCCATGCCCACTCAATGCAAGTCTATGGGAGGGGCGTGAGGGCCGCCATGCCCCCTCCCATAGACTTGCATTGAGGGGGCATGGCTGTGAAAACTGTTCATCTAGGAATGCTCGGACCTGACACCATAATGTGGTGGTGCACCATCTTGCTGGAAAAACACAGGGAACATGCCAGGCCCGAGCATTCCTAGATGAACAGTTTCCTGGAAAGTGGATTGGTCATCGTGGGCCAGTTGAATGGCCCCCAAGGTCTCCCGATCTGACCCCCTTAGACATTTATCTTTGGGGTGATCTGAAGGCAATTGTCTATGCTGTGAAGATACAAGATGTGCACCACCTGAAACTATGGATACTAGAAGCCTGTGCTAGCATTTCTCCTGCGGTGTTGCTTTCAGTGTGTGAAGAGTGGGAGAAAAGGGTTGCATTGACAATCCAACACAGTGGGCAGCACATTGAACACATTTTATAAGTGGTCAGAAACTTGTAAATAACTCATGAAAGAATAAAGTTACGTTAAAACCAAGCACAACATTGTTTTTCTTGTGAAATTCCCAATAAGTTTGATGTGTCACATGACCCTCTTCCTAATGAAAAAACAAAAGTTGGATTCAAAATGGCTGACTTCAAAATGGCCGCCATGGTAACCACCCATCTTGAAAAGTTTCCCCCCTCACATATACTAATGTGCCACAAACAGGAAGTTAATATCACCAACCATTCCCATTTTATCAAGGTGTATCCATATAAATGAACCACCCAGTATATTGATCAGCAAACGCAAACTAGCCACACATTTTATCAGTACAATGTGTCTGTCCATTACAAGTGCATGAAGTTTGTACATTATAGGCATTTAGCGAAACATAGGTATTGCTCCCCCTGAGGTATTGGGCTCAAGATTGTCTTAATTTGTTATCAACAATTCACCCTATACTGTGCCTTGATGTTACTGGAGATGTTATATGGTGCTTACGTTACCTCAAGTGAAAATTCCAT
The DNA here is from genome assembly GCF_029499605.1 of Hyla sarda. Lineage (NCBI taxonomy): Eukaryota > Metazoa > Chordata > Amphibia > Anura > Hylidae > Hyla > Hyla sarda. Next base: position 33,068,418 of record NC_079201.1, on the reverse strand, counting down.
GCCTTATCGTTAACGGTTCCCTACAGTGTGACATACATACAATACATGTGGTTCCCTACAGTGTGACATGCATACGGTTACCTACAGTGTGTCATACAGTGTGTACCTGTTGGTGGAAAATTTGCCCTTTTTGGTCTTTGTAACTTGCTGGCCATGTTGTTTATTTATTTAATTATTTTTTTTGTGATGAGTCTCAGGGCGCAACAGTAATCATCATCTTTATGCCTGCAAGTATGAAGATACTGCCTTACTGGTACACTAAACCTTAGGTTAAGTATGTTATGTCCTTTTATGTATTGTCTATGTAGGTCTTTCTGTTGTTGTCACTTTAGGTATAGCATGGTGCAATAGGATGTGTAGCATGGGACACTTTGCGAATTTTCAACATCTATTTCCCTCTCCTGGCACTACCTATCTAAATACCTACTGACCTCTGTGTTTTGGATGCTTCTCAATCAAACCAACTGATTGTACCTTTTGTCTATCTAGCACTTCTCCAACATTTCCTATCTCGACCACTTGAGTTACCTTCATCCAGAGTCACATCTTGGCTTCGGCTCCCTAACAGCTTAGTCAGCTTCTGGTTAGGGGCTTCTCTTTGACTGTTATCACTTGTATGTAAGTTAGGGCACTGTTATTACTCTGTTCAATTTACATGTTCCAACCTCCAGCTGTTAACTGGAGCATTTTGTCTGTTATCTTGGGTTCATATGACGTATCTTATGCTTAACCATTAATTCATGCATTGCCTAACTGAGGTATTTTGCCCCCTTTCTTTAGGATACCCTTCATGGCCGGCCAGGCACACTCCAGGCATAATTATTCATGCAAGTGGTACACTCTACTCACTGTACATGTAACTTGACAACATCCTATCCCTTCACCATACAAGTAGTTGCCAGCCCACACCCTATTTAAATCTACGGTACTACTGTATAACTGCAGTTGTACTGTGCTCTTTAAATCATTTAACATTTTTTCTACTAATAAGCAACTTATGGGAACACGTTTGCTTGATTCTTCTTAACTCTGCATGTTTTTATAAAGCACACAATTATGACACCGGGTAGCTGGCAAGGCTGGATAAGCTACTTTCATGCTCTGAACAATTTGTGATCCCTCAGGCAAGCAGGCTGATGGTATCAAACTAAAAGAGAGCATTATCATAAAAGGATATATTCTACCCAGGAGTCCTAACCAAGTCAAGGTAGTAGCAACCAGTGGCTGATGCAAAATAATTTGGTATTAAAGGGTTTATGCTTCCAACATAATAAGAAATGTACAATGGGCTGTTAACATGGCTCACCAGCAAACAAACATAGCAAAAGTGCCTTTAATTACACATTTACCTAATGGCAAAGGAAGCACAATGCCTTTAGGTGGTCCTGGGGGATGGCAGTCTACTAAAAGAAAAATGCAATAAGTAGTATGTATGTGTGTATATATATATATATATATATATATATATATATATATATATATTTGTATGTTTATTGGATACATGCAGTGCTGTGGGAGAGAAAAACAATATTCAGAGAGAAGGCTACGGCGTGCACTAAGGTTTTGTGTGAAGCGCACTGCAATGTTTTCATTTTATATCAAAAAAACATTCTAAGGCTGCATTCACACTTCATTTTTACATTACAGGTGCCGGATGCGGCTGGGGGAGGGGTAAACCGGGCACTCCTGTACCCCAGCCAGACTAGCGCTGAAATCCGTTTACTTTAATGAGCCGACCGGAGTCAAACGGTGACTCCAGTCGTCTCATTTTTGACCCGTATCCGGTTTTGTGACTAGACCTAAAACGGTATACGGTGTGGCAATGTGACCTAGTGACCGCAGCTCCAGTGCAGCACCTGGGCCCTGCGATAACATAGTCTATGGGGGAGTTTAGGAGCTTCTATTGTAACATTGCAAACGTTTGTTTAGGTAAGAGACTCAGTATATCTCCGTAGGCATATGAAAATGCAGTCATTTGGGTCAGCAGCCTTAAAGGGTACCTCTCATCAAATAAACTTTTGATATATTTTAGATTAATGAATGTTGAATAACTTTCCAATAACATGTTAATGAAAAATATGCTTCTTTCCATTGTATTTTTCCCGATCAGTCCTGTCAGCAAGTATTTCTGACTCATGCTGGAGTCCTAAACACTCAGAGCTGCCAGCCTGCTTTGTTCACAGCCAAACAGGCTGTGAACAAAGCAGGCTGGCAGCTCTGAGTGTTCTCCTTTGTGAACAAAGCAGACTGGCAGCTCGTAGTGTTTAAGACTCCAGCATGAGTCTGAAATGCTTGCTGCCAGGACTGGTAGGGAGACCCCTAGTGGTCATTTCTTCAAAGTGGAAAATTAAAATTAGCACCCGGTTCTGCTATAGATTTATTCACTAAAGCAGTCCTAAGAGACATGAAATGTTTGATTTATCCTGAAATTGAGAAAAATCTGAATACAGAGGAGCTGGAAGCTTTGAGATGGCTAGCTACCCAGACACAGATGATAGTAACCAGGGCAGATAAAGGAGGAGGGATAGTTGTTATGCAAAAAGAACAATACGACAAGAAAGCTCAAAAACATCTATCAGATAGGACAACTTATGAACCTTTGAAATCAGATCCAACTGCTAAAATTCTGAATAATTTGAGGACCTTGCTGAGGAGCTTTGTGGAAAAGGGAGTCCTAGATACGCGCACTTCGGAACGGTTACTGCCTTTATACCCCAGGAACCCGAAGTGGTACTTACTCCCCAAAGTGCACAAATCGCGGACCAATCCCCCTGGCCGCCCCATTGTGGCGGGGATTGGATCCGCGACAGAGCACTTATCCAGATTCATGGATTGGCTCCTCTGTCCTCTCCTCACCGCCATCCCCTCCTACCTTAAGGACTCGACTGATGTCCTCCTGTTCCTCAAGGATATACCCTGGACCGAGGGTTGGAAGCTAGCGAGTGTGGACATTGAAAGCCTGTACACCCGCATCCCAACGGATGCGGGTGTACAGGCAGTCCGTTTTTTCCTGCAGCAGACGGATAAGTCACCAGCATTCATAGATTTCGTGGCTGAATCTATAGAATTTGTGTTAACACAAAACACCTTTTAATATGGTGATCAATGGTTTAAACTAAAAACCGGGACCGCTATGGGGACCCCTATATCCTGCACGTTTGCAAACTTGTTTTTGGCCGTGTTTGAGTACAAATACATCTTCTCCACCAGTAATCCTTACGTCTCTAACATTAAGGCCTTCAGAAGGTATGTTGATGATATACTCATTATGTGGGAAGGATCAGAGGAAAAATTTGCCGAGTTCGTGGATCATCTGAATACCATGAACGACATGAACATGAGGTTCACTAGCGTTATTAGTAAAGAACAACTAGAATTCCTCGATATGAAAATTATCGTCACACCTGAGGGCCTGATTACACAAGGATATAGGAAAACCATCTCTAAAAATAGTTTGCTGCATTATTAAAGCTCCCACCCCATGCACACTAAGCGCGGATTACCGCTAAGCCAATTTATACGCCTTAAGAGACTCAACAGCAATCCCTCTACCTATCAGGACCAAGCAAAAGACCTGGAAAGGCGACTGATTGATAGAGGATACCCCCGACATTTGTTGGATACCGCACGTAAGAAGGTAGATAAAATGGATAGGAATGAGATGCTGTCCTATAGGAAGAGAAACCCAGCTGTTAAGAATCAGAGATTCACTCTATCCTTTAAGAACTCACAGATGAACGAAGTTATCAATAATACAGTACGTAAACACTGGTATATCCTGGGAAATGATCCAGATCTAAAGCAAGTATCTAAAATGCCCCCCCCCCCCTCATATCTTATAGAAAGAACAAGACTATCTCTGACCACCTCAATTCACTCTCCAACAAAATTCCTCCAACTGACATTAGAAAGCCAGGAACCTGGCTTAATGACCCCCAGTTAAAAGGTAACTATAAATGCGGCAATTGCCGCTACTGTCACTACAATATGTGTGTGAAAACTGTCTCTTTAGGAGGAGTAACCCATTGTGTACCACAGATGTTAACATGCAAAAGCACATATGTGGTGTATTACCTTATTTGTCCCAGTCTCCAATTTTATATCGGGAAAACCGAACGACAATTGAATGCACGATTTAGGGAACACCTCTATTCCCTCAGGAAGGGACATGGCTCCCCTAGAATAGCAGAACATCTAGCTAAACAGCATAATAATGTTACAGAAGTATTAAAGTTTGGAGCCCGCCAGAAGGTCTATCTGCCAAAATCAGGTGGGGATTTGAAAAATATGCTCTTACAATGTGGAGCACGGTGGATCCTGCGATGCGATGCACAGGGCCCAGCAGGTCTTAACGATCGGTTAGATCTCTCTCCCTTCTTTAAATAGTTTCTATCTTGTTATTATATTTACCCTTGAGAGATTATATTAGTACATATAATTTAGGTATTTATACTCCTTATATTCTTTCATCTTAGTATTGCCGGACATGTATCCATTGATATATAGAGCTAGTTTAGCTGGTAGGATCTATTTCCCCGGCATTTCCACTATTTAGTTCGCCCTCACCTTTTTTGTCCCTTTTCACTCACCGTCCCGTATTGTTTACACGTTCCCATGGCAACTTTTCACAGATAAAAACGCAGCGCGATGACATGAAGTTGAGGCCGGAAGAAGCACGCTCTATCGTGCGAAAGGCCGGCATCGCCTCTGAGCGCTCCCGTGATGCGTCCTCGGTAACCTGCTGCTTGTGACCCGGACTCCGGTACTGCCTGACGTTCCTTGCAGTGAGTGCACACTTATTTCTCCTTTGTTGTGAATACTATGATGCCTCACTCTAGTGTATGCACCCCGCAGGTGTCAGCGTGATTTCTCTGTGGGCCACTGCATTAACCCTTACCAACCCATCAGGTGTATGCACCACTGAACATTACAAGAAGTTAAATACATCGCCAGGGAGTGCACGCTCTATTCCCATTACTCTACACATATTGTTTACTTTTCCTCATACAACACAGCACAGAATCACAGCATATAGTAACACTGGATGTGATGTCAAATTGATGGATGCAAACAGCTTATGAGACAGTAGTCATTATATTCCATGCAGGCTGGAAAGAAGTTTAAAGTATATTTTTTCTTATTAAAGGTCATCTCTAACCAATCTGTTGTGAAAGGAAAATTGATTGCTTCAAGGACCAAAGAGAAAGAAGGGGACGTGTCCTTCGAAGTCAAATGTAATATCAATTTACAAGCAGGCATAAAAAACTTTTTTTCTTTAACCCCTTAATGAACCACTGAATTTGTTTGTCTATTCCTATTTGAGCAGCCAAAAGTTTACTTGTTATTTTTTTTTTTATAGACCTACAATGCCTTGTTTTATACGGCATCAATTGATTTTTTTGTATGGGGTGCATATAAATTATGGTGATTTGGTGATTATGGTGATAAATTATGGTCATTTATATATTTATTTATTGCCAGCATGAACACCGTAAGTAGGCTGTTGTTTTTTTTATTTTTTTATTTAGTCTTATACTTTTCACACTTCACATTACATAACCTATTAAACAGTTTATTCAGGTTACACATGGATACCCAATATGGGTAGGGTTTTTGTATGACATGTATGCGCTATAAAATATTTTTACACTACATCACTTATTTATTTATTAATGTGTCTAGCTACTGTATTTGGCTCACAAATCCATCTGCTCACTCATTTTGACATCCACTACTTAGGAAGGGGCGTGTCTGAACCCGCCCTCACTCACCATGCATTCACTTTCTCTGAGTCTGCTCTGTAACCCCTTACTCTCTGTTTCAGACAGGAGTCTGATAGAAATTACAGGAATGAGAACAGAGGAGTGGTAGTCCCATTATCACTTCCTGGACTTTGTCCCAGCCTGTGCTTCAACTGCAACAAAGATGATGCTGCAGACTGAAAGGGCTATGTTCTGGATAGTATGGGGACCCCTAGTAGTCTTTTTTTTAAAACATAATTTGTATAAAAAGATATATAATTTTTATGAAGAATATTTTGGGATTCTGACAGTGCCCATGTAACACATTTACATACACCTGAACAGAGGTTGCTGTTATGGCTACACTCACTGCGCCATAGCAGGAGGCATTCTGAACAGACAGACTTTCTAGGTCCCAAGGCTGACAACAAGGTATTTCCCTATTTACCAAATTGTGTCACTGGGAAACTCAGTGCCCTGACACCAGGGGTAAATCCTCTTTGTTCATGCTGCAGTCAAGGACTGCAGCAATCAAAGAGTTAAGCAGATGGGATTGAGGCTCCCCCAATAATGCTGTATTATGGAGGACGCCAAAACAACAGAACTGTATGCGATACCTCTGGTTTTTACCGCAGCTGTGAAGTCATAAACTCTCCTCAACTGCAGCAACTTCAAAAAATGCTTCTGCAGACTGAAGACCCACACCGCCCACCATCAAAAGCCAGTGGCCCTGATTTACTAAGAATGGAGTGGAGTTTTCCACAGTATTTACTAAGGTTTCCCTACATTTTGCACTTTTCCATACATTTTGCTTGTTTTAAACATAATCTGATCTGTCTGGTTTTCCTCAACTCAAATCCACCACATTTTCTGTGGAAAGCTTAATAAATATGTTGGGATTTTAAGAAAACCTTGGGTACATGCCCTTTTTGGAGACTACGCCCCTTTTACCGACAACCATGCCCCTTTTTTGGGTTTTTCTCAGTAAAATGGAGAGTTAGTCAGGTTTTTTAAATTCTGGTGCAGACAGAATTTCTGGCGCAATGTGCCAGAATCTGGTGCACAACCCGACAAAACAGGTCGTGTTTACAATAGTAAATCAGGGCGAGCGTGGAGTCATTAAGGGGTTATTTAACCCATAACATGGCTGTGACAATTCAGATATTAATATGCTGATGCCCCTTGCTAGTAAACCACAGTTATGATGAAGAAATGTGGGCCATTAGGCTTTGCTGCTATGTGTATTATGGAGGAACACTGCACACAAGGTAAGGGTGCAAGTAGACAGAAGGGTTGCTGATATAAACAAATAAAGAAATCCTCAGACAACCCTATTAATTAGTGGCTGGAAGTGCCATACACATTAACACCACCTTGTATAGTTCACCACCTGTAGCTCTCTATAACCTCTTAAGGAAGCAGAATTTTTTTTCCCTCCTACATTCTTTCAGTTACAAACACTGAACAAGAATGTGCCATAGCACAGCATTTATCAGTGTTATCGGCGCTTTATTTGTACAGTCTGCCTTCACAGATGGAGCGCCAATTGGACAGGATGGAGCTAGGTAAGGGACCTCTGCCCATCCTCTCAGCTGATCAGCCCCTGTGATTTTGCTACGTTGGTATCAATCAGCTCCATTTAGCTACCCGCAACTGAATGTTGGCACTTTTAGACTCCGTGATCAACTTTGATTGCGGTGTCCAAAGGCTTGATGCTGGACATCACTCTCATTGGTGATGTCTGGCATTAGCCATGGATCCTGGCTTCTCAAAGCAACCAGGACTAACCAGGTATTACACACTGTTCCAAATTATTATGCAAATTCTATTTAAGTGTGACAAAGATTAAATATTTTGTTTTTCAGTTTAACTCATGGATGGCATTGTGTCTCAGGGCTCTTTTGATTACTGAAAACAATCTCTGACACCTGTGATAATTAGATTGCCAGGTGAGTCAAATTTAAGGAAAAACTACTAAAGCTGGGTGTTCCACATTATTAAGTAGAGCACCATTTTTAAGCAATATGGGGAAGAAAAAGGATCTCTCTGCTGCTGAAAAGAGTGAAATAATTCAATGCCTTGGACGAGGTATGAAAACATTAGATATTTCCCCAAAACTTAAGTGTGATCATCGCACTATTAAGAGATTTGTGGCTGATTCAGAGCACAGAAAGGGTTTCGTGCAGATAAAGACACATTGAGGAAGATTTGTGCCAGATCCATGCATCGAATCAAGAAAGCAGCTGCTAAAATACGATTACATAGCAGCAAACAGATATTTGAAGCTGCTGGTGCCTCTGGAGTCCCACAGACATCAAGGTGTAGAATCCTCCAGAGTCTTGCAACTGTGCATGAACCTTCATTCGGCCACCACTAACCAATGCTCACAAGCAGGAACGGCTCCATTGGGCAGAAAAATACATTAAGACCAATTTTCAAACAGTCCTGTTCACCCGTGCAACCCTGGATGGTCCAGATGGATGGAGTAGTGGATGGTTGGTGGACGGCCACCCTGTTCCAACAAGGCTGCGACGTCAGCAAGGCAGTGGTGGAGTCATGTTTTGGGCCGGAATCATAGGTAGATAGCTGGTCGGCCCCTTTAGGGTCCCCGAAGGTGTAAAGATGACTCTGCAAAGTATGTGGAGTTTCTGACTGACCACTTTCTTCCCTGGTACAGAAGGAAGAACTATGCTTTCCATAATAAAATCATCTTCATGCATGACAATGCACTCATGCTGCAAAGAATGCCTCGGCATGAATGGCTGCTATGGGGCCAAAAGGAGAGAAAGTCATGGTGTGGCCTCCATCCTCCCCTGACCTCAATCCTATTGAAAACCTTTGGAGCATCCTCAAGCAAAAGATCTATGAGGGTGGGAGGCAGTTTACATCCAAACAGCTCTGGGAGGCTATTCTGACATCTTGCAAACAAATTCAAGCAGGAACTGTCCAAAAACTCACAAGTTCAATGGATGCAAGACTTGTGAAGCTGCTATCAAATAAGGGGTCCTATGTTAAAATATTTGAAATAGCTTTTGATTTCAGTAAATATGCTGCAAACACAACAAATGACAATTTTCAGTTCTTTACAACCTGTAAAGGTTTTTGGAACTTACCGTGCGTAATAGATTGTCACAGTGCATTGTATGTTTTTATGTTTAAAAAAAATATTGTTATCATTAGGAGGTTTGTTCGATAAAATTTGAATTGTACTCTTAATAGTTGATAACATGAGAATTATGCTGACTGTTATTTACATCAATTTTTTTAGGTAAATGAGAAAAAAATAATTTGCATAATAATTTGGAACAGGGTGTAAAGGAGTACTGCAGTGTAAGACACTTATCCCCTATCTGCAGGATGTTTCTGATCGTAGGGGATCCTACCACTAGGACCCCCCGTGATCTCCCGTACAGGGACCTGGCATTGCAGCGGCTTTCCGTGGGGAAGGCGCATGTCGTCGACCTTACTAAGGTTGACGACAGGCCCCCGCCATACAGCTCTATGGGAGAGGCAGGAATGCATAAATGCTGCTCCCATAAAGATACATGAAGGGGGCATGTCGGCCACAGCCTTATGCTGCGGCCGACACGCCTCGTGCAGAGGAGTTTGCGGGGGTTCCCAGCATTTGAACCCCCTGCAATCAGACACTTATCCTCTATCCTGCGGGTCTTACACTGCAGATCTCCTTTAGGCACGCTCAACTCCTGTGCGCACTTTATAGACTGGGAGTGGGCGCAGGGCATATATGTACGCCTTGTGGTTGACTAAAAGGGAATGTGTCATCAGAAAATAACCTAATGTTTACATCAAGTTTTTACATGTTTTACCGTAATCACATTTTGTAAAACTATATGGTGATTTTTTTTTTCTTCAAATTTTCCATTTTATTACCTATATTATAAAATAATCCTGAAATCTTGTGCATCTTGACACTCCCTGTTGTGTACAGATCAATTTCCAGCAGTGTCCTCCTTATCATCACTGACGTGATTATAATAAAAGGTGACACCCTTTATCAGATCCAACCTTTGGGCTATGTGACCTGTGTTATCCCCTGCAGGGCCAACATCACTAAACATATTAAACTGTAAGCGTGTCGTAATGATGTGCTTGCAGTTAGATGTGTTGACTTGACAAAACAAACAGCCATTGGCCCCTCAGTCGGCCAAGTGGCCACAAGCTACATCATGCCTGTGGTCACAAAAGGTAGCTCTCTCTGTCTACTTTCAGGTGCACAAGTTATGTCTTTGTGCATCACAAGAGTGGGGGAGGAAGAGGAGATGCTGGTGGACTGGGCGGGAGTTGGGAGCAAAAGTTGAGGAAAGGTGAGTATAGTGTTTTTTTTTTTTTTATTTACATATCAAAGATGTGGAAACTACCAAAAGGGGGAGGGATACTACCTACAGGTGTGCAATGGCCCTGATTTTTCAAAATATGGGAGAGAAAAACAGATTTTGCCCACAGCAACAAATTATTGATGTTACATTAAAAGGCATTTTGCACTTTCTACTATGCATGTTATATTGATCAAATGGAAACATTTTAATTCCAGTTTGCAACAGTAGTGAATTGGGCAAAAATCTTATCTCTATTTGGACTGAACTTCTGCCTCTTCATCCTGTCATTAAAGGGGTACTCTAGTGGAAAACTATTTATTTTAAATCAACTGGTGCCAGAAAATTAAACAGATTTGTAAATTACTTCTATTAAAAAATCTTAATCCTTCCAGTACTTATCAGCTGATGTACACTACAGAGAACATTCTTTTCTTTTTTTAATTTCTTTTCTGTCCGTCCACAGTGCTCCCTGCTGACACCACTGTCCATGTCAAGAACTGTCCAGAGTAGGAGCAAATCCTCATAGCAAACCTATCCTGCTCTGGACAGTTCCTGACATGGACAGAGGTGTCAGCAGAGAGCACTGTGGACGGACAGGAAAGAAATTCAAAAAGAAAAGAACTGTCTCTGTTTTAAACTGCAGCTGATAAGTACTGGAAGGATTAAGATTTTTTAATAGAAGTAATTTACAAATCTGTTTAACTTTCTGGCACCAGTAGATTTAAAATAAAAAGTTTTTCACCGGAGTACCCTTTTAACAAGTAAGGTTTCTATTACCCCATGCCGACCTCCCCAATTAAATTTTTCGTTTACATATTCTTCCTACCCTTGCTTTCTAAGACCCGTAAAATTTTAATTTTTTCAATGACAGGGCCTTTTTTGTGGAACAGGTTGTACTTTTCAATGATATTCTTCCTTTTACCATATTATGTTTTCTGCCCAAAAAAAATGCTGGGTTCACTGTATAGTAAACCTGCCATGTGACCTTGAGTCTACGGGTCAATTACAACAATACAATATTTTTATACTTTTTACCAATATATCAATCTGTTCAGCTCCTCCTGATGCCCAGTATATACCCAGTATATTGAACTGTATTTTCAATGTGACAGGTTGCCTTTGTAGTAGCCATCACTTACACAACAAAAACCCTTCTAATTCTTACGACAATACAAGTCATATAAAGTCCTATGACATTAACTAAACCAACTTGCTCTCAACACTTACCCACAAGGCAATGACGCGATAAATGTTTGCGCGGCTCGGCAATTTATGTGTTAATGTTTTATCGCTGTGACTAAACCAACATATGCTCCCATGGTGCTGCCCTGAGATCTCTTGGTCGATAAGTATGTTAGCACTTTGTTACAAGTTGTTATGTTATCTATCTCCCGAACATATTGAAACCCTCCAGTGCTCTGACAACCACCCAGGTGGGCAGCCGAGTGTATGTGCAAAACAATCTGTATCCATGACAACCACACGCTTGTAAAACTGGCCTGTTAGATGCTCTCCCTGGGGCATGGCGAGAACGAGGAGATAAACATTCATATGTAGGCCATGCTGGCTGTAAATTCATGTGCTGGCTCTCACAAGGGTTATGTTATATGGAAAAGATATTTTAAGACTCAAGCTGATGACACTGACATATAGTCACCTATTATTACTAAACAGTCCCCCAGAGCTAAAGCAGCTCCATAAATTAGCTTACTGCCAGTAAATAGGTACATTCTTATGTACATCCAGAGGCAGGAAACCTATACAGATTTAAAGTGGACTTGTCACTTAAAGGGAATGTGTCACCATTTTTTTTTTTTTAGTAAATAAAATTATTCTATCAAGATAAAGCATTTCATATATGTATTTAGTTTTTGGAAGATGTAGTTTTAATGTTATTTATTAATAAAATGTGTACTGGGGGCTGCCATTACTGTAGCCGCTTTGTGGTATGTCACTTCACAACACCTACACAGTTGCTTTATGGCAGGCATAGGGCATAAGAAAGGTAAGGGTGCATTCACACTACGTTTTTGCAATACAGTTCCTGTATACGTTTTCAATGTGAAAACCGTATAGAACCGTATTGAAAACCATATGCATTGACTCTCCATTGAAAACTGTATGCCAAAAGATGCATCAGGTTGTGTCCGTTTTGCATCCTGTATGGTTTTGTCAGTTTTTTTCCCCATACCTAAAACCGTAGCCTACCACAGTTTTAGGTCCGGGTGAAAAACCGTATTAAACCGTATACGTATTTTTTTAAACAAGGGAGTCAATGGGAACCGTAGAGAACCGTACGTGCGTACGGTTCCATCCGGTTTTTACCATCCAGTTGTTGACTTTGCACTGTTTTTTCTTGGAATTTCAATCAAACAAGTGAAATTTTATTCATAATGGAGTGAAAAGTTAAACACGTATACGTTTTTTTCTTAAAAAACGGATGCAACCGGACCACATTTTTTAAACCATATATGGTTTTTAACTGTATTCGGGTTAAAATTTGTACGCACATTTTGATACGGTTTAGACCGGTTTTGAGGAATCCGTTTTTAATCCTGATACCTGATACGGGAACTGTATTGCAAAAACGTGGTGTGAATGCAGCCTAAGACTGAGTGCCTCATAGAAAAGCATGGGCTGCTAACTGCACATGTGCAATCCACAGACTAGGTGAAATGAAAGGGGGAGCCAGCACCATTTTCTTGAAGTCCCTGAGGAGCAGTGACCTATCAAGAGACATATAGTCTGTTCTTTATCACTCTTGAGACACCAACAAAATGGTGACAGTGGAATTGAAAAAACTGCAAAATCCTCTCCCCTTCTCATTTGCACATAGATAGAGGAGGAAGGTAGACAGGCGAGGACTAGTTTGCAGCAGCAGCAGCAGCAGCAAGACAAGTTGCTTGCTTTCACCCGATTCCTCATGTCAGCTCCCTCCGCTGTTCAACAGTGGGACAAATGACAAGATATTTATATATATATATATATATATATATATATATATATATATATTGTAATATTTTTTTTTTAATATATTTTCAAACATTAAAAAAAAAAATGTGAAATTATTTAACCTCTAAAAAAAATTATCACATTTGGTGACACATTCCCTTTAACCCCTTAACGACGAAGGACATATATTTACGTCCTCTGTCGGCTCCCGCGATATGCCGCAGGGTCATGCGGTGACCCTGCGTCATATCGGGTCGGTCCCGGCGGCGATCAACGGCCGGGATCCGCGGCTAATACAGGACATCACCGATCGGGGTGATGCCCTGTATTAACCCTTCAGACGCAGCGATCAAAGCTGACTGCCACGTCTGAAGTGAAAGTGAAAGTATCGCGGCTGCTCAGTCGGGCTGTTTGGGACCACCGCGGTGAAATCGCAGCGTCCTGAACAGCTTACAGGAGACCGGGAGGGACCTTACCTGCCTCCTCGGTGTCCGATCGGCGAATGACTGCTCCATGCCTGAGATCCAGGCAGGAGCAGTCAAGCGCCGATAACACTGATCACAGGCGTGTTAATACACGCCAGTGATCTGTGCAAGAGATCAGTGTGTGCAGTGTTATAGGTCCCTATGGGAGCTATAACACTGCAAAAAAAGTGTTAATAAAGATCATTTAACCCCTTCCCTAATAAAAGTTTGAATCAACCCACTTTTCCCATTCAAAAAAGAAAACAGTGTAAATAAAAATAAACATATTGGTATTGCCGTGTGCGTAAATGTCTGAACTTTAAAAATATATTGTTAATTAAACAGCATGGTCAATGGGGTGCGCGCAAAAAATTCCAAAGTCCAAAAAAGCATATTTTTTGTCACTTTTTATACCATTAAAAAATGAATAAAAAGTGATCAAAAAGTCAGATCAAAACAAAAATGGTACAGATAAAAACTTCAGATCACGGTGCAAAAATTTAGCCATCATACCACCCTGTACGTGGAAAAATAGGTCAGAAGAGGACATTTTTAAAGGTATTAATTTTCCTGCATGTAGTTATGATTTTTTCCAGAAGTACGACAAAATTAAACCTGTATAAGTAGGGTATCATTTTAACCATATAGACCTACAGAATGATGGTAAGGTGTCATTTTTACCGAAATATGCACTGCGTAGAAACGGAAGCCCCCAAAAGTTACAAAATGGCGTTTTTTTCTTCGATTTTGTTGCACAATAATGTCATATACATAGATAGTATGGTTGAAAAAAGACATACGTCCATCAAGTTCAACCAGGGAATTGAAGGGAAGGGTGTAAGGGGATAAGGGGAAGGGATGTAGTTTTATAATTCTGCATAAGCATTAAGTTATTTTGTTCCAGGAATGTGTCTAACCCTGTTTTAAAGCTATTAATTGTTCCTGCTGTGACCAGTTCCTAAGGTAGACTGTTCCATAAATTCACAGTTCTTATGGTAAAGAAGGCATGTCGCCCCTTTAGACTAAACCTTTTCTTCTCCAGACAGAGGGAGTGCCTCCTCGTCCTTTGGGGGGGTTTAACCTGGAACAGTTTCTCTCCATATTTTTTGTATGGGCCATTTATACTTATATACGTTTATCATATCCCCCCTTAAACGTCTCTTCAAGACTAAACAATTGTAACTCCTTTAATCGTTCCTCGTAGCTAAAATGTTCCATGCCCCATATTAGTTTAGTCGCACGTCTCTGCACCCTTTCCAGCTCCGCAGTGTCCCTTTTATGGACTGATGCCCAAAACTGAACAGCATATTCCAGGTGAGGCCGTACCAATGCTTTATAAAGGGGGAGTATTATGTCCCTGTTCCTCGAGTCCATGCCTCTTTTTATACATGACAATATCCTGCTGGCTTTGGAAGCAGCAGCCTGACATTGCATGCTATTCTGAAGTCTGATCTACAAGTACACCCAGATCCTTCTCTACCAGTGACTCTGCCAGTTTAATCCCCCCTAAGACATACGACGCATGCAGGTTATTAGTACCCAGATGCATAACTTTACATTTATCCACATTAAACCTCATTTGCCAAGTGGATGCCCAGACACTTAGTCTATCCAAGTCATCTTGTAACCTATACACATCCTCTATAGACTGTACCGTGCTACAAAGCTTGGTGCCATCTGCAAAGAGAGAAACCGAGCTGTTAATGCGATCCTCTATATCATTGATAAATAAATTAAACAACAGCGGGCCCAGTACTGAACCTTGAGGTACACCACTAATAACCGTGGAACAATCAGAGTACGAATTATTGACCACCACTCTCTGGGTCTCTGTCACTGCAAAAGTAGAATTGGTGCGCAAAAAATAAGCCATAATATGGATTTTTAGGTGGAAAATTGAAAGGGTGATGATGTTTTAAATGTAAGGAGGAAAAAACGAAAATGCAAAAGCTGAAAAACCCTGCGTCCTTAAGGGGTTAAAAAAAATGTACGTCACACATTTTCTTTGGTCAAGATCTGAGTGTTCAGACACCGACCGATTACAAGCGGCGAGAAAAGCACATCTGGGCTCTCTGTACACACAACTGAGATGGTCCCATAGACTTACATTTTGTTCACGTAACACAGAGCTAGGAGAGAATGCGCTTAGCGGCTGGAGGGTGTCCCACTTTGGTCCCCGGCTGCGATCCTCATCTTGTTAGAAAGCATGACGCTTGGGCCCGGAGTGATGTCAAGGCCCTGAGTGTTATCCCGCCGCTTGCTGCAGGGATGTCCCGTCTCGATCAGAGATTGGCTGAACATTATGCTTTCTCACAGGAAGAGAATCACAGCCAATGACCAGAGCGGTACACTGGAGGTACTGTGGGAGCACTGATGGTAAGTAAAGGATAGTTTTTATTTTTACATAAAGTAAAATTGGCATTCTTCTGAAAACCCCCTCCTCCCACCAAATAACCCCTTTAAAGGTTGTCCTGTGGCCTTTTAAAAAGGCGCCAGGTGTTATGTTCCTTGTGAAGCTTCCACTTTACTATGACATACAGCGTCAGCCTGTCTCCCTGTAATAGGGTTCTATCTGTCAGCACTTACACACAGTAAAGCAGTGTCAGGCTGCATCACACTACAAAATCTGCATTCAGCAGACAGTGTGATCAGGGAGGTGTATAACTCTGCAGATAATCACTGTATGGACTCACCTACCCTATTATATCTGCACTTCTGGTCTCCTAAATGGGTTAGGCATTTTATCTTCTGTGCACGGGATGACATACAGAGAAAAAAAAGGGTGGTGAAGGGCCCGAGAGCAGCCAGGAGAAATCGGTAAGTGATGTCTATACATTAGTATATACATTAGTATATGTAATCTTCTGGTTGTCAGACTTTTCTTCACATGACCCAGCTGTAGTTATGAATTGTTTGGGATGAAACAATGTGCTGGGATGAAACAAATGGCCATTGGCAGATTTTAGACTCACAAACAATGGCGGGTTTTTAAGTCACTTTATTTTTGGAGGACGTTGTAAGCTCACTGAGGCCAAGGTGGCAACCATACAACACCTGAAGGGGCTCATAGGCTTCTGTACAAGACTTGAGTATCTTGTCCATTTGTGTAAGTGCTGTATTAGACATGCAGACTCCTGCATGATATGTGCTCCAATCTGGTAGATCAGCAGTCTTTCACTAAGCCTTTTACAAGGCTCAACCATCGTGCAGTCCATCGAGTGCAATCCAGTTATGGTTCTCTGCTACCATCATTTGTAAGCCACACAGGAAGATGTTTAGCCAATGAAAGGCAATTTTTTGGCAAGTCAAAAGGAAGTGCTCAGCAGGCGAACAAGTGTTTGCTTATTCATCAGTTGATAGATGGCCCTAATAAAAAGGGAATCTGAAAAGTAGAAGTGGAAAACAAAGGTGCGCTCCTAGTGAAATACTGTGATTGCTGGAATGATATGTGCCTAGTATTGCACCTTACCATATGGTGTTGTACTGAGAGTACAACACCTTGATTAGCCTGTAGACTCACTGGGAGTAGGTATCCAAACGGGTGGCTGCCTTGGTGTCCTTGACCGTGACCTCCAAGTCCGGTATCATCAATGGGGAAAAAAGGAGATAAAAGTAGGACTTCCCAGATGGCGCCTTCATTGATAAAAAAAAAAAAAAAAAAAAAAAAAAAAAAAAAAACTTGCCACGATGTATATAAAATGACAATTTATCAGTAATAAAGGTGCAACTTAAAAGTTTCGAACCCGGATCTAGTTCTTCATCAAGCAGTATGTGTTACAGGCATAAAAACACGCCAACTTAAATATACAAACATTGGATTCCTGCCGGGTCACAAGGTCATGAGTAAAAGCAGTTTACGTGTGTCAATGAAACATCAGATAAATAAATAAAAATATAAAAAAATAAAAAGGAAAAAAATTATAATAAAAAAACATGCTATACTAGAGAGAAACCAATATATTTAAAGTGATAAAAATCGTAAATTTAATATGGGATATAGTGGCTTAAAATCTTTTTTGGCAGTGCTGGAGATCCCATTTCTTTAGCCCTCTGTGTTACGGTTAGCCTCACTTAAATTCTCCCAGGTAGAATTCTTTTAAATGGCTCGTTATTTTCAAACTTCATGTACTAGGTGGCTATTGCTGATACTGTATATGGAATATAGTCTTCTTGCGGTATTAGTTTTGATTCCTTTGTTCTTATTATTTTTTCATTATAAGCCGGGCATGGCTCTCTTGGCAAGCTTCAGTATGCGTATTGAGTCGGGTTCTCTTGCGGGGATCGCTCTTTTCGGCTCCTAACAAGTGCTTTAGTAACATTAGGTAGGTTAATGTATATAACTGTGAAAGAAATTGTATTTAACTGTATCTATTGGCGTAGGAGGGCCGTAAGTAGGACCTCATTAGAGTGAATATTCTGTACCTATAGCGGGCTGGTGTTTAATTTGCAGCGCTGGAGGTTCACAAATTAGGGGCCCGCTTGTCAGCGTATGGAATTACTGTTGTGGAGACGGGTTTATTCTAGCACTGGACATTCGTACATCGGAGCCTAGCTTCAGCACATGGAGTTTTCTTTTTTTCAAGTTCAGGTTTTAGGGGCCCACTTTAAGCGAGTGGACTTAGATTGGATTTGTGCAGCCGGAGGATAAGCATTAATTCTCTTTTTGGATAAAAAAAAAATATATATATATATATATTTACATACTCTATAATTATAAATATAGAAGAGTAATAAATAATAATAGAGTAATTAACAATAAATAATAATAGACAATAATAGAAGAGTAATAAGTAATAATCAATAGGTATGATAGACCTTTTCCTAGTGTCTACATCATTTTGTAGTATGGAAAGAGCTGTATAGTTATGCCTAAAATATACTGTAAGGGTGAATGGTAGACTCAGATCATTTTAGCTTGGTATTATATAACATATTGGAAATATATCTGTTTATTAGAAAGCTTACTGGGCCGTGGAATGTTATTTACCATATATATCTCGGATATTCTAATAAAATTATAAAAGGGTTTGGTTTTCTATGTATCCTAAAATTATTTAAAAAAGTTATTTTTTTTAATTGTCAAACCATTTTTTAAATTTGTTTTAAGGACTGAGAGTAGGAATGACTAAATGATGGCCTCAACAATTTCATTTAGACCCCGAGGGGAGATTGTACTGAGCTTGCACATCCAGTAGACGTCACCTTTCTTTGGGCATTCGAACCGGTTGGTATTACTTTTAGTAATATGATCAATAGGAGTAACCTTAATAGGATTTATATCAGTAGGATGATACGTGGAGCAGTGCCTGGATAATCCGTGGAGTAAAAACAGTTTTTTTAATATTTTGCCTATGTTTGTTGATCCTGCAGTGTAATGGTTGGATTGTCCTACCAATATAGTGTAGGCCACAGACACAGCTATTGACATTGTGTTTGATTTCCTTACAGCATATACAACATTTTGTTCCACATCTATAGCTTCCCACCGGTAAGCAATCTTTTTTACTTGTTTGCTTATGTTGTCGAATTTGGCAACAGATTTTTTAGGGTAGGAGCTCTCCGAAAAGTGATTTGTGGATGAGAGGTATTTTCCCTTTGAGATATATATCATTCAACAAAATATGCCAGTTTTTCTTAAGGGCCACACGTATCCTACCTGCAGAATTACTGAAAGTTGTGATGAAATCGTTTTTTTGCGTCTGTATTTGTTTTTCAAAATTTTCTTTACCAGTTGTTTTGACTGGGTTCAGGAATTCCTGTGATTTCCTCTGTGCTTGCTGGAATGCTTGCTTGACAATCCTCTTTGGGTATTTCTTTTCTTTAAAGCGATTCTCCAAGATTTTTGCTTCATGTTTAAAGGTCCTATCCTCTGTGCAAGTTTTCCAAATTCTTTGAAACTGACTGAAAGGGACATTTTTCAGCCAATGCTTGTAATGTCCGCTATCGAATTCTAAATAGCTGTTAACATCAACCGTCTTAAAGAAAGCAGAGGTGATAAATTCTTTGTCATTATGGGAAACACAGAGATCCAAAAAATGAATTGTATATGGTTAGATGAAACCAAAGTAGAACTTTTTGGTAAAAACTCAATTCGTCGTATTTGGAGGAGAAAGAATGCTGAGTTGCATCCAAAGAACACCATACCTACTGTGAAGCATGGGGAAGGAACATCATGTTTTGGTGCTGTTTTTCTGCTAAGAGAATGAATGGGCTCATGTATCATGAGATTTTGAGTGAAAACCTCCTTGCAAGAGCATTGAAGATGAAACGTGGCTGGGTCTTTCAGCGTGGCAATGATCCCAAACACACCGCCCAGGCAACAAAGGAGTGGGTTTGTAAGAAGCATTTCAAGGTCCTGGAGTGGCCTAGCCAGTCTCCAGATCTCAACCCCATAGAAAACCTTTCGAGGGAGTTAAAAGTCCATGTTGCCCAGCAACAGCCCCAAAACATCACTGCTCTAGAGGAGATCTGCATGAAGGAATGGGCTAAAATAGCAGCAACAGTGTGTAAAAACCTTGTGAAGACTTACAGAAAATGTTGACCTCTGTCATTGCCAACAAAGGGTATATAACAAAGCATTGAGATGAACTTTTGTTTTTGACCAAATACTTATTTTCCACCATAACTTGCAATTAAATTCTTAAAAAATCAGACAATGTGATTTTATGGATTTTTTTTTCTCATTATGTCAAAGTTGAGGTTTACCTATGATGAAAATTACAGGCCTCTCTCATCTTTTTAAGTGGGAGAACTTGCACAATTGGTGGCTGACTAAATATTTTTTTGCCCTACTGTACATGCAATTATGAAATTGCATGAGCTGTTCAGTACCATTTAATAATTAAGCTTCCTGTGCAAGAAAGAAGATCCTGTGGCTCCATTTGAACACATCAGACCCACGTGAGTGCAATCATGGGGGTCCCATAAGCACCTAGGACCCACCACTTGGGGTTGAGGTAAAAAGTAAGGACTTTGACCTTGGATCTGTACATACCTCTCATTAGACCCCTGTACTGCCGAAATATCAAAGGTTAAAAGATAAGCAAATTAGACTTCAAAACCCACTGTGCATTCCCTCAGTTGATCAAACTGTTGATCTTATATTGTTTCTGTGTATACCGGAATAAAAGACCAACCTAAGGTAGTTTGAATTTACATAACCCACACCTGAAACCAGTACATTTATGCATCCAGTAGTGGGCGACCATTGTCAGGGATGTTGTTGTGCAGTGACGTACAGGCTAGGAGAAATCTTATTAGAAATGCTGTTCACCTTCCGTGGGATAAACCTGCCTCTCTTATCAAGTGTAGACTTCAAATCCCAATCAGTCGGTAAGTGTCTCTCGAGTATATTAATGATTTTGTCATAGTCCATAATGTTTTGTTGAGTACACTGTGCTTTAACCTAGACCTTCAAAAGTTGGTTCCATAGAAACCAATCATTTTAATACTCTCCCTTTTGTATTATATTAATGATGCCTTTTTTTCTACGTCTCAACTCAACATAGGGGTTACTGATAAAAATGTTGTTGTTTTTCCCATCAAAAAAAATAAAAAATAATAAACATTGATAATGAACTCCTTTACCTCCCTGGATTATGCTGTGTGTTGATTTAAATTGTGCGCTGGTGCTACCATGGCTTTTTTGTTTGGTATGGCAGAAATATCACACGTAAGCCATTTGTAGTGGTTTCTCTGTAGAATGTTTTTTGATGCATCCTCGCAGTCTTCTTACCAGGGGTTGTAAAGAGGAATCCAACCAACATTTCGGGACTCAATCCTCAAGATTATGAGTCTCAATGGTGGAGAAAAATAAATTTGTGTAACTTGAGTAAGCATGGAAATATAGAACATTTAGGGCACATGCACACTATGGATTTTTCATTTAGAAATAATTCTCGATGGTATTCTGCTGCTCTGTACACCTTACAGAAGTTCTGTAGCAAAACATCAAACATGGATCTGGATTCCACAGAGAGAACATGAACTCTGCCCAGAAAAAGCCCTTCGTCAACAGGACTTTGAACTGCAGGAGTTTATATAAGTGGTTAAATTCTGTGTAAAATAAAACCTGATTCCAGGAGGCATGGATCTGCTGAAGGAATTCAGCAAGAACCTTTCTAGGTGGATTTGCGTAGTGTGCATGGGCCCTAAGTATATCGTAAATCAAAATAATCCACGTCTTGTCCTGAGAAGATGCCCATAAGTAAATAATCTTCAAATAGTTTGCATAATAGAATCTTGAAAGTTTCTGTGAGGTTATTGCTCAACTTCTGACATTGGCTAACATCTGCTGTGATTTGTGGTGAAACCATGAAGAGTTCAATTTCATTGTAGCACCACCACAGGTGAAAATTAAGCATTAAGGAGTATCCATTAAAACCCATGGGGGAGATTTATTAAAACCTTTCCAGAGGAAAAATTGCCCAGTTGCCCATAGCAACTGTTATGGTCAGTGACAGACTTCGATTTCTTCCCTGTAGCCTGTTCACTATCACAGGCTACAGCAGCTGGTGAATGAATGGAATGAATGGGAAGAGGGTGAGGGCAGCCTTCAGTTGGTAACGTTTTATATATCTGAACTGTCACTGTTATATGCAGTCACAATGCAGCTCTTCACTGCAGACTGTCAGATCCACAGGCTACAGTACTAGAGATGGGTGGAGGACAGCAACAGGGGTAAGGGGCACCCACAGCTCTTTTTTATAACTTTTTCTTTAGCTTTTATAAACTGTATCTTCTTTCTTCTGCTACATTAACTCCGGCTCCGATCGCTACTCAGACAGAAGTGAGAGCATCGGAGCCGTTCATCGCTTGTGTGTGAACACGCTTGTAGCCATTTATCCTGTCTGCTCGTGTGTGAACCACACACAAGGGAGATTGATTCATCACTGTGTATTCTCTACAGCCGAAAGAGAACTGCATTCTGACAATGCCAAAAAGCGGCTATTGTGTCTTTGAGACATACTACTATTATAAGAACTGCAGTAATGTGAATTGATATCTTTCTTTGTTTTTGGAGGAAATGACTATAATGTGGAATACATTGGAACTTTATATGATATAAGGCGTTTTGAACATCTCAGGTTTAAGTTTTGGAAAAGATCTGACACTACATTGGTTGATAGATTTTTGGAATGTCTGAACACGTACGAAGCCATTGGACCTCACCTAGTGAATTAAATTGGAATTTTGTTCAGCTGGAGAAAGCCCCACCTGGTGTGGGAGGTTCGTTGTTTGTATGGGATTGCCCTGAGGAAGTTGCCGACGGGCAACGGAACGCGTGGGGTCCTAGGGGGGCTTTTGAAATTAGAGATTGTGGGTGAGCGCTATATTACGTACTTCTTTTTTCTTAGGTGAGGATTACTGTTCCACCATGTTAGAGGGTCCATGGTCAGTTTGCAGACAGGTCCCACTATGTAGTCCTCTAGCTGCATGTAAGCCTCAGGCATACTGTCTGTCAGATCTCTTTTAAGTAGAAGGGCTTAGGGCCCTATTAGACGGCCCTAGGAGAAACATACTGCAGAAAGCCGGGTTACAGCTGTTACACACGCTTCTTCAGACCCTGCCCATCGGGTGCCAGTATAAGTACACCTCTTTTGGCGACATGAACACAGGTGAGCATAACATAGAGAAATGTTAAATACTGTTTAAAACTACGACTACCCAATTACAAAAACACGGTGAAATCTAGTCTTTCGTTCAGACTGTTCAGACACAGCTGTCACGCCCCCTCCCATAGGCTTGCATTGAGGGGGCGGAGCGTGACGTCCCACGGAGGCGGTGCCGTGACGTCATGCTCCGGCCCCCGTGATCGCCAGTAATCAGACCCAGAGCGAACGTGCTCCGGGGACTGATTTTAACGGGATGCTGTGTGCAAGATCACGGGGGTCCCCAGCGGCAGGACCCCTGCAATCAGGCATCTTATCCCCTATCCTTTGGATAGGGGATAAGATGTCTAAGCGCCAGAGTAACCCTTTAACTCTTTCAGTCCAATCCTTGTTTATTTTAGGCACTTAAAGGGGTACTACGCTGCTCTGCGTTTGTAACAAACTGTCCCGAACACTGGAGTCGGGAGCTTGTGATGTCATAGCCCCGCCCCCCTCATGACATCACACCCCCGCCCATAGACTTGCATTGAGGGGGTGGGGCTATGATGTCACAAGCTCCCGGCGCCGGCTTCAGGATTCGAAACGGTTTGTTTCAAACGCTGAGCAGCGGAGTACCCCTTTAATGTAATGTTTTGCACCGAAATAAAGGACTGATTTTATCGCTACGGAGCAGTGAGTGCTTTCCGGCTTTTCTTACTAGAGTTTGGCATAATATTCTACTCTTTCTGGGATTAAGCACCCCTCTACCTGGCGTTGAACTTCTGGAAGACCCTCAAAGCACCCGGTGTGAAGAAAACTGTGTGTTGCCGAGTCAGCATTTGGAGCAGCTGGTGGGGTCACATTCGGCTATGAGGCACAGTTTTCTTCACCATCCCAGCTCACACATCTATGACAGATTACTTCGCAGAATGGTGTGCACTTCTCCTCTGGCTCATAATTTAAAAGGGCATTCCAGTAAACAAAACTTGACTCCATTGAAAATAATACAATGCAGAAGTAAAAATTTTCAATAAATAGTAGTGAACTCTTTTTAGTAGTTTCCTACAGAATCCCTTACCACTTACTGGCCCAGCAGGTGTTCTTTATAACTCATTGTCTATGGTTGTAAACTGTTGTTTAGCTTTCTGGTTGAGCATGCCCAGTTGTAACACTAGTTGATATAGGAGGAGGAGTTGTTTGTCTATGAAACAGAAGATGATAAGGATTAGGAGCTAATAAAAAAGGCTCATACATAAGTGTACATACAATATATCTATAGAAAATGAAATAAAAGCAGAGCTTCTCATAGGGCGATATGTATAGCACTTAGGTGGTGGAAATGACACCAGGTCCCCCGAAGTGGAATCTGCTCACCCAGTATGGTTATGTATTAGACATTTATTATTAGTAAATAAATGCCGTATTTTTCGCTCCATAAGATGCACCTGACCATAAGACGCACCTAGGTTTTAGAGGAGGAGAACAAGAAAAAAAACAGCAGGCCCCCCCTTGTAGACAGTGCCCCCCTGTAAACAGCAACCCCCCCTTGTAGACAGTGCCCCCCTGTAAACAGCAGCCCCCCTTGTAGACAGTGCCCCCAATTGTGGACAGTTCCCCAATTGTGGACAGTGCCCCCACGGTAGTTGCTCACCTGCGGTTGCCGCTCCGCTGCCCCGTTCTGCCGTCCGCATCCCGTTCTGCTGTCCGTCCGCACATAGCGTCTTATGGAGGAGCATGTGACATACACGTCACTCCTCCTTCCTCCGTAGCGTTACGCTGCGCGCAGGGGAGAAGGTGGAGTGACGTGTGTGTCACATGTTCCTCCATAGGACGCTATCATGCGGATGGCAGAACGGGGATGCGAACGGCAGAACGGGGATGCGGGGCACAGCAGCAGGTTTCGGCCTTGGTATCAGGGACATTGAACGAGTCCCCGATACCATGCAAATGCTGGGTATCGTCGCACACATTCGCTCCATAAGATGCACAGACATTTCCTTCCCACTTTTGGGGGAGAAAAAGAAAAAGCACCTGACACCCAGGACTTTTTTGGGGGGCTTTACTTGACATCCTGACAAGTGTACATGTCAAAATCGCCACCAATCAGAACGAACGGGGAGAGGTGCGTGGTACTTCGCTACCCGACTTGCAGAGCCGTGTCCAATCTCTGTGACATGTCAAAAGCTTTTTTAAATAGCAGGTATGCTTAAAACCTTTGTTCCTCCAGAACTTAAAGGGGTATTCCAGGAAAAAACTTTTTTTTTTTATATATATATCAACTGGCTCCAGAAAGTTAAACAGATTTGTAAATTATGCAAAAAGAATTTTTGAGGCTCAAGGTCTATGGATAAGGAACACACTTGTTGGTTAAAATATATGAAATATTTATTAATTAATTAATTACTATCAACTGATAGTCCGGGATCACAGGGCCCTTGTAAATCCACGGAATCAGAAGATTCATATAAAATATAAAATCAATGTATATTCATAATATATATATATCTCTATAGATGTATGAGACCACTGAAAAGGGTAGCAGCTATTTCAAATCGGCACTCTGGATAGTATTTGTATGTAAATAATGTCCATCAAAGTGCCAGTGCAGTCCTGAAAAAATATATAACAAAGTCTATCACACTTATGAATGTCCTTTCAAAACAGTAAAGTAGCAGTTGAATAATATTCAGGTGTCTGTGGCTCCAGACTTAGATGTCGCTCTGTATATTATATAGAGCAATCCTAGGATGCTGTATTCCACAGCGGTAAATTCAAACTATGCGCATAGTGTTTGGGAAAGGTTTAGCTCACCGGTCCTGATGCGATTCTCGGGAGGTAACTTTACCGTTCCATGCTTGTCCTCAGCGATGTCAGGCAGCCGTCTGTCCCCGCTCTCTGGCCTGAGAGCGCACCGCTGGAGTCTCTGCCGACTCCTATTCGCTCGATGTTAGCAGATGGTGGGCGATAGATACAGGGGCTGCTGCGCTTGCAAGGCAGGTAATCCAGGTGGCGTCCTCGTGTAGAGAGCGCGCGCTCCCGGTCTCTGACCGCACGCTCAGAAATGTCCGTGTGATAGCCGGTAATAGCTCTGGACTGCAAATGATGATAGTGGTTTCATACGTCTCTTAGGGGGGGTCGCTGGACGCGTTTCAGCACCCACAAAAGCCAGCAAAGCATAGACACACTGGTAGGTTTGAGCTGCAGTTCTGGCTGTGGCTTCTCATCTCAGTATCTCCAGCTGGAGATACTGAGATGAGAAGCCACAGCCAGAACTGCAGCTCAAACCTACCAGTGTGTCTATGCTTTGCTGGCTTTTGTGAGTGCTGAAACGCGTCCGGCGACCCCCCCTAAGAGACGTATGAAACCACTATCATCATTTGCAGTCCAGAGCTATTACCGGCTATCACACGGACATTTCTGAGCGCGCGGTCAGAGACCGGGAGCGCGCGCTCTCTACACGAGGACGCCACCTGGATTACCTGCCTTGCAAGAGCAGCAGCCCCTGTATCTATCGCCCACCATCTGCTAACATTGCGCGAATAGGAGTCGGCAGAGACTCCAGCGGTGCGCTCTCAGGCCAGAGAGCGGGACAGATGGCTGCCTGACATCGCTGAGGACAAGCATGGAACGGTAAAGTT
The DNA here is from genome assembly GCF_029499605.1 of Hyla sarda. Lineage (NCBI taxonomy): Eukaryota > Metazoa > Chordata > Amphibia > Anura > Hylidae > Hyla > Hyla sarda. Next base: position 33,041,696 of record NC_079201.1, on the reverse strand, counting down.
ACCTCCCGAGAATCGCATCAGGATCGGTGAGCTAAACCTTTCCCAAACACTATGCGCATAGTTTGAATTTACCGCTGTGGAATATCGCTGTGGAATACAGCATCCTAGGATTGCTCTATATAATATACAGAGCGACATCTAAGTCTGGAGCCACAGACACCTGATTATTCAACTGCTACTTTACTGTTTTGAAAGGACATTCATAAGTGTGATAGACTTTGTTATATATTTTTTCAGGACTGCACTGGCACTTTGATGGACATTATTTATATACAAATACTATCCAGAGTGCCGATTTGAAATAGCTGCTACCCTTTTCAGTGGTCTCATACATCTATAGATATATATATATATACATATTATGAATATACATTGATTTTATATTTTATATGAATCTTCTGATTCCGTGGATTTACAAGGGACCTGTGATCCCGGACTATCAGTTGATAGTAATTAATTAATTAATAAATATTCCATATATTTATTTGTATATATATTCCATATATTTTATATAACAAGTGTGTTCCTTATCCATAGACCTTGAGCCTCAAAAATTCTTTTTGTATAGTATTCTCTTTTCAGACACCTTGGGTACAGGTGTTAGTTTGAGTTGCCCGGGTCATTCTAGTGAAACTTTCCGCAGGAGCCTCTCCGTCCTTTTTCTAGATTTGCAAATTACTTCTATTAACCCCTTAAGGACACATGACATACTGGAACGTCATGTGTCCGCTCCCGATCTATAACGCGGGGCCACGGCGTGGCCCCGCGTTATAGCGGGTCGGGCCCGGCCTCATAGAGGCCGGGACCCGTGGCTAATAGCGCGTGGCATTCATCTCTGTGCCGCTCACTATTAACCCTTTAGACACGGCGTTCAAAGTTGAACGCCGCGTCTAAAGTGAAACTGAAACCATGCCGGTTAGTTCAGTGGGCTGTTCGGGATAGCCGCGGCGAAATCGCGGCATCCCGAACAGCTTACAGGACAGCGGGAGGGTTCCTACCTGCCTCCTCGCTGTCCGATAGCCGAATGACTGCTCAGTGCCTGAGATCCAGGCATGAGCAGTCAAGCGGCAGAATCATCGATCACTGGTTTCTTATGAGAAACCAGTGATCAATTATAAAGATCAGTGTGTGCAGTGTTATAGGTCCCTATGGGAGCTATAACACTGCAAAAAAAAAGTGAAAAAAAAAAGTGAATAAAGATCATTTAACCCCTCCCCTATTAAAAGTTTCAATCACCTCCCTTTTCCCATAAAAAAACACAGTGTAAATAAAAATAAACATATATGGTATCGCCGCGTGCAGAAATGTCCGAATTATAAAAATATATCGTTAATTAAACCGCATGGTCAATGGAGTGCGCGTAAAAAAATTCAAAAGTCCAAAATACTGCCTTTTTGGTCACTTTTTATATCATGAAAAAATTAATAAAAAGCGAACAATAAGTCCTATCAATGCAAAAATGGTACCGTTAAAAAATTCAGATCACGGCGCAAAAAATTAGCCCTCATACCGCCCCAAACACGGAAAAATAAAAAAGTTATAGGGGTCAGAAATGACAATTTTAAACGTATTAATTTTCCTGCATGAAGTTATGATTTTATTCCAGAAGTGAGACAAAATCAAACCTATATAAGTAGGGTATCATTCCAACCGTATGGACCTACAGAATAAATATCAGGTGTCATTTTTACCGAAAAATGTACTACGTAGAGACGGAAGCCCCCAAAAGTTACAAAACTGCGTTTTTTTTTCTATTTTGTCGCACAATGATTTTTTTTCCGTTTCACCGTAGATTTTTGGGCACAATGACTGACGTCATTACAAAGTAGAATTGGTGGCGCAAAAAATAAGCCATCATATGGATTTTTAGGTGCAAAATTGAAAGTGTTATGATTTTTTAAACGTAAGGAGCAAAAAACGAAAATGCAAAAACAGAAAAAACCCCGGTCCTTAAGGGGTTAAATCTTAATCCTTTCAATAATTATAAGCTGCTGAATTTGAGTTGTTGTTTTCTGTCTGGCAACAGTGCTCTCTGCTGACAGAGGTTTGCTATGGGGATTTGCTTTTAAACTGGGCGGTTCCCGAGACAGGTGTCATCAGAGAGCACTTAGACAGAAAAGAACAACTCAATTTCATCAGCTCATAAGTACTGAAAAGATTAAGATTTTTTAAATAGAAGTAGTTTACAAATCTGCTTAACTTTCTGGAGCCAGTTGATACATATAAAAAAAAAAAAAGTTTTTTCCTGGATAACCCCTTTAAAGGGTATCTCCCACCATCCTATTTTTTATTTTTTTTTGCTAGCCCGTTTACCCCCCCCCCCCCGCTACGGCACTAGCCCGTTCCCTCCTCCCCCCCCCCCGCCCCGCATACCCCGTTCCCTCATTACACTTGCAGTTACTGCAGAGTCCGGCAGCCGGCGTGCAGGGACAGCAGTGGCAACGAGGCGGCGGCAGCGATGTGCGGGAGGAGTGGCCGGGGAGCCAATGTGCTCGCTCCCGCCTGTCTGATTGACAGGCAGGGAGCGAGTGCAGCCTAACTGAAAAAGGACTGATTGCCACTCCAAAATCAGTCCTTTTTCAGTGGCCGGTTTTTAAATGTAAATTAAACCTTTTTAATGAAAAAAAATAAAATAAAAGTATATTAGAGATATGTTGTAGTACATAAGTACTACAACATATCAAAAAATAAAGTTGGTGACAGTGCCCATTTAAAGGATTGCCTACAAAAAGGTCTAATGAACTCTCACACATCTCCAAAATGCTAATTCTGTATCGCTCTCTATCCATGACCTGTCTGAGCCTTTTCATATCTTCTATCTTGGCTTTTGGGGTAACAACCAGCTTTGACATTATGACTTACCACAGAAAAATAGAGGACCAATTGAGAAGATGAAGAAGACACTGGCATCTGTATTCATATTACTTATCAGCTTCCTAGAATTGCACCAAGCGATCTTTCCACCATGATACTATTCAGCAGCAAGGGGAAGCAGTGTGGATAGAGCTGAGCATCATGGCTGGAGTTTTGTATTTCAGCGTGGTGTAATGGGTGTGCTATGTTATGATGTGTCACTTCGGGCAAAAGTGCTACTTACGGTAATATTGGTATCAACATGGGAAACATAATTAGAAAATAAATATACTGGTGCAATTATGGTGTGAAGGTTAAATATATAATTTATTAAAAATAAATAGTAGATAAAAAAAGCACAAAATTCTGTGGATGATGTGTAGCAGCCTGACTTTTCTTCATTTGTGTGGTGGAATAGAGGCACGGGCTATAAATAGAAAATATATTTATATAAATATATGAATTTGCAAAGTTGGAAAGTTTCTTGGACCAACTGTATTCCCGTAGTGACGTCACTCACGGTCATCCCCCCGCTAAACGGGCCACGTAGAGGAACCCAATACAGTAAAGACGCCACCGGCCGGGGCTGACTCCCGCATGGTTCCAGGAATCCAGCAGTCTTTCTAGCACCAGCTACGCCAGAACTTGATCGGCAACCACTCAGGATCATAGCACAATCCGGGATTACAGGTATTACATCTGCAACTTCGCACCATCCGGAACACATTGAGTCTCAGCTTCAGTCACCTTATTGATACTGATACTACAGGTCTGTGTATCATGTTAGGTAGGGCATGGTATAAAAAGGAGAACAACACCCGTATATACCAACTACCCCCTCAAGACTGGACTATTCATTTATCTAATAAATAGGGTAAGCATTACATTTTTAATAGTGCTTACCCTTTCATAGTGTTACTGGTAACAACCAGCTAAAACACTCATCTCTTGCTTTCATTTTTATATTTGAAACAGCTGCAATACCCCAAACACAAGACCACATATATGTTCAGCATGGAATAAAAAGGGCCCTCACACATTCAGGGTCTATTAAGCAGGTGGGTAACTATCTACCTGCTCATTTTTTCTTCCTTCAATCAGTTTTTTGCATCCTCATATATTTATATAAATATATTTTCTATTTATTGCCCGTGCCTCTATTCCACCATTCAATCGAAGAAAAGTCAGGCTGCTACACGTCATCCACAGAATTTTGTGCTTTTTTATATATATTTTATCCTTCACACCATAATTGCACCAGTATATTTATTTTCTAATTCTGTTTTTTGAACCCTGTGTGGGAAATTAGGGACCCACATTTATACAAGGCAGCATTAGATTCATTTTTATGGTAATTAATTACTACCACCACCCATTCCTAAGTAGCGCTAGTGAGTTTATTTTTTCTTGAACATGGGAAACATGCTACTCTGATGACATCTAGTGTTCCCATAGCAAAACCAAGACCAGTAACCCAGAATATACATGTACGGGCTTTAAGATTACACACAGTCTACAGTAAGGTTGTAATTTTCCATATACCGGTTCATACCGAATACCGAAATTTTTGTGCTGCACGATATGAATTTTTCCCCATACCGCAATACCGGTTTGGCCCCTCCCCCTTGGGAATGAATGAATTATGAGCCCAGCGCTGCACTGTCCCCACATCGGGGAACTAATCATATGTGACCCACGAGCGCTGTTCTGCCGCCCCCCCCCCCAATTAATTATTAGCCCAGCGCTGCGCTGCCCTCCTCATCCTCCTGTTTGTTGCGGCCCCCGGCGCTGACACTCTATACTGTATCCCTATGCCCAGGCTGCAAAAGGTAAACAAAAATAAACTTTAACGCATGTTCCTACGTCGGCCTTACGCTCTTCCTGGGGACGTGAACATCGGACAGCCGTCAGCCTATCACCGGCCGCAGCGATGTTCCGGCTTCTTACATGACAGTTCCGAGGTGGAACATCGCTGTGGCCAGTGATAGGCGGACGGCTCTCCGACTTCACGTCCCCAGGAAGGTGGTCCGGACCGACGTGGAAGGTGAGTTAAAGTTTATTTTGTTTACCTTTTGCAGCCCGGGCATAGGGATACAGTATAGAGCAGTGGTCTTCAACCTGCGGACCTCCAGATGTTGTAGTTTTGCAACATCTGGAGGTTGAAGACCATTGGTATAGAGTGTCAGCACCGGCAACCGCAACATACAGGAGGATGAGGAGGGCAGTGCTTGCGGGTGACATATGTGAGTATTTACCCCGATGGGGACAGCGCAGCGGTGGGCTAATAATAAATTGGGGGGGGGGGGGGGGCAGAACAGCGCTCGGGGGTCACATATGATTAGTTTCCCAATGGGGAAGCGCTGGGCTGATAATTCATTCATTCCCGAGGGGGAGGGGCCAAACCGGTATTGCGGTATGGGGAAAAATTCATCTCATGCAGCACAAGAATTTCGGTATTCGGTATGAACCGGTATACCGCCCAGCCCTAATTACAATATAGGAGTACTGCAACATATGAAGTCCCCAACGCCTGTTTCTGTACCATCACAATGATGTATATCATGGAGCCTCATGTTGAGGAAACCATGACATCATCAGGAGTTAATTTTATGATCTAGCCTTATTGTGGTTCAAATTCAATTTCTATGCCATCTGCAGCCACCACAGCTTGGGAGTTTATTGTATAATTTTATAATAAAACAGCAACAAGTAAAAGGCGTTCTTCATGCAGATGTGTCAAAGAGTCTCTCAATCATTTCTCCAACATGTTCCACTGAGTATTTTATATATTTATCTGGGTTCTTTGTGAAATTGACACCAGTGCCATACCTAGAAGAAGAAAAAAAGAAGGAATATTCTAGCCTGGTAACGGTATAATGAATGAATGAACATGGAGGTAGATCATCATAGATCACAACTTACTTGTGTAAGAACGCTCTATACGCTTCCTGCACTATTTTCTTTTGTGACTGTCGGATCCGCTCGCGCTGCTTTTTGTCTGGAATAGCCCATGACTTCTGGATCTTACAGATCTCTTCCAGGCCTTCATTAAAGCCCTAACATTAAAAAGAAAAGATAGGAGTAGATTACATTATGTTGCATTACAAGGTTATCATAGATAACTTGGTATATATATGTCCTGTATACCTTGTTATATAGGTTTTTTTTTATGCACAGATGAAACTGACACAGTTAACTATTTTTAAACCATTAAAATGAAATGGGCCACTGCCAGTATGAGGCATGATACATTGTCATCCTATTTAGACAAGATGCTGAAAAAAAAGACATATGAACATTTAGAAGAATATTAACCCCTTAAGGACCGAACGTTTTTCGTTTTTGCACTTTTGTTTTTTCCTCCTTACCTTTTAAAAATCATAACCCTTTCAATTTTGCACCTAAAAATCCATATGATGGCTTTATTTTTGCAGCACCAATTCTACTATGTAATGACATCAGTGATTTTACCCAAAAATCTACGGCGAAACGGAAAAAAAAATCATTGTGCGACAAAATACAAAAAGAAAAAACACAATTTTGCAACTTTTAGGGGCTTCTGTTTCTACGCAGAAAATTTTTTGGTAAAATTACACCTTCTCTTTATTCTGTAGGTCCATACGATTAAAGTGATACCCTACTTATATAGGTTTGATTTTGTCGTACTTCTGGAAAAAATCATAACTACATGCAGAAAAATGTATATCTTTAAAATTGTCATTTTCTGACCCCTATAACTTTTTTTATTTTTACGCTTACTGGGCGGTATGAGGACTCATTGCGCCGTGATCTGAAGTTTTTAGCGGTATCATTTATGTATTGATCTGACTTTTTGTATTTAGCCATTGTTTCATGATATAAAAAGTGACCAAAAATATGTTATTTTAGACTTTGGAATTTTTATGCGCACACGACATTGACGGGGCGGTTTAATTAACTATATATTTTTATAGTTCGGATATTTACATCATGGCGATACTACATATGTTTATTTTTATTATGGTTTCATATTTTTTATATGGAATGTGGAAAAAGGGGGGTGATTTTAACTTTTAATAAGGAAGGGGTTAATGGGTGTTTTTTTAAACTTTTTATTAAACTTTTTTTTTTTTTGTTACACTTTTAGTCCCCTTAAGGGACTTTTAGGAGGAATCATTAGATTCCTCATACAGATCAATGTAGTTTCATAGAACCACATTGATCTGTGTGCTCTGCGCTCGATTGATAAAGCCTGGTCCTTCCAGGCTTTATCATTGTCAGAGCCGCAGCAGCCACAGGACATGAGGTAAGCCCTCCGGCTACCTCAGCAGTGGATCGTCCCCCCATGATCCATCCCACTGGACCACCAGGGATTATTTAAATGTCCCTTTATACGCCACTGTCAACTTTGACAGTGGCGATCTAAAGGGTTAATAGCCAGCCGGGGCAATCGCCGCATGTCGGCTATTATCGCAGGCCCCCAGCTACAGGAATCAGCTGGGGGGCCGGCTGGTATGACGCGGGCTGGAGTCAGGAGCCCGCGCCATACAACTGTTGCTGTCTCAGGACGAGCCGGCTCGTCCTTAGATGGCAACCGGTTAAACGCAATTTAAGTAGGTTCATCCTTACAGCCGCTAACCCAAATGCAGCTACAGATCTAAACACACTCACTGGCCACTTATAAGGTACATCTTGCTAGTACAGAGTTGGCTCCTTTATTGCCTTCAGAACTGTCTTTATTCTTTGTGGCTTACTTTCTACAAGGTTCTGGACACATTCCTAAGAGGTTTTGGTCCATATGGACATCATTGCATCACACAGTTGCTGCACATTTGTCAGCTGCACATCCATGATGAGAGGCCATTGTCATGTATGAGATTTTGTGACATGGGACATTATCCTGCAGGGATTAGCCATTAGGAGACAGGTCCATTCTGGTCATAAAGGGATGGACATGGTCAGCAACAAATAGTCAGGTAGGCTGTCACATTTAAATGATGCTTAATTGGTACTAAGGGCCCAGAGTGTGCAAAGAAAATGTCCCCTACACTATTACACTACCACCAGCCTGAACTGTTGATACAAGGAAAGATAGATCCATGATTTTATAAATTTTTTTTAACTCCAAATTTTGACCCTGCCATCTGAATGCCCCAGCTGGAATCGAGACTTATCAGACGAGGCAGCGTTCTTCCAGTCTCCCATTGTCCAATTCTGGTGAACCTGTGCAAATTGTAGCCTCAGTTCTCTGTTCTTAGCTCTGAGAAATGGCCCCCGATGTGGTCTTCTGCTGCTGTAGCCCAGAAATCGCAGTAGATCAGCAGTTTCTGAAAAACTTCCGACTAGCCCCTCTGGCACAGACAACCATTCCACTTTCAAAATCACTTAAAGGGGTATTCCGCTGCTCAGCGTTTGGAACGAACTGTTCCGAATGCTGGAGCCGGGAGCTTGTGACGTCAGCCTCGCCCCTCATGACGACTGCCACGCCCCTCCTATAGACTTGCATTGAGGGGGCGGGGCGTTATTGCATGAGGGGCGGGGCTAAGACATCACAAGCTCCCGGCTCCAGCATTCAGAACAGTTTGTTTCAAACGCTGAGCAGTGGAGTACCCCTTTAAATTCCCTTTCTTTCCCATTCTGATGCTCGGTTTGAGCTTCAGCAAGCTGTCTTGACTCCATCTACATGCCTGAATGCATTGGGTTGCTGCTATGTGATTGGCTGGTTAGAATTTTTTCTATACAAGCAATTGATCAGGTGGCCAGTGAGTGTATACTATGAGAAAGCATGCAATGCAATGGTACTTTGCATCTTTACTTTAGTGTGTAGAACTTGGTGACTGTTTATGTATTGCTCCAATGTTTCAAAGGATAAAATAAAAGTTTTGCTAATAATTTTGATTAAAAAAAAAGGTACATTTTGTGTCTACAGCACCTGTGCAGACCTCCCTTTGTCCTGTCCATGGTTATGAACTACAAAGACAAAGCTTGATCAGTCTGCAGACTCAAAACCAAGACTGTTTGCAGCGCAAAAAAACGGATCAATTAGTCCTGCTGCTCTTTATGACAGAGTGATGGGCAAGTTTTCAAGTCGCGGTGGTTATCATGTATAAATAGTACCCCCTACAATACCCAGAATCCCTTTATCTTACCTTAAAGCGTTCTTTTATCATCTGTCGCTCTTTATCTTTCAACTGCGAAAAGCCAAAGTGCACACAATTACGTAAATGCAAGCTTTTACATTAAGACGCAAGGATGTTCTCAAATCACTGAAAATCACCTTGGTTCCCTGGAGCGGTGGCATGTTTTTGTCATTGACGTAGTCAATCACCTTGAGCCAGCTAAAATACAAACAAATAGCATTAATAATGCTCAAAGCAAGCGAGATGTGAGCAGGAGGACACAGTTTGCTGTCATTATGATACACTATTAGTTATTTGCTGCTAATGGATATGTGTTAAAGGCTATGTACAACTCTACAATCAATTTAGCTAATTTTCACCAAAAAAATTAAATATTGTTTGCATGTACAGCTCCTAGGCAGATTTACACGTGTATATGGAAAGAGACAACCCTGCATCATGTACTGTATTACTCCCTACCACCTGCCCCTACGGTTGCCACCTTTCTTGCAAAAAAATACTGGCCATGCTAATTTGCATAATTATATATGCGTTACATCACAGGATACACATATGCGTGGAAAATTGGGTTAGGGTTCGACCGATTATCGGTTTGGCAAATATTATCGGCTGATATTCATGATTTTGGACATTATCGGTATTGGCAATTACCTTGCTGATATGCCGATAATGCCCACTCCGCCTCCCCGGCCAGAGACCACCGCCGCCGCTGCCCCATTGCCTCACCCATCCCCGGGGTCCGCGCTACTTCTGGCTCCTGCAACGTCCTGCAGTGTCCTGCGCGCTGCGCAACGCAATGACGAGTGACGTCCTCAACGCGACATCACCGTCAGTGCGCACAGTGATAGCTCAGGACGCCGCCGGAGCCAGAAGAAGCGCGGACCCCGGGAACAGGTAATTATAAAACCGGGGATTGGGGAGGCAATGGGGCAGCGGCGGTGGTGGTTGGACTAGGGACAGGCAGGGGAAGAGAAGCGGGCGGCGGCGGCTTTTGGCCTCGCAAAAGCCGCTGCAGTTCATTGATTTAAAGCGCCCGCTTTAAATCATTGATCTGCAGCGGTTTCTGCGGGGCCGGGGGGGAAATAGCCGATGACTTATACCGGAATATTGGTATAAGTTATCGGCTATCGGCCTGAAAGGTCACAGATTATCGGTATCGGCCCTAAAAATCGATATCAGTCGATCCCTAAATTGGGTACTATTCTGACCTCTAAAAGTTTTTTCTTTCTCCTTATATGGGCCTGTGTTTTTTGATCAAGTTATCAATCAAATGATTGCATGTAATAGTCCCGTGTGGGGACTCAAAAATAGTGAAAAAAAATAAGAATACAAGAAATGAATCAATGTGTATTAGCTCCTCCCCTAATAACGGTTTTTAAGGTTATAGTGCTGTTAGCATAATGTTAGCAGTAGTAAAATATAACAAAACCTATATAAATTAGGTGTAACTAAGTGATATAATGGAGAGGACTACTAGGATTTCTGTGTTTGTTGGTTGAAAGCACGTGAGGAAAAAAAGTACACATTCTTATTTAGTGTCTTTTAAAGCTATTTTGTGATGACTTAGAGCGCGTTTTGGAGGTGAGAGAGTCTCTTTAAAAGGGGTACTCCGCTGCTCAGCGTTTGGAACAAAATGTTCCGAACGCTTAGAGCCGGGAGCTTGTGAAGCCATAGCCACGTCCCCTCATGACGTCACACCCCACCCCCTCAATGCAAGTCTATGGGAGGGGGCGTGGCAGCCGTCACGCCCCCTCCTATAGACTTGCATTTGGGGGGGCGGGGCGTGACCTCATGAGAGGGCTGGGCTATGACGTCATGAGCTCTCAGGCACCGGCTCTAAGCATTCGGAACATTTTGTTCCAAACGCTGAGCAGCGGAGTACCCCTTTAAATAATTTAAACAAGCAAGTAACTACATGTATAAATCTAATTTTGCTTATGTTCCATGCAGTTTCTATCACTATAGTTTAGATAGGAACATGCTTTGGCATCACAGCTATTGAAGTAATGTTGTGTTGAAGCTAGTTGATAACTGATCCCTAGGACAGGCCATTAATATATGATCGGTGAAGGTCCCCATAGGTATGCATTAGGGGTTTTTAGGCTAGCTGGGGCACAATTTCCCCATCCTTGTTGTACCAGTCACATTGATGCTTATACATCGGTCACCATACAAGGCCTGGTACTGTAGCCTGTCCTGAGTCCAGCTGTATTCAGTTGCACAGTCATTGAACATATGCAGCCATTTTCAAATGCAAATGTGCTTAGTGCAGTTTACAATAAAAATACTTTTATAAGAGGACAAAAACCTTCGTTGGTAGCTCAGGATCTGCTGTTCTATGTGATCACGATACAGACTGTCAGGATCCTTTTGGGTTACAGACACCAACTGCATGAGCTCAGACCTGGAAAAAAAAAAAAAAGAATTCAGAAAAGAATATAACATTTAAATTACAACAAGGTCTTAAAACATCTTTACCATATGGTTTACCTTAAAGGGGTACTCCACCCTTAGATATCTTATCCCCTATCCATCTTATCCCCTATCTTAGGGGATAAGAAGTCTGGTCGTGGGGGTCACCCCCCGCACGATCTCCATGCAGGCTCTCCGGCATTCTGAACATTATGTTCAGAAAACTGGGGAGCCAGCTCAGAGATTGTGGGAGGTCCCAGTGTCCGGACCCCCGCGATCAGACTTCTTATCTCCTATCCTCTAAGTATCTGATTGCAGTGACACATCCCCTCCATGCATTCTCTATGGCAGTGATGGCACTCCTATAGAGAATGCATGGAGGGGGCTTGTCAACCCTGAGCTCAGTGCACAGGGAGATTCTGGAAATTGCGGATCCCCTGCAATCAGAAACTTATTCCCTACCTTGTGGATAGAGGATAAGTTGCCAAACCAGTCAAATGCCAGTTAACTCTTTAAACACACTATAATGACAAAGTGGAAACAGTGTGTTAGAAATCTCGGCTCATTTATTTACATAAGTATTCAGACACTTCACTCAGTATTTAGTTGAAGCCCCTTTGGCAGTGATTCGAGCCTCTGGTTTTCTTGGGGATGATGCATTAGGGATCAACCGATTATCGGTTTGGCCAATATTATCAGCCGATATTCACGATTTTGGACATTATTGGTATCGGCAATTACCTTGCCGATATTCCGATAATGCCCCGTCCCCGCCTCCCGTGCCACAGACCACCGCTGCCGCTGCCCCATTGCCTCCCCCATCCCCAGTTTTATAATTACCTGTTCCCGGGGTCCGCGCTACTTCTGGCTCCTGCGACATCCTGTGGCGTCCTGCACAGCGCAATGACGAGTGACGTCCTCAGCGCGACGTCACCGTCAGTGCGCACAGTGACAGCTCAGGACGGCGCCAAAGCCAGAAGTAGCGCAGACCCAGGGCCCCGGGAACAGGTCATTATAAAACCAGGGATGGGGGGAGGCAATGGGGCAGCGGCGGTGGTGGTTGGACTAGGGAGGACCCCAGGACAGGCAGGGGGAGAGTAGCGGGTGGCGGCGGCGGCAGTCTCTGGCCCCGCAAAAGCCGCTGCAGTTCATTGATTTAAAGCGCCCGCTTTAAATCCTTGATCTGCAGCGGCTTCTGCGGGGCTGGGGGTAAATAGACGATAACTTATACCGGAATATCAGTATAAGTTATCGGATATCGGCCTGAAAGGTCACAGATGATCGTATCGGCCCCAAAAAATCGATATCGGTCGATCCCTAGTTTGCACACCTGGAATTGAGAAATTTCTGACATTATTCTTTGCAGATCCTCTCAAGCTCTGTCAGATTGGTTAGGGGCCATCAGTGGAAGCCATTTTCAGGTCTCTTCAGAGACTGGGTTCATCTCAGGGCTCTGGCTTGGTTCTTTTTCTGATATGCATTGTCAGCTGTGAGTACTTATATACACACAGGGCAGTGTCATTGTCATTTCCAATCCACTGAATTTACCACAGGTGACTCCACCCAAGGTGTAGAGCACTGTTTCCTAACCAGGGTGCCACCAGGTGTTGCAAAACTACAAGCAGCCAAAGGCTTTGCATGCATGCTGGGAGTTGTAGTTTTGCAACATCTGGAGGCACCCTGGTTGGGAAACACTGGAACAGAGACATCTCAGAGATGATCAATAGAAACGGGAGGAGTCAGAGTTAAATTTCAAATGTCATAGCAAAGGGTCTGAATACTTTATGTCCAAGCAAAAGTTTAGATTTTCCTTTAATACATTTGTAAAGTTTCTGTATATACTTTGTACACTATGCATTATAATCCACCTATAAAAAGTAAACACTATAGGACAAGAAATAAAGAAATGTATAAGCTTTATTTGGAGAGTGACATAAAAAGCAGATACATATTTTATTAGTAAGTCAAGAACAAGACAATGTTAAAAACAAGAATCACCACAAGGATAAAAGAGAGCTAAGGACACTGAGGTACAGAGGTAGGTAAAAAATGTATCAGCATATCTGTATGCCCTAGCACAGTGGTCTCCAACCTGCGGACCTCCAAATGTTGCAATACTACAACTCCCAGCATGCCCGGACAGTCGACGGCTGTCCGGGCATGCTGGGAGTTGTAGTTTTGCAACATCTGGAGGTCCGCAGGTTGAAGACCACTGCCCTAGCAAGAAAAAAGAAAAAGTATTTTTTTCACAGTCATGGTATTTCATATTTAGCATGTAAAACAAGTCACTAATATTACCAGTATAACACATCATGGCAAGTTAAAGTGCAAATGCAGAAATATAGTACAAAAATATCAGTGCAATCCTTATGCAAAATAGCAATAAAACTTAAGGGGTTACTCCGGTGGAAAAACACTTTTTTCAAATCAACTGGTGCCAGAAAGTTAAACAGATTTTTCAATTACTTCTATTTAAAAATCTTAATCCTTCCAGTACTTATCAGCTGCTGTATACTACAGAGGAAGTTGTATTTCTTTCTGGAATTCTTTTTCTGTCTGACCACAGTGCTCTCTGCTGACACCTCTGTCTGTATCAGGAACTGAGGTGTCAGCAGAGAGCACTGTGGTCAGACTGGAAAGAAATTCAAAAAGAAAAGAACTAACACTGTAGTATACAGCAGCTGATAAGTACTGGAAGGATTAGGATTTTGAAATATAAGTAATTTATAAATGGAAGGCGCTCACCTAGCCTTTAATACCAAAAACCTGTTTAAACACCTATATCCTAGGTGTTAAATAAATAGTATAAAATATAGAAAAAGAATGACAGTGCTCAAAGTTACATGGATATGATATCTCAAGTATATATTTATTAAAAATGACAATATAAAAGATACATAATAAATATAGCCATCTGAAAAGCCACAGGGCCCTTGTGGCAGACCTCTGACTATAAAAAAATAACGATTACAAGATAAAACAATGATACTGATAATAGAAAATAGGTATAGGATATAGTGCCCTGTGAAATAAAGTGCAAAACAGTAAAAATCCAATAGTTAAAGTTAATAGGGCATTGTGCCAATTAATATTCAGGCTGTAGGCATTTAGAATCTCCACAGATCCTTTCTTCAGCAGCTATAAAATATTGTGGTCCACAATATTTTTTAGCTGCTGAAGAAAGGATTTATGGCGATCCTGAAACGCATCCAGCCTGAATATTAACCCCTTAAGGACCCGGGGTTTTTCCGTTTTTTGCATTTTAGTTTTTTCCTCCTTACCTTTAAAAAATCATAACTCTTTCAATTTTGAACCTAAAAATCCATATTATGGCTTATTTTTTTGCGCCAACAATTCTACTTTGTAATGACGTCAGTCATTTTACCCAAAAATGTACGGCGAAATGGAAAAAAAAAAATCATTGCGAGACAAAATTTTAAAAAAAGGAGATTTTTTTTGCTTACCGTTAAATCTTTCTCGAAGGATCCATTGGGGGACACATACCATGGATATATGCTGCTGTCTCTAGGAGGCTTGACACTATGGCAACAAAAAAGTCGTCTCCTCCCAGCAGGATATACCCGCCTCCAGGCCACTGAGCTAATCAGTTTTAGTCCCAGAGCAAAAGGAGAAGACTGACAGGTCAAAAGAAAAACCATGAACTGTCCGAGAACCAGAAAAACTAACTGAACACAACCTCGGACAGATAACCGAAAAGGAACACCAGAAAAGGGTGGGAGCCGTGTCCCCCAATGGATCCTTCGAGGAAGAGATTTTACGGTAAGCATAAAAAATCTCCTTTTCTCTATCGGCTCCATTGGGGACACAGACCATGGGACATACCAAAGCCATCCCTTGGGTGGGCAGAAAATCAGTCAGGCAGATGGCTGTACCACTACCACCTGCAGCACTTTAAGGCCCAGACTAGCAACAGCCGATGCGAAGGTATGAACCTGGTAGAACCTCGAGAAAGTGTGCAAAGACAACCAGGTAGCCGCTTTAAAGATCTGCGAGGCCGGGGCCTTGTTACGGAGGGCCCAGGATGCCCCAACAGAACGGGTGGAATGAGCCAAAACCCTGAAAGGTGGAATCTTCCCTTTGCAGCGGTAAGCTTCCGAAATAGCAGATTGGATCCACCGAGAAATGGTGGCCTTGGAAGCAGGTTGTCCATTGCGACGACGTTCTGTAAGGACAAAAAGGAATCGCACTGACGAAAGGAAGAGGTAACAGAGAGATAGGTCCTAACCGCCCGCACCACATCCAGTTTGTGGAGTAAACGCTCCCTGGGATGAGAAGGAGCGGGACAAAAGGACGGAAGGACAATGTCCCAATTGAGATGAAAAGCTGAAACAACCTTCGGTAAAAAGGAAGGATCCGGACGGAAAACAACCTTGTCCTGGTGAATCACCAGAAAAAGAGAGCGGCAGGAAAGAGCTGCCAGTTCAGACACTCTCCGAATGGAGGTAATAGCTATAAGGAACGCCACCTTCCAGGAAAGGAGGTGAAGAGGAATATCTCTGAGAGGTTCAAAGGGTGTGCCTTGCAGGGCACCTAGAACCAGGTTTAAGTCTCAAGGGGGAGAAGGGGACCGATAAGGAGAGGCAGCATGCGCCACACCTTGGAGAAAGGTCCAGACATGAGAATTGGATGCCAGAGGACGCTGAAAAGAATGGAAAAGGCCGAAACCTGACCCTTAAGGGAGCTGAGAGCCAGCCCCTGTTCCAACCCGGACTGCAAAAATGAGAGAAGAAGGGGAACGGAGAAAGTAAGTGGTAAATATTTGCAGAAGAGGGCTTGCAAGCGCTGAGCATGGTGCGAATCACCTGCGAAGAGAAACCACAGGCCCTTAAAATCACAGTCTCAACCACCACGCCGTCAAACGCAGCAACTGTAAACTGGGGTGGCAAAGGGGACCCTGTGACAGTAGGTCTGGAAGAAGAGGAATCCATGGACGCCACCACCGAACGGAGAGATTCCATACGGAAATGACGGATTAGAAGATGTTGGTTGAGACACTTGAAATCCAAGATTGGCCGCACAGAACCGCCTTTCTTGGGTACCACGAAAAGATTGGAATAGAAACCCCGAAATCGTTCCCCGGAAGGAACCGGGACAATGACCCACTGGATAAGAAGGGACTGAAGAGCCCCCCGAAATTCCCTCGCTAGTGAAGGAGACCAGGGGGCCCGGGACTGAAAAAAACGATCCCTCGGAAGGGAGGCAAATTCTATCCGGTATCCGTTGGATACCACGTCCCTGACCCAAGAGTCCTGAATGTGCGCGGCCCAGACGTCTCGAAAGAGCAAGAGACGACCTCCCACCCGAGAAAAATCTGCGGGTGGGGGCATCCCTTCATGCAGAAGTTGGTTTGCGGCTTCCCGATTTGGCCGCCAAGCGGCCATAACGGTTGTCCGAATTCCAAGAGGTGCGCGCCCGGAAGGTAGGAACCTTTATGTCCCGCGAAGGCGCCTGCCCAGACCCTTTATTGGGACCGAAAGTCTGAAAGGACCGGAAGGAAGAGGACTTCCTACGGGAAGAAGTGCTAGCCTTGTTTTGGGGCAGTAAATAACTCTTGCCACCCGTCGCCTCTGAGATAATCTAATCAAGGCGCTTGCAAAAAAGCCGGGAATCGGTAAATGGGATTTCAGTGAGAGATTTCTTGAAGGCGGCATCCGCGTTCCATGCCTTAAGCCATATGGAGCGAAAAAGGGTTACCAGGTTCCCAGTGGCAGATGCAGCACAGCGTGCTGACTGCATGGAAGCAGAACACAAAAAGTCTCCGGCTTTAGAACATTGAAGAGCTAGAGCCGACAATTCCTCCGGAGGGGATCCTGAAAGAATACCCTGACGGAGTTGGGAATACCAAACCGAAAGGGCCTTCGACACCCAGGCAGAAGCGAAGGCAGGAAGCAGGGAGGAACCCGCTGCTGCGAAAGCATACTTTGCTGAGGTCTCTACCTTCTTGTCTGCCGGATCCTTGAAGGCAGCCGCCAGCGGCAGCGTAGTAGCCTTAGAGAGGCGGGAAACCGGTGAATCCACCAATGGGGGGGGGGGATGGGGAGTCCACTTAGAGATGAGGTCCTTGGCGCATGGATATCATGCTTGAACTTTCTTCGATCCATGAAACTTCCGGTCAGGATGCCTTGAGGCCGATTCCAGAATGGCGTCAAATTCAGCGTGAGAGCTGAACACCTTGGGTGCCGGTCAGGCACAATGAAAGGAAACTTCTGGAGCAACTTCCAAAGTTTCTGGGTCCTCTAGATGAAAGGAGTCTCTTATGGCTGAAACCAATGAGTTCAACGTGTCCACTGTGTCCGATCGGTCCTCTGAGTCAGATGCCGAATCTGAAATTTCGTCCGTAAGTTCTCCAGGAGAGTGTGAACGATTGGAGGCAGCCCTGGAGGAGGGAGACTCCGACCGGGTGCGCGGCTCTTGAGAGCCAGAGCGGCGACCACGGGAACGTCTTCTGGAGGAACGTCGTTTGTGGCCAGAAGGAGCGGCGAGGCGAGACCTACGAGGGGATCGCCCATGTCTACCAGAAGACCCAGGGGATGAGTCAGAGGAGACACCTCTAGAACGCTTGTGAGAGCGTGAAGCATAGGGAGAGGGTCCCTCTAGAGGGTCGGTGCAAGGTGGACCTCTCCAAGGCAGTCACCACAGAACAGGAGACCTGAACCAAGTCTGATATGGACTGGGAGAGGGAAGAAACCCAGGCTGGAGGGGCGGCCAAACCCACTGGGTCTGCTAAAGCATCCACGGCAGAAATAGCAGGGGGGTCTGGGGGAGCAGTGGAGCAGGCAGAACAAGTGGGTTCAGCAGAACCTGGCATTTTTTTAATAGTAATAAATACTCCAGTTAACTATTTAGAGGGCGGAACAGTTCTGGGAACCAGGGCTGTGGAGTCGGAGTCGGACAAAATTTTGGGTACCTGGAGTCGGAGTCGTCAAACAATGCACCGATTCCGACTACGACTCCTACTAAATTTAGATTGGAATTAAAAAAAAAAAAAAAAAGCAAGTTTCAATGTCCCAATTCACAAAAAAAGTTATAATTAATGAATTCTCTACTATAAGAATAAAGATCAATGCATGCAGTGCCTCATGTAACCGCAAAACGAACACGTTAAGTGACTGTGAAGAAGCATGCTTTTCATGTGCTTTACTATTTGGCACACAACGCACAATTAGGAGTGGCAATACTTATACTTTCCATAGTGTTGTGTCCTGCTGTTACAGGGAACCCATGGGTAACCTAGCCTCTCACTGATAAGGGATAAAGGAAATATGTTTTTTGCAGGACTAGAGACACTTGCATAAGTGAAGGGAATGGAGGGTCAATAGTTCAAGACTGAAGCTGTAAACCATTGGAAAAACTGCTGCCATTCAGCTAAGGCTATAAAAACTTGTAAACTCGATTGTTAGCTTAAAGGGGTACTCCGCCCCCAGACATCACGAGGGGCGGAGCCGTGATGTAGCGATGCTCCGGCCCCTGTATCGCCCGTCATTACGCACAGAGTGAACTCGCTCTGTGCAGTAATGATAGCGCGGTGCCGCATTGCCGATCCCAGGGGTCCACAGCAGCGGGACCCCGGCGATCTGACATCTTATTCCCTATCCTTTGGATAGGGGATAAGATGTCTAGGGGCGGAGTACCGCTTTAAACTTGACTATGGGATTCTACTAGGGAAATCATGTTTTATAATAAATGCCCCTTCCTGGATCCTCCCACTGCCCTATCTTCAGCAGCAGATCAGCACACAAACTGTTCAATACAGTAGACTGTTAGCTTCCCAGCCAGTAGTCCTGTGGTAATGACATGTATGTTGCCTTTCTTTCCTTCAAGGAATGTATAAAATACATTCACATATTAATACAGAGGAGTCGGAGTTGGGAGGTCGGAGTCGGAAGCACTGAAAACTCCGAAGTCAGAGTTGGAGTCGGAACATTTACCTACCTACTCCACAGCCCTGCTGGGAACGGACACAGTAAAAAATGAACAATCTCACCCAAGCCTGTGTCCCCAGGGCAGCTGCTGTGAGGAGAACTCCGCTTAAAGTCAGTCAGAGAAAGAGAGGGAGAGAGAGACGCCATAATACAGGGCCGTGCCAGGTGCAAGGGCTCAGCTGATTGGCCCTTGCAGCTCCCATGCGCACGTACAGCGCCGATTGGTGGCCAGTTCACGCCCCTGTAGAAGCTCCGGCGGCCTGGGTGGGCGGAGCTAATGTACCCCGGCCGCCGAAGAAACACATGAAGTAATAATGGCGCCCGCTTCCGGCCCTGAGCGCACAAGTGAAGGCATATGCGAACTGGGGGAGGGGGGGAAACGGAGCGAGCGAGGGCGCCGCCGGCAGACGCAGCTGCCGAAACGAAGTAAAATGAAAGAAAAACAAGCGCAATGCGCTCGTAGAGAAAAGTGCTGTGCATTATAACTGTGCCCCACAGAACACTGCCTGCTCAGAAAAAAACTGCTCCCCATAAAATAATAAAGGTGTCCCCCTGCAGGGAAGAAGAGGGAAAAACCTCATGGCCAGCCCCATCCCCACACTGCCCGATTATGAGCTAGTGGTCCCAAAACTGGGGGTCTCCAGATGTTGCAAGTCCGTACCTAAGGGAGAAGGGAAAAAAATACTTACCTTAGCCTGAAGAACTTACTTATAGAAGTCTTTAGAATGTAGTCTTCCCTAACTAGGGAAAATAAAAGACCTGGTCTGGGGAGAACCCCAGACCAGGTCTATCTCCTTAGACACTAAGCTAAAACTGATTAGCTCAGTGGCCTGGAGGTGGGTATATCCTGCTGGGAGGAGCCGACTTTTTTGTTGCCATAGTGTCAAGCCTCCTAGAGACAGCAGCATATACCCATGGTCTGTGTCCCCCAATGGAGCCGATAGAGAAAACACACCATTTTGTAACTTTTGGGGGCTTCCATTTCTACACAGTACATTTTTCAGCAAACATGACACCTTCTCTTTATTCTGTAGGTCCATACGATTAAAATGATACCCTAATTATATAGGTTTGATTTTGTCGCACTTCTGGAAAAAATCATAACTACATGCAGGAAAATTTATACGTTTAAAATTGTCATCTCTTGACCCCTATAACTTTTTTATTTTCCCATGTATGGGGCGGTATGAGGGCTCATTTTTAGCAACGTGATCTGAATTTTTTAGCGGTACCATTTTTGTATTGATAGGACTTATTGATTTTTTCATGATATAAAAAGTGACGAAAAATGCACTATTTTGGACTTTGGAATTTTTTGCTCGTACGCCATTGACCGTGCAGTTTAACCCTTTCTCGACCCATGACATACATGTACGTCATTGGTCAGCTCCCATTCTATAACGTGGGGCCGGGCCCCATGGCTAATAGCGCGCGGCAGTGATCACGGTGCCGCGCACTATTAACCCTTTAGACGCGGCGTTCAAAGTTGAATGCCGCGTCTAAAGTGAAAGTAAACTAATGCCGGTTAGCTCAGGGAGCTGTTTGGGATCGCCGCAGCGAAATCGCGGCATTCCAAACAGCTTACATGACAGCAGGAGGATCCCTACCTGCCTCCATGCTGTCCGATCGCCGAATGACTGCTTAGTGCCAGAGATCCAGGCATGAGCAGTCCAGCGGCAGAATCATCGATCAGTGGTTTCCTATGAGAAACCAATGACCAATGTAAAAGATCAGTGTGTGCAGTGTTTTAGGTCCTTATGGGAGCTATAACATTGCAACAAAAAGTGAAAAAAAAAAGCTAATAAAGATCATTTAACCCCTTCCCTAATAAAAGTTTGAATCATCCCCCTTTTCGCATAAAAAAAAAAAAAAACTGTGTAATTAAAAATAAATATATATATTGCGTGCAGAAATGTCAGAATTATAAAAATATATAGTTAATTAAACCGCACGGTCAATGGCGTATGCGCAAAAAAATTCCAAAGTCCAAAATAGCGTATTTTTGGTCACTTGTTATTTCATGAAAAGATTAATAAAAAGCGATCAAAAAGTCCTATCATTACAAAAATGGTACCACTAAAAACTTCAGATCACGACCCTCATGCTGCCACATACGGCGAAAAATAAAAAAGTTATAGGGGTCAGAGGATGACAATTTTAACCTCTTCAGGACATAGGGCGTATGGATACGCCCTGCATCCCGAGTCCTTAAGGACCGAGGGCGTATCCATATGCCCGTGGGAATTCCGGTCCCCACCGCTAGCCGGTTGGGGACCGGAGCCGGATGCCTGCTGAAATCGTTCAGCAGGCATCCCGGCATATCGCCCAGGGGGGTCATTATGCCCCCCCCATGTCGGCGATCGCCGCAGATCGCTGGACAATTCAGTCCAGCGATCTGCGGCGATTCCGGGTCAATCGGGTCTCCAGTGACCCGGTGACCCGGAATAATTGGCTGATCGGGGCCGAGGTGGCACTGGTGCCACCTCACGATCGCCCTGATTTGTCGGCCGGATTACCGGCCGACCAATCAGGGCGCCTGCTGCGGGTGTCACTCCTGCACCCGCTCCGCCCCTCTTCCAGAGGACGTGAGCGTGTGCGGGACGTGCACCCCGGGTGCTGGGGACCCCAATCCCCGGTGTTAATGTTGGGATCGGGGCCCCAGGAGCAGCGGTGGCGACGACGAGGGACTGACCTCATGCGGCTTGCTGGGAGCTGTAGTTATGCAACAGCAGGAGGCAGACCACCACAACTCCCAGCATTGCCTTATGGGCATGCTGGGACTTATGGTTTTGCAACAGCTGGAGGCACATTTTTTCTATGGAAAAGTGTACCTTCAGCTGTTGTATAACTACAACTCCCAGCTTGCACAAACAGCTAAAGTGCATGCTGGGAGTTGTAGTGGTGCATCTGCTGGTTGCATAACTACAACTCCCAGCATGCCCGTTGGCTGTCGGTGACTGCTGAGAGTTGTAGTTTTGCAACAGCTGAAGGCACACTGGTTGTGAAACTCAGAGTTTTTTTTTACCTAACTCAGTGTTTCACGACCGGTGTGCCTCCAGCTGTTGCAAACTACAACTCTCAGCAGTCAATGTACACCATGCACCGTACATGCTGGGAGTTGTAGTTTTGCAACAGCTGGAGGCACATTGGTTGTGAAACACTGAGTTAGGTCACAAACTCAGTGATACATAACCAGTGTGCCTACAGTTGTTGCAAAACTACAACTCTCAGCAGTCACCGACAGCCAACGGGCATGCTGGGAGTTGTAGTTATGCAACAGCTGGATGTCCCCCCCAATGTGAATGTACAGGGTACACTCACATGGGCGGAGGATTACAGTAAGTATCTGGCTGCAAGTTTGAGCTGCAGCAAATTTTCTGCTGCAGCTCAAACTGCCAGCGAGAAACTACTGTGAACCCCCGCCCGTGCGACTGTACCTTAAAAACACTACACTACCACAAAATAAAATAAAAAGTAAAAAACACTACATATACACATACCCCTACACAGCCCCCCTCCCCTCCCCAATAAAAATGAAAAACGTCTGGTACGCCACTGTTTCCAGAACGGAGCCTCCAGCTGTTGCAAAACAACAACTCCCAGTATTGTCGGACAGCCGTTGACTGTCCAGGCATGCTGGGAGTTGTGCAACAGCTGGAGGCACCCTGTTTGGGAATCACTGGCGTAGAATACCCCTATGTCCACCCCTATGCGAGTCCCAAATTTAGGCCTCAAATGCGCATGGCGCTCACACTTTGGAGCCCTGTCGTATTTCAAGGCAACAGTTTAGGGTCACATATGGGGTATCGCCGTACTCGGGAGAAATTGTGTTACAAATTTTGGTGTGTATTTTCTGCTTTTACCCTTTTTAGAAATGTTAAATTTTTGGGAAAACAAGCATTTTAGGCAAAAAAAATTTTTTTTTTTACATATGCAAAAGTCGTGAAACACCTGTGGGGTATAAAGGTTCACTTAACCCCTTGTTTCCTTCCCCGAGGGGTCTAGTTTCCAAAATGGTATGCCATGTGGGTGGTTTTTTGCTGTCCTGGTACCAAAGGGGCTTCCTAAATGCAGCATGCCCCCAGAGCAAAATTTGCTTTCAAAAAGCCAAATGTGACTCCTTCTCTTCCGAGACCTGTAGTGCGCCAGCAGAGCACTTTTCACCCCCATATGGGGTGTTTTCTGAATCGGGAGAAATTGGGCTTCAAATTTTTAGGGGTATTTTCTGCTATTACCCTTTTTAAAAATTTTAAATTTGGGGGGAAACAAGCATTTTAGGTAAAAATTATAATGTTTTTTTTACATTTGCAAAAGTCGTGAAACACCTGTGGGGTATTAAGGTTCACTTTATCCCATGTTACATTCCCAGAGGGGTCTAGTTTCCAAAATGGTATGCCATGTGTTTTTTTTTTTGCTGTTCTGGCACCATAAGGGCTTCTTAAATGCAACATGCCCCCCAAAAATCATTTCAGAAAAACGTACTCTCCAAAATCCCCTTGTCGCTCCTTCCCTTCTGAGCCCTCTACTGCGCCCGCCGAACACTTTACATAGACATATGAGGTATGTGCTTACTCGAGAGAAATTGGGCTGCAAATACAAGTAAAAATTTTGTCCTTTTACCCCTTGTAAAAATTAAAAAATTGGGTCTACAAGAACATGTGAGTGTAAAAAATGAAGATTGTGAATTTTCTCCTTCACTTTGCTGCTATTCGTAAGAAACACCTAAAGGGTTAAAACGCTGACTGCATGTCATTTTGAATACTTTGGGGGTGTAGTTTTTATAATGGGGTCATTTATGGGGTATTTCTAATATGAAGACCCTTCAAATCCACTTCAAACCTGAACTGGTCCCTGAAAAATACTGAGTTTGAAAATTTTGTGAAAAATCGGAAAATTGCTGCTGACCGTTGAAGCCCTCTGGTGTCTTCCAAAAGTAAAAACACGTCAATTTTATGATGCAAACATAAAGTAGACATACTGTATATGTGAACAAAAAAAATGTATTCGTAATATCCATTTTCCTTACAAGCAGAGAGCTTCAAAGTTCGAAAAATGCTAAATTTTCAAATTTTTCATCAAATTTACGGATTTTTCACCAAGAAAGGATGCAAGTATCGACAAAAATTTACCTCTATGTTAAAGTAGAATATGTCACGAAAAAACAATCTCGGAATCAGAATGATAACTAAAAGCATTCCAGAGTTATTAATGTTTAAAGTGACAGTGGTCAGATGTGCAAAAAACGCTCCGGTCCTTAAGGCCAAAATGGGCTCCGTCCTGAAGGGGTTAAACGTATAAATTTTCCTGCATGTAGTTATGATTTTGTCTAAAAGTACGACAAATTCAAACCTATATAAGTAGGGTATCATTTTAACCGTATGGACCTACAGAATAAAGATAAGGTGTCATTTTTACCGAAAAATGTACTGTGTAGAAACGGAAGCTCCCAAAAGTAAAAAAAATTAGTTTTTTCTTACATTTTGTCGCACAATGAATTTTTTTTGTTTATTTTTATTTACACTGTTTTTTTTAAATGGGAAAAGGGGGGTGATTCAAACTTTTATTAGGGGAGGGGTTAAATGATCTTTATTAACTTTCCATAGGGGGCTATAACACTGCACACACTGATCTTTTACATTGATCACTGGTTTCTCATAGGAAACCACTGATCGATGATTCTGTCGCTTGACTGCTCATGCCTGGATCTCAGGAGGCAGGTAGGGACCCTCCGGCTGTCCTGTAAGCTGCTCGGGATGCCGCGATTTCGCCGCGGCAATCCCGAACAGCTCCCTGAGCAAACCGGCATTGTTTTACTTTCAACTTTGAACACAGCATCTAAAAGGGTAATAGCGCACGGCACCGCAATCAATGCCGTGGCCCCCGTTATAGAACGGGAGCGGACTCATGATGTACTGGTACGTCATGGGTCCTTAAGGGGTTAATCATATTTCATCATTGCCCAGTGCTGCTGCCCAGCATACTGCTACAGGTGCCTTGGACAGATTGTGTCCTGTCAATCAAGCACCCCTCACGCTCCAAGATACGAGGGCGCCGGAGCTACATATACCTGCCGCAGAGCAGAGGTCCACACGTCTCCGAGGATCATACAGCTGACAGTACCTGCACGCTGCTACAGAAGATCAGTGCCGGCAAGATACAACTTACACAGCCCATAACATCGGAGTTGCGCAGTCTACACCAGGAGCTGCAGGATCACACCGCATCGATCTACACTCCCGTCTCCCGTGATCGGTGGGATAGGCGAGAGGTGCACAGCACCACCGCATTATATACTGTGACAATATTTCTAACTTTCTGAGTATTACTACAATTGCCAGAGCAAGCGCATTATCGAATTCCTTGCTGGAATTATCGCTATTCATGTTGCGAGGACATTAGAATGTATAATCACCTGCAAGTATAAAACATTTATGTGCACGGACTACAAGTGGCACAATGCCCTATTAACTTTAACTATTGGACTTTTACTGTTTTGCACTTGACTTCAGCAGCAGTTCCCAGGGCACTATATCCTATACCTATATTCTATTATCAGTATCATTATTACACATTGTAAGCGTTATTTTTATTGCCAGAGGTCAGCCACAAGGGCCCTGTGGCTTTTCAGACGGCTTTATTTTTTATGCATTTTTATGCATCTTTTATATTGTCATTTTCAATAAATATATACTTGAGATATTATATCCATGTAAGTTTGAGCACAGTCATTCTTTTTCTATAATTTACAAATCTGTTAAACTGTCTGGCACCAGTTGATTTGAAAAAACATTTTTTCCCACCGGAGTACCCTTTTAAAGGAGATCTGCAGCCATAGGCACTTATCACCTATCTACAGGACAGGGTAAAAGTGTCTGATCTTGGGGGTCCCAGCGTTCTGATGCAGCTCCACCGTGCAGGAGGTTTATCGGCCGCAGTATGACGCCGCGGCCGACATGCCCCTAAAAGTATCTATAGGAGAGGCGCAGATGCAGCGTTCGTACATCCCCGTCTCTCACATAAAGCTGTAAGGAGGGGGCGTGTCGTCGACCTCAGTGAGGTCGGGAACACGCGCATTAGCTGCAGTAATGTCAGGTCCCAGTATGGGAGATCAAGGGGGGTCCTACAGATAGTGGATAAGTGTCTAAGACTGTAGTACTCCTTTAAACAGTGTACATACAGCGTGAAACCTAACCTCAGACCTCAAAGCCCCACAACACCTGAAGCGTTTTGCAAACTTGCTTTGTCGAAGGCTGGTGGGTAACTGAGCTGAGGGCGTTTAAATATACAAAAGAACCAAAAAAAATTACACTATCATACCTGTATGGAATCATTTCATTATGTGATGTGCGGCATCATTGTATATACCAGCGTGAACCTGGCCAGAAGCCTGGTTGAAAGCCAGAAATTACGTTGCGCTACCAAAAGGCGCTAGAGGGAAAGTGCTCAATTCTTGTCCTAGAGTGTTTACTTTTTCTAGGTGGTTTATACGTGTTTTTCAGAAACTGGACTGTAGTCATATAAACGCAGAAATGTTTGCTTAATTTTTTTCGGTTATATTTGTCATTAAAAGGTAAATTTCTGAAAAAGTACACTAAAAGATGTATTTCAAATCCCCATGTTTATACAATATATTTTCTCCTTACTTTTCCAGTGACTTGAGTATATAGTTATAATTGTTGTGCAGAAATATAGCACCCAGAGCCAGGTCTTCATACATCTTCGATTTAGACAGGAGCTTTAGATGTAAGTTTCCAAGGACTTTACCTGGGAGAGAGGAAAGCAAGGTACAATGCATTTGACAATAAGTCATTTTACTAAGAGAATCCAACATGGACAGCTTTATAAATAGCCACCACTCCCCCCAATCTACCCTAACACATATTTCCATCTTCCTGGGAGAGCTCATTCACATCCACTTTCTTAGGAAGCACTGCATGTAAGGGAATGTTTGCGATGGATAATAATGCCAGAAATTTGAGGCTTTCAAGCGTTAGGAAAAAATGCAGATATGTCAAAGGTCAGTGTCTTAGTGCCAAGACCCTCACAGATTGCTACACAGAGCCGTGTGAAGCACATTACTCGGCTCGGTGTTTAATCATTACTTCGCAGATGACAGGCTCCGCAGACTATAATAGAGCCTGTCTTCTGCAATAAGCACTACACAGCTATGAAGATGACACGGATGTGAAGAGCCCTATTGGGCTACAAAGGGCACAACTCTGCTACAAAGGGCACAACTCTGCTACAAAGGGCACAACTCTGCTACAAAGGGCACAACTCTGCTACAAAGGGCACAACTCTGCTACAAAGGGCACAACTCTGCTACAAAGGGCACAACTCTGCTACAAAGGGCACAACTCTGCTACAAAGGGCACAACTCTGCTACAAAGGGCACAACTCTGCTACAAAGGGCACAACTCTGCTACAAAGGGCACAACTCTGCTACAAAGGGCACAACTCTGCTACAAAGGGCACAACTCTGCTACAAAGGGCACAACTCTGCTACAAAGGGCACAACTCTGCTACAAAGGGCACAACTCTGCTACAAAGGGCACAACTCTGCTACAAAGGGCACAACTCTGCTACAAAGGGCACAACTCTGCTACAAAGGGCACAACTCTGCTACAAAGGGCACAACTCTGCTACAAAGAGCACAACTCTGCAACAAAGAGCACAACTCTGCAACAAAGAGCACAACTCTGCAACAAAGAGCACAACTCTGCTACAAAGAGCACAACTCTGCTACAAAGAGCACAACTCTGCTACAAAGAGCACAACTCTGCTACAAAGAGCACAACTCTGCTACAAAGAGCACAACTCTGCTACAAAGAGCACAACTCTGCTACAAAGAGCACAACTCTGCTACAAAGAGCACAACTCTGCTACAAAGAGCACAACTCTGCTACAAAGAGCACAACTCTGCTACAAAGAGCACAACTCTGCTACAAAGAGCACAACTCTGCTACAAAGAGCACAACTCTGCTACAAAGAGCACAACTCTGCTACAAAGAGCACAACTCTGCTACAAAGAGCACAACTCGGCTACAAAGAGCACTACTCGGCTACAAAGAGCACTACTCGGCTACGAAGAGCACTACTCGGCTACGAAGAGCACTACTCGGCTACGAAGAGCACTACTCGGCTACGAAGAGCACTACTCGGAAATGAAGAACATTACCGGCTATGAAGAACACTACTCGGCTATGAAGAACACTACTCGGCTATGAAGAACACTACTCGGCTATGAAGAACACTACTCGGCTATGAAGAACACTACTCGGCTATGAAGAACACTACTCGGCTATGAAGAACACTACTCGGCTATGAAGAACACTACTCGCTATGAAGAACATTACTCGGCTATGAAGAACACTACTCGGCTATGAAGAACACTACTCGGCAATGAAGAACATTACTCGCTATGAAGATCACTACTCGGCTATGAAGAACACTACTCGGCTATGAAGAACACTACTCGGCTATGAAGAACACTACTCGGCTATGAAGAACACTACTCGCTATGAAGATCACTACTCGGCTATGAAGAACATTACTCGGCTATGAAGAACACTACTCGGCTATGAAGAACACTACTCGGCAATGAAGAACATTACTCGCTATGCAGATCACTACTCGGCTATGAAGAACACTACTCGGCTATGAAGAACATTACTCGCTATGAAGATCACTACTCGGCTATGAAGAGCACTAACCGCTATGAAGAACACTACTCGGCTATGAAGAACACTACTCGGCTATGAAGAACACTACTCGGCTATGAAGAACACTACTCGCCTATAAAGAGCACTACTCGCTATGAAGAACACTACTCGACAATGAAGAACATTACTCGCTATGAAGATCACTACTCGGCTATGAAGAACACTACTCGGCTATGAAGAACATTACTCGCCATGAAGAACACTACTCGGCTATGAAGAGCACTACCCGCTATGAAGAACACTACTCGGCTATGAAGAACACTACTCGGCTATGAAGAACACTACTCGCCTATGAAGAACACTATTCGCTATGAAGAACACTACTCGGCTATGAAGAACACTACTCGGCTATGAAGAACACTACTCGGCTATGAAGAACATTACTCGCTATGAAGATCACTACTCAGCTATGAAGAACACTACTCGGCAAGGAAGAGCACTACACGGCTATGAAGAGCACTACATGGCTATGAAGAGCACTACACGGCTATGAAGAGCACTACTCAGTGGGGTCTCAGCACTGAGAACCTGATGAATCATAACTTTTGACATGTCTGCATTTTTTCATCACAGTAACGCTTTAAGATTTCTGTGGTGAATTTGCAATTTTTGAAGGTGCATCTCTGAGCAAGGATTAGGTTCATTGTTATCAATGGTGTGATTCCTAAGGTTTTCGGTACCAAATCCATGGCAAATAACTGACATATCACTAATCTGCCACAGAATTAAAATCCACACAGAGCCAAAATCTGGGTCAAATCAGATCCACGAGAACATAGACCAAAGATGCAAATGCACCTTCCATAGCTGTCGGCTGAACTTTCATTCAGCTGACAGCTATCTCATCGGATCCCCTCATTATCACTAATGTTTGGCTTGGTTGTATGTTTATGTGTCCAGAAAGGAAAAAGGCAGTTAAAGGGGATGTCTGATCGCGGGATCCCACCACGATCTCCCTGCTGCACTCGGGAGTCGGGTGCAGCGCTAGAGGCTCGTGACCTTACGGCCGCGCTTGTGACGTCATGACCATGCCCCTTCAGTGCAAGTCTATGGGAGGGGGCGTGGCGGCCATAGACTTGCACTGAAGGGGCATGGTCATGACATCACGAGCAGGGCATGGCTGTGACATCATGAGCCTCCACCCCGCATCGCCAGTCATCCGGCACAGAGCAAAGTTCGCTCCGTGCACTGGATGTCTGGGGTGCCGCAGCTGAGATCGCGGGGGTCCCCAGCTTATCCCCTATACAAAGGATAAGAGATAAGAATTCTGGGGGCAGAGTACCCCTTTAAGCAGCTGCATGACTCTTGTGGCAGTGGCTTATCTCTTTCTCATCCCCAACATCATTTATGGGGGGAAAGTTGGGAGGCCGCCATAAACATAAGATGGTTGGTCAGTTCCACAGAAGATGGCAGGTCCAGACAACTTTTCACTGATGTGTATGAAGGCCTTAAAACTTCCCCTCTCCTACCTAGACAGATACAAAACATTAGAGCTCGACCGATTATCGGTATGGCCGATATTATCGTCCGATAATCACGATTTTGGGCATTATCGGTATTGGCAATTACCTTGCCGATAAGCCGATAATGCCCCGCCCCCCGCACCGCTACAGAGAAATATAGCTAAAAAAAGCACAACATACATTTAGAAATGTTTAATGCAACCAAACCAAGGAAGGTCCCGTACTCACAGATATATGTACTGAGAAGACGTCGGCTGAATTCAGAACTGTAGCTACTGGCAGTGGAGCTGGTCTCTGCAACAATTCAGACAATGCATTATATCATAGACTTTAGATCTTAAAAGATTAGGTAAATAGCAGAGCATGACCCATAAAACACTACAAATTCTACTGTGTAGGTATATGGATGGAGGGCTGGTGAAATTATAAACAAAATGGAGATAGCAGACTCAAGGGATACATGACTGGTGAAGAAGTGCATTGAACTAATCGTAGGCATGGGATATTTGCTGATATAACCTATACATTATGGATGATACTACCACATGAGCACATATGACCACTTGGGTACTATTCTGCTGGTTTCACACTACAAAGTACCATTGTTTTGGGACAAACAGATAAAGATGACTTCCCAATGCCAAGCAGCATCCTCATACACAACACACGTTTTCTACATGTAAACAATATCCAGTGGGTATTCTGTATTATGTATGGCGCAGTCCAGCAGGACAGATGATTAATAGGACAGCTGTCAGAGATCATTGCTTCTTAATTTATATTCTCAACATCGCCATGACGACCAAATTGACATGTCTTAGAAAGCGCTGTTAGAGACCGATCCTTGGTGGATTTGTACACATCTGGAGGGTTTACAAAACCCATTAGGAAATACGACAATTATGAAAGCTGGCAGAATACAGGTCCCTTGCTGACCCAGATAAAGGCTCTACAAATAGAAAGGCTAAATAAAGAAATCCTGCATCACAAATCATATGCAAAATAAAACAAAGCAGATCTTAATAGGTTGACAAACAAAAAATCCTTCTATGAAATGGATTGGGAAATACATTTATTATAAGGACAATCACAATTCAAGTTGCATGTAGAAACTGTACAGGGGTATAATCCACCCCATACTTCTGGGACGCCCTGGTCCTTTTTACTGCGCAAATCTCTGTGGCTGTGGCTTTCTATTTGCATTCTGTTCCCCTGCTTACACCCTGGAGGACAGAGGGTGTTAGTGCCAATGGGGCAATACTTGGATGAGGAGGTGCAATGGTATAAACCAACACCAAGTAGAGGAGGGCTAGGCACTATTTTTTTTTATGTTGGCACCCATACACCCTCAATTACTTGTATGAGACAAAAGGTATCATGGCCACAGGCCCATTTCTATTTGCTTCCAAATCCACAAATACACCACAACGGAGGATAACGGAGCGCTGCCCAAAACTTCTTGAAAGATGAGGTTTATTATATTAAAAAGCGTATAACGTGTTTCCAAGCCGGACCGGCTTGACAGCTTGGAACAAAATGTTCTGAAAGCTGGAGCCGGGAGCTCGTGACATCATAGCCCCGCCCCATCATGACGTCACGTGCTCCCTGCGCCAGCTCCAGCGTTTGGAACAGTTTGTTCCAAACGCTGAGCAGCGGAGTACCCCTTTAATCTTAAAGGGGTTGTCCAGAATTAGAGAAATGCTGCAGAAAAACAGTGCCGTGCCTGTCCACAGGTTGTGTGTAGTACTGCAGCTGAATCCAATTCACTTCAAGAGTGCCAAGCTGGAATACCAAGCACAACCTGTGGACAGGAGTGGTGCTATGTTTGCAAGAAAGCAACAACATTTTTCTAATTCTGGACAACCCCTTTAACAGAAGCTCCTACAGTATTCCGTATTAACAGAGCTTCCAACCAAAAATGATCAGTTTTTAAGTAATGATGAATTATGATAAATGGTGTACTCCCATTAATGCAAAGATAAGAGGCCTCATCCTGACGAAACTCCCAATAAAATTCCGCCATGTGACTAGATGCAATCTATGATTTGCAATTTGGACAAAAAAGGACATTGACCCTAACCCCACACAGAAATGTTAATGTATACCGATTTCTGAGGAACTGCGGTTGGAATGGAAGCTGATGAAATCATGCAGCGAGAAATTACACGCATGTTGCATTGACGATGGGGGAACCCCTAGAAGTCTTGTACTGCTTACCTCTAGGATCGATAGGAATATTGTAAGTGTCCCCAAGAACTATTGGCAAAGGAGGGGAGGAAGAGAGGAAAAAGAAGCGAGAAGGAGAGAGGGGCCGAAGAACAGGAGGGAACAGAATATCAGTTTAGTGCACTAAAAGGAGAAGATTAAATTACTAAGTAAAAATGACAGATGGCGCGAAATGAGGAGTTTACACATCTGAATAAGACTGAACTGGAAGTGAAAAATCTTTTTTAAAAAGTGCACACAAGAAAATGTAAAACGGGCCATGTGAGTAACAAAGAAAGGGAGGGTAAATTATAGGAGATATATAAAATGATGGGACTAAAGGGGTTTGTCTGGGAGTTTATAAAAAATAAACATGCTGCAGAAAATAAACTTTACTGGTGTTAAATTCCTCATCGCTTCAACACTGTTCCTCTGATGGTCCTTGCCCAGATTTTTTTATGTTCCTGGAGATATGCTATGCTATACACCCACATGACCACCATAGCCAAGCATTGGCCTCAGCAAAAAAGACTGGCTGCAGGGGTCCCAAAAAAAAAAAAGAAGGCACATCATTATTCCAAAAAATAAAAAAAAAACAGGGACAGGGAGACCATCAGAGCAAGGGGGATTTAACAGGTGAGTATTGTTTGATTTTCTTTATTGTATAACATTTCCTGCAACTAGTATAATGTATTGAACTCTCAGACAGCCCCGTACAAACTATGGTAAAAATGATCAAAGGGGGAGGACCCAAAAATATAAGGAAATAGGTTAATAAGAGTATATGTGATATATATATATATATATATATATATATATGTAAAAAAAATACTGCACGCTGTGTATGTAGGTTTATACATGATAACAACAATGTGAGCCGTGAGTCACTGTGTCCCTAATGACGGTCATTTTAACTGAGAAATATACAGAAGTGGAGAAAATAAGAAGTATAGCTGTGGGTCATCTATATAGATAGGGGAAAGAATGGCAATAAAATAAGGTTGGCTTCTACAGTTTTTTTTTTATATGAAGATATGCTTTGGGACGTTAATGAATGTGGCCCCCAGACACTGAACTCTGTTACCTTGTGACGCAAGCATGGCTCCTGCAGTCTCCTGGAACTCTAGCAGCTGTTGTAGGAAAAGAATGGCCTAGACAGAAAAAGAAAAACGCTTAGGCGAGGTTCACACTACGGAATTTCCGCCTGCAATTCCGCTTTGAAATTGCCGGCAGAAAACCGCTTACTAAAATGTATATTGTAGTGAATGGGTTTCCATTCACAAATTCACACTTCAGAATTTGAGAAGCGGAATTTGTGACCGGAAAATCTGCTTGAACATTTTATTTCCACCTGAAGAATGACGTTGCTCATTCTTCAGGTGGAAATACTTGCGGAACACATTGCAGTCTACTGGAGACTGCAGTGTCCGCGCGGTCCTAGTCGGCGCTGGCCACACTCGGAATCTTCGGGCAGAAATTCTCTTCCAGGAGTTTCCGCAGTGTGAACCTAGCCTTAAGAGCCTGGCCTGGTTCGGGAGAGATTTATCAAAACCTGTCCAGAGGAAAGTTGCTGCGTTGCCCATAGCAACTAGATTGCATATTTCATTTTTTTGAAAAGGCCTCTTAAAAAAAATAATATATATAATAATAATAATAAAATAAAATGAAAGATGCGATCTGATTGGTTGCTATGGGCAACTCAGCAACTTTTCCTCTGGACAGGTCTTGTTAATATCCCCCTAGGTGTTTACACAGGAGATACCAATAGGAAGACTCTCCCTGACCCCTGAAAAACATACAAGGTACCCCTTAAAGGGGTACTCCGCCCCTAGACATCTTATCCCCTATCCAAATGATAGGGGATAAGATGTCAGATCGCCGGGGTCCCGCTGCTGGGGACCCCGGGGATCGCTGCTGCAGCACCCCACTATCATTACTGCGCAGAGCGAGATCTCTCTGCACGTAATGACGGGCAATACAGGGGCCGGAGCATCGTTACGTCACGGCTCCGCCCCTCGTGACGTCACGGCTCGCCCCCGTCAATACAAGTCTATTGGAGGGGGCGTGGCGGTCGTCACACCCCCTGCCATAGACTTGCATTAAGGGGACAGGCCGTGATGTCATGAGGGGCGGAGCCATGACGTCACGCTGCTCCGGCCCCTGTATCGCCAGTCATTACGCACAGAGCGAACTCGCTCTGTGCAGTAATGATAGCGGGGTGCCGCAGCGGCGATCCCCGGGGTCCCCAGCAGCGGGACCGCGGCGATCTAACATCTTATCCCCTATCCTTTGGATAGGGTATAAGATGCCAGGGGTGGAGTACCCCTTTAAGAATTTTTTTTTTTTAATTAAACAAGGTCTGCCTTTGCCAGTCCAAAAAACACTTTGGGGAGATTTATCAAAATTTGTGCAGAGAAAAAGTTGACCAGTTGCCCATAGCAACCAATCAGATCGCTTCTTTCATTTTACAGAGACCCTTTTCAAAATAAAAGAAACAATCTAATTGGTTGCTATGGGCAACTGGTCAACTTTTCCCTCTACACAGGTTTTGATAAATCTTCCCTTCGAACACCACCATTCTGACAGCATTCTTTTACCTTCTATAGAAAACAATGAAACTCACCATAGTCTTTGATGAAACATTTGATACTGCAGTTTTATTGTTCTGTATTGTATTCCAGAGCTGCATTCACAGTTCTGCTGGTTGCAACTGAAATTATGCAATCCTTACAGCTTAAAGGGGTACTCCGGTGGAAAACATTTTTTTTAAATCAACTGGTGCTGGAAAGTTAAACAGATTTGTAAATGACTTCTATTAAAAAATCTTTACCCTTCCAGTACTTTTTAGCAGCTGTATGCTACAGAGGAAAATTATTTTCTTTTTGAATTTTTTTTTGTCTTGACCCCAGTGCTCTCTGCTGACACCTGATGCCCGTATCAGGAACTGTCCAGAGCAGGAGAAAATCCCCATAGCAAACCTATGCTGCTCTGGACAGTTCCTGATATGGACAGAGGTGTCAGCAGTCAGCAAGACAAAAAAGAAATTCAAAAAGAAAAGAATTTCCTCTGTAGCATACAGTCGCTAAAAAGTACTGCAAGGGTAAGGATTTTTTAATAGAAGTCATTTACAAATCTGCTTAACTTTCTGGCACCAGTTGATTTAAAAAAAAATAATAATAATTCCACCGGAGTACCCCTTTAACCCCTTAAGGACGCAGCCCTTTTTCACCTTAAGGACTGAGCCCTTTTTCGCAATTCTGACCACCGTCACTTTACAAATTAATAACGTGAAAACGCTTTTACCGAATATTCTGATTCTGAGATTGTTTTTTCGTGACATATTCTACTTTATTTTGGTGGTAAATTTTCGGCGTTAATTGCATCCTTTTTTGGTGAAAAATCTCAAAATTTCATGAAAATTCAGAAAATTTTGCATTTTTCTAACTTTGAAGCTCTCTGCTTGTAAGGAAAATGGATATTCCAAATAAATTTAATTTTTCTTCACAAACACAATATGTCCACTTTATGTTGGCATCATAAAATGGACATACTTTTGCTTTTTGAAAAAATTAGAGGGCTTCAAAGTAGAGCAGCAATTTTCAAAAATGTCATGAAAATTGCTAAATCTGAAGGGACAGATGTTACAGAACTACAACTCCCAGCATGCCTGGGCAGTCGAGGCATGCTGAGAGTTGTAGTTTGGCAACATCTGGAGGGCTACTGTTTGGGCACCACTGTAACAGTGGTCTCCAAACTGTGACCCTCCAGATGTTGCAAAACTACAACTCCCAGCATGCCCAGACAGCCTTTGGCTCTCTGGGCATGCTGGGAGTTGCAGTTTGGCCCCCCTAGTGGTTGCCACAGTAAAGATCGATTTACTTTCACTTTCAATTCCCCCCCCCACTGTCGATTCCCTACCTGATCAGGATCCTGCAGGCTCCAGCGAAGATCCCAGGTCCCCAGGCATCTTCTCCTGCAGGTACGGCCTCCATAATCTTCCCAGAGCCCCTCGACATCCAGGGGCGGGCAAAATGGGGGGTTGCCATGGCAACCCCCTGTCCTGCACTGCCATTGGTCAGAACTCATTCTGAGTAATGGCAGGGGATAGGAGTGGATCGCAGCTTTGCGATCTCACTCCAATCCTTTAGGCTGATCGGGGTTGTTGCTGAACACTCCGATCAGCCCTATTTTCCGGGTGATCGGGTCACCCGATCAGCCCGGAATTGAAGAAAATCGCATGTCTGAATTGACATGCGATTTTCTCCGATCGCCGACATGGGGGGGTCTCAGGACCCCCCTGGGCGATGTGCCAGGGTGCCTGCTGAATGATTTCAGCAGGCATCCGGCTCCGGTCCCCAACCGGCTAGCGGTGGGGACCGGATTTCCCACGGGCGTATGGATACGTCCTCGGTCCTTAAGGACTCGGAATGCAGGGCGTATCCATACGCCCTGTGTCCTGAAGAGGTTAAGGACTCAGCCCATTTTGGCCTTAAGGACTCAGACAATTAAATTTTTACGTTTTCATTTTTTCCTCCTCGCCTTCTAAAAATCATAACTCTCTTATATTTCCATCCACAGACTAGTATGAGGGCTTGTTTTTTGCGTGACCAGTTGTTATATCATAAAATGTATGGTGCAACCAAAAAAACACTATTTTTGTGGGGAAATTAAAACGAAAAACGCAATTTTTCTAATTTTGGAAGGTTTCGTTTTCACGCCGTACAATTTATGGTAAAAATGACATGTGTTCTTTATTCTGAGGGTCAATACGATTAAAATGATACCCATTATTACGTACTTTTCTATTATTGTTGCGCTTAAAAAAAATCACAAACTTTTTAACCAAATTAGTACGTTTATAATCCCTTTATTTTGATGACCTCTAACTTTTTTATTTTTCCGTATAAGCGGCGGTATGGGGGCTCATTTTTTGCGCCATGATCTGTACTTTTTTTTGATTCCACATTTGCATATAAAAAACTTTTAATACATTTTTTATAATTTTTTTTTTTAATAAAATGTATTAAAAAAGTAGCAATTTTTGACTTTTTTTTTTTCCGTTCACGCCGTTCACCGTACGGGATCATTAACATTTTATTTTAATAGTTCGGACATTTACGCACGCGGCGATACCAAATATGTCTATAAAATTTATTTTTTTACGCTTTTTGGGGGTAAAATAGGAAAAAACGGACGTTTTACTTTTTTATTGGGGGAGGGGATTTTACTTTTACTTTTACATTTTTTTTTACGCTTTAATAGTCCCCATAGGTGACTATTCATAGCAATACCATGATTGCTAATACTGATCTGTTCTATGTATAGGACATAGAACAGATCAGTGTTATCGGCTATCTTCTGTTCTGGCCTGCTCAATCTCAGACCAGAGCAGGAGACGCCGGGAGCCGGGCGGAGGAAGGTGAGGGGACCTCCGTGCGGTGTTCTGAATGATCGGATCCCCGCAGCAGCGCTGCGGGCGATCCGATCATTCATTCAAATCGCGCACTGCAGCAGATGCCGGGATCTGTATTGATCCCGGCACCTGAGGGGTTAATGGCAGACGCCCGCGAGATCGCGGGTGTCGGACATTGCGGCGGGTCCCTGGCTGCGATCAGCAGCCGGGATCAGCCGCGCATTACACGGGCATCGCTCCGATGCCCGTGGTTATGCACAGGACGTAAATGTACGTCCTGGTGCGTTAAGTACCACCGCACCAGGACGTACATTTACGTCCTGCGTCCTTTAGGGGTTAAGGGCAGGGTCACACGGGGTGCGTTCAGAGCATATTTCACGCAGTGGACACACCAACGGCAGTAACAGAGGGACTGCAGAGTGGGCTCCTGGCGATAGCCGGGAGCCCGCCCTGCAGTCCCTCTGTGACTGCCGTTAGCGCATCTGCAGCGTGAAATACGCTGCGGATACGCCCCATGTGACCCTGCCCTAAAAGGGGTTATCCAGCAGAAGAAAAATAAATACTTTTCCTCTCTCCTGGTGCTCAACTTCTGCCAGGTACTGCTTTGCGACCATTGAATGAGGGCAAAAACATGCATACACGCGGTGAGTACTGGCTGCAGAATATTGGCCAATGTTTCAGTGATCATTCCCAGGGCTGCTCCCTCTCAATGCCTATTCACTGTCAATCGACTTGTACATAGTGGATTAGTGTTCATACTGTGCATCTCTCTGGCCATGTAAAAGGAACCTTTGTCAATGTCCTATACTGTCATGTTCTCAGTTTAGCTTTTTCT
Organism: Hyla sarda; assembly: GCF_029499605.1. Classification (NCBI taxonomy): domain Eukaryota; kingdom Metazoa; phylum Chordata; class Amphibia; order Anura; family Hylidae; genus Hyla; species Hyla sarda. The sequence continues at coordinate 33,002,731 of NC_079201.1, read as the reverse complement.
TTACAGATTACTGTATAGTTCCTTATCATGTAGATACTAGATTTAGAAAGCAAGCCTCTGGAATAAATCGACAGTGGGCAGGAATTAAACGGGTACTCCAGTGGGAAAAAATATTCTCAAATTAACTGGTGCCAAAAAGTTTAACAGATTTGTTAATTACTTCTATTAAAAAATCTTAATCCTTCCAGTACTTATTAGCTGCTCAATACTACAGAGGAAATTATTTTCTTTTTGGACACTGTCTGTCCACAGTGCTCTCTACTGACACATCTGTCCATATTAGGAACTGTCCAGAGCAGCATATGTTTGCTATGGGGATTTTCTCCTGCTCTGCACAGTTCCTGACATGGACAGAGGTGTCAGCAGAGAGCACTTTACCGACAGAAAAGAAATCCAAAAAGAAAAGAATTTCCTCTGTAGTATTCAGCAGCTGATAATTACTGGAAGGATTAAGATTTTTTAATAGAAGTAATTTAGAAATCTGTTTAACTTTCTGGCACCAGTGGATTAAAAAAAAAAAAAATAAATAAAATAAGTCCACCTGAGTACCCCTTTAATGGTGAGGCACCCTGGGAAAAAGGTAATGCTGGGAAATTGGCTTATAGGCCTGAAGACAGGTGATGGCTAACGTATAAGAGCAAGATAAGTAAAGCAAAGAAAAGGCCTAAAATAACGGGGGAATTAGGGGAATATTTGCTGTTTTCGCTAGTGTGTGCCAAATGGGCATGGTTCAACAGAAAAGGGGTCTGGTTTTGAGCAAAGGTGACGTGACCACCCCATCAGATTTATGGCAGTTTACACTGTGAAACCAGCATAACCTGCTATTCAAATCTCCACTTGTTCAGAACTAACATAGATTTCAGCACATGCGCATGGGCATGCCTTTACATAAGCCCAGCGAGCCTGTGCGCTAGTGGGGCTTTTTTTTTTTGGACCAGCAAGGTCTTGATAAGTGCCCCCCTTAGTGTTACAGGTACCATATTACGTGTCTAGAAAGAAATCACATTCAGTTATATAAACTTTAGCAAGATCTCTCTCATAGGCCTATAAAATAAATGTTTAAAAAAAAAAACAATAGCTTCTTCAATAAACACACATTACAACATTAAGTACACATCAACTCAATTAACCCAGATGGTGACCTATACTCACATTGCTGGTAAGTTCATGCACAGTGCCATCTTTAGACATGCTGTTCTCCTTATCAGGATCGCTCTAAGAATCATAAAAAGAGAGATAACTTGCTTCCTATTCCATAAAGTGAATGTGTTGCCTAGATTTTTTATTTTTTTTTTACTTCAGCATCCCAATTTTTATAGCAAATATTCCTTACTAAGATCAATAGGGAAAAGAAAATCTGCAATAAATCTAGAATCTAGTAGATTATGTTTGCGTGTGAATGCGGATAACTGTATTAAAAAAAAAATGAAAAAAATAAAAATAAAAAAACACTGATGTGGTACAAAATTGTCTTGCAGTACTCCCTGCAGATTTGCCCTGGGCATTTTGTATTCTAATATGGTTAAATAGTGGTGTTAAAGGGGTACTCTGTGCCTAGATATTGTATCCTCTATCCTAGGGGATAAGATGCCTGATGGTGGGGGCAGCCAAGAACCAGAGTCTGACCACCATCCCCCCAACCAAGTACTCCGTGAATGCACCCGGTGTTCTTACATTATATTTAGTACAATGGGTTTGGGCGGCCGTGGTCGTGATGTCACGCCACACCACCTCCATTCATGTCTATGGGAGGGGACGTGACGACCCCCTCCCACAGACATGAATGGAGGGGCATGGCATGACATCACAACCAAAGCACTATGTTCAGATCGCTGAGTGCCCTCACAAGATCATGGGGGGGTCCCCTTTGGATAGGGGATAAAAAGTCTAGGGCCGGGGTACTCCAACTCTGAACTTAAGCTAGCCCTGCAATAAAGACAAATGTCGGCCAAACATTTTCAGACTCTGAAAAAAAAAGTTTACCTGATCTCTTAAACGGTAGATGGCTCTTTCTCCATGACAATAGTGGAAGAATATATAGCAAACATACAGTGCACACCAGCTCTGACCCTCTCTATTGTTCCTCTTGCATGAATAGCCTGGAGTCCTGGCCACTAATCCACATGCATAGTTTTTTCCAAAAGGAACGATCCAGCTAAAGGAAACTTCAGTAAACTTTGATTTATTGAAAATCTTGAAAAACGTGTACATCCATGGACACAAGAACTATAATCCAACGTGTTTCGGTTAACCCATAAACTTAATCATGGACCACAGTTCTTGTGTCCATGGATATACACGTTTTTAAACATGTTCAATAAACTGAAGTTTTACTGAAGTTTCCCTTTTGCTGGATCATTCCTTTTGGAAAAACTATGAATAGTGGAAGATAGGTTTCATTCAGTCAGCCAGCGATCGGGACACTAAAACTTCTATTTTATTGGAGACGCTATCCCAGTGATCGTTTTTTTAGAGGTCATTTTACAGGTAGGCTGAAGGCCACTGCTTTGTTGTGAGTGGTGGTGGAACCAGTGTTATTGGAGTCCCCTTTCACTATACTGCTTGGTGTCACCTTTTACTGTACTCCTTGTCTGTTCTAAGAAGAAAGGCATTACTGGGAAATATACAAAACAGGAAGTCTCAGCTTAATTTTGGCCCTAGAGGCCAGAATGAAAATTGCAAGATTTCAGGATTATTTTAAAACATAGATAGTGAAAAAAAATCACAAAAAGTCTTTAAAAAATACAGTTAACATAAAAACATAATTTAAACAATGGGTCATTTTTTATGACATATTCCTTTTCCTGACACACAGTTCAGCAACCCCAACATCTATTCACAAGAATGCGCACATAGGTTACATTTACGAGTAACCATCATAGTATCTGAAACACGTTAGGTATGTGTGCTTTTTCTGCATATTTATAATAGATGTTGGAGTTGCTGAACGGTGTGAAAAACTTTTAACACTGCATTGAACCTATATTCTCTAATCACTGGCTGAGGCAGGACATAGCTCTGACCAGGGATTGGCTGAGCAGCAGTATGACACACTGGGTCCCATTCAACTCCAGGCCTAGGCATTGTGCTATCCCTCAGGAAGAGATCGCAGCCAAGAACCAGAGGAGAACACAGGAGGCACTGTGGGAGTGCTGGAGGTGAGTACAGGCTTAATATATATATATATATATATATATATATATATATATATATGTGTGCATTGTTCTGGGAAAAAAAAACATCCCAGGACCTGCATGGTTTTATAAGGTTTAACCTAAAAGTAGTAGGTACACGGTAAATTTAGTGCTCTCCCTGTTGTTACTGAGCCACAGAGAGAGCCCCTTCGATGGTGCTATTTCTACTTTTCTCCATTTCAGGGGGTGGGACCAGAGCTGGGTCGTTTGCTAGGAGACCACACACCGTTATTTCCTCTGTTCCTTCTCTAGTCAATCACCGCAAAGCATAACCTACTCCTCTCTGCTATGCCATGACACTGTGCTGGGGAAAGTGCACTGAACAGATTTGCATTGTGCTGAGCTGATGATTAATACTGTACACTACTATAGATGACATGTGGGGTAGAAGGGGTTACTGATGTACTGGATTTTTGCAAGGTGCTAATTGAGCAGACATGAAAGAAACAGTAGGAGCAATGAAAGGGTTACTCTAAGCACTTAACAGGCTGACACAGTGCTGGGGGTTTATACAGTCCACTACAATAGATAGCATGTGGGAGGATAAGGAGATCCATAGTTAGTACGGTTGAAAAACGACACATGTCCATCAAGTTCAACCAAGGAGGTGAAGGGAAGGGGTATGGGTTACTGATGCACTGGCTCTGCAAGGTGCAATGTGCAGAAAGGAAATATTCAGCAACAGCAAATCAAGGAAAGGGTTACACTAAGCACTGCTGCTGCTTAGATGTGTGGTAAGCCTTGCTTTACCTTGCATGGACAGTATAGATCCTCTGGACACTGCGATTGCAGGGTACACAGTCTCTCTCTCTCTCTCTCTCTCTCTCAAACATAGCAGTGGCTAAGCTCCACCCCAATCCCTGTAATTTGTCTTGCTAAGGCTGTTCCTAGAAATGGATTTATCCCAACAATGGACAGTGGACAACAGATTGCAGGAAAGGGAGACAACTAATCACCAAGGCATTACAGCAGTTTTTTGCAGGGTAAGAACTCACTTTGGAAAATAAAGTGATTTACAAGTATGGTGGAAACCACATAGGCTTGCACATGAAGGGAAGTTGTTTGAAACTACTATTTAAAATCCAACATGCCCGAACTTTATTTTTCAAGTTTATGGCCAGCTTTACTCTGTGAAATTTAGTTAATTTCCTAAAGACAGAATCACAATCCAAATTACCTTAATACTGTCTGCAAAATCCTCTAGTGCTTTGGCTCCAGTGGTTTCTATAGAAGTTATAAGGTTTGGCAGCTTGTTCTTGGTGCTGGCAGCAGTCCCCTACATACAGAGCATAGAGAATGTTAAACAATCATGAAAAATCCTACATTGTTTTCTTAGAGTATTGTTAACACGAAGCAGTTGAGGAGTAGAATGCATCTCTTAGCACTCACCTGAAGAACTTTGTCAAACTCAGGTTTGGTCAGTTTGAGATGCCGTAGTATGGGGAAGATGCTCAAAACAGATGTGAAATCGTGCCTGGAATTGGCTTTCTTGGCAGCAAACACAATATTTTCCCCTTCAAGAATAAGATTATCCATTGTCTCCTAAATAAATTGAGATAGATCAGTAAACATGATAAAGGTCTAAAACTAATCTAAGCTCACCAAAGCCAAAAATAGCAGACCTGAATAAGAGAATCAAAGGTCTTCTTCTGGTGGTGCTCAGGAATGATATCTACAAGAAGCTGGTACTCGCTCTGGGCCAGTCTCACAAAGGCACTGATACAGTAAATGTATGTGTCTGTCTCCAGATCCAGCACATCTTCCTTCCCTAGAACAGTAAAGTCACATATAATGCTAGAAAATGCATTTGATCTACTGTATATCAAATGTATAAAGACCTAAACCTTCTTTACGAGTTAAAAAGGGGTCTGTCAGCTCATTGTAGAATGGTGAACTACAGTGTCGGAAAGATGCTGGTAAATGAACCGAGCCCGAAAGATGGAGGGGCAAAGGCACAAGGAAGCGAACAAAGTGACAGCATCTCATCAACACATTATGTAGGTTAAAATGCTAAAATGAGTGGTCAGACCCCCTTCAAATACCCATCACCAAGGGAACCAGCACTCACCTAAAGTTGCACTGTGTTTCTCCCCCACAGCATCTCCGTGGTATCTGCTGCGTGAATCTTGCTCAAGACCTAATTGGTGGTTAGGGGGAGGCAGGGGGAGAGTGTTATCCAGCACTTTACACTGAAGCCTGTGCCTCAGAGAGTGGCTGTCCGGTGTCCGAAATGGGAAAAGGTCCAGCATGGGGAATGATCTAGTGATGCTTCTTGTACAAAGCAAGGGCAATTCAAAGACATACAGGCTGCAGTCTTCTATTACAGTTATGTTCCAATGACATAACTCATTTAGTGATATAATCTTTCTTTAGATAGATAATAATATAGTTATTGCCTGCTTTAGAAGTGGACCTGCCACCTATCCCACATGTCTGTTTTGGGAAATACTTGTCTTCCCCATGAAATGAACAATGCGGGATCATTGTCTCTTAAGGCCCACCCACCTCTGCACTAATGATTTATAAAGTGGTTATTTTTTAACCCTGTCCTGTGAGTCCATGCCTGATTTATTAGATGTAATATCCTGCTGGCCTTAGAAGCAGCTGCTTGACATTGCATGCGGTTCTGTAGCCTATGACCGACAAGTACACCCAAAACCTTCTCTATCAGTGATTCTCCCAGTTTTACATCCCCTTGGACATATAATGCATGCAGGTTTTTTGTACTTATGTACTCATAACTTTACATTTATCCACATTCAACTTTATTTGCCAAGTGTATGCCAAAACTACACTAAGGCATTATTGCTGGTAAAGGGTAAATCTGCTAGGGTAAGACACAGCTGCTTCTAAAGGGATATTGAGTCTTTTACACACAACCAGCCTGCAACAGGCACAGCAAGTCAGACTACACTGAATAGAAAGTTTACTTCAGCTGGTAACCGCTCCTTCTCCTCATGCTTTTCCATAATACATAGGCCTATAATGCCCCAGTTGCAGTAATGTAGTGTCTTCATAAAGACGGTATGCGGTAGGCTTCCAGAAGAAAGCCTACCTAAGGGGTAACCTGTGCACCCTATTAAAAAGAGGAGTGAGGGTCTTCTTCATAAATGTATTAAGAACCCATGATGTGAAATATTCAGTACAATTAGTGCCTTCAATTTTCTCAAGGGCTCCTATTTAGTGAAAGTTTTGACAAAGGCAATTTTCTAAATCCTCAAGTTCTTCTTTCATCACTTCTATAGCTGTTGGTGTAGTGGCATCTCTCTTTTCATGGGCGCCATGAAGTCTTTTAGATCATTAAATCTCTCTTCCAAGGCATGGGTGTGTTCAGAAAACTTTTTAATGTCCTCTCTATGCCTCCAAGTCAGAAAGGGACCTGCTGCATTCACATAACTATTAAAATATATGCCAGTGTAGGTTGTTTGAGATGGATGCATCACTATGCATTGACATTGATGACTACATCAGTGCACAGCTGGTCATTCTCCCCATTACTAATAATCTGTAGTTATAATTGGTCTTCAGGAGCTCTAAGGAAATGCAAGTATTTACTAAAACAGACATGTCAAAAAGTGCCTTCATAACTTAAGCATTTCTGGTTCCTGCCATTAGCTCCCACCAAGTAATCCCAGATCAAGAAAAGTAAAATCATCTACAAATGATAGGTGCATTTACCTTCAAGGACGCCAAGGCTGGACCCTCCCTTTTTCCCATCATGCCCGTGCTGAGAGTATTGTTTGAGCAGATTCTGAGCCTTTCGGATAGTGCCTGTCACCAAGTGGAAAGCGGGAAGAAGAGAAATGCAACAAGGGAGGAAAAAAATCTTAAAGAATGAGCTGGAAGATGTCCAAACACCAACAAATGGATGAAAAAGCACCAGGGAAGAATAAGAAAGGGACATTTGTGAGTAAAGATTATTTTCCCAATAGTGTTAGAGGGACATTTCATAGCCACCAAACCCAATTGCATGCTGTTACATCTGGCATCAGGAAGACTAAGCCGATGGATATTCAAGTCTATGTTTTCAAGCCAAAATATCAGATCTGTAAATGATAGATAGACAGACAGATGAAGGTACATATAGATACCAGAATAATTGCAGCACTCCCAAGAATTCAAGTAAAAATTATATTGTTTATTCACCCATGTGCAGAGGGAAAGTTTCAACTTAGTACAGAGCCTTTTACCAAACCTTGAAAAAGGCTCAGGACTAAAATGAAACTTTGCTGATGCACATGGGTAACTAATCTACAATTTTTTGCTTAAATTCCTTGGGAGTGCTGCGATTATTCTGCATTTTGTATCCTGTGGACCGTGGGTCAAGGTCTGGCTCTATCAATTACTTAAATTGCATGGATATCGGGTTTCCAAAGGAATTCTGCTGGTTTCTATTGAAAAGGCAACAAGCTCACCTTACTAAGATGATCCCTTATAGCATATGAACAGCATAAAGGGGATTACCACTAAGGAACCATAATCAAGGCCTCCATACATTAGAAAAAAAAACACATCCAACCCACTAATTTTGACAGGAGCAGCCACATACTTTAAAAGAGAACCTATTATCGGACCTAATGGTTCTGAGAAAAATGCAATAACTGACAGTATATGAAAATCATTTCAAATACATATTATTAGAAAATTCAGTTTTACTTTAATTTAAGCACACTTCAATCTAGTGAAGGAAGCGGATTTTGGAAGGTGTTTTTCTGCTAGACTAGGATACAGCTGCTTGAAAGGGTTAAACTGCCAGACTAAGGCATTACTTCTGGGAAAGGGTTAATCTGCTAGTGGAAGACTCAGCTGCTTCTAAGGAGTTAATGTCTCTTACAAACAGCCAGCCTGCAACAGGCATAGCTTAGAAGGAGGAAGTCTCACAGAGCTGATCCTTTACTGATGCCCATTTTAGCCCAACTCCTTTTCTTAAAAGGCCAGCCTTTAGTACTAACAAGCAAAAATATATTTAAAGAGTACCTGTCACCAAACTAAACTTTTAATATATTTTTCCTTATGTAATTATAAGCCACTTTGCTATTTACTTGCTGTTAAAATTCTCAACCTTTATATGTGTTAAAATGTGATTGAAAAAAACAGCCACTAGGTGGCTCTGTTCTGTTCCTTGCACAAGTCAAACAATTAGTTTGGACTCCACCCGGACTTGGAAAAGTCCAAACCCTTTACATGTATCCCCCTTTTGATCTTAAGACACATAAGCTGCTGCCATAAGTGACTGGCTGCTGCTTATTTCCCCTCTTCCCATTAAGAACACATGCAGCTTAACCCAGCCAAGCATCCATGTGTATTAGGGGCTGTTGTTCAAACAAGCATTTTAACCAAGGCATATGGTCACCTTTGAAGCGTTACGGCTATTTAAATTAACTTTCACATGTCACACAATGCTATGACCCCTAGTGATAGCTAGATATAGCCAGGTGAAGCACACAGCAGCATGCTTTACTCCCAGCTAATAGCTCAATGCAGGAGACTTATAATGGAGCTGTCTCCTGTAGTGTCTCAGCACTGAGATCCTGACAGATTTTAACTTTCGACAACTCTGTTCAACAGGTCAAAAGTTGATTTAAAGTGGTAATTCAACATAAAGTGACTTTAGCAATTACCTGCCAGACAGTAATGAACATGTTTAGGAAGGATCTGTGCTTGTCTTTGGGCTAAATTGCTGTGTTGTTATTCCACCATAACACTGCTACATTTTTTTTTTTTTTGTGAAATAGCAATTTCCTGTTGAAGTTCCCTTCCTCCAACTACAATTCCCAGGATCTCTTGTTTGTAAGTGTGAGATCACTTCTCCCTCCCAAACATCAGTCACCTCACCCATTGCAACACAGCTGAGCTCTCTCCCATGTGTGCTATGCTTGAAACTGCAATTCCCTGCAGCCCTGTGGAGAATAATCTCCCTTCTCACCCAGCGGTTGCTCCACCCATTAAAGCATAGACAGGCTCCGTTTCAACACCTGACTGTAATTTCTTGGACCACACTGCAACCTGGCAAAAGCTAAGACAACACTCATTTTGTGTGCTGCTAAAAATGAACATCCGGGCAAAGATCACAGAAGAATGCTGGGACCATCCATTAAACACAGATACAGACATTATATCATGATTTACGCTAACTTTACAGCTCCTGTAGCACAGTCAAATAAAAGAAAAATACTGGAATACCCCTTAAAATGACCAGAGCAGAGAACAGCCAACAAAGAGCAGTATTACAGTGATCCCTCAACTTACAATGGCCTCAACATAGTTTCAACATACAGTGGTCTTTTTTGGACCATTGTAACTTGAAACCAGACTCAACATACAATGCTACAGACAGTCCAGATCTGCAAAACGTGTCAATGGTTGGAAGAGATAACCAATCAGAATGGGCATTCATTGGTAAAACACCTGTATAACTGAAGCGTATGCACTGAACTCCTGTCTGGTAGCTCCCCCTACAGTACAGGGAGGTATTACATGTTCTGTACTACTCTTAACCTGTGCCAGGGTTAGCTGCTCCTTTGGACACAAGGTGAGGACGGCTTCATTTTCTTTTTTTTTTTTATTTCTTTTTTTAGGACATTTCGTGTACTTTACAGGACCCCGAAGAAGCTCCTGTCCTCTACATAGACAGTGATTACAGCTCCCAGCAGATCTTTCTTACTTTTATATGGAAGGACTTGCTATATCTGTATTAGTTATCTACTTATTTATGTTTAATCCTCACTTTTTCCTATTTTTGGATGACATTTTGGTGGCTTCAGAACCAATTACCAGGTTTCCATAGAGTTATGGTCTCTACATACAATGGTCGCCCTGGAACCAATCAATATTGTAACTTGAGGGACCACTGCATATCTGAATGCCTGCTATATAATATAACATTTCGTAATATGACAGCTAGGTTTCTGAAGCAGTATCCTAGGCAGTCAACAGAATTTTTGGCTTGAAAACCTCAAAATGATCAATGTTGCCATTTTTATTACATTTTATTTAACATTTAAAGCTATAGAAAGCAGAGTTGACCTCCATGTCCACCTATTATTGGAGTTGACCTCCATGTCTACCTATTTTCTGGAGCAAGACTAACAGCATGCTTAGCAGAGAATACACCAAGGGTTTATTAGATTTGCAGTACATCTCCCACCAATCATCATAAATTAGGAAAAGAAGATAGGAAACGGGAATGCTTGTCTCCCACCCACTACTCTCGGACACACGGAGTGGCCTTAACTCGGCTGCAGGCTGACAAAACAAAAATGTAACATTAATATGTATTAAACAAAATGACACTATAAGACAATGCAGAAGTAACAACAGAATTCAGAGAACAGCCCGACACATCAGCATACAACAGGCATTGTGAATTTTGATGGCCTTAAGGGGGTACTCCACTGGCCAGTGTTTGGCCACGCCCCCTCATGCCGTTACACCCCACCCCTCAATGCAAGCCTGTGGGAGGGAGCGTGGCTGCCGCCACGCCCCCTCCCATGGACTTGCATTGAGGGGGTGAGGTGTGACGTCATGAGGGTGCGTGACCAACCCCATCAGAAGAAGCACAGCGTTCGGAACTAAATGTTCCGAACGCTGGCCAGTGGTGTACCCCTTTAATAGTTCTATACCCATGGCTAACCCCAAGGTAAGCAGGAACAGCTATGCAGCAGCAATGCTCTTATTATTTAGATGCAGAAGCTGGCTGGAAGCAGAGTTATAAGAGGCTACAAACACCTTCACGCATTTATGATGCATGTTTCTTGCTTATGCTGGCATTGCTCGCTGCAGAGAACCATTGTTTTTACCTGGTATGAAGACTGCTTGTCATCAGGACATACAAGAGAGGAAATAACCAAGTCATTACACCCCCAGAAGGGAACTAAAAGGGAAATACTTCTCATTTACAGTAAATTGAAACATGTACTTGGTTTTGTTCCCATATGTCCCGAGATCCAGAAGCACCTTGTATGGGTACAGTAGATGCAACTGGTCACCTCCACTGCTCCATCGGCCCAAATCGAGCATGCTTGTTGACCTATGGGCACCTGACAACTTACCGAATCGAAAAACACTGCACAAAAATGTTTTTTTTTTTATATCACAAAACAGAGGTAAACTATGCCAGATCGTGGGACATTTGGAAAACCAGACAAAGGCGTACTTCGCTGCTCAGCGTTTGAAACAAACTGTTCCGAACGCTGGAGCCTGGAGCTCAGGACGTCATAGCCACGTCCCCTCATGACGTCATGCCCCACCCCCTCAATGCAAGTCTATGGTAGGTGGCGTGACGTCACGAGCTCCCGGCTTCAGCGTTGTGAACAGTTTGTTCTAAAGAGTACCCCTTTAATAATGTTTTCAGGAGGCAAAACAGCATTCTCCCCGCAAGCCATTCATTTTAAGTAGCCTCATCTTGAGCATTTATGGCATATCCACAAGATATGACATAAATGCCTTGAAAATACATGGGTCAAAATCTAATACTCTCACCTATTAGAAGAAAATGGGGCAATGTTTGGGCCTTTCCCTACCTCCCATGGAGTGAGTCCAGCTCTCTATTAATTACAAAGGTCAAAACCATGGGGGAGATTTATCAAGACCTGTCCAGAGGAAAAGTTTCTCATAGCAACCAATCAGATCGCTTCTTTCACTTTTGAAAAGGCCTATGAAAATTGAAAGAAGCGATCTGATTGGTTGCTATGGGCAACTCAGCAACTTTTCCTCTAAACAAATTTTGATAAATCTCCCCCCATATGTAGATAAGGGATGGATCACAATTCTTCACTATACACTATATGGACATAAGTATTAGGACATCTACACCTTACATTTACAGGAACTTTTAGGACATCCTATTTTAAAGCATACCCGTCAGATCCATCAAAAATTAAATTTTTTCATATATCACTCAGTACCTAATCCTGACCATGTACATCTAATTTTTATGTGTCTAGCACCTTTATTTATTTTTTATTGCACTTTTAATTTGGCTCACTAGTCTGAATTCCTCTCAAAGGGAGGGGGCGTGGCCTCACTGTGCAGGTCTCCGCCCCCTCCCTCAGTATGCTGTCTGCTCACATCTCCCCTAGCATTAACAAAACTACAACTCCCAGCATGTCCTCACTGACAGTAGCGGGACACAAGCTGACAGTGGGAGGATTTTTCCTCCAGCTCTGAGTCCTGCGCTCACAGCTGTCAATCAAGGAAGTGTGTCCATGACATAGGTGATGATGCATGGACACAGCAGGACTAGTATGTGTCCAAGCAGGCAGGGGGGGGGGGCAGTTATTTGACTGGCTTTTTCAGTATGAAATACAGAAATGTTTCTAATGAAAGCAAATGAAAAACCTATTGGTTTTGCATGACGTACAACAAATCAAAAGTTTTTGTATCTGACAGTGCCCATTTAAGTCTGTTAAATGAATATGGAGTTGAAACCCCCTTTTGCAGATATAACAACTTCTATTCTTCTGGAAAGACTTTCAACTTCCTTTGAGAATCCAGAAAAGCTTCCAAACTCTATTCTTGTTCACCCCAAAATTGTTTGATAGGGCTAAAGTCAAGGCTCTGTGCACCAAGTCAAGTTCTTTCACATTAAACTCACCCAACCATGTCTTTTTGGACTTTGCTGAGTGTACTAGGGCAGTCATGCTGGGACAGAAAAGAGCCAAACTCAAACTGTTCCCACATAGTTGGAAGCATGAAATTGTCTAAAATGGTATGCTGAAGCATTAGAATTTCCCTTCACTAGAACTAAAAGGAGCTTGTGCCAACCTCCGAGAATGACTCCAAAGCATCATTCCTCCTCAAGCAGACTTTACAGCTGGCACAATGCAGTCCAACAGGTAATGTTCTCCAGGAAATTGCCAAACCCAGTTTATGGGGATGGCAATGTCCGTGCTGCCCCAGCGCAAACTGATTCAATTGGCGCTGGGCGCACTTGGAATCTCCAGATAGAATTCTTCCATCTGAAGCTTGCCCAGTGTGAACCTAGCCTAGCTATATGACATTGGTATCAGTGAGATATTTAGAACGACCAATTCGGTTACAAATGTTTCTAAAGACGACTGCATTGGTAAGGCCGTGATATACACCTGTGGCAATGGGACTAAATGAATTCAATAATGGAGAGCAGGAGGCCAATACTTTTGTCCATGTAGTGTAACATATAAGGCTTAAAAAAAGACATATGTCCAGCCAGTTCAGTCTATGACCCCAATAGAAAACAAAAACAAACACATCATGAGGTAGAAGCCAATTTTCCTCATCTTAGTCGGAATTATTATTTTTTTTTATAAACTCCAAATCTGACATTATGAAATAAATTCCTTAATCACTGACCCTCCTCTAACAATAGGTCACTTTACAAGTCTTGGATAAAACCTGATGTAGAGGATTATGGTGTCCCTGAAGGAAATCCTGCACAGAAACTTTTAGCCAAAAACTAGCCAGCATTCTGTATTTCTGGTCTGACCTGGTCTCTTGGCGGGCTTCTTGGTTGGTGTATCCTTCCTCTTGTTTTGCACAGCAGGAGAATAAGGAACTCCAGAGGATGAGCTGTTCTTTCGGAAATGCTCTTTGAGGCCTTTAATAGATCGATCCAGTTGGCTAGAGCGAATCTGACAATATACATTCATAAAGTCTAGAAAAAGAATGAAGCTGGTAAGTAAGGAACGCAAAAAATAAAAAATAAAACACAGCCCAAATGGTTCTAGGAGTATTCCCATAAGGAGATTTATAGAATACCTATAGAACATGCCATAAAATGTCTGATAGATTCCGCCTCTTAAAACCCCACCTACCTCAGGATCCAGGGCTGCCAGGCCCCATCTGGCGCGCTTGCAACTGCTGAAGAGTGGTCAGGAGGCCAAGGACAGCTGCTTTACATATATACAACTCCCATAGAGATTAACGAATATATGTTTCCCTAACTTGAGTTACACAAACAGTGTAGCGCATGCTGCCTATGATAGTAACACAAGTTGCATACAGCAGTCACCTCGGCTGTTTTTCGCTTTCAGACCACCTCCAGTAGCCACAAGCAGATCAGAGGGGGCCAGAGGCCCTAGATCTTGAAATGGGTGCAGGTCCCAGAGGTGGGACCAACATCTACCAGACATTTATGGCATGTCCAGAAAATATACCATAAGTGTCCAGATAGAAAATAAGACTTTAATGCTGATGTCCTAATTCACCCAACAACCCAAGGGCACACTCTGCCTAACTTGAGGTGCAATACAATACCACAAATTTGGTATAAATCTAGGAGACAGCAACAGTTTGGAGCCAGGATGCCGCCGCACATCACAACGTACTATGACGTCATATAATCAGTTATTAGTGTCCCCTCATCTCCCCGTGTCAGTCATTAGTGTCTTCTCATCTCTCACTGACCCACCAACATTATTAGGTGATGAGGTGCCCTTTAAGAGGGGGCGGGTGTGTGTGAGGTATATACATACACCTCTATAAGGTTAGGTTCCCATTGCCATTGTGCCACGTCCCATTCTGGGTCTGTTCGGCTCTTTGTTTTTATGTAAGGCGGTAAGTAATAATTATTTTTTTTTTTTTTAGATGGACGACCCCTATTGGAAAGAACTGGCAAAATCTTAGGCGCCACCACAACATTTTCAGTTGTCACAGTGACCAAATGTCTGGGATTTGTCGAGCCCTGCGATACCACACAACCAAAACAGTAACCAAATAGCAATAACATTCAGCGCTGCCGGTGCCACCACCATACACTGGAAAAAATTATACAATACACTACAAGTGCCACCATAGAGTGCTCATATAATACCTCCTGTACATAGCAAGATGTCATAACAGCTTTATAAAAGTATAACTGCTATACAATATCCAAATAATATTACGTTTCGTAATATTGTGTATGCTGGTCCAAGATACATAGTGATAGGTAATGGAGCCTTATCACGTACAATGTTATTCTAAGTGCACATGTATAAGCGGACATTGTATTTTTAGACTATGACTAAAAATACACATAAGATGTCAGAGTTTACTATAAGCAGAATGGTTTTCTTACCTTGGTTCCTCCCATATTCCACCAGCCACTGAGAAATGCGTATAATGTCCTGCAGGATCCCTTCTGGAAGATGCTCCAGCACCCCTTCCTCCTGCCCCTCTATCTCTTCATCTGTACCAATTAGGTCCAAGATAAGAATAGGAGGAACAGGCTTACTGTGCCGCTGCAGAAGGTTCCGGAACTCGGCGTCTAGGGACTCTTTACCTCTTTCAAATAGTGATTTCTGCAAAAGGTAGCAAATCATTTGTTCACCCTATGCAATGTGACACCTACAACAGTGTGAAAAGTTAAAGGGGTATTCCAGTGGAAAACTTTTTTTTTTTTTTTTATCAACTGGTGCCAGAAAGTTAAACAGATTTGTAAATTACTTCTATTAAAAAATCTTAATCCTTTCAGTACTTATGAGCTTCTGAAGTTAAGGTTGTTCTTTTCTGTCTAAGTGCTCTCTGATGACACCTGTCTCGGGAACCGCCCAGTTTAGAAGCAAATCCCCATAGCAAACCTCTTCTAAACTGGGCGGTTCCCAAGACAGGTGTCATCAGAGAGCACTTAGACAGAAAAGAACAACCTTAACTTCAGAAGCTCATAAGTACTGAAAGGAATAAGATTTTTTAATAGAAGTAATTTACAAATCTGTTTAACTTTCTGGAGCCAGTTGATATATAAAAAAACGTTTTTTCCTGGATAACTCCTTTAAATAATCTTACTCCTTCCAGTACTTATTAGCTGCTGAATACTACAGGGGAAATTCTTTTCTTTTTGGAACACAGAGCTCTCTGCTGACATCATAACCACAGTGCTCTCTGCTGACACCTCTGTCCATTTTAAGAACTGTCCAGAGTAGGAGAAAATCCCCATAGCAAACATGTGCTGCTCTGGACAGTTCCTAAAATGGACAGAGATGTCAGCAGAGAGCACAGTGGTCATGATGTCAGCAGAGAGCTCTGTGTTCCAAAAAGAAAATAGTTTCCTCTATAGTTTTCAGCAGCTAATAAGTACTGGAAGGATTACGATTTTTTTTTTTTATAGAAATAATTTATAAATCTGTTTAGCTCTCTGGCACCAATTGACTAAAAAAAAAAAATAAATAAAAAAGTTTTCCACCAGAGTACCCCTTTAAGACAACTTCTTTCATGCAAGGGTATCTGCTTCAGATCCAGCTTGAGTCAGGTTGCCGCTGCGATTAAAGGGGTACTCCGCTGCTCAGAGTTTGGAACAAACTGTTCAGAACGCTGGAGTCGGGAGCTTGTGACGTCATAGCCCCGCCCCCTCATGACGTCACACTCCGCCCCCTCAATGCAAGTCTATGGGAGGGGGCGTGACAGCCGTCACGCCCCCTCCCATAGACTTGCATTGAGGGGGTAGGGTGTGACGTCATGAGGGGTGGGGCTATGACGTCACAAGCTCCCAGGCCCCGCGTTGGGAACAGTTTGTGTTGACCAGCAGTTTGTGTTGACGCTGACCAGCGAAGTACCCCTTTAATAATCTCAAACCACATGCCTATGGGGATGTGCAGTGTTACATACCACTCTGTTCAACTCAGGGCTGTCTGGATTGTTGTCTTGAAAATATTCTACTGCCTTCTGAATTTTGGCAATACAGCTTAAGTATTCCTCCAGTCGTCCTGATGGGCTAGGAAAAAATAAAATAAAAAAAAGATATGCAAAGCAATAATTCATAAAGATGACCAAAGGATCAAGCTGTATGCCGCTCCAAGATCCCCAATAATGAGTCATTGAATCTCTCTGGGCTCAGTATCTATGTGGCTTGGATAAACTTTATAAAATATATTAAAAAGAATAGGACCCAAAACTGACCCCTGTGGTCCCCACTAGTAACAGTCACCCAATCAGAATAAGTACCATTAATAACCACCCTCTGTTTCCTATCACTGAGCCAGTTACTTACACACATTCTCCCCCAGCCCAATCCTTCTCATTTTATGTACCAATCTTTTATGAGGATCCGTATCAAAAACCTTGGAGTAATCAATGTATATGGTATCCACCGATTCACCCTGGCCTATTCTTGAGCTCCCCTCCTCGTAAAAAAGCTGAACAGGTGAGTTTGACAGGACCGATCCCTCATAAATACATGCGGATACATTTATTTGTAGTAATGTAGAGAAAGAACAGACCGAACGAGTGGCGTCTCGTGTATTACCCTTGGCAAGGTGAAACAAAACTAGTTGTCGGGGCTACAGACGGGTGGGTGGCCGCTCACAATAGGACATGTTTAGGGTACCACAAGGTCAGATCACTGCTGAAGCCGGGAGGTCGCAGGAAGCAAGGGAAGCCCAATCCTGGAATTGTTGCAGAAGAAGATGAAGGAAGAAGACCTATCAACCCAGGCGCTGCAGATACTTGACCAAAAAATGTGTATGGAGGCAGTAATAAACTATCAAAGATCTCTCGGCAAGGACCACTTTATTGGATGAATAAATAAAAAGTAACAAAGTAGATTACGCGTTTTGAGGGAAACACACTCTTCTTCAGAACTATATACAATAGGTACAGTGGGGTTTAAATAGTGTGAAAAATTGTGCCAATAAACAAGTGGGCGGGGCCACAGGTGCCAAACAAAGGTAAACAGGAAGTATAAACAATTGCATATATAGCAAGATGTCAAAATGAACATTTCCGTGGTTAAAGGGGTTATCCAGGAAAAAACATTTTTTTTTATATATATCAACTGGCTCCAGAGAGTTAAATCGATCTGTAAATTACTACTATTAAAAAATCTTAATCCTTTCAATACTTATGAGCTGCTGAAGTTGAGTTGTTCTTTTCTGTATCAGTGCTCTCTGATGACACCTGTCTCGGGAACTGTCCAGAGTAGAAGCAAATCCCCATAGCAAACCTATTCTACTCTGTGCAGTTCCAAAGACAGACAGAGGTGTCAGCAGAGAGCACTGTTGCCAGACAGAAAAGAACAACTTAACTTCTGCAGCTGCTAATTATTGGAAGGATTAAGATTTTGTAATAAAAGTAATTTACAAATCTGTTTAACTTTCTGGAGCCAGTTTAAACAAACATTTTTTTTTTCCTGGAATACCCCTTTAATAGTTTCTCAGCACAGCTTCGGTCTTTCAGCACTGCGCAGAAGAAACTACTAACCACGGAAATGTTCATTTTTACATCTTGCTATATATGTACTACACTGGATGTCCTGATTAGTGCTTGTATATATGTTTAGAACAATTTTGCTGAATATCTAATGCAATTGTTTATACTTCCTGTTTACCTTTGTTCGGTACCTGTGGCCCAGCCCACTTGTTTATTGGTGCAATTTTTCACACTATTTAAACCCCACTGTGCCTATTGTATATAGATCTGAAGAAGAGGGTGTTTCCCTCGAAATGCGTAATCTACTTTGTTACTTTTATTTTATTTATTTGTTCCAATAAAGTGGTCCCTGCTGAGGGATCTTTTTATCTGATATTTTATTCCTTTCTCTGTCCACATTTTTGGGTCAAGAATCCGCAGCGCCTGGGTTGATAGGTCTTCTTCCTTCATCTCCTTCTGATATATTTATTTTCAGTGAGACCCAACAGATCCTGTCACTATAGATTCCTTCAAAATAATAATTTCACTTTTGGGCCCAGGCAGCACAATGTCTTGTCCGGCCCTGCTGTATATGTATATAATATATATGAAAGAATGATATATTGAGACCGCAGTTAGTAATATGACACTGTACAATTAATATGGAGAGTACCAGTCCTCAAGAACACTAGGGAATAAGGTATAGAAAGAAAAAAGAGAAGAGATGTGGATCCAGTAATTATAATTAAATTTGAATTTATTGATAATATATAGTATATAAAAATATAGTATAGTATATAAAATGACCAGTCACTCTGCAGGGCCCTTGTAGAGATAAATGGTATACATTAACTAGTTGTAAATGTGATAAAAGATGAATAAAAAAAAAAGATGAATAAAAAAAAGATGTAGCACCAATCAATAAATGTATTGTTAATATCCACTGTAGTGAGTTCTCTTTTAATAATCACAATTTATTCACTTTATTATTTTGACTTTGAGTTTGACTTTGAGTGGAAATTGCATTTCTGGCCCCTTTGACGTTTTTTTCAAAATTTGTTGGATACCGAGAAAAAAAAAAAAGGATGCAGTAGTGATGGAAAGAAAATGGATTTAATGAAATTCATATTTTTTATAACAAAATTTTTACTAATTTTTAAACAGGGATCCATTTATGTGGTCGGGCAGGGCCCTAAAAATGTAGCAGACAGCGTTTTTTCAATGAAAAAAATGCCATGAGAGCCGTTTTGGCATTTTTTGGGGAAAATAAAAGCAAGTAGACACTTAGCCTTATGCTATACAACACCATACACTTTACAACCCCTTTAAAGGGGCACTCTGCCCCTAGACATCTTATCCCCTATCCAAAAGGATGGGGGTTTAGATGTCTGATCGTCGTGATGTCATGCCACACCCCCTCCATTCATGTACATGGGAGGGGGGGGGGGGGGGGGGAAGACGGCTGCCACGCCCTCTTCCATAGATATGAATGGAGGGGATGTGGCGTGATGTCACAACTACGGACGCCCAAAACCAGCGTTCTAAAAATAACTTTCAGAATGCCGGGTGCTGCATGGAGATTGGTGGGACCCCCATGATCAGACATCATATCCCCTATCCGAGCATACTGGGAGTTGTAGTTTTGCAACAGCTGAAGGCACTCTGGTTGGCAAACACTGGGGTAGGGGATAAGATGTACAGGGGTGGAGTACCCCTTTAAGAGCTGTGGGAGTTGTAATGGTGGCAATAGTAGTTTCCATATTTTTTAACAACTTTCAACTACAATTACGGTAGCAAATGTATTCCAACAGCTCCCGGTCAACGTCTTACCCATCCTTGATAACCTTCTCTGTCTCCGTGGCCACATGGTAATAACTGATCACATGATCTAGGCAGGAAAGAGTACTATCCACATTTTCCTGCAGCCGCTGTAGTGTTTCTGTTTGCTTGTAGACAGGGATGATGGAATTTTCCAATTTCATAAGTCGACTCTCGAAAGAAGAAAGAATGGACACCTACGGGGGACACAGGAGAAGGAAACTGCGGTGATATCTGTGATGGCCCTCACATTCCAGGAAAAGTCACAAATGGAGATCGATACTCCATGCAGCATGAATGCGGCTTGCAGTAACCCATGCACATACAGCAGACACTCCAATCCACTTGTATAGAACTGACTTTCGGGTGCAGAAATGTATGCAATAAATTTGACATGTATGAACCTCAACCCCTTAAAGACCAAGCCCATTTTCACCTTAAGGACCAGGCCAATTTTATTTTTGCGTTTTCGTTTTTTTCCTCATCGCCTTCTAAAATCCATATCTCCTTTATATTTCCATCTACAGACCCATATAAGGGCTTGTTTTTTGCATGACCAATTGTACTTTGTAATGAAACCTCTCATTTTACCATAAAATGTACGGCGAACCCAAAAAACTTTTTTTAGGGAGGAAATTTAAATGAAAACCACAATTTTGCACATTTTGGAGGGTTTCATTTTCACACTATACACTTTACGGTAAAAATGACATGTGTTCTTTATTCTCTGGGTCAATACGATTAAAATGATACCCATGGCTAGATACTTGTATATTTTTGTACCGCTTAAACAAAATATAAAACTTTTTGTACAAAATTAGTAATCTAAAATCGCCCTATTTTGACCACCTATAACTTTTTCATTTTTCCATATATAAGGCGGTATGAGGGCTCATTTTTGCGCCGTCATCTGCACTTTTTATCGATACCACATTTGCATATATAAAACTTTTAGATAATTTTTTATTAATAAATTTTTTTTATAAAATGTGACAAAAAAAGCTGCATTTTTGGACTTTTTTTACGTTTACACCATTCAGCGTACACGATCATTAGCATTATATTTTGATAGTTGGGACATTTACGCATGCGGCTTTTTGGGGTTAAAATGGGAAAAACTGACAATTTTCATTTTTATTGGGGGAGGGGGATCTTTCCCTTTTTTTTACTTTTTATTTTAAAATTTTTCAACTTTTTTTTTTTTTTTTTTACACTTTTTATGAGGGGGACTATCTATAGCAATCATTCGATTGTTAATACTGTTCAGTGCTATGCATAGGACACAGACGATCGCGGATGTTGGCCATTACCGGCGGGTCCCCGGCTGCTGCTAGCAGCCGGAACCTGCCGTGTATGACTCGAGTGCCGTTCCGATGCTCGCAGTCATACACAGGGCGTAAATGTACGTCCTGGTGCACGAAGTACCGCCAAACCAGGACGTACATTTACATCCGTGGTCGTTAAGGGGTTAAAGGGGTCATCCAGGAAAAAAACATATATATCAACTGGCTCCAGAAAGTTAAACAGATTGGTAAATTACTTCTATTAAAAAAATCTTAATCCTTTCAGTACTTATGAGCTGCTGAAGTTGAGTTGTTATTTTCTCTCTAAGTGCTCTCTGATGACACCTGTCTCGGGAACTGTCCAGGGTAGAAGCAAATCCCCATAGCAAACCTATTCTGCTCTGTGCAGTTCCCGAGAGAAGCAGAGATGTCAGCAGAGAGCACCGTTGCCAGATAGAAGAGAACAACAAAACTTCAGCAGCTGATAATTATTGAAAGGATTAAGATTTTTTAATAGAAGGAATTTACAAATCTGTTTAACTTTCTGGAGTCAGTTGAAAAAAAGAAAAAAGTTTTTTCCTGGAATACCCCTTTAAGGCCAGTGGTCTCTAAACTGCGGACCTTCAGATGTTGCAAAAACTTCAAATCTCAGCATGCCCGAACATCCAACACCTGTCTGGCCATGCTGGGAGTTGTAGTTTTGCACTAGCTGGAGGTCCACAGTATGGTGACCTATTCTCTACATCAGTGTTTTCCAACCAGTGTGCCTCCAGCTGCTGCTCGGAGTTGTAGTTTTGCAAAAGCTGGAGGTCCACAATTTGGAGACCACTGCCTTAGGCTATGTTCCAAAGTTTTTTTTTAGCTGTTTATGTGGTTAAAAAGTCACTTTTACAGGCAAAACAATTAATTAAAAAAACTGAAACTTTTAAGAATTTTTTCCTTCGCTCCTTTTTTTCAAATGTAGTTTTCTGGGATCTTTACGTCCCAAAATATGTGCTTGAAATATGTCAAAAAGTATAATAAAGCAACTTACTAATATGTTATTAGCCAAAGTGCACTGATCTCTCCATAACATCTCTGCTCTCTTACTCAGAGCTCTGTCTCTGCTCCCCCCTGCCCTCCTGTCTGCTCAGGTTAAGACCATTGATATGAAGAGGGGGAGCTCATATTACGGATCATTAGACTTTAGGGCAGCAGAAAGTCTTTCCCAGATAAGGCAGCAGTGAGCCTGTTTGGACTGAAACTACTGTGACTAAGAAAGGCTTTCTACTGCCTTAAAGGGGTTCTCCAGTGCTTACACATCTTATCCCCTATCCTTTGGATAGGGGATAAGATGCCTGATCGCGGGAGTCCCGCAGCTGGAGACGCCCGCGATCATGCACGCGGCACCCCGTTTGTAATCAGTCCCCGGAGCGTGTTCGCTCCGGGTCTGACTACGGGCGACTACAGGGCCGGCGGTGAGTGACGTCACGCCTGCACCCCCGTGTTACCTCACACTCCGCCCCTCAATGCAAGCCGAAGGGAGGGGGCGTGATAGCTATAAGATGTAGGGGATAAGATGTGTAAGCACCAGAAAGCACCAGAAAACCCCTTTAAAATCTAATCAGCAGTGATATGAGCTCTCCTCTTCACATCACTAGTCTCGACCTAAGCGGACAGGAGCTCTGAGTGTGACGTGATGGCACAGCTACAAGAGCTGATATGGAAAGATCTGAACAGTGTAACAAAAAACATTATATCAGTAAGTTGCTTTATTATATTTTTTGACCCCATACCATAGGTTGTTTCTTTGGCTGTACAACCCTTTTTAATTTTACATCCATAACAATTATGGATGTGAAATTAATATAAGTGGGAACTAAGAATTCAATAAGAAGAAAAGAGGCCAAAAAAATAAAAATAAAAACCTAGTGTGAACATGGCCTTACAGGGCTTAATGCTGGGGAAGGAACAATCTGACGGACTCACCATGTTGTTGGTCAGCTGATCACTCTTGTCCAGACTCTCTTTGATGAATGTCAACATTTCCTCTTCCTGCAAAAACGAAGAGAAGACATGTTAAGGCTGGGTTCACATCTGTGTCAGATCTGAAGAGATCAGTCCTCCATGAAGCTTGAAGTAACCCGTACACATGTTGCAGAAACATTCCATTCAATGTTCAAACTGATTTTTAGTTGCAGACATTTTTGCATGACATGTATTAGGGCTCAATCACATGGCAGGACATTCTGTGCGCAGCAGGTGCCGACTAAATCAGTCTGCTCTAGGACCGCACGTTGGCAATGCCTTTCCTAGTAGATTCCACTGAAACAATTAACTTGTTCATTCTTTCTGCGGAGTCCCAAATTTGAAAGTGGTTGCTATGGGCAACAATGAGACTCTTTACTGCTTGAAAATTGTGCATGCGTTTACTTTGCATTAACTGTTCGTCACTTTCTTTAATGAGAGAAATTCTTGAATCACATGATAAAACATTGCATAATTTGTAATGATAAAAACCCCCATTAGAAAAAAAGGAAAAAAAGCTGATCACTGGGGGGTTACAGAAGGTAGACCTGTCCTGATCATGTGATCACTGGGGGTAACAGAAGGTTGACCTGTCCTGATCATGTGATGACTGTGGGTTACAGAAGGTAGACCTGTACTGATCAGCTGATCACTGGGGGTTACAGAAGGTAGACCTGTCCTGATCAGCTGATCACTGGAGGTTAAAGAAGTTAGACCTGTCCTGATCAGCTGATCACTGGGGGATACAGAAGGTAGACCTGTCCTGATCAGCTGATCACTGGGGGTTACAGAAGGTAGACCTGTCCTGATCAGCTGATCACTGGGGGTTACAGAAGTTAGACCTGTCCTGATCAGCTGATCACTGGGGGTTACAGAAGGTAGACCTGTACTGATCATGTGATCACTGGGGGGGTTACAGAAAGTAAACCTGTCCTGATCAGCTGATCACTGGGGGTTACAGAAGGTAGACCTGTCCTGATCAGCTGATCACTGGGGGTTACAGAAGGTAGACCTGTCCTGATCAGCTGATCACTGGGGGTTACAGAAGGTAGACCTGTCCTGATCAGCTGATCACTGGGGGTTACAGAAGGTAGACCT
Organism: Hyla sarda; assembly: GCF_029499605.1. Lineage (NCBI taxonomy): Eukaryota > Metazoa > Chordata > Amphibia > Anura > Hylidae > Hyla > Hyla sarda. The sequence goes on along the minus strand of NC_079201.1, from coordinate 32,978,250 downwards.
GTACTGATCATGTGATCACTGGGGGGGTTACAGAAAGTAAACCTGTCCTGATCAGCTGCTCACTGGGGGTTACAGAAGGTAGACCTGTCCTGATCAGCTGATCACTGGGGGTTACAGAAGGTAGACCTGTACTGATCATGTGATCACTGGGGGGGTTACAGAAAGTAAACCTGTCCTGATCAGCTGCTCACTGGGGGTTACAGAAAGTAAACCTGTCCTGATCAGCTGCTCACTGGGGGTTACAGAAGGTAGACCTGTACTGATCAGCTGATCACTGGGGGTCACAGAAGGTAGACCTTTACAGATCAGCTGAAAGGTAAACCTGTACTGATCAACTGATCACTGGGGGTTACAGAAGGTAGACCTGTACTGATCAGCTAATCACTGGGGGTTACAGAAGGTAGACCTGTACTGATCAGCTAATCACTGGGGGTTACAGAAGGTAGACCTGTACTGATCAGCTGATCACTGGGGGTTACAGAAGGTAGACCTGTACTGATCAGCTGATCACTGGGGGTTACAGAAGGTAGACCTGTACTGATCAGCTAATCACTGGGGGCCACAGAAGGTAGACCTGTCCTGATCAGCTGATCACTGGGGGTTACAGAATATAGACCTTTACTGATCAGCTGATCACTGGGGGTTACAGCATATAGACCTGTACTGATCAGCTGATCACTGGGGGTTACAGCATATAGACCTGTACTGATCAGCTGATCACTGGGGGGGTTACAGAATATAGACCTGTACTGATCAGCTGATCACTGTGGATTCCTGAATCAATGCAACTGAGGCCCTGGGTTTGGTAATAACTGTACGATGATCCGTGCTCTGTCATACGGGTGTGTATGGTGACAGATTATACAGTACAGTATTGTATACAGGACCTGACCATCATCCATACATCACACATAACACTACACATAACCTGCTTCAGCTTCTCCTCTATATCCCTCTTCCTGGAAGACGCATCCTCGTAGGAAATCATCATCTCGTCTGATTAATATCCTAAAATGAGACACAAGACCAAGCCCGGGAGCATCCTCCACCCTTCCTGACACATACAGGAATCGTACACAGGACCTTCATGACATCACGATCACATGGCCGTGACGTCGGCGTGTCACGTGAGTGCTCCCGGAAGCTGAGTGTTGTGATAGTGTATTTACACTGGATACATGTAATACGTGCACTGAATCTGAGGGGGTCGCTGTGGAACACGTGCCGGATGTTAGGGGGCTGTGATGTGCCTATTTTACTTCACCGTCCTGACCTTTCTATGTAAACGGTCTATTAGATGCTGGGAAGCGCCGGTATAGTGCTGTATTGTGGATCGTACTCCAGGTGGCGCTCCAGAGCACGCTGAAAGTACAGTAGAAGGCGCTGCTGAGCAGGCATGTGTTGGAGCAGAACTGCACAGTGCATGGTAGTAAAGTGTGTCTACTAGGTGGCGCTACAGTACACGTGTACGGAGAATTAGGACGAGGGGCGGAACTAGTGATTTCAGTCATATTTCTTTATTTAAAAAAAAAGAGCTCGAATACCTATAGAATGTTTTGGTCTTTGGTTTTTACAACTTTCACTTTTTTAAATTCCATAATAGTCCAGTTTTCTATAGTATTTTGTTATATCTTCATATGGCATATGCCAGGGGTACACAACTACTTTTACCAGGGTCTGTTGTAAGGTGAGTAAGAGGCGTGTGGAGAAGGGAGGCAGTCAGTAAGAGGAGTGTGGAGAAGGGAGGCCGTCAGTAAGAGGAGTGTGGAGAAGGGAGGCAGTCAGTAAGAGGACAGAGGAGAAGGGAGGCAGTCAGTAAGAGGAGTGTGGAGAAGGGTGGCAGTCAGTAAGAGGAGTGTGGAGAAGGGAGGCAGTCAGTAAGAAGAGTGTAAAGAAGGGAGGCAGTCAGTAAGAAGAGTGTGGAGAAGGGAGGCAGTCAGTAAGAGGACAGAGGAGAAGGGAGGCAGTCAGTAAGAGGAGTGTGGAGAAGGGAGGCAGTCAGTAAGAGGACAGAGGAGAAGGGAGGCAGTCAGTAAGAGGAGTGTGGAGAAGGGTGGCAGTCAGTAAGAGGAGTGTGGAGAAGGGAGGCAGTCAGTAAGAAGAGTGTAAAGAAGGGAGGCAGTCAGTAAGAAGAGTGTGGAGAAGGGAGGCAGTCAGTAAGAGGAGTGTGGAGAAGGGAGGTGGCCAGTAAGAAGAGTGTGGAGAAGGGAGGCAGTCAGTAAGAGGAAAGAGGAGAAGGGAGGCAGTCAGTAAGAGGAGTGTGGAGAAGGGAGACAGTCAGTAAGAGGAGTGTGGAAAAGGGAGGCAGTCAGTAAGAGGAGTGTGGAGAAGGGAGGCAGTCAGTAAGAGGACAGAGGAGAAGGGAGGCAGTTAGTAAGAGGAGTGTGGAGAAGGAAGGCAGTCAGTAAGAGGAGTGTGGAGAAGGGAGACAGTCAGTAAGAGGACAGAGGAGAAGGGAGGCAGTCAATAAGAGGAGTGTGGAGAAAGGAGGCAGTCGGTAAGAAGAGTGTGAAGAAGGGAGGCAGTCAGTAAGAAGAGTGTGGAGAAGGGAGGCAGTCAGTAAGAGGAGTGTGGAGAAGGGAGGTAGTCAGTAAGATGACAGTGGAGAAGGGAGGAAGTCGGTAAGAGGAGCGTGGAGAAAGGAGGCAGTCAGAGGAATGTGGAGAAGGGAGGCAGTCAGTAAGAAGAGTGTAGAGAAGGAAGGCAGTCAGTAAGGGGACAGTGGAGGAGAGAGGCAGTCAGTAAGAGGACAGAGAAGAAGGGAGGCAGTCAGTAAGAGAACAGTAGAGGAGGGAGGCAGTCAGTAAGAGGACAGAGAAGAAAGGAGGCAGTCAGTAAGAGGAGTGTGGAGAAGGTAGGAAGTCAGTAAGAGGAGTGTGGAGAAGGGAGAAAGTCAGTAAGAAGACAGTGGAGGAGGGAGGCAGTCAGTAAGAGGACAGAGAAAAAGGGAGGCAGTCAGTAAGAGGACTGTGGAGGAGGGAGGCAGTCAGTAAGAGGACAGAGAAGAAGGGAGGCAGTCAGTAAGAGAACAGTAAAGGAGGGAGGCAGTCAGTAAGAGGACAGAGAAGAAGGGAGGCAGCCAGTAAGAGGAGTGTGGAGAAGGGAGGAAGTCAGTAAGAGGAGTGTGGATAAGGGAGAAAGTCAGTAAGAAGACAGTGGAGGAGGGAGGCAGTCAGTAAGAGGAGTGTGGAGAAGGGAGGAAGTAAGTAAGAGGAGTGTGGAGAAAGGAGGCAGTCAGTAAGAGGACAGAGGAGAAGGGAGGCAGTCAGTAAGAGGACAGTGGAGGAGGGAACTGAAATAAAAAGGATGGAGAAGCACTCCACTGTGAAGGACAATAGACAAAAGAAGGTGAGCCCCTGATAATAGAGAGACTCACCAGATGATGTTGTGCTATAGAGGCACAACGCTCTAGCAGGCATGTAATCCTTTCGGATGGTTGGGATGGAGACTCCACCTGGATATCCAACTAGGACTGCAGCTTATCCCGCCCTTGGCTAGGCATAGGGAACATGAAGTGAAAAATGTGCACTTTTTGTGGTGCACAGGTAATAGGGATATTACAGCGCTGTCCACAACCAAGGTATAAGATGAAAGTATTTATTACATGTAACGCGTTTCAAGGACGCTCCGTCCTCTTCCTCAGACATCAAATCAGATGTCTGAGGAAGAGGACGGAGCGTCCTTGAAACGCGTTACATGTAATAAATACTTTCATCTTATACCTTGGTTGTGGACAGCGCTGTAATATCCCTATTACCAGTGGAGGAGGGAGGCAGTTAGTAAGAGGAGTGTGGAGAAGGGAGGCAGTCAGTAAGAGAAGTGTGGAGAAGGGAGGCAGTCAGTAATAGGAGTGTGGAGAAGGGAGGCAGTCAGTAAGAGGACAGAGGAGAAGGGAGGCAGTCAGTAAGAGGACAGAGGAGAAGGGAGGCAGTCATTAAGAGGACAGTGGAGGAGGGAGGCAGTCAGTAAGAGGACAGTGGAGAAGGGAGGCAGTCAGTAAGAGGACAGTGGAGGAGGGAGGCCATCAGTAAGAGGACAGTGGAGGAGGGAGGCAGTAAGAGGACAGTGGAGTAGAGAGGCAGTCAGTAAGAGGACAGTGGAGGAGGGAGGCAGTCAGTAAGAGGAGTGTGGAGAAGGGAGGCAGTCAGTAAGAGGACAGTGGAGGAGGGAGGCAGTCAGTAAGAGGACAGTGGAGGAAGGAGGCAGTCAGTAAGAGGAGTGTGGAGAAGGCAGCAGTCAGTAAGAGGAGTGTGGAGAAGGGAGGCAGTCAGTAAGAGCACAGTTGAGGAAGGAGGCAGTCAGTTAGAGGAGTGTGGAGAAGGCAGGCAGTCAGTAAGAGGAGTGTGGAGAAGGGAGGCAGTCAGTAAGAGAACAGTGGAGGAGGGAGGCAGTCAGTAAGAGGACAGTGAAGGAGGGAGGCAGTCAGTAAGAGGACAGTGGAGGAGGGAGGCAGTCAGTAAGAGGACAGTGGAGGAGGGAGGCAGTCAGTAAGAGGACAGTGGAAAAGTGATGCAGTCAGTAAGAGGACAGTGTTGTAGGGAGGCAGGCAGTAAGAGGACAGCGGAGTAGGGAGGCAGTCAGTAAGAGGACAGTGTTTGAGGGAGGCAGTAAGAGGACAGCGGAGTAGGGAGGTAGTCTGTAAGAGGAGTGTGTAGAAGGGAGGCAGTCAGCTGGAGAATCAGATTTTCCATCCCCCACCACCAGGACACTAAGGCAACAGCCTTATTGTAGCACCGACTCTGCTTCCACGGTTCGGTTCCGGACTGAGATCTGCCAGTTTAGGACCCCTAGCATAAGCAAAAAAAAAAAAGTAAACTAGTGTAATAAAAAATATAGGAATCAATATAAATTAATAAGCAAATACATGTAGAATAAAAGAAATAAATTAATGAATGGATTTATACTAATATAGTAAAAATAAATATTGGGTCTATAATGTTGGTCAACACTAGATGGTGCAGCAGACCTTCAGAATATCTTCTATTGATTGCAATGATTATTATTTAGACATGCTTGAGTGAGGAGCCCAGTGACCTGTCAAGATGTCTTAGTTTCTCTATAAATGCTGAAACGGATATTCTTAAGACTGACAGCTGTAGTGACACAAAAGAATATGTGAAGACAAACTAAAATGGTGTGACACAATTATACAGACCATGGAGTTACAGTATTTGCTTTTATTGTGTCATTGTGTATTGTGTGCATGTTAAGGAGATGATACAACATTTCAAAATGAACAGTTTTCTGCTGGCAGAAGATTTTGAAAATTGCTATTTTTATCTATTTAGAACACACAAAAAAAACTGGTTGGATCATTCATCATTCTATAGGATTCTTCATTTATATATTAAAAATAGAGATGTTTACACATGAACATGGACATTTAAGAGACTTTAAAGGGGTAGTCTGCCCCTAGACATGTTATCCCCTATCCAAAGAATAGGGGATAAGATGTCTGATCACAGGGGTCCCACCAGCTGCGGCACCCCAGACATCCAGTGATGTCACGAGCCTCTGGCGCTGCATCCTGACGCTCTAAACAAATGTTGTGTGCAGCAGGGAGATTGCGGGGGTCCCTTTGGATAGGGGATAAGATGTCTAGGGGCAGAGTACCCCTTTAACTACAAGTGCTATGGGTAAACCATTCCACTAAAGTGATGTGGCTGTATTTCCTAAAAAGAAAACTGTAGTTATTCCAACATAAGGACACTGTAACCTTAGACCAAACATTAAAGGCTATCTGCCGCCCTTTAACACTTATCTCCTTTCCACAGGACAGGGGTTAAGTGTTTGATCGCGGAGTTTCCGACAGCTGGGGCCCCCTGCTATCTCCCGAACGGAGCCCCGGCTCTCCCGTGAAGGAGGCGTGCCGGACGCAGTATGACGACACACCTCCACCATGTAACTCTATGGGAGAGGTGGGGAGGCAGCGTTCATGCCTCCTCGCCTCTCCCATAGAACTGTATGGGGATAGGGCATGGAGGGGTGTAACCGTCGACCTCTCAGGTCGATGCTATGCGCATTAGCGCTCACACTGAGCGCTAATACTGGGGCCCCGTTTGGGAGATCACGGGGGTCCCAGCAGTCGGACCCCCCGCAATCAAACACTTATCCCCTATCCTCTAAATAAAAAATAAAAAATGATAATTCCAGCTATAATAACTTCTTCCATGTTTTTATAGATTGTCCATAACTTTACAGTAGGTAACATGGGCACTGCTGGGTAGAAGCTGCCATGGAGTAAAACGTGTTGGCTGGATTAGAAATCATTTTGAATAGGTCATAGGGTTAGCATGGGTTGGGCTCATTCTGGACCTTCATCAGGTAGCCATTGCTGTAAGCCTGCATCCACCTGTAGAGGGAGCTCCTTCCCTCCAACTAGCAAATTCATAGACTGTAAACCCCACCTAGTGGTGGCTGCAGGCGTTCATTTATCTCTGGAGGCTTCTGATCTGAGGACCATATTCTCAGACTGTACCGGTACCAAGGTTTGCAATAAGTTTGCAATAAAGGGCTATTTCTGTTTATGACATATCAACAGTATATACCATACATATGTCGTAGGTGGGCATTCTACTCCCGGGAGTGCCAACAATGTTTGTTCACACATGTCTGCAGCTATTTCCATTATTGCTCATCAGAGTTAAGTAGCTTTCCACAGCTTCAATGAACTATGATGAAGAGTTTCCTATCTTTGTCTTCCTCTCCAGAGTGCTGGCTCTCTGAATATGCCATGATCGTCTTAGATGGACGTCCTATATTAAAGGAGAACCCTGGGTAAAGCTGATGCACTGTTATGCCTATTGCTGGGCCTGAGAAGATGAGGCAGGGCAAATGGGTACAAATTCAAATAGAATTCCCAAAGCTATTCCACTTTGCCAATATAGTAGATTTGACAAAGCGGACAATTTTGCCCTTCTCTACGCTTCAAGGCTTGTTCCATCTTCCACCTTTGGCCTTTCCATTTTATCACACAGTGTTACAGTTCGCCCTGACACTTGGTGCTCAACCTGCTTTCTCGGAGCCGACCTTAATTGAACTTTTTTGTAAACAATCCTTTTAACAATCCTCATAATCAGTCCAGTAGATTCTGGATTCTCCTGGCACCCATATGTAACAAAGCAGGAAGGGTACCTGGGTAAATCCCTTTTCTTGTCTACCTGTCAATTTTTTGGTCCCAGGCGGCCCGGTCCTAAGGAAAACCAATACAAGATACTCTATTATGGTATCATACCCCTTTTGCACCACCTATTTCTGCAGTGTCTTCTTCCTGTTGGAGGTGCCTGTATGTCTGGGATCACTCCCCCACATTTTTGGGGATTACAAAAATCCCCTCCCCCAATAAAAATGAAAATTGTCAGTTTTTCCTATTTTACCCCCAAAAAACGTAAATTTTTTTTTAATATACATATTTGGTATCGCTGCGTGCGTAAATTTCCGTACTATCAAATATAATGTTAATTATCCCATATGGTGAATGGCGTAAACTTAAAAAATAAAAAAGTCCAAAAATGCAGCTTTTTTGTCACATTTTATATAAAAAAAATAAAAAAAAATAGTGTTGCTCGCGAATTTTCACAATGCAAATTTTATTAGCGAATATCGCATATTCGCGAATTCACGAATATTCGCGAATATAGCACTATATATTCGTAATTACGAATATTCTTCTTTTTTTTTTTTTTTTATCACAGTACACATCACAGTGATCATCTTTCTCTGCTTCCAGCAATAATACACTGCACTAGTGTCTTTGGCCTCTTGTCATTATTCTAAAAGACAATGTATGGTTACAGTATTGTCAGGGGTTTTATTTTGGGTTTTTGGTTTAAAAATGTTTTTTCTTTTTTTAATATGTTTTTTTTTAGGGTGTTCTGTTAAAATTTTTTTTTTACTTTTTTTTCTTTACTTTTTATTTTTTGGTCTTTTTTAACAAATACGATGAGAGGCCTTTCCCCAGTGATCTTTTGATCACCCATATAATACATTGCAATAGTGTTATAGTGCAGTGTATTATCGCTGTCAGCATTATGTTGACAGCCGATTTTTAATTATAGCTTATGTGAGGGGAGAAATGGGTTATTTTTTTAATTCTTTTTTATATAAACATTTATTTTTTTGTAGGGGTTGGGGTGAATTATTTTATAAATTGTTTATTTTTAACTTCATTTACATAGGATCCGGGCAGAATACATTGCCATCTATGATGACGGTAATGTACGCTTGGAACCTCCGGCAATAGTTATTCCGGCTGAAAATTCCTAGCTAGCCTTTAAGTTTTTTTTTACAAAGGGGACTTTTAACAGCGATCTTAAGATCGCTCATATAATACACTGCACTAGTATTAAAGTGCAGTGTATTATGCGCTTCATGATTATTTCAACAGGCTATGTATTATTATGGCTATAGTCTTTTAATATATAGTTTTTTAATTCTCATTATTTTTATAATTATATATTTGTAGCTAAAACAAATTATTGATTTTTCTTCACATTACAGTTATGTACTAAATCTGCAGTCAGTTTGTCTAAAGGAAACTTTAAACCTTGGGGTAAGACGGGTCTATTCTATTAAATATTGATAAAGGAATTCCTACAAATAAAAAACAGATATTAAGGTTCATAAATGTTCCTATTCTCTGTACCTGAGACATGGTTGTGTTATATAAGAAGCTGTCCATAGACGATATACTTATTAACAACACATATATGTTCATGTATAAGGTGGAGACTATGACATCTCTGCAGGTCTAGATATTACATCTAGCCTGATTGTTATCAGTAATTAATATAAATATTAATTACCTGTCCTGTGGTTCCTTTCTTGCAGTTGACGGGGGTATAGGTCACTTTCACCTTCTCACCGGACATCAGTCACCTGTAAAAAGACACAGGTATGATAACATGTTCCTGATACATGCTACAGACGCTAATATATATAACACTCTAGGGCCAGAACTACTTATCTCAGGAATTATGAAACCGCATAAGAAAAAGGAACAAAAAAAATGGAACACATTGGGATTTAGATGATAGGGATTTTTATTTCTATAGTAGTGCAGTGTACTACTCCTCCCATCATCCCAGGATGATGTTGACGCAGACTATTGACAGGTTTTTGGAGGGTTTGTTTTTGTAATGTTTGGGTTATGTCTTAATTTTCATTTATTTATTCATACATTTTAAGGGTAATATATGTTTTCTTTGGGGGAGGGGGCAGACAATTTTATAAATTATTACTGTGTATTTCTTTTTTCAAAAGCATTTCTGCCTTTCTACTGTTTTCTTTTTCTTTTTTTTGTTGGTCAATAAATCATGTTATTACACTTTTATTTTATGGGGTTTTTTTTCACCCATATTCCCATTAGAGGGCAACCTTTCACCAAAGATCTGATTATTTCTATAAAACACTGCACTACTATTGTGGTGCAGTGTATTATTCCTCTCAGCATTATTCTGACAGGCAGTGCATGGTTATGGCATTGTGAGGGATTTGTATGGGGTTATATAGTTTTTGGGGGAATTTTTATATTTTTTTTCTATTTTCTTAATTTTATATTTCATACCAAATATGTTTTTTAGGGATATTTTTGTAGAAGTTTTTTTTCTTTTTTAATTATTTTATTAACCTTCTTTTTCTTTTATTGTTTTTAATGGAAATATGTCACCAGTGTCACCTACACAAAAGTGGCGGTACTGACAGATAATGCAGGTGACACTGGTGACAACGGTACTTACCTTTTCCCGTTCAGTGGCGGAAATCTCCGGTGATCTTCTCTGTTAAGCTTAAGCTCTGGCCAGCTTGGACCAAGCAGGGAGCAGCAGCGGTGATGTCACTAAGCTCTGCCAATGCCCCTAGCCGCTGCTGCTCTCTGCTGGACTCGTAGCAGCAGTGACATTCCTAAACTCCACTCGTGCCCCAAGCCGGGCCTAGAGCTGAAGCTTAACAGAGAAGATTACCGGAGATCCCCTCCACGGAACGGGACAAGGCAAGGACCGTTGTCATTAGTGTCACCTGCACTATCTATTGGTACCGACAGGTTAGTGCAGGTGACACTGGTGACAAATTTCCTTTAACTATTCCCATCAAGGGACTTTGAGCAGCAATGTTTCGATAGCTATGTAATAATACACTGCACTAGTGTCTTAGGCCTTGTTACGCCGAGCGCTCCGGGTCCCCGCTCCTCCCCGGAGCGCTCGCTTCACTCTCCCCGCTGCAGCGCTCCGGTCAGATCCTCTGACCCGGGGCGCTGCGATTCCGCTGCCAGCCGGGATGCGATCCGCGATGCGGGTAGCGCCCGCTCGCGATGCGCACCCCGGCTCCCGTACCTGACTCGCTCTCCCTCGGTCCTGTCCCGGCGCGCGCGGCCCCGCTCCCTAGGGCGCGCGCGCGCCGGGTCTTTGCGATTTAAAGGGCCACTGCGCCGCTGATTGGCGCAGTGATTCCAATTAGTGTGTTCACCTGTGCACTTCCCTATATCACCTCACTTCCCCTGCACTCCCTCGCCGGATCTTGTTGCCATTGTGCCAGTGAAAGCGTTCCTTGTGTGTTCCTAGCCTGTGTTCCAGACCTTCTGCCGTTGCCCCTGACTACGATCCTTGCTGCCTGCCCCGACCTTCTGCTACGTCCGACCTTGCTTCTGCCTACTCCCTTGTACCGCGCCTATCTTCAGCAGCCAGAGAGGTGAGCCGTTGCTAGTGGATACGACCTGGTCACTACCGCCGCAGCAAGACCATCCCGCTTTGCGGCGGGCTCTGGTGAATACCAGTAGTGGCTTAGAACCGATCCACTAGCACGGTCCACGCCAATCCCTCTCTGGCACAGAGGATCCACTACCTGCCAGCCGGCATCGTGACAGTAGATCCGGCCATGGATCCCGCTGAAGTTCCTCTGCCAGTTGTCGCTGACCTCACCACGGTGGTCGCCCAGCAGTCACAACAGATAGCGCAACAAGGCCAACAGCTGTCTCAACTGACCGTGATGCTACAGCAGCTACTACCACAGCTTCAGCAATCATCTCCTCCGCCAGCTCCTGCACCTCCTCCGCAGCGAGTGGCCGCTCCTGGTTTACGCCTATCCTTGCCGGATAAATTTGATGGGGACTCTAAGTTTTGCCGTGGCTTTCTTTCCCAATGTTCCCTGCATCTGGAGATGATGTCGGACCTGTTTCCCACTGAAAGGTCTAAGGTGGCTTTCGTAGTCAGCCTTCTGTCTGGAAAAGCCCTGTCTTGGGCCACACCGCTCTGGGACCGCAATGACCCCGTCACTGCCTCTCTACACTCCTTCTTCTCGGAAATCCGAAGTGTCTTTGAGGAACCTGCCCGAGCCTCTTCTGCTGAGACTGCCCTGTTGAACCTGGTCCAGGGTAATTCTTCCGTTGGCGAGTATGCCGTACAATTCCGTACTCTTGCTTCAGAATTATCCTGGAATAATGAGGCCCTCTGCGCGACCTTCAAAAAAGGCCTATCCAGCAACATTAAAGATGTTCTGGCCGCACGAGAAATTCCTGCTAATCTACATGAACTTATTCACCTAGCCACTCGCATTGACATGCGTTTTTCCGAAAGGCGTCAGGAACTCCGCCAAGATATGGACTCTGTTCGCACGAGGCGTTTCTTCTCCTCGGCTCCTCTCTCCTCTGGTCCCCTGCAATCTGTTCCTGTGCCTCCCGCCGTGGAGGCTATGCAGGTCGACCGGTCTCGCCTGACACCTCAAGAGAGGACACGACGCCGTATGGAGAACCTCTGCCTGTACTGTGCTAGTACCGAACACTTCCTGAGGGATTGTCCTATCCGTCCTCCCCGCCTGGAAAGACGTACGCTGACTCCGCACAAAGGTGAGGCAGTCCTTGATGTCTACTCTGCTTCTCCACGTCTTACTGTGCCTGTGCGGATGTCTGCCTCTGCCTTCTCCTTCTCTACTGTGGCCTTCTTGGACTCTGGATCTGCAGGAAATTTTATTTTGGCCTCTCTCGTCAACAGGTTCAACATCCCGGTGACCAGTCTCGCCAGACCCCTCTACATCAATTGTGTAAATAATGAAAGATTGGACTGTACCATACGTTTCCGCACGGAGCCCCTTCTTATGAGCATCGGATCTCATCACGAGAGGATTGAACTTTTGGTCCTCCCCAATTGCACCTCGGAAATTCTCCTTGGACTTCCCTGGCTTCAACTTCATTCCCCAACCCTGGATTGGTCCACTGGGGAGATCAAGAGTTGGGGGTCCTCTTGTTCCAAGAACTGTCTAAAACCGGTTCCCAGTAACCCTTGCCGTAACTCTGTGGTTCCTCCAGTAACCGGTCTCCCTAAGGCCTATATGGACTTCGCGGATGTTTTCTGCAAAAAACAAGCTGAGACTCTACCTCCTCACAGGCCTTATGATTGTCCTATCGACCTCCTCCCGGGCACTACTCCACCCCGGGGCAGAATTTATCCTCTCTCTGCCCCAGAGACTCTTGCCATGTCTGAATACGTCCAGGAGAATCTAAAAAAGGGCTTTATCCGTAAATCCTCCTCTCCTGCCGGAGCCGGATTTTTCTATGTGTCCAAAAAAGATGGCTCCCTACGTCCTTGCATTGACTACCGCGGTCTTAATAAAATCACGGTTAAGAACCGCTACCCCTTACCCCTCATCTCTGAACTCTTTGATCGCCTCCAAGGTGCCCACATCTTTACTAAATTGGACTTAAGAGGCGCCTATAACCTCATCCGCATCAGAGAGGGGGATGAGTGGAAAACTGCATTTAACACCAGAGATGGACACTTTGAGTATCTGGTCATGCCCTTTGGCCTGTGCAACGCCCCTGCCGTCTTCCAAGACTTTGTTAATGAAATTTTTCGTGATCTGTTATACTCCTGTGTTGTTGTATATCTGGACGATATCCTAATTTTTTCTGCCAATCTAGAAGAACACCGCCAGCATGTCCGTATGGTTCTTCAGAGACTTCGTGACAATCAACTCTATGCCAAAATTGAGAAATGTCTGTTTGAATGCCAATCTCTTCCTTTTCTAGGATATTTGGTCTCTGGCCAGGGACTACAGATGGATCCAGACAAACTCTCTGCCGTCTTAGATTGGCCACGCCCCTCCGGACTCCGTGCTATCCAACGCTTTTTGGGGTTCGCCAATTATTACAGGCAATTTATTCCACATTTTTCTACCGTTGTGGCTCCTATCGTGGCTTTAACCAAAAAAAATGCTGATCCCAAGTCTTGGCCTCCTCAAGCAGAAGACGCCTTTAAACGACTCAAGTCTGCCTTTTCTTCGGCTCCCGTGCTCTCCAGACCTGACCCTTCCAAACCCTTCCTATTGGAGGTTGATGCCTCCTCAGTGGGAGCTGGAGCTGTTCTTCTACAAAAAAATTCTTCCGGGCATGCTGTCACTTGTGGTTTTTTCTCTAGGACCTTCTCTCCAGCGGAGAGGAACTACTCCATCGGGGATCGAGAGCTTCTAGCCATTAAATTAGCACTTGAGGAATGGAGGCATCTGCTGGAGGGATCAAGTTTTCCTGTTATTATCTACACCGACCACAAGAACCTCTCCTACCTCCAGTCTGCCCAACGGCTGAATCCTCGCCAGGCCCGGTGGTCTCTGTTCTTTGCCCGATTTAATTTTGAGATTCACTTTCGTCCTGCCGATAAGAACATTAGGGCCGATGCTCTCTCTCGTTCCTCGGATGCCTCAGAAGTTGAACTCTCTCCGCAACACATCATTCCACCTGACTGCCTGATCTCTACTTCTCCTGCCTCCATCAGGCAAACTCCTCCAGGAAAGACCTTTGTTTCTCCACGCCAACGCCTCGGAATCCTCAAATGGGGTCACTCCTCCCATCTCGCAGGTCATGCGGGCATCAAGAAATCTGTGCAACTCATCTCCCGCTTCTATTGGTGGCCGACTCTGGAGACGGATGTTGTGGACTTTGTGCGAGCCTGCACTATCTGTGCCCGGGATAAGACTCCTCGCCAGAAGCCCGCTGGTTTTCTTCATCCTCTGCCTGTCCCCGAACAGCCTTGGTCTCTGATTGGTATGGATTTTATTACTGATTTACCCCCTTCCCGTGGCAACACTGTTATTTGGGTGGTCGTTGATCGATTCTCCAAAATGGCACATTTCATCCCTCTTCCTGGTCTTCCTTCTGCGCCTCAGTTGGCTAAACAATTTTTTGTACACATTTTTCGTCTTCACGGGTTGCCTACGCAGATTGTCTCGGATAGAGGCGTCCAATTCGTGTCTAAATTCTGGAGGGCTCTCTGTAAACAACTCAAGATTAAATTAAATTTTTCTTCTGCATATCATCCCCAGTCCAATGGACAAGTAGAAAGAATTAACCAGATCTTGGGTGATTATTTGCGACATTTTGTTTCCTCCCGCCAGGATGACTGGGCAGATCTCCTTCCATGGGCCGAATTCTCGTATAACTTCAGGGTCTCTGAATCTTCCTCCAAATCTCCATTTTTCGTGGTGTACGGCCGTCACCCTCTTCCCCCCCTCCCTACCCCCTTGCCCTCTGGTCTGCCCGCTGTGGATGAAATTTCTCGTGACCTTTCCATCATATGGAGAGAGACCCAAAATTCTCTCTTACAGGCTTCATCACGCATGAAGAGGTTCGCGGATAAGAAAAGAAGAGCTCCTCCCGTTTTTTCCCCTGGAGACAAGGTATGGCTCTCCGCTAAATATGTCCGCTTCCGTGTCCCTAGCTACAAGTTGGGACCACGCTATCTTGGTCCTTTCAAAATTTTGTGTCAAATTAATCCTGTCTCTTATAAACTTCTTCTTCCTCCTTCTCTTCGTATCCCTAATGCCTTTCACGTCTCTCTTCTCAAACCACTCATCCTCAACCGTTTTTCTCCCAAATCTGTTCCTCCCACTCCTGTTTCCGGCTCCTCGAACATCTTCTCTGTCAAAGAGATCTTAGCTTCCAAAAAGGTCAGAGGGAAAACTTTTTTTTTAGTGGACTGGGAGGGTTGTGGTCCTGAAGAGAGATCCTGGGAACCTGAGGACAACATCCTAGACAAAAGTCTGCTCCTCAGGTTCTCAGGCTCTAAGAAGAGGGGGAGACCCAAGGGGGGGGGTACTGTTACGCCGAGCGCTCCGGGTCCCCGCTCCTCCCCGGAGCGCTCGCTTCACTCTCCCCGCTGCAGCGCTCCGGTCAGATCCTCTGACCCGGGGCGCTGCGATTCCGCTGCCAGCCGGGATGCGATCCGCGATGCGGGTAGCGCCCGCTCGCGATGCGCACCCCGGCTCCCGTACCTGACTCGCTCTCCCTCGGTCCTGTCCCGGCGCGCGCGGCCCCGCTCCCTAGGGCGCGCGCGCGCCGGGTCTTTGCGATTTAAAGGGCCACTGCGCCGCTGATTGGCGCAGTGATTCCAATTAGTGTGTTCACCTGTGCACTTCCCTATATCACCTCACTTCCCCTGCACTCCCTCGCCGGATCTTGTTGCCATTGTGCCAGTGAAAGCGTTCCTTGTGTGTTCCTAGCCTGTGTTCCAGACCTTCTGCCGTTGCCCCTGACTACGATCCTTGCTGCCTGCCCCGACCTTCTGCTACGTCCGACCTTGCTTCTGCCTACTCCCTTGTACCGCGCCTATCTTCAGCAGCCAGAGAGGTGAGCCGTTGCTAGTGGATACGACCTGGTCACTACCGCCGCAGCAAGACCATCCCGCTTTGCGGCGGGCTCTGGTGAATACCAGTAGTGGCTTAGAACCGATCCACTAGCACGGTCCACGCCAATCCCTCTCTGGCACAGAGGATCCACTACCTGCCAGCCGGCATCGTGACAGGCCTCTTGTCATTATTCTAAAAGACAATGTATGGTTACAGTATTGTCAGGGGTTTTATTTTGGGTTTTTGGTTTAAAAATGTTTTTTCTTTTTTTTAATATGTTTTTTTTTAGGGTGTTATGTTTAAATTTTTTTTTTACTTTTTTTTCTTTACTTTTTATTTTTTGGTCTTTTTTAACATATACGATGAGAGGCCTTTCCCCAGTGATCTTTTGATCACCCATATAATACATTGCAATAGTGTTATAGTGCAGTGTATTATCGCTGTCAGCATTATGTTGACAGCCGATTTTTAATTATAGCTTATGTGAGGGGAGAAATGTTTTTTTTTTTTTTATTCTTTTTTATATAAACATTTTTTTTTTTGTAGGGGTTGGGGTGGGGTGAATTATTTTATAAATTGTTTATTTTTAACTTCATTTACATAGGATCCGGGCAGAATACATTGCCATCTATGATGACGGTAATGTACGCTTGGAACCTCCGGCAATAGTTATTCCTGCTGAAAATTCCTAGCTAGCCTTTAAGTTTTTTTTTACAAAGGGGACTTTTAACAGCGATCTTAAGATCGCTCATATAATACACTGCACTAGTATTAAAGTGCAGTGTATTATGCGCTTCATGATTATTTCAACAGGCTATGTATTATTATGGCTATAGTCTTTTAATATATAGTTTTTTAATTCTCATTATTTTTATAATTATATATTTGTAGCAAAAACAAATTATAGATTTTTCTTTACATTACAGTTATGTTCTAAATCTGCAGTCAGTTTGTCTAAAGGAAACTTGTAAACCTTGGGGTAAGTTGGGTCTATTCTATTAAATATTGATAAAGGAATTCCTACAAATAAAAAAAAGATATTAAGGATCATAAATGTTCCTATTCTCTGTACCTGAGACATGGTTGTGTTATATAAGAAGCTGTCCATAGACGATATGCTTATTAACAACACATATATGTTCATGTATAAGGTGGAGACTATGACATCTCTGCAGGTCTAGATATTACATCTAGCCTGATTGTTATCAGTAATTAATATAAATATTAATTACCTGTCCTGTGGTTCCTTTCTTGCAGTTGACGGGGGTATAGGTCACTTTCACCTTCTCACCGGACATCAGTCACCTGTAAAAAGACACAGGTATGATAACATGTTCCTGATACATGCTACAGACGCTAATATATATAACACTCTAGGGCCAGAACTACTTATCTCAGGGATTATGAAACCGCATAAGAAAAAGGAACAAAAAAAATGGAACACATTGGGATTTAGATGATAGGGATTTTTATTTCTATAGTAGTGCAGTGTACTACTCCTCCCATCATCCCATGATGATGTTGACGCAGACTATTGACAGGTTTTTGGAGGGTTTGTTTTTGTAATGTTTGGGTTATGTCTTAATTTTCATTTATTTATTCATACATTTTAAGGGTAATATATGTTTTCTTTGGGGGAGGGGGCAGAAAATTTTATAAATTATTATTGTGTATTTCTTTTTTCAAAAGCATTTCTGCCTTTCTACTGTTTTCTTTTTCTTTTTTTGTTGGTGGGGGAGGGGGGGGTCAATAAATCATGTTATTACACTTTTATTTTATGGGTTGTTTTTTTCACCCATATTCCCATTAGAGGGCAACCTCCTTTCACCAAAGATCTGATTATTTCTATAAAACACTCCACTACTATTGTGGTGCAGTGTATTATTCCTCTCAGCATTATTCTGACAGGCAGTGCATGGTTATGGCATTGTGAGGGATTTGTATGGGGTTATATAGTTTTTGGGGGAATTTTTATATTTTTTTTCTATTTTCTTAATTTTATATTTCATACCAAATATGTTTTTTTAGGGATATTTTTGTAGAAGGTTTTTTTCTTTTTTAATTATTTTATTAACCTTCTTTTTCTTTTATTGTTTTTAATGGAAATATGTCACCAGTGTCACCTACACAAAAGTGGCGGTACTGACAGATAGTGCAGGTGACACTGGTGACAACTAAACTTACCTTTTCCCGTTCAGTTGCGGGAATCTCCGGTGATCTTCTCTGTTAAGCTTCAGCTCTGGCCAGCTTGGTGCATGGGCGGAGCATAGGGACATCACCACTGCTGTTCTTTAGCAGCGGGACCAAGCAGGGAGCAGCAGCGGTGATGTCACTAAGCTCTACCAATGCCCCTAGCCGCTGCTGCTCTCTTCTGGACTCGTAGCAGCAGTGACATTCCTAAGCTCCACTCGTGCCCCAAGCCGGGCCTAGAGCTGAAGCTTAACAGAGAAGATTACCGGAGATCCCCTCCACGGAATGGGACAAGGCAAGGACCGTTGTCATTAGTGTCACCTGCACTATCTGTTGGTACCGACAGGTTAGTGCAGGTGACACTGGTGACAAATTTCCTTTAACTATTCCCATCAAGGGACTTTGAGCAGGAATCTTTCGATAGCTATGTAATAATACACTGCACTAGTGTCTTAGGCCTCTTGTCATTATTCTAAAAGACAATGTATGGTTACAGTATTGTCAGGGGTTTTATTTCGGGTTTTTGGTTTTTACATTTTTTTTCTTTTTTTAATATATATTTTTTTAGGGTGTTCTGTTAAAATATTTTTTTTTTAACTTTTTTTTCTTTATTTATTATTTTTTGGTCTTTTTTTTTAACAAATACGATGAGAGGCCTTTCCCCAGTGATCTTTTGATCTCCCATAAAATACATTGCAATAGTGTTATAGTGCAGTGTATTATCGCTGTCAGCATTATGTTGACAGCCGATTTTTAATCATAGCTTATGTGAGGGGAGAAATGGGTTATTTTTTTTTATTCCTTTTTTATATAAACATTTATTTTTTTGTAGGGGTTGGGGTGAATTATTTTATAAATTGTTTATTTTTAACTTCATTTACATAGGATCCGGGCAGAATACATTGCCATCTATGATGACGGTAATGTACGCTTGGAACCTCCGGCAATAGTTATTCCTGCTGAAAATTCCTAGCTAGCCTTTAAGTTTTTTTTTACAAAGGGGACTTTTAACAGCGATCTTAAGATCGCTCATATAATACACTGCACTAGTATTAAAGTGCAGTGTATTATGCGCTTCATGATTATTTCAACAGGCTATGTATTATTATGGCTATAGTCTTTTAATATATAGTTTTTTAATTTTCATTATTTTTATAATTATATATTTGTAGCAAAAACAAATTATAGATTTTTCTTTACATTACAGTTATGTTCTAAATCTGCAGTCAGTTTGTCTAAAGGAAACTTGTAAACCTTGAGGTAAGTTGGGTCTATTCTATTAAATATTGATAAAGGAATTCCTACAAATAAAAAACAGATATTAAGGATCATAAATGTTCCTGTTCTCTGTACCTGAGACATGGTTGTGTTATATAAGAAGATGTCCATAGACGATATGCTTATTAACAACACATATATGTTCATGTATAAGGTGGAGACTATGACATCTCTGCAGGTCTAGATATTACATCTAGCCTGATTGTTATCAGTAATTAATATAAATATTAATTACCTGTCCTGTGGTTCCTTTCTTGCAGTTGACGGGGGTATAGGTCACTTTCACCTTCTCAATGGACATCAGTCACCTGTAAAAAGACACAGGTATGATAACATGTTCCTGATACATGCTACAGACGCTAATATATATAACACTCTAGGGCCAGAACTACTTATCTCAGGGATTATGAAACCGCATAAGAAAAAGGAACAAAAAAAATGGAACACATTGGGATTTAGATGATAGGGATTTTTATTTCTATAGTAGTGCAGTGTACTACTCCTCCCATCATCCCAGGATGATGTTGACGCAGACTATTGACAGGTTTTTGGAGGGTTTGTTTTTGTAATGTTTGGGTTATTTCTTCATTTTCATTTATTTACTCATACATTTTAAGGGTAATATATGTTTTCTTTGGGGGAGGGGGCAGAAAATTTTATAAATTATTATTGTGTATTTCTTTTTTCAAAAGCATTTCTGCCTTTCTACTGTTTTCTTTTTCTTTTTTTGTTGGTCAATAAATTATGTTATTACACTTTTATTTTATGGGTTGTTTTTTTCACCCATATTCCCATTAGAGGGCAACCTTTCACCAAAGATCTGATTATTTCTATAAAACACTGCACTACTATTGTGGTGCAGTGTATTATTCCTCTCAGCATTATTCTGACAGGCAGTGCATGGTTACGGCATTGTGAGGGATTTGTATGGGGTTAAATAGTTTTTGGGGGAATTTTTATATTTTTTTTCTATTTTCCTAATTTTATATTTCATACCAAATATGTTTTTTTAGGGATATTTTTGTATAAGTTTTTTTTCTTTTTTAATTATTTTATTAACCTTCTTTTTCTTTTATTGTTTTTAATGGAAATATGTCACCAGTGTAACCTACACAAAAGTGGCGGTACTGACAGATAGTGCAGGTGACACTGGAAACAACGGTACTTACCTTTTCCCGTTCAGTGGCGGGAATCTCCGGTGATCTTCTCTGTTAAGCTTAAGCTCTGGCCAGCTTGGTGCATGGGCGGAGCATAGGGACATCACCACTGCTGTTCTTTAGCAGCGGGACCAAGCAGGGAGCAGCAGCGGTGATGTCACTAAGCTCTGCCACTGCCCCTAACCGCTGCTGCTCTCTGCTGGACTCGTAGCAGCAGTGACATTCCTAAGCTCCACTCGTGCCCCAAGCCGGGCCTAGAGCTGAAGCTTAACAGAGAAGATTACCGGAGATCCCCTCCACGTAACGGGACAAGGCAAGGACCGTTGTCATTAGTGTCACCTGCACTATCTGTTGGTACCGACAGGTTAGTGCAGGTGACACTGGTGACAAATTTCCTTTAACTATTCCCATCAAGGGACTTTGAGCAGCAATCTTTCGATAGCTATGTAATAATACACTGCACTAGTGTCTTAGGCCTCTTGTCATTATTCTAAAAGACAATGTATGGTTACAGTATTGTCAGGGGTTTTATTTAGGGTTTTTGGTTTTAAAATTTTTTTTCTTTTTTTAATATGTTTTTTTTAGGGTGTTCTGTTTAAATTTTTTTTTTTACTTTTTTTTCTTTACTTTTTATTTTTTGGTCTTTTTTAACAAATACGATGAGAGGCCTTTCCCCAGTGATCTTTTGATCACCCATATAATACATTGCAATAGTGTTATAGTGCAGTGCATTATCGCTGTCAGCATTATGTTGACAGACAATTTTTAATTATAGCTTATGTGAGGGGAGAAAATGGTTATTTTTTTTAATTCTTTTTTATATAAACATTTATTTTTTTGTAGGGGTTGGGGTGGGGTGAATTATTTTATAAATTGTTTATTTTTAACTTCATTTACATAGGATCCGGGCAGAATACATTGCCATCTATGATGACAATAATGTACGCTTGGAACCTCCGGCAATAGTTATTCCGGCTGAAAATTCCTAGCTAGCCTTTACGTTTTTTTTACAAAGGGGACTTTTAACAGCGATCTTAAGATCGCTCATATAATACACTGCACTAGTATTAAAGTGCAGTGTATTATGCGCTTCATGATTATTTCAACAGGCTATGTATTATTATGGCTCTAGTCTTTTAATATATAGTTTTTTAATTCTCATTATTTTTATAATTATATATTTGTAGCAAAAACAAATTATAGATTTTTCTTTACATTACAGTTATGTTCTAAATCTGCAGTCAGTTTGTCTAAAGGAAACTTGTAAACCTTGGGGTAAGTTGGGTCTATTCTATTAAATATTGATAAAGGAATTCCTACAAATAAAAAACAGATATTAAGGATCATAAATGTTCCTATTCTCTGTACCTGAGACATGGTTGTGTTATATAAGAAGCTGTCCATAGACGATATGCTTATTAACAACACATATATGTTCATGTATAAGGTGGAGACTATGACATCTCTGCAGGTCTAGATATTACATCTAGCCTGATTGTTATCAGTAATTAATATAAATATTAATTACCTGTCCTGTGGTTCCTTTCTTGCAGTTGACGGGGGTATAGGTCACTTTCACCTTCTCACCGGACATCAGTCACCTGTAAAAAGACACAGGTATGATAACATGTTCCTGATACATGCTACAGACGCTAATATATATAACACTCTAGGGCCAGAACTACTTATCTCAGGGATTATGAAACCGCATAAGAAAAAGGAACAAAAAAAATGGAACACATTGGGATTTAGATGATAGGGATTTTTATTTCTATAGTAGTGCAGTGTACTACTCCTCCCATCATCCCATGATGATGTTGACGCAGACTATTGACAGGTTTTTGGAGGGTTTGTTTTTGTAATGTTTGGGTTATGTCTTAATTTTCATTTATTTATTCATACATTTTAAGGGTAATATATGTTTTCTTTGGGGGAGGGGGCAGAAAATTTTATAAATTATTATTGTGTATTTCTTTTTTCAAAAGCATTTCTGCCTTTCTACTGTTTTCTTTTTCTTTTTTGTTGGTGGGGGAGGGGGGGGGGTCAATAAATCATGTTATTACACTTTTATTTTATAGGTTGTTTTTTTCACCTATATTCCCATTAGAGGGCAACCTTTCACCAAAGATCTGATTATTTCTATAAAACACTCCACTACTATTGTGGTGCAGTGTATTATTCCTCTCAGCATTATTCTGACAGGCAGTGCATGGTTATGGCATTGTGAGGGATTTGTATGGGGTTATATAGTTTTTGGGGGAATTTTTATATATTTTTTCTATTTTCTTAATTTTATATTTCATACCAAATATGTTTTTTTAGGGATATTTTTGTAGAAGTTTTTTTTCTTTTTTAATTATTTTATTAACCTTCTTTTTGTTTTATTGTTTTTAATGGAAATATGTCACCAGTGTCACCTACACAAAAGTGGCGGTACTGACAGATAGTGCAGGTGACACTGGTGACAACGGTACTTACCTTTTCCCGTTCAGTGGCGGGAATCTCCGGTGATCTTCTCTGTTAAGCTTCAGCTCTGGCCAGCTTGGTGCATGGGCGGAGCATAGGGACATCACCACTGCTGTTCTTTAGCAGCGGGACCAAGCAGGGAGCAGCAGCGGTGATGTCACTAAGCTCTGCCAATGCCCCTAGCCGCTGCTGCTCTCTTCTGGACTCGTAGCAGCAGTGACATTCCTAAGCTCCACTCGTGCCCCAAGCCGGGCCTAGAGCTGAAGCTTAACAGAGAAGATTACCGGAGATCCCCTCCACGGAATGGGACAAGGCAAGGACCGTTGTCATTAGTGTCACCTGCACTATCTGTTGGTACCGACAGGTTAGTGCAGGTGACACTGGTGACAAATTTCCTTTAACTATTCCCATCAAGGGACTTTGAGCAGGAATCTTTCGATAGCTATGTAATAATACACTGCACTAGTGTCTTAGGCCTCTTGTCATTATTCTAAAAGACAATGTATGGTTACAGTATTGTCAGGGGTTTTATTTCGGGTTTTTGGTTTTTACATTTTTTTTCTTTTTTTAATATATATTTTTTTAGGGTGTTCTGTTTAAATATTTTTTTTTTAACTTTTTTTTCTTTATTTATTATTTTTTGGTCTTTTTTTTAACAAATACAATGAGAGGCCTTTCCCCAGTGATCTTTTGATCTCCCATAAAATACATTGCAATAGTGTTATAGTGCAGTGTATTATCGCTGTCAGCATTATGTTGACAGCCGATTTTTAATCATAGCTTATGTGAGGGGAGAAATGGGTTATTTTTTTTTATTCCTTTTTTATATAAACATTAATTTTTTTGTAGGGGTTGGGGTGAATTATTTTATAAATTGTTTATTTTTAACTTCATTTACATAGGATCCGGGCAGAATACATTGCCATCTATGATGACGGTAATGTACGCTTGGAACCTCCGGCAATAGTTATTCCGGCTGAAAATTCCTAGCTAGCCTTTACGTTTTTTTTACAAAGGGGACTTTTAACAGCGATCTTAAGATCGCTCATATAATACACTGCACTAGTATTAAAGTGCAGTGTATTATGCGCTTCATGATTATTTCAACAGGCTATGTATTATTATGGCTCTAGTCTTTTAATATATAGTTTTTTAATTCTCATTATTTTTATAATTATATATTTGTAGCAAAAACAAATTATAGATTTTTCTTTACATTACAGTTATGTTCTAAATCTGCAGTCAGTTTGTCTAAAGGAAACTTGTAAACCTTGGGGTAAGTTGGGTCTATTCTATTAAATATTGATAAAGGAATTCCTACAAATAAAAAACAGATATTAAGGATCATAAATGTTCCTATTCTCTGTACCTGAGACATGGTTGTGTTATATAAGAAGCTGTCCATAGACGATATGCTTATTAACAACACATATATGTTCATGTATAAGGTGGAGACTATGACATCTCTGCAGGTCTAGATATTACATCTATCCTGATTGTTATCAGTAATTAATATAAATATTAATTACCTGTCCTGTGGTTCCTTTCTTGCAGTTGACGGGGGTATAGGTCACTTTCACCTTCTCACCGGACATCAGTCACCTGTAAAAAGACACAGGTATGATAACATGTTCCTGATACATGCTACAGACGCTAATATATATAACACTCTAGGGCCAGAACTACTTATCTCAGGGATTATGAAACCGCATAAGAAAAAGGAACAAAAAAAAAATGGAACACATTGGGATTTAGATGATAGGGATTTTTATTTCTATAGTAGTGCAGTGAACTACTCCTCCCATCATCCCAGGATGATGTTGACGCAGACTATTGACAGGTTTTTGGAGGGTTTGTTTTTGTAATGTTTGGGTTATGTCTTAATTTTCATTTATTTATTCATACATTTTAAGGGTAATATATGTTTTCTTTGGGGGAGGGGGCAGACAATTTTATAAATTATTACTGTGTATTTCTTTTTTCAAAAGCATTTCTGCCTTTCTACTGTTTTCTTTTTCTTTTTTTGTTGGTGGGGGAGGGGGGGTCAATAAATCATGTTATTACACTTTTATTTTATGGGTTGTTTTTTTCACCCATATTCCCATTAGAGGGCAACCTTTCACCAAAGATCTGATTATTTCTATAAAACACTCCACTACTATTGTGGTGCAGTGTATTATTCCTCTCAGCATTATTCTGACAGGCAGTGCATGGTTATGGCATTGTGAGGGATTTGTATGGGGTTATATAGTTTTTGGGGGAATTTTTATATTTTTTTTCTATTTTCTTAATTTTATATTTCATACCAAATATGTTTTTTTAGGGATATTTTTGTAGAAGTTTTTTTTCTTTTTTAATTATTTTATTAACCTTCTTTTTCTTTTATTGTTTTTAATGGAAATATGTCACCAGTGTAACCTACACAAAAGTGGCGGTACTGACAGATAGTGCAGGTGACACTGGAAACAACGGTACTTACCTTTTCCCGTTCAGTGGCGGGAATCTCCGGTGATCTTCTCTGTTAAGCTTAAGCTCTGGCCAGCTTGGTGCATGGGCGGAGCATAGGGACATCACCACTGCTGTTCTTTAGCAGCGGGACCAAGCAGGGAGCAGCAGCGGTGATGTCACTAAGCTCTGCCAATGCCCCTAACCGCTGCTGCTCTCTGCTGGACTCGTAGCAGCAGTGACATTCTTAAGCTCCACTCGTGCCCCAAGCCGGGCCTAGAGCTGAAGCTTAACAGAGAAGATTACCGGAGATCCCCTCCACGTAACGGGACAAGGCAAGGACCGTTGTCATTAGTGTCACCTGCACTATCTGTTGGTACCGACAGGTTAGTGCAGGTGACACTGGTGACAAATTTCCTTTAACTATTCCCATCAAGGGACTTTGAGCAGCAATCTTTCGATAGCTATGTAATAATACACTGCACTAGTGTCTTAGGCCTCTTGTCATTATTCTAAAAGACAATGTATGGTTACAGTATTGTCAGGGGTTTTATTTTGGGTTTTTGTTTTAAAAATTTTTTTCTTTTTTTAATGTTTTTTTTAGGGTGTTCTGTTTAAATTTTTTTTTTTACTTTTTTTTCTTTACTTTTTATTTTTTGGTCTTTTTTAACAAATACGATGAGAGGCCTTTCCCCAGTGATCTTTTGATCACCCATATAATACATTGCAATAGTGTTATAGTGCAGTGCATTATCGCTGTCAGCATTATGTTGACAGACGATTTTTAATTATAGCTTATGTGAGGGGAGAAAATGGTTATTTTTTTTATTCTTTTTTATATAAACATTTATTTTTTTGTAGGGGTTGGGGTGGGGTGAATTATTTTATAAATTGTTTATTTTTAACTTCATTTACATAGGATCCGGGCAGAATACATTGCCATCTATGATGACGGTAATGTACGCTTGGAACCTCCGGCAATAGTTATTCCGGCTGAAAATTCCTAGCTAGCCTTTAAGTTTTTTTTACAAAGGGGACTTTTAACAGCGATCTTAAGATCGCTCATATAATACACTGCACTAGTATTAAAGTGCAGTATATTATGCGCTTCATGATTATTTCAACAGGCTATGTATTATTATGGCTATAGTCTTTTAATATATAGTTTTTTAATTCTCATTATTTTTATAATTATATATTTGTAGCTAAAACAAATTATTGATTTTTCTTCACATTACAGTTATGTACTAAATCTGCAGTCAGTTTGTCTAAAGGAAACTTTAAACCTTGGGGTAAGACGGGTCTATTCTATTAAATATTGATAAAGGAATTCCTACAAATAAAAAACAGATATTAAGGATCATAAATGTTCCTATTCTCTGTACCTGAGACATGGTTGTGTTATATAAGAAGCTGTCCATAGACGATATACTTATTAACAACACATATATGTTCATGTATAAGGTGGAGACTATGACATCTCTGCAGGTCTAGATATTACATCTAGCCTGATTGTTATCAGTAATTAATATAAATATTAATTACCTGTCCTGTGGTTCCTTTCTTGCAGTTGACGGGGGTATAGGTCACTTTCACCTTCTCACCGGACATCAGTCACCTGTAAAAAGACACAGGTATGATAACATGTTCCTGATACATGCTACAGACGCTAATATATATAACACTCTAGGGCCAGAACTACTTATCTCAGGAATTATGAAACCGCATAAGAAAAAGGAACAAAAAAAAATGGAACACATTGGGATTTAGATGATAGGGATTTTTATTTCTATAGTAGTGCAGTGTACTACTCCTCCCATCATCCCAGGATGATGTTGACGCAGACTATTGACAGGTTTTTGGAGGGTTTGTTTTTGTAATGTTTGGGTTATGTCTTAATTTTCATTTATTTATTCATACATTTTAAGGGTAATATATGTTTTCTTTGGGGGAGGGGGCAGAAAATGTTATAAATTATTATTGTGTATTTCTTTTTTCAAAAGCATTTCTGCCTTTCTACTGTTTTCTTTTTCTTTTTTTTTGTTGGTCAATAAATCATGTTATTACACTTTTATTTTATGGGTTGTTTTTTTCACCCATATTCCCATTAGAGGGCAACCTTTCACCAAAGATCTGATTATTTCTATAAAACACTGCACTACTATTGTGGTGCAGTGTATTATTCCTCTCAGCATTATTCTGACAGGCAGTGCATGGTTATGGCATTGTAAGGGATTTGTATGGGGTTATATAGTTTTTGGGGGAATTTTTATATTTTTTTTCTATTTTCTTAATTTTATATTTCATACCAAATATGTTTTTTTAGGGATATTTTTGTAGAAGATTTTTTTCTTTTTTAATTATTTGATTAACCTTCTTTTTCTTTTATTGTTTTTAATGGAAATATGTCACCAGTGTCACCTACACAAAAGTGGCGATACTGACAGATAGTGCAGGTGACACTGGTGACAACGGTACTTACCTTTTCCCGTTCAGTGGCGGGAATCTCCGGTGATCTTCTCTGTTAAGCTTAAGCTCTGGCCAGCTTGGTGCATGGGTGGAGCATAGGGACATCAACACTGCTGTTCTTTAGCAGCGGGACCAAGCAGGGAGCAGCAGCGGTGATGTCACTAAGCTCTGCCAATGCCCCTAGCCGCTGCTGCTCTCTGCTGGACTCGTAGCAGCAGTGACATTCCTAAGCTCCACTCGTGCCCCAAGCCGGGCCTAGAGCTGAAGCATAACAGAGAAGATTACCGGAGATCCCCTCCACGGAACGGGACAAGGCAAGGACCGTTGCCATTAGTGTCACCTGCACTATCTGTTGGTACCGACAGGTTAGTGCAGGTGAAACTGGTGACAAATTTCCTTTAACTATTCCCATCAAGGGACTTTGAGCAGCAATCTTTCGATAGCTATGTAATAATACACTGCACTAGTGTCTTAGGCCTCTTGTCATTATTCTAAAAGACAATGTATGGTTACAGTATTGTCAGGGGTTTTAGTTTGAGTTTTTGGTTTAAAAATGTTTTTTCTTTTTTTAATATGTTTTTTTTTAGGGTGTTCTGTTTAAATTTTTTTTTTACTTTTTTTTCTTTACTTTTTATTTTTTGGTCTTTTTTAACAAATACGATGAGAGGCCTTTCCCCAGTGATCTTTTGATCACCCATATAATACATTGCAATAGTGTTATAGTGCAGTGTATTATCGCTGTCAGCATTATGTTGACAGACGATTTTTAATTATAGCTTATGTGAGGGGAGAAATGGGTTATTTTTTTAAATTCTTTTTTATATAAACATTTATTTTTTTGTAGGGGTTGGGGTGAATTATTTTATAAATTGTTTATTTTTAACTTCATTTACATAGGATCCGGGCAGAATACATTGCCATCTATGATGACGGTAATGTACGCTTGGAACCTCCGGCAATAGTTATTCCGGCTGAAAATTCCTAGCTAGCCTTTAAGTTTTTTTTACAAAGGGGACTTTTAACAGCGATCTTAAGATCGCTCATATAATACACTGCACTAGTATTAAAGTGCAGTGTATTATGCGCTTCATGATTATTTCAACAGGCTATGTATTATTATGGCTATAGTCTTTTAATATATAGTTTTTTAATTCTCATTATTTTTATAATTATATATTTGTAGCTAAAACAAATTATTGATTTTTCTTCACATTACAGTTATGTACTAAATCTGCAGTCAGTTTGTCTAAAGGAAACTTTAAACCTTGGGGTAAGACGGGTCTATTCTATTAAATATTGATAAAGGAATTCCTACAAATAAAAAACAGATATTAAGGATCATGAATGTTCCTATTCTCTGTACCTGAGACATGGTTGTGTTATATAAGAAGCTGTCCATAGACGATATACTTATTAACAACACATATATGTTCATGTATAAGGTGGAGACTATGACATCTCTGCAGGTCTAGATATTACATCTAGCCTGATTGTTATCAGTAATTAATATAAATATTAATTACCTGTCCTGTGGTTCCTTTCTTGCAGTTGACGGGGGTATAGGTCACTTTCACCTTCTCACCGGACATCAGTCACCTGTAAAAAGACACAGGTATGATAACATGTTCCTGATACATGCTACAGACGCTAATATATATAACACTCTAGGGCCAGAACTACTTATCTCAGGAATTATGAAACCGCATAAGAAAAAGGAACAAAAAAAATGGAACACATTGGGATTTAGATGATAGGGATTTTTATTTCTATAGTAGTGCAGTGTACTACTCCTCCCATCATCCCAGGATGATGTTGACGCAGACTATTGACAGGTTTTTGGAGGGTTTGTTTTTGTAATGTTTGGGTTATGTCTTAATTTTCATTTATTTATTCATACATTTTAAGGGTAATATATGTTTTCTTTGGGGGAGGGGGCAGAAAATTTTATAAATTATTATTGTGTATTTCTTTTTTCAAAAGCATTTCTGCCTTTCTACTGTTTTCTTTTTCTTTTTTTTGTTGGTCAATAAATCATGTTATTACACTTTTATTTTATGGGTTGTTTTTTTCACCCATATTCCCATTAGAGGGCAACCTTTCACCAAAGATCTGATTATTTCTATAAAACACTGCACTACTATTGTGGTGCAGTGTATTATTCCTCTCAGCATTATTCTGACAGGCAGTGCATGGTTATGGCATTGTGAGGGATTTGTATGGGGTTATATAGTTTTTGGGGGAATTTTTATATTTTTTTTCTATTTTCTTAATTTTATATTTCATACCAAATATGTTTTTTTAGGGATATTTTTGTAGAAGATTTTTTTCTTTTTTAATTATTTTATTAACCTTCTTTTTCTGTTATTGTTTTTAATGGAAATATGTCACCAGTGTAACCTACACAAAAGTGGCGATACTGACAGATAGTACAGGTGACACTGGAAACAACGGTACTTACCTTTTCCCGTTCAGTGGCGGGAATCTCCGGTGATCTTCTCTGTTAAGCTTAAGCTCTGGCCAGCTTGGTGCATGGGCGGAGCATAGGGACATCACCACTGCTGTTCTTTAGCAGCGGGACCAAGCAGGGAGCAGCAGCGGTGATGTCACTAAGCTCTGCCAATGCCCCTAACCGCTGCTGCTCTCTGCTGGACTCGTAGCAGCAGTGACATTCCTAAGCTCCACTCGTGCCCCAAGCCGGGCCTAGAGCTGAAGCTTAACAGAGAAGATTACCGGAGATCCCCTCCACGGAACGGGACAAGGCAAGGACCGTTGCCATTAGTGTCACCTGCACTATCTGTTGGTACCGACAGGTTAGTGCAGGTGACACTGGTGACAAATTTCCTTTAACTATTCCCATCAAGGGACTTTGAGCAGCAATCTTTCGATAGCTATGTAATAATACACTGCACTAGTGTCTTAGGCCTCTTGTCATTATTCTAAAAGACAATGTATGGTTACAGTATTGTCAGGGGTTTTATTTTGGGTTTTTAGTTTTAAATTTTTTTTTCTTTTTTTAATATGTTTTTTTTAGGGTGTTCTGTTTAAATTTTTTTTTTTACTTATTTTTTCTTTACTTTTTATTTTTTGGTCTTTTTTAACAAATACGATGAGAGGCCTTTCCCCAGTGATCTTTTGATCACCCATATAATACATTGCAATAGTGTTATAGTGCAGTGTATTATCGCTGTCAGCATTATGTTGACAGCCGATTTTTAATTATAGCTTATGTGAGGGGAGAAATGGGTTATTTTTTTAAATTCTTTTTTATATAAACATTTATTTTTTTGTAGGGGTTGGGGTGAATTATTTTATAAATTGTTTATTTTTAACTTCATTTACATAGGATCCGGGCAGAATACATTGCCATCTATGATGACGGTAATGTACGCTTGGAACCTCCGGCAATAGTTATTCCGGCTGAAAATTCCTAGCTAGCCTTTAAGTTTTTTTTTACAAAGGGGACTTTTAACAGCGATCTTAAGATCGCTCATATAATACACTGCACTAGTATTAAAGTGCAGTGTATTATGCGCTTCATGATTATTTCAACAGGCTATGTATTATTATGGCTCTAGTCTTTTAATATATAGTTTTTTAATTCTCATTATTTTTATAATTATATATTTGTAGCTAAAACAAATTATTGATTTTTCTTCACATTACAGTTATGTACTAAATCTGCAGTCAGTTTGTCTAAAGGAAACTTTAAACCTTGGGGTAAGACGGGTCTATTCTATTAAATATTGATAAAGGAATTCCTACAAATAAAAAACAGATATTAAGGATCATAAATGTTCCTATTCTCTGTACCTGAGACATGGTTGTGTTATATAAGAAGCTGTCCATAGACGATATACTTATTAACAACACATATATGTTCATGTATAAGGTGGAGACTATGACATCTCTGCAGGTCTAGATATTACATCTAGCCTGATTGTTATCAGTAATTAATATAAATATTAATTACCTGTCCTGTGGTTCCTTTCTTGCAGTTGACGGGGGTATAGGTCACTTTCACCTTCTCACCGGACATCAGTCACCTGTAAAAAGACACAGGTATGATAACATGTTCCTGATACATGCTACAGACGCTAATATATATAACACTCTAGGGCCAGAACTACTTATCTCAGGAATTATGAAACCGCATAAGAAAAAGGAACAAAAAAAATGGAACACATTGGGATTTAGATGATAGGGATTTTTATTTCTATAGTAGTGCAGTGTACTACTCCTCCCATCATCCCAGGATGATGTTGACGCAGACTATTGACAGGTTTTTGGAGGGTTTGTTTTTGTAATGTTTGGGTTATGTCTTAATTTTCATTTATTTATTCATACATTTTAAGGGTAATATATGTTTTCTTTGGGGGAGGGGGCAGAAAATGTTATAAATTATTATTGTGTATTTCTTTTTTCAAAAGCATTTCTGCCTTTCTACTGTTTTCTTTTTCTTTTTTTTTTTGGTCAATAAATCATGTTATTACACTTTTATTTTATGGGTTGTTTTTTTCACCCATATTCCCATTAGAGGGCAACCTTTCACCAAAGATCTGATTATTTCTATAAAACACTGCACTACTATTGTGGTGCAGTGTATTATTCCTCTCAGCATTATTCTGACAGGCAGTGCATGGTTATGGCATTGTGAGGGATTTGTATGGGGTTATATAGTTTTGGGGGGAATTTTTATATTTTTTTTCTATTTTCTTAATTTTATATTTCATACCAAATATGTTTTTTTAGGGATATTTTTGTAGAAGATTTTTTTCTTTTTTAATTATTTGATTAACCTTCTTTTTCTTTTATTGTTTTTAATTGAAATATGTCACCAGTGTCACCTACACAAAAGTGGCGATACTGACAGATAGTGCAGGTGACACTGGTGACAACGGTACTTACCTTTTCCCGTTCAGTGGCGGGAATCTCCGGTGATCTTCTCTGTTAAGCTTAAGCTCTGGCCAGCTTGGTGCATGGGCGGAGCATAGGGACATCAACACTGCTGTTCTTTAGCAGCGGGACCAAGCAGGGAGCAGCAGCGGTGATGTCACTAAGCTCTGCCAATGCCCCTAGCCGCTGCTGCTCTCTGCTGGACTCGTAGCAGCAGTGACATTCCTAAGCTCCACTCGTGCCCCAAGCCGGGCCTAGAGCTGAAGCTTAACGGAGAAGATTACCGGAGATCCCCTCCACGGAACGGGACAAGGCAAGGACCGTTGCCATTAGTGTCACCTGCACTATCTGTTGGTACCGACAGGTTAGTGCAGGTGACACTGGTGACAAATTTCCTTTAACTATTCCCATCAAGGGACTTTGAGCAGCAATCTTTCGATAGCTATGTAAGAATACACTGCACTAGTGTCTTAGGCCTCTTGTCATTATTCTAAAAGACAATGTATGGTTACAGTATTGTCAGGGGTTTTAGTTTGGGTTTTTGGTTAAAAAATGTTTTTTCTCTTTTTAATATGTTTTTTTTTAGGGTGTTCTGTTAAAAAAAAATTTTTACTTTTTTTTCTTTACTTTTTATTTTTTGGTCTTTTTTAACAAATACGATGAGAGGCCTTTCCCCAGTGATCTTTTGATCACCCATATAATACATTGCAATAGTGTTATAGTGCAGTGTATTATCGCTGTCAGCATTATGTTGACAGCCGATTTTTAATTATAGCTTATGTGAGGGGAGAAATGGGTTATTTTTTTAAATTCTTTTTTATATAAACATTTATTTTTTTGTAGGGGTTGGGGTGAATTATTTTATAAATTGTTTATTTTTAACTTCATTTACATAGGATCCGGGCAGAATACATTGCCATCTATGATGACGGTAATGTACGCTTGGAACCTCCGGCAATAGTTATTCCGGCTGAAAATTCCTAGCTAGCCTTTAAGTTTTTTTTTACAAAGGGGACTTTTAACAGCGATCTTAAGATCGCTCATATAATACACTGCACTAGTATTAAAGTGCAGTGTATTATGCGCTTCATGATTATTTCAACAGGCTATGTATTATTATGGCTATAGTCTTTTAATATATAGTTTTTTAATTCTCATTATTTTTATAATTATATATTTGTAGCTAAAACAAATTATTGATTTTTCTTCACATTACAGTTATGTACTAAATCTGCAGTCAGTTTGTCTAAAGGAAACTTTAAACCTTGGGGTAAGACGGGTCTATTCTATTAAATATTGATAAAGGAATTCCTACAAATAAAAAACAGATATTAAGGATCATAAATGTTCCTATTCTCTGTACCTGAGACATGGTTGTGTTATATAAGAAGCTGTCCATAGACGATATACTTATTAACAACACATATATGTTCATGTATAAGGTGGAGACTATGACATCTCTGCAGGTCTAGATATTACATCTAGCCTGATTGTTATCAGTAATTAATATAAATATTAATTACCTGTCCTGTGGTTCCTTTCTTGCAGTTGACGGGGGTATAGGTCACTTTCACCTTCTCACCGGACATCAGTCACCTGTAAAAAGACACAGGTATGATAACATGTTCCTGATACATGCTACAGACGCTAATATATATAACACTCTAGGGCCAGAACTACTTATCTCAGGAATTATGAAACCGCATAAGAAAAAGGAACAAAAAAAATGGAACACATTGGGATTTAGATGATAGGGATTTTTATTTCTATAGTAGTGCAGTGTACTACTCCTCCCATCATCCCAGGATGATGTTGACGCAGACTATTGACAGGTTTTTGGAGGGTTTGTTTTTGTAATGTTTGGGTTATTTCTTAATTTTCATTTATTTATTCATACATTTTAAGGGTAATATATGTTTTCTTTGGGGGAGGGGGCAGAAAATTTTATAAATTATTATTGTGTATTTCTTTTTTCAAAAGCATTTCTGCCTTTCTACTGTTTTCTTTTTCTTTTTTTTTGTTGGTCAATAAATCATGTTATTACACTTTTATTTAATGGGTTGTTTTTTTCACCCATATTCCCATTAGAGGGCAACCTTTCACCAAAGATCTGATTATTTCTATAAAACACTGCACTACTATTGTGGTGCAGTGTATTGTTCCTCTCAGAATTATTCTGACAGGCAGTGCATGGCCTAGAGCTGAAGCATAACAGAGAAGATTACCGGAGATCCCCTCCACGGAACGGGACAAGGCAAGGACCGTTGCCATTAGTGTCACCTGCACTATCTGTTGGTACCGACAGGTTAGTGCAGGTGACACTGGTGACAAATTTCCTTTAACTATTCCCATCAAGGGACTTTGAGCAGCAATCTTTCGATAGCTATGTAAGAATACACTGCACTAGTGTCTTAGGCCTCTTGTCATTATTCTAAAAGACAATGTATGGTTACAGTATTGTCAGGGGTTTTAGTTTGGGTTTTTGGTTAAAAAATGTTTTTTCTCTTTTTAATATGTTTTTTTTTAGGGTGTTCTGTTAAAAAATTTTTTTTACTTTTTTTTCTTTACTTTTTATTTTTTGGTCTTTTTTAACAAATACGATGAGAGGCCTTTCCCCAGTGATCTTTTGATCACCCATATAATACATTGCAATAGTGTTATAGTGCAGTGTATTATCGCTGTCAGCATTATGTTGACAGCCGATTTTTAATTATAGCTTATGTGAGGGGAGAAATGGGTTATTTTTTTAAATTCTTTTTTATATAAACATTTATTTTTTTGTAGGGGTTGGGGTGAATTATTTTATAAATTGTTTATTTTTAACTTCATTTACATAGGATCCGGGCAGAATACATTGCCATCTATGATGACGGTAATGTACGCTTGGAACCTCCGGCAATAGTTATTCCGGCTGAAAATTCCTAGCTAGCCTTTAAGTTTTTTTTTACAAAGGGGACTTTTAACAGCGATCTTAAGATCGCTCATATAATACACTGCACTAGTATTAAAGTGCAGTGTATTATGCGCTTCATGATTATTTCAACAGGCTATGTATTATTATGGCTATAGTCTTTTAATATATAGTTTTTTAATTCTCATTATTTTTATAATTATATATTTGTAGCTAAAACAAATTATTGATTTTTCTTCACATTACAGTTATGTACTAAATCTGCAGTCAGTTTGTCTAAAGGAAACTTTAAACCTTGGGGTAAGACGGGTCTATTCTATTAAATATTGATAAAGGAATTCCTACAAATAAAAAACAGATATTAAGGATCATAAATGTTCCTATTCTCTGTACCTGAGACATGGTTGTGTTATATAAGAAGCTGTCCATAGACGATATACTTATTAACAACACATATATGTTCATGTATAAGGTGGAGACGATGACATCTCTGCAGGTCTAGATATTACATCTAGCCTGATTGTTATCAGTAATTAATATAAATATTAATTACCTGTCCTGTGGTTCCTTTCTTGCAGTTGACGGGGGTATAGGTCACTTTCACCTTCTCACCGGACATCAGTCACCTGTAAAAAGACACAGGTATGATAACATGTTCCTGATACATGCTACAGACGCTAATATATATAACACTCTAGGGCCAGAACTACTTATCTCAGGAATTATGAAACCGCATAAGAAAAAGGAACAAAAAAAATGGAACACATTGGGATTTAGATGATAGGGATTTTTATTTCTATAGTAGTGCAGTGTACTACTCCTCCCATCATCCCAGGATGATGTTGACGCAGACTATTGACAGGTTTTTGGAGGGTTTGTTTTTGTAATGTTTGGGTTATGTCTTAATTTTCATTTATTTATTCATACATTTTAAGGGTAATATATGTTTTCTTTGGGGGAGGGGGCAGAAAATTTTATAAATTATTATTGTGTATTTCTTTTTTCAAAAGCATTTCTGCCTTTCTACTGTTTTCTTTTTCTTTTTTTTGTTGGTCAATAAATCATGTTATTACACTTTTATTTTATGGGTTGTTTTTTTCACCCATATTCCCATTAGAGGGCAACCTTTCACCAAAGATCTGATTATTTCTATAAAACACTGCACTACTATTGTGGTGCAGTGTATTATTCCTCTCAGCATTATTCTGACAGGCAGTGCATGGTTATGGCATTGTGAGGGATTTGTATGGGGTTATATAGTTTTTGGGGGAATTTTTATATTTTTTTTCTATTTTCTTAATTTTATATTTCATACCAAATATGTTTTTTTAGGGATATTTTTGTAGAAGATTTTTTTCTTTTTTAATTATTTTATTAACCTTCTTTTTCTTTTATTGTTTTTAATGGAAATATGTCACCAGTGTAACCTACACAAAAGTGGCGATACTGACAGATAGTACAGGTGACACTGGAAACAACGGTACTTACCTTTTCCCGTTCAGTGGCGGGAATCTCCGGTGATCTTCTCTGTTAAGCTTAAGCTCTGGCCAGCTTGGTGCATGGGCGGAGCATAGGGACATCACCACTGCTGTTCTTTAGCAGCGGGACCAAGCAGGGAGCAGCAGCGGTGATGTCACTAAGCTCTGCCAATGCCCCTAACCGCTGCTGCTCTCTGCTGGACTCGTAGCAGCAGTGACATTCCTAAGCTCCACTCGTGCCCCAAGCCGGGCCTAGAGCTGAAGCTTAACAGAGAAGATTACCGGAGATCCCCTCCACGGAACGGGACAAGGCAAGGACCGTTGCCATTAGTGTCACCTGCACTATCTGTTGGTACCGACAGGTTAGTGCAGGTGACACTGGTGACAAATTTCCTTTAACTATTCCCATCAAGGGACTTTGAGCAGCAATCTTTCGATAGCTATGTAATAATACACTGCACTAGTGTCTTAGGCCTCTTGTCATTATTCTAAAAGACAATGTATGGTTACAGTATTGTCAGGGGTTTTATTTTGGGTTTTTAGTTTTAAATTTTTTTTTCTTTTTTTAATTTGTTTTTTTTAGGGTGTTCTGTTTAAATTTTTTTTTTTACTTATTTTTTCTTTACTTTTTATTTTTTGGTCTTTTTTAACAAATACGATGATAGGCCTTTCCCCAGTGATCTTTAGCTCCCATATAATACATTGCAATAGTGTTATAGTGCAGTGTATTATCGCTGTCAGCATTATGTTGACAGCCGATTTTTAATTATAGCTTATGTGAGGGGAGAAATGGGTTATTTTTTTAAATTCTTTTTTATATAAACATTTATTTTTTTGTAGGGGTTGGGGTGAATTATTTTATAAATTGTTTATTTTTAACTTCATTTACATAGGATCCGGGCAGAATACATTGCCATCTATGATGACGGTAATGTACGCTTGGAACCTCCGGCAATAGTTATTCCGGCTGAAAATTCCTAGCTAGCCTTTAAGTTTTTTTTTACAAAGGGGACTTTTAACAGCGATCTTAAGATCGCTCATATAATACACTGCACTAGTATTAAAGTGCAGTGTATTATGCGCTTCATGATTATTTCAACAGGCTATGTATTATTATGGCTATAGTCTTTTAATATATAGTTTTTTAATTCTCATTATTTTTATAATTATATATTTGTAGCTAAAACAAATTATTGATTTTTCTTCACATTACAGTTATGTACTAAATCTGCAGTCAGTTTGTCTAAAGGAAACTTTAAACCTTGGGGTAAGACGGGTCTATTCTATTAAATATTGATAAAGGAATTCCTACAAATAAAAAACAGATATTAAGGATCATAAATGTTCCTATTCTCTGTACCTGAGACATGGTTGTGTTATATAAGAAGCTGTCCATAGACGATATACTTATTAACAACACATATATGTTCATGTATAAGGTGGAGACTATGACATCTCTGCAGGTCTAGATATTACATCTAGCCTGATTGTTATCAGTAATTAATATAAATATTAATTACCTGTCCTGTGGTTCCTTTCTTGCAGTTGACGGGGGTATAGGTCACTTTCACCTTCTCACCGGACATCAGTCACCTGTAAAAAGACACAGGTATGATAACATGTTCCTGATACATGCTACAGACGCTAATATATATAACACTCTAGGGCCAGAACTACTTATCTCAGGAATTATGAAACCGCATAAGAAAAAGGAACAAAAAAAATGGAACACATTGGGATTTAGATGATAGGGATTTTTATTTCTATAGTAGTGCAGTGTACTACTCCTCCCATCATCCCAGGATGATGTTGACGCAGACTATTGACAGGTTTTTGGAGGGTTTGTTTTTGTAATGTTTGGGTTATGTCTTAATTTTCATTTATTTATTCATACATTTTAAGGGTAATATATGTTTTCTTTGGGGGAGGGGGCAGAAAATGTTATAAATTATTATTGTGTATTTCTTTTTTCAAAAGCATTTCTGCCTTTCTACTGTTTTCTTTTTCTTTTTTTTTTTGGTCAATAAATCATGTTATTACACTTTTATTTTATGGGTTGTTTTTTTCACCCATATTCCCATTAGAGGGCAACCTTTCACCAAAGATCTGATTATTTCTATAAAACACTGCACTACTATTGTGGTGCAGTGTATTATTCCTCTCAGCATTATTCTGACAGGCAGTGCATGGTTATGGCATTGTGAGGGATTTGTATGGGGTTATATAGTTTTTGGGGGAATTTTTATATTTTTTTTCTATTTTCTTAATTTTATATTTCATACCAAATATGTTTTTTTAGGGATATTTTTGTAGAAGATTTTTTTCTTTTTTAATTATTTGATTAACCTTCTTTTTCTTTTATTGTTTTTAATGGAAATATGTCACCAGTGTCACCTGCACAAAAGTGGCGATACTGACAGATAGTGCAGGTGACACTGGTGACAACGGTACTTACCTTTTCCCGTTCAGTGGCGGGAATCTCCGGTGATCTTCTCTGTTAAGCTTAAGCTCTGGCCAGCTTGGTGCATGGG
Source organism: Hyla sarda (assembly GCF_029499605.1). Lineage (NCBI taxonomy): Eukaryota > Metazoa > Chordata > Amphibia > Anura > Hylidae > Hyla > Hyla sarda. Next base: position 32,938,826 of record NC_079201.1, on the reverse strand, counting down.
CGGAGCATAGGGACATCAACTCTGCTGTTCTTTAGCAGCGGGACCAAGCAGGGAGCAGCAGCGGTGATGTCACTAAGCTCTGCCAATGCCCCTAGCCGCTGCTGCTCTCTGCTGGACTCGTAGCAGCAGTGACATTCCTAAGCTCCACTCGTGCCCCAAGCCGGGCCTAGAGCTGAAGCATAACAGAGAAGATTACCGGAGATCCCCTCCACGGAACGGGACAAGGCAAGGACCGTTGCCATTAGTGTCACCTGCACTATCTGTTGGTACCGACAGGTTAGTGCAGGTGACACTGGTGACAAATTTCCTTTAACTATTCCCATCAAGGGACTTTGAGCAGCAATCTTTCGATAGCTATGTAAGAATACACTGCACTAGTGTCTTAGGCCTCTTGTCATTATTCTAAAAGACAATGTATGGTTACAGTATTGTCAGGGGTTTTAGTTTGGGTTTTTGGTTAAAAAATGTTTTTTCTCTTTTTAATATGTTTTTTTTTAGGGTGTTCTGTTAAAAAAATTTTTTTACTTTTTTTTTCTTTACTTTTTATTTTTTGGTCTTTTTTAACAAATACGATGAGAGGCCTTTCCCCAGTGATCTTTTGATCACCCATATAATACATTGCAATAGTGTTATAGTGCAGTGTATTATCGCTGTCAGCATTATGTTGACAGCCGATTTTTAATTATAGCTTATGTGAGGGGAGAAATGGGTTATTTTTTAAAATTCTTTTTTATATAAACATTTATTTTTTTGTAGGGGTTGGGGTGAATTATTTTATAAATTGTTTATTTTTAACTTCATTTACATAGGATCCGGGCAGAATACATTGCCATCTATGATGACGGTAATGTACGCTTGGAACCTCCGGCAATAGTTATTCCGGCTGAAAATTCCTAGCTAGCCTTTAAGTTTTTTTTTACAAAGGGGACTTTTAACAGCGATCTTAAGATCGCTCATATAATACACTGCACTAGTATTAAAGTGCAGTGTATTATGCGCTTCATGATTATTTCAACAGGCTATGTATTATTATGGCTATAGTCTTTTAATATATAGTTTTTTAATTCTCATTATTTTTATAATTATATATTTGTAGCTAAAACAAATTATTGATTTTTCTTCACATTACAGTTATGTACTAAATCTGCAGTCAGTTTGTCTAAAGGAAACTTTAAACCTTGGGGTAAGACGGGTCTATTCTATTAAATATTGATAAAGGAATTCCTACAAATAAAAAACAGATATTAAGGATCATAAATGTTCCTATTCTCTGTACCTGAGACATGGTTGTGTTATATAAGAAGCTGTCCATAGACGATATACTTATTAACAACACATATATGTTCATGTATAAGGTGGAGACTATGACATCTCTGCAGGTCTAGATATTACATCTAGCCTGATTGTTATCAGTAATTAATATAAATATTAATTACCTGTCCTGTGGTTCCTTTCTTGCAGTTGACGGGGGTATAGGTCACTTTCACCTTCTCACCGGACATCAGTCACCTGTAAAAAGACACAGGTATGATAACATGTTCCTGATACATGCTACAGACGCTAATATATATAACACTCTAGGGCCAGAACTACTTATCTCAGGAATTATGAAACCGCATAAGAAAAAGGAACAAAAAAAATGGAACACATTGGGATTTAGATGATAGGGATTTTTATTTCTATAGTAGTGCAGTGTACTACTCCTCCCATCATCCCAGGATGATGTTGACGCAGACTATTGACAGGTTTTTGGAGGGTTTGTTTTTGTAATGTTTGGGTTATGTCTTAATTTTCATTTATTTATTCATACATTTTAAGGGTAATATATGTTTTCTTTGGGGGAGGGGGCAGAAAATTTTATAAATTATTATTGTGTATTTCTTTTTTCAAAAGCATTTCTGCCTTTCTACTGTTTTCTTTTTTCTTTTTTTTTGTTGGTCAATAAATCATGTTATTACACTTTTATTTTATGGGTTGTTTTTTTCACCCATATTCCCATTAGAGGGCAACCTTTCACCAAAGATCTGATTATTTCTATAAAACACTGCACTACTATTGTGGTGCAGTGTATTATTCCTCTCAGCATTATTCTGACAGGCAGTGCATGGTTATGGCATTGTGAGGGATTTGTATGGGGTTATATAGTTTTTGGGGGAATTTTTATATTTTTTTTCTATTTTCTTAATTTTATATTTCATACCAAATATGTTTTTTTAGGGATATTTTTGTAGAAGATTTTTTTCTTTTTTAATTATTTTATTAACCTTCTTTTTCTTTTATTGTTTTTAATGGAAATATGTCACCAGTGTCACCTACACAAAAGTGGCGATACTGACAGATAGTGCAGGTGACACTGGTGACAACGGTACTTACCTTTTCCCGTTCAGTGGCGGGAATCTCCGGTGATCTTCTCTGTTAAGCTTAAGCTCTGGCCAGCTTGGTGCATGGGTGGAGCATAGGGACATCAACACTGCTGTTCTTTAGCAGCGGGACCAAGCAGGGAGCAGCAGCGGTGATGTCACTAAGCTCTGCCAATGCCCCTAGCCGCTGCTGCTCTCTGCTGGACTCGTAGCAGCAGTGACATTCCTAAGCTCCACTCGTGCCCCAAGCCGGGCCTAGAGCTGAAGCATAACAGAGAAGATTACCGGAGATCTCCTCCACGGAACGGGACAAGGCAAGGACCGTTGCCATTAGTGTCACCTGCACTATCTGTTGGTACCGACAGGTTAGTGCAGGTGACACTGGTGACAAATTTCCTTTAACTATTCCCATCAAGGGACTTTGAGCAGCAATCTTTCGATAGCTATGTAATAAAACACTGCACTAGTGTCTTAGGCCTCTTGTCATTATTCTAAAAGACAATGTATGGTTACAGTATTGTCAGGGGTTTTATTTTGGGTTTTTAGTTTTAAATTTTTTTTTCTTTTTTTAATATGTTTTTTTTAGGGTGTTCTGTTTAAATTTTTTTTTTTACTTTTTTTTCTTTACTTTTTATTTTTTGGTCTTTTTTAACAAATACGATGAGAGGCCTTTCCCCAGTGATCTTTTGATCACCCATATAATACATTGCAAAAGTGTTATAGTGCAGTGTATTATCGCTGTCAGCATTATGTTGACAGCCGATTTTTAATTATAGCTTATGTGAGGGGAGAAAATGGTTATTTTTTTAAATTCTTTTTTATATAAACATTTATTTTTTTGTATGGGTTGGGGTGGGGTGAATTATTTTATAAATTGTTTATTTTTAACTTCATTTACATAGGATCCGGGCAGAATACATTGCCATCTATGATGAAGGTAATGTACGCTTGGAACCTCCGGCAATAGTTATTCCGGCTGAAAATTCCTAGCTAGCCTTTAAGTTTTTTTTACAAAGGGGACTTTTAACAGCGATCTTAAGATCGCTCATATAATACACTGCACTAGTATTAAAGTGCAGTGTATTATGCGCTTCATGATTATTTCAACAGGCTATGTATTATTATGGCTATAGTCTTTTAATATATAGTTATTTAATTCTCATTATTTTTATAATTATATATTTGTAGCTAAAACAAATTATTGATTTTTCTTCACATTACAGTTATGTACTAAATTTGCAGTCAGTTTGTCTAAAGGAAACTTTAAACCTTGGGGTAAGACGGGTCTATTCTATTAAATATTGATAAAGGAATTCCTACAAATAAAAAACAGATATTAAGGATCATAAATGTTCCTATTCTCTGTACCTGAGACATGGTTGTGTTATATAAGAAGCTGTCCATAGACGATATACTTATTAACAACACATATATGTTCATGTATAAGGTGGAGACTATGACATCTCTGCAGGTCTAGATATTGCATCTAGCCTGATTGTTATCAGTAATTAATATAAATATTAATTACCTGTCCTGTGGTTCCTTTCTTGCAGTTGACGGGGGTATAGGTCACTTTCACCTTCTCACCGGACATCAGTCACCTGTAAAAAGACACAGGTATGATAACATGTTCCTGATACATGCTACAGACGCTAATATATATAACACTCTAGGGCCAGAACTACTTATCTCAGGAATTATGAAACCGCATAAGAAAAAGGAACAAAAAAAATGGAACACATTGGGATTTAGATGATAGGGATTTTTATTTCTATAGTAGTGCAGTGTACTACTCCTCCCATCATCCCAGGATGATGTTGACGCAGACTATTGACAGGTTTTTGGAGGGTTTGTTTTTGTAATGTTTGGGTTATGTCTTAATTTTCATTTATTTATTCATACATTTTAAGGGTAATATATGTTTTCTTTGGGGGAGGGGGCAGAAAATGTTATAAATTATTATTGTGTATTTCTTTTTTCAAAAGAATTTCTGCCTTTCTACTGTTTTCTTTTTCTTTTTTTTTGTTGGTCAATAAATCATGTTATTACACTTTTATTTTATGGGTTGTTTTTTTCACCCATATTCCCATTAGAGGGCAACCTTTCACCAAAGATCTGATTATTTCTATAAAACACTGCACTACTATTGTGGTGCAGTGTATTATTCCTCTCAGCATTATTCTGACAGGCAGTGCATGGTTATGGCATTGTGAGGGATTTGTATGGGGTTATATAGTTTTTGGGGGAATTTTTATATTTTTTTTCTATTTTCTTAATTTTATATTTCATACCAAATATGTTTTTTTAGGGATATTTTTGTAGAAGATTTTTTTCTTTTTTAATTATTTGATTAACCTTCTTTTTCTTTTATTGTTTTTAATGGAAATATGTCACCAGTGTCACCTACACAAAAGTGGCGATACTGACAGATAGTGCAGGTGACACTGGTGACAACGGTACTTACCTTTTCCCGTTCAGTGGCGGGAATCTCCGGTGATCTTCTCTGTTAAGCTTAAGCTCTGGCCAGCTTGGTGCATGGGCGGAGCATAGGGACATCAACACTGCTGTTCTTTAGCAGCGGGACCAAGCAGGGAGCAGCAGCGGTGATGTCACTTAGCTCTGCCAATGCCCCTAGCCGCTGCTGCTCTCTGCTGGACTCGTAGCAGCAGTGACATTCCTAAGCTCCACTCGTGCCCCAAGCCGGGCCTAGAGCTGAAGCTTAACAGAGAAGATTACCGGAGATCCCCTCCACGGAACGGGACAAGGCAAGGACCGTTGCCATTAGTGTCACCTGCACTATCTGTTGGTACCGACAGGTTAGTGCAGGTGACACTGGTGACAAATTTCCTTTAACTATTCCCATCAAGGGACTTTGAGCAGCAATCTTTCGATAGCTATGTAATAATACACTGCACTAGTGTCTTAGGCCTCTTGTCATTATTCTAAAAGACAATGTATGGTTACAGTATTGTCAGGGGTTTTAGTTTGGGTTTTTGGTTTAAAAATGTTTTTTCTTTTTTTAATATGTTTTTTTTTAGGGTGTTCTGTTAAAAATTTTTTTTTACTTTTTTTTCTTTACTTTTTATTTTTTGGTCTTTTTTAACAAATACGATGAGAGGCCTTTCCCCAGTGATCTTTTGATCACCCATATAATACATTGCAATAGTGTTATAGTGCAGTGTATTATCGCTGTCAGCATTATGTTGACAGACGATTTTTAATTATAGCTTATGTGAGGGGAGAAATGGGTTATTTTTTTAAATTCTTTTTTATATAAACATTTATTTTTTTGTAGGGGTTGGGGTGAATTATTTTATAAATTGTTTATTTTTAACTTCATTTACATAGGATCCGGGCAGAATACATTGCCATCTATGATGACGGTAATGTACGCTTGGAACCTCCGGCAATAGTTATTCCGGCTGAAAATTCCTAGCTAGCCTTTAAGTTTTTTTTTACAAAGGGGACTTTTAACAGCGATCTTAAGATCGCTCATATAATACACTGCACTAGTATTAAAGTGCAGTGTATTATGCGCTTCATGATTATTTCAACAGGCTATGTATTATTATGGCTATAGTCTTTTAATATATAGTTTTTTAATTCTCATTATTTTTATAATTATATATTTGTAGCTAAAACAAATTATTGATTTTTCTTCACATTACAGTTATGTACTAAATCTGCAGTCAGTTTGTCTAAAGGAAACTTTAAACCTTGGGGTAAGACGGGTCTATTCTATTAAATATTGATAAAGGAATTCCTACAAATAAAAAACAGATATTAAGGATCATAAATGTTCCTATTCTCTGTACCTGAGACATGGTTGTGTTATATAAGAAGCTGTCCATAGACGATATACTTATTAACAACACATATATGTTCATGTATAAGGTGGAGACTATGACATCTCTGCAGGTCTAGATATTACATCTAGCCTGATTGTTATCAGTAATTAATATAAATATTAATTACCTGTCCTGTGGTTCCTTTCTTGCAGTTGACGGGGGTATAGGTCACTTTCACCTTCTCACCGGACATCAGTCACCTGTAAAAAGACACAGGTATGATAACATGTTCCTGATACATGCTACAGACGCTAATATATATAACACTCTAGGGCCAGAACTACTTATCTCAGGAATTATGAAACCGCATAAGAAAAAGGAACAAAAAAAATGGAACACATTGGGATTTAGATGATAGGGATTTTTATTTCTATAGTAGTGCAGTGTACTACTCCTCCCATCATCCCAGGATGATGTTGACGCAGACTATTGACAGGTTTTTGGAGGGTTTGTTTTTGTAATGTTTGGGTTATGTCTTAATTTTCATTTATTTATTCATACATTTTAAGGGTAATATATGTTTTCTTTGGGGGAGGGGGCAGAAAATGTTATAAATTATTATTGTGTATTTCTTTTTTCAAAAGCATTTCTGCCTTTCTACTGTTTTCTTTTTCTTTTTTTTTTTGGTCAATAAATCATGTTATTACACTTTTATTTTATGGGTTGTTTTTTTCACCCATATTCCCATTAGAGGGCAACCTTTCACCAAAGATCTGATTATTTCTATAAAACACTGCACTACTATTGTGGTGCAGTGTATTATTCCTCTCAGCATTATTCTGACAGGCAGTGCATGGTTATGGCATTGTGAGGGATTTGTATGGGGTTATATAGTTTTTGGGGGAATTTTTATATATTTTTTCTATTTTCTTAATTTTATATTTCATACCAAATATGTTTTTTTAGGGATATTTTTGTAGAAGATTTTTTTCTTTTTTAATTATTTGATTAACCTTCTTTTTCTTTTATTGTTTTTAATGGAAATATGTCACCAGTGTCACCTACACAAAAGTGGCGATACTGACAGATAGTGCAGGTGACACTGGTGACAACGGTACTTACCTTTTCCCGTTCAGTGGCGGGAATCTCCGGTGATCTTCTCTGTTAAGCTTAAGCTCTGGCCAGCTTGGTGCATGGGCGGAGCATAGGGACATCAACACTGCTGTTCTTTAGCAGCGGGACCAAGCAGGGAGCAGCAGCGGTGATGTCACTAAGCTCTGCCAATGCCCCTAGCCGCTGCTGCTCTCTGCTGGACTCGTAGCAGCAGTGACATTTCTAAGCTCCACTCGTGCCCCAAGCCGGGCCTAGAGCTGAAGCTTAACAGAGAAGATTACCGGAGATCCCCTCCACGGAACGGGACAAGGCAAGGACCGTTGCCATTAGTGTCACCTGCACTATCTGTTGGTACCGACAGGTTAGTGCAGGTGACACTGGTGACAAATTTCCTTTAACTATTCCCATCAAGGGACTTTGAGCAGCAATCTTTCGATAGCTATGTAATAATACACTGCACTAGTGTCTTAGGCCTCTTGTCATTATTCTAAAAGACAATGTATGGTTACAGTATTGTCAGGGGTTTTAGTTTGGGTTTTTGGTTTAAAAATGTTTTTTCTCTTTTTAATATGTTTTTTTTTAGGGTGTTCTGTTAAAAATTTTTTTTTACTTTTTTTTCTTTACTTTTTATTTTTTGGTCTTTTTTAACAAATACGATGAGAGGCCTTTCCCCAGTGATCTTTTGATCACCCATATAATACATTGCAATAGTGTTATAGTGCAGTGTATTATCGCTGTCAGCATTATGTTGACAGCCGATTTTTAATTATAGCTTATGTGAGGGGAGAAATGGGTTATTTTTTTAAATTCTTTTTTATATAAACATTTATTTTTTTGTAGGGGTTGGGGTGAATTATTTTATAAATTGTTTATTTTTAACTTCATTTACATAGGATCCGGGCAGAATACATTGCCATCTATGATGACGGTAATGTACGCTTGGAACCTCCGGCAATAGTTATTCCGGCTGAAAATTCCTAGCTAGCCTTTAAGTTTTTTTTTACAAAGGGGACTTTTAACAGCGATCTTAAGATCGCTCATATAATACACTGCACTAGTATTAAAGTGCAGTGTATTATGCGCTTCATGATTATTTCAACAGGCTATGTATTATTATGGCTATAGTCTTTTAATATATAGTTTTTTAATTCTCATTATTTTTATAATTATATATTTGTAGCTAAAACAAATTATTGATTTTTCTTCACATTACAGTTATGTACTAAATCTGCAGTCAGTTTGTCTAAAGGAAACTTTAAACCTTGGGGTAAGACGGGTCTATTCTATTAAATATTGATAAAGGAATTCCTACAAATAAAAAACAGATATTAAGGATCATAAATGTTCCTATTCTCTGTACCTGAGACATGGTTGTGTTATATAAGAAGCTGTCCATAGACGATATACTTATTAACAACACATATATGTTCATGTATAAGGTGGAGACTATGACATCTCTGCAGGTCTAGATATTACATCTAGCCTGATTGTTATCAGTAATTAATATAAATATTAATTACCTGTCCTGTGGTTCCTTTCTTGCAGTTGACGGGGGTATAGGTCACTTTCACCTTCTCACCGGACATCAGTCACCTGTAAAAAGACACAGGTATGATAACATGTTCCTGATACATGCTACAGACGCTAATATATATAACACTCTAGGGCCAGAACTACTTATCTCAGGAATTATGAAACCGCATAAGAAAAAGGAACAAAAAAAATGGAACACATTGGGATTTAGATGATAGGGATTTTTATTTCTATAGTAGTGCAGTGTACTACTCCTCCCATCATCCCAGGATGATGTTGACGCAGACTATTGACAGGTTTTTGGAGGGTTTGTTTTTGTAATGTTTGGGTTATGTCTTAATTTTCATTTATTTATTCATACATTTTAAGGGTAATATATGTTTTCTTTGGGGGAGGGGGCAGAAAATGTTATAAATTATTATTGTGTATTTCTTTTTTCAAAAGAATTTCTGCCTTTCTACTGTTTTCTTTTTCTTTTTTTTTGTTGGTCAATAAATCATGTTATTACACTTTTATTTTATGGGTTGTTTTTTTCACCCATATTCCCATTAGAGGGCAACCTTTCACCAAAGATCTGATTATTTCTATAAAACACTGCACTACTATTGTGGTGCAGTGTATTATTCCTCTCAGCATTATTCTGACAGGCAGTGCATGGTTATGGCATTGTGAGGGATTTGTATGGGGTTATATAGTTTTTGGGGGAATTTTTATATATTTTTTCTATTTTCTTAATTTTATATTTCATACCAAATATGTTTTTTTAGGGATATTTTTGTAGAAGATTTTTTTCTTTTTTAATTATTTGATTAACCTTCTTTTTCTTTTATTGTTTTTAATGGAAATATGTCACCAGTGTCACCTACACAAAAGTGGCGATACTGACAGATAGTGCAGGTGACACTGGTGACAACGGTACTTACCTTTTCCCGTTCAGTGGCGGGAATCTCCGGTGATCTTCTCTGTTAAGCTTAAGCTCTGGCCAGCTTGGTGCATGGGCGGAGCATAGGGACATCAACACTGCTGTTCTTTAGCAGCGGGACCAAGCAGGGAGCAGCAGCGGTGATGTCACTAAGCTCTGCCAATGCCCCTAGCCGCTGCTGCTCTCTGCTGGACTCGTAGCAGCAGTGACATTCCTAAGCTCCACTCGTGCCCCAAGCCGGGCCTAGAGCTGAAGCTTAACAGAGAAGATTACCGGAGATCCCCTCCACGGAACGGGACAAGGCAAGGACCGTTGCCATTAGTGTCACCTGCACTATCTGTTGGTACCGACAGGTTAGTGCAGGTGACACTGGTGACAAATTTCCTTTAACTATTCCCATCAAGGGACTTTGAGCAGCAATCTTTCGATAGCTATGTAATAATACACTGCACTAGTGTCTTAGGCCTCTTGTCATTATTCTAAAAGACAATGTATGGTTACAGTATTGTCAGGGGTTTTAGTTTGGGTTTTTGGTTTAAAAATGTTTTTTCTCTTTTTAATATGTTTTTTTTTAGGGTGTTCTGTTAAAAATTTTTTTTTACTTTTTTTTCTTTACTTTTTATTTTTTGGTCTTTTTTAACAAATACGATGAGAGGCCTTTCCCCAGTGATCTTTTGATCACCCATATAATACATTGCAATAGTGTTATAGTGCAGTGTATTATCGCTGTCAGCATTATGTTGACAGCCGATTTTTAATTATAGCTTATGTGAGGGGAGAAATGGGTTATTTTTTTAAATTCTTTTTTATATAAACATTTATTTTTTTGTAGGGGTTGGGGTGAATTATTTTATAAATTGTTTATTTTTAACTTCATTTACATAGGATCCGGGCAGAATACATTGCCATCTATGATGACGGTAATGTACGCTTGGAACCTCCGGCAATAGTTATTCCGGCTGAAAATTCCTAGCTAGCCTTTAAGTTTTTTTTTACAAAGGGGACTTTTAACAGCGATCTTAAGATCGCTCATATAATACACTGCACTAGTATTAAAGTGCAGTGTATTATGCGCTTCATGATTATTTCAACAGGCTATGTATTATTATGGCTATAGTCTTTTAATATATAGTTTTTTAATTCTCATTATTTTTATAATTATATATTTGTAGCTAAAACAAATTATTGATTTTTCTTCACATTACAGTTATGTACTAAATCTGCAGTCAGTTTGTCTAAAGGAAACTTTAAACCTTGGGGTAAGACGGGTCTATTCTATTAAATATTGATAAAGGAATTCCTACAAATAAAAAACAGATATTAAGGATCATATATGTTCCTATTCTCTGTACCTGAGACATGGTTGTGTTATATAAGAAGCTGTCCATAGACGATATACTTATTAACAACACATATATGTTCATGTATAAGGTGGAGACTATGACATCTCTGCAGGTCTAGATATTACATCTAGCCTGATTGTTATCAGTAATTAATATAAATATTAATTACCTGTCCTGTGGTTCCTTTCTTGCAGTTGACGGGGGTATAGGTCACTTTCACCTTCTCACCGGACATCAGTCACCTGTAAAAAGACACAGGTATGATAACATGTTCCTGATACATGCTACAGACGCTAATATATATAACACTCTAGGGCCAGAACTACTTATCTCAGGAATTATGAAACCGCATAAGAAAAAGGAACAAAAAAAATGGAACACATTGGGATTTAGATGATAGGGATTTTTATTTCTATAGTAGTGCAGTGTACTACTCCTCCCATCATCCCAGGATGATGTTGACGCAGACTATTGACAGGTTTTTGGAGGGTTTGTTTTTGTAATGTTTGGGTTATGTCTTAATTTTCATTTATTTATTCATACATTTTAAGGGTAATATATGTTTTCTTTGGGGGAGGGGGCAGAAAATTTTATAAATTATTATTGTGTATTTCTTTTTTCAAAAGCATTTCTGCCTTTCTACTGTTTTCTTTTTCTTTTTTTTGTTGGTCAATAAATCATGTTATTACACTTTTATTTTATGGGTTGTTTTTTTCACCCATATTCCCATTAGAGGGCAACCTTTCACCAAAGATCTGATTATTTCTATAAAACACTGCACTACTATTGTGGTGCAGTGTATTATTCCTCTCAGCATTATTCTGACAGGCAGTGCATGGTTATGGCATTGTGAGGGATTTGTATGGGGTTATATAGTTTTTGGGGGAATTTTTATATTTTTTTTCTATTTTCTTAATTTTATATTTCATACCAAATATGTTTTTTTAGGGATATTTTTGTAGAAGATTTTTTTCTTTTTTAATTATTTTATTAACCTTCTTTTTCTTTTATTGTTTTTAATGGAAATATGTCACCAGTGTCACCTACACAAAAGTGGCGATACTGACAGATAGTGCAGGTGACACTGGTGACAACGGTACTTACCTTTTCCCGTTCAGTGGCGGGAATCTCCGGTGATCTTCTCTGTTAAGCTTAAGCTCTGGCCAGCTTGGTGCATGGGCGGAGCATAGGGACATCAACACTGCTGTTCTTTAGCAGCGGGACCAAGCAGGGAGCAGCAGCGGTGATGTCACTAAGCTCTGCCAATGCCCCTAGCCGCTGCTGCTCTCTGCTGGACTCGTAGCAGCAGTGACATTCCTAAGCTCCACTCGTGCCCCAAGCCGGGCCTAGAGCTGAAGCTTAACAGAGAAGATTACCGGAGATCCCCTCCACGGAACGGGACAAGGCAAGGACCGTTGCCATTAGTGTCACCTGCACTATCTGTTGGTACCGACAGGTTAGTGCAGGTGACACTGGTGACAAATTTCCTTTAACTATTCCCATCAAGGGACTTTGAGCAGCAATCTTTCGATAGCTATGTAATAATACACTGCACTAGTGTCTTAGGCCTCTTGTCATTATTCTAAAAGACAATGTATGGTTACAGTATTGTCAGGGGTTTTAGTTTGGGTTTTTGGTTTAAAAATGTTTTTTCTCTTTTTAATATGTTTTTTTTTAGGGTGTTCTGTTAAAAATTTTTTTTTACTTTTTTTTCTTTACTTTTTATTTTTTGGTCTTTTTTAACAAATACGATGAGAGGCCTTTCCCCAGTGATCTTTTGATCACCCATATAATACATTGCAATAGTGTTATAGTGCAGTGTATTATCGCTGTCAGCATTATGTTGACAGCCGATTTTTAATTATAGCTTATGTGAGGGGAGAAATGGGTTATTTTTTTAAATTCTTTTTTATATAAACATTTATTTTTTTGTAGGGGTTGGGGTGAATTATTTTATAAATTGTTTATTTTTAACTTCATTTACATAGGATCCGGGCAGAATACATTGCCATCTATGATGACGGTAATGTACGCTTGGAACCTCCGGCAATAGTTATTCCGGCTGAAAATTCCTAGCTAGCCTTTAAGTTTTTTTTTACAAAGGGGACTTTTAACAGCGATCTTAAGATCGCTCATATAATACACTGCACTAGTATTAAAGTGCAGTGTATTATGCGCTTCATGATTATTTCAACAGGCTATGTATTATTATGGCTATAGTCTTTTAATATATAGTTTTTTAATTCTCATTATTTTTATAATTATATATTTGTAGCTAAAACAAATTATTGATTTTTCTTCACATTACAGTTATGTACTAAATCTGCAGTCAGTTTGTCTAAAGGAAACTTTAAACCTTGGGGTAAGACGGGTCTATTCTATTAAATATTGATAAAGGAATTCCTACAAATAAAAAACAGATATTAAGGATCATATATGTTCCTATTCTCTGTACCTGAGACATGGTTGTGTTATATAAGAAGCTGTCCATAGACGATATACTTATTAACAACACATATATGTTCATGTATAAGGTGGAGACTATGACATCTCTGCAGGTCTAGATATTACATCTAGCCTGATTGTTATCAGTAATTAATATAAATATTAATTACCTGTCCTGTGGTTCCTTTCTTGCAGTTGACGGGGGTATAGGTCACTTTCACCTTCTCACCGGACATCAGTCACCTGTAAAAAGACACAGGTATGATAACATGTTCCTGATACATGCTACAGACGCTAATATATATAACACTCTAGGGCCAGAACTACTTATCTCAGGAATTATGAAACCGCATAAGAAAAAGGAACAAAAAAAATGGAACACATTGGGATTTAGATGATAGGGATTTTTATTTCTATAGTAGTGCAGTGTACTACTCCTCCCATCATCCCAGGATGATGTTGACGCAGACTATTGACAGGTTTTTGGAGGGTTTGTTTTTGTAATGTTTGGGTTATGTCTTAATTTTCATTTATTTATTCATACATTTTAAGGGTAATATATGTTTTCTTTGGGGGAGGGGGCAGAAAATTTTATAAATTATTATTGTGTATTTCTTTTTTCAAAAGCATTTCTGCCTTTCTACTGTTTTCTTTTTCTTTTTTTTGTTGGTCAATAAATCATGTTATTACACTTTTATTTTATGGGTTGTTTTTTTCACCCATATTCCCATTAGAGGGCAACCTTTCACCAAAGATCTGATTATTTCTATAAAACACTGCACTACTATTGTGGTGCAGTGTATTATTCCTCTCAGCATTATTCTGACAGGCAGTGCATGGTTATGGCATTGTGAGGGATTTGTATGGGGTTATATAGTTTTTGGGGGAATTTTTATATTTTTTTTCTATTTTCTTAATTTTATATTTCATACCAAATATGTTTTTTTAGGGATATTTTTGTAGAAGATTTTTTTCTTTTTTAATTATTTTATTAACCTTCTTTTTCTTTTATTGTTTTTAATGGAAATATGTCACCAGTGTCACCTACACAAAAGTGGCGATACTGACAGATAGTGCAGGTGACACTGGTGACAACGGTACTTACCTTTTCCCGTTCAGTGGCGGGAATCTCCGGTGATCTTCTCTGTTAAGCTTAAGCTCTGGCCAGCTTGGTGCATGGGTGGAGCATAGGGACATCAACACTGCTGTTCTTTAGCAGCGGGACCAAGCAGGGAGCAGCAGCGGTGATGTCACTAAGCTCTGCCAATGCCCCTAGCCGCTGCTGCTCTCTGCTGGACTCGTAGCAGCAGTGACATTCCTAAGCTCCACTCGTGCCCCAAGCCGGGCCTAGAGCTGAAGCATAACAGAGAAGATTACCGGAGATCTCCTCCACGGAACGGGACAAGGCAAGGACCGTTGCCATTAGTGTCACCTGCACTATCTGTTGGTACCGACAGGTTAGTGCAGGTGACACTGGTGACAAATTTCCTTTAACTATTCCCATCAAGGGACTTTGAGCAGCAATCTTTCGATAGCTATGTAATAAAACACTGCACTAGTGTCTTAGGCCTCTTGTCATTATTCTAAAAGACAATGTATGGTTACAGTATTGTCAGGGGTTTTATTTTGGGTTTTTAGTTTTAAATTTTTTTTTCTTTTTTTAATATGTTTTTTTTAGGGTGTTCTGTTTAAATTTTTTTTTTTACTTTTTTTTCTTTACTTTTTATTTTTTGGTCTTTTTTAACAAATACGATGAGAGGCCTTTCCCCAGTGATCTTTTGATCACCCATATAATACATTGCAAAAGTGTTATAGTGCAGTGTATTATCGCTGTCAGCATTATGTTGACAGCCGATTTTTAATTATAGCTTATGTGAGGGGAGAAAATGGTTATTTTTTTAAATTCTTTTTTATATAAACATTTATTTTTTTGTATGGGTTGGGGTGGGGTGAATTATTTTATAAATTGTTTATTTTTAACTTCATTTACATAGGATCCGGGCAGAATACATTGCCATCTATGATGAAGGTAATGTACGCTTGGAACCTCCGGCAATAGTTATTCCGGCTGAAAATTCCTAGCTAGCCTTTAAGTTTTTTTTACAAAGGGGACTTTTAACAGCGATCTTAAGATCGCTCATATAATACACTGCACTAGTATTAAAGTGCAGTGTATTATGCGCTTCATGATTATTTCAACAGGCTATGTATTATTATGGCTATAGTCTTTTAATATATAGTTATTTAATTCTCATTATTTTTATAATTATATATTTGTAGCTAAAACAAATTATAGATTTTTCTTCACATTACAGTTATGTACTAAATTTGCAGTCAGTTTGTCTAAAGGAAACTTTAAACCTTGGGGTAAGACGGGTCTATTCTATTAAATATTGATAAAGGAATTCCTACAAATAAAAAACAGATATTAAGGATCATAAATGTTCCTATTCTCTGTACCTGAGACATGGTTGTGTTATATAAGAAGCTGTCCATAGACGATATACTTATTAACAACACATATATGTTCATGTATAAGGTGGAGACTATGACATCTCTGCAGGTCTAGATATTGCATCTAGCCTGATTGTTATCAGTAATTAATATAAATATTAATTACCTGTCCTGTGGTTCCTTTCTTGCAGTTGACGGGGGTATAGGTCACTTTCACCTTCTCACCGGACATCAGTCACCTGTAAAAAGACACAGGTATGATAACATGTTCCTGATACATGCTACAGACGCTAATATATATAACACTCTAGGGCCAGAACTACTTATCTCAGGAATTATGAAACCGCATAAGAAAAAGGAACAAAAAAAATGGAACACATTGGGATTTAGATGATAGGGATTTTTATTTCTATAGTAGTGCAGTGTACTACTCCTCCCATCATCCCAGGATGATGTTGACGCAGACTATTGACAGGTTTTTGGAGGGTTTGTTTTTGTAATGTTTGGGTTATGTCTTAATTTTCATTTATTTATTCATACATTTTAAGGGTAATATATGTTTTCTTTGGGGGAGGGGGCAGAAAATGTTATAAATTATTATTGTGTATTTCTTTTTTCAAAAGAATTTCTGCCTTTCTACTGTTTTCTTTTTCTTTTTTTTTGTTGGTCAATAAATCATGTTATTACACTTTTATTTTATGGGTTGTTTTTTTCACCCATATTCCCATTAGAGGGCAACCTTTCACCAAAGATCTGATTATTTCTATAAAACACTGCACTACTATTGTGGTGCAGTGTATTATTCCTCTCAGCATTATTCTGACAGGCAGTGCATGGTTATGGCATTGTGAGGGATTTGTATGGGGTTATATAGTTTTTGGGGGAATTTTTATATTTTTTTTCTATTTTCTTAATTTTATATTTCATACCAAATATGTTTTTTTAGGGATATTTTTGTAGAAGATTTTTTTCTTTTTTAATTATTTGATTAACCTTCTTTTTCTTTTATTGTTTTTAATGGAAATATGTCACCAGTGTCACCTACACAAAAGTGGCGATACTGACAGATAGTGCAGGTGACACTGGTGACAACGGTACTTACCTTTTCCCGTTCAGTGGCGGGAATCTCCGGTGATCTTCTCTGTTAAGCTTAAGCTCTGGCCAGCTTGGTGCATGGGCGGAGCATAGGGACATCAACACTGCTGTTCTTTAGCAGCGGGACCAAGCAGGGAGCAGCAGCGGTGATGTCACTAAGCTCTGCCAATGCCCCTAGCCGCTGCTGCTCTCTGCTGGACTCGTAGCAGCAGTGACATTCCTAAGCTCCACTCGTGCCCCAAGCCGGGCCTAGAGCTGAAGCTTAACAGAGAAGATTACCGGAGATCCCCTCCACGGAACGGGACAAGGCAAGGACCGTTGCCATTAGTGTCACCTGCACTATCTGTTGGTACCGACAGGTTAGTGCAGGTGACACTGGTGACAAATTTCCTTTAACTATTCCCATCAAGGGACTTTGAGCAGCAATCTTTCGATAGCTATGTAATAATACACTGCACTAGTGTCTTAGGCCTCTTGTCATTATTCTAAAAGACAATGTATGGTTACAGTATTGTCAGGGGTTTTAGTTTGGGTTTTTGGTTTAAAAATGTTTTTTCTTTTTTTAATATGTTTTTTTTTAGGGTGTTCTGTTAAAAATTTTTTTTTACTTTTTTTTCTTTACTTTTTATTTTTTGGTCTTTTTTAACAAATACGATGAGAGGCCTTTCCCCAGTGATCTTTTGATCACCCATATAATACATTGCAATAGTGTTATAGTGCAGTGTATTATCGCTGTCAGCATTATGTTGACAGACGATTTTTAATTATAGCTTATGTGAGGGGAGAAATGGGTTATTTTTTTAAATTCTTTTTTATATAAACATTTATTTTTTTGTAGGGGTTGGGGTGAATTATTTTATAAATTGTTTATTTTTAACTTCATTTACATAGGATCCGGGCAGAATACATTGCCATCTATGATGACGGTAATGTACGCTTGGAACCTCCGGCAATAGTTATTCCGGCTGAAAATTCCTAGCTAGCCTTTAAGTTTTTTTTTACAAAGGGGACTTTTAACAGCGATCTTAAGATCGCTCATATAATACACTGCACTAGTATTAAAGTGCAGTGTATTATGCGCTTCATGATTATTTCAACAGGCTATGTATTATTATGGCTATAGTCTTTTAATATATAGTTTTTTAATTCTCATTATTTTTATAATTATATATTTGTAGCTAAAACAAATTATTGATTTTTCTTCACATTACAGTTATGTACTAAATCTGCAGTCAGTTTGTCTAAAGGAAACTTTAAACCTTGGGGTAAGACGGGTCTATTCTATTAAATATTGATAAAGGAATTCCTACAAATAAAAAACAGATATTAAGGATCATAAATGTTCCTATTCTCTGTACCTGAGACATGGTTGTGTTATATAAGAAGCTGTCCATAGACGATATACTTATTAACAACACATATATGTTCATGTATAAGGTGGAGACTATGACATCTCTGCAGGTCTAGATATTACATCTAGCCTGATTGTTATCAGTAATTAATATAAATATTAATTACCTGTCCTGTGGTTCCTTTCTTGCAGTTGACGGGGGTATAGGTCACTTTCACCTTCTCACCGGACATCAGTCACCTGTAAAAAGACACAGGTATGATAACATGTTCCTGATACATGCTACAGACGCTAATATATATAACACTCTAGGGCCAGAACTACTTATCTCAGGAATTATGAAACCGCATAAGAAAAAGGAACAAAAAAAATGGAACACATTGGGATTTAGATGATAGGGATTTTTATTTCTATAGTAGTGCAGTGTACTACTCCTCCCATCATCCCAGGATGATGTTGACGCAGACTATTGACAGGTTTTTGGAGGGTTTGTTTTTGTAATGTTTGGGTTATGTCTTAATTTTCATTTATTTATTCATACATTTTAAGGGTAATATATGTTTTCTTTGGGGGAGGGGGCAGAAAATGTTATAAATTATTATTGTGTATTTCTTTTTTCAAAAGCATTTCTGCCTTTCTACTGTTTTCTTTTTCTTTTTTTTTTTGGTCAATAAATCATGTTATTACACTTTTATTTTATGGGTTGTTTTTTTCACCCATATTCCCATTAGAGGGCAACCTTTCACCAAAGATCTGATTATTTCTATAAAACACTGCACTACTATTGTGGTGCAGTGTATTATTCCTCTCAGCATTATTCTGACAGGCAGTGCATGGTTATGGCATTGTGAGGGATTTGTATGGGGTTATATAGTTTTTGGGGGAATTTTTATATATTTTTTCTATTTTCTTAATTTTATATTTCATACCAAATATGTTTTTTTAGGGATATTTTTGTAGAAGATTTTTTTCTTTTTTAATTATTTGATTAACCTTCTTTTTCTTTTATTGTTTTTAATGGAAATATGTCACCAGTGTCACCTACACAAAAGTGGCGATACTGACAGATAGTGCAGGTGACACTGGTGACAACGGTACTTACCTTTTCCCGTTCAGTGGCGGGAATCTCCGGTGATCTTCTCTGTTAAGCTTAAGCTCTGGCCAGCTTGGTGCATGGGCGGAGCATAGGGACATCAACACTGCTGTTCTTTAGCAGCGGGACCAAGCAGGGAGCAGCAGCGGTGATGTCACTAAGCTCTGCCAATGCCCCTAGCCGCTGCTGCTCTCTGCTGGACTCGTAGCAGCAGTGACATTTCTAAGCTCCACTCGTGCCCCAAGCCGGGCCTAGAGCTGAAGCTTAACAGAGAAGATTACCGGAGATCCCCTCCACGGAACGGGACAAGGCAAGGACCGTTGCCATTAGTGTCACCTGCACTATCTGTTGGTACCGACAGGTTAGTGCAGGTGACACTGGTGACAAATTTCCTTTAACTATTCCCATCAAGGGACTTTGAGCAGCAATCTTTCGATAGCTATGTAATAATACACTGCACTAGTGTCTTAGGCCTCTTGTCATTATTCTAAAAGACAATGTATGGTTACAGTATTGTCAGGGGTTTTAGTTTGGGTTTTTGGTTTAAAAATGTTTTTTCTCTTTTTAATATGTTTTTTTTTAGGGTGTTCTGTTAAAAAATTTTTTTTACTTTTTTTTCTTTACTTTTTATTTTTTGGTCTTTTTTAACAAATACGATGAGAGGCCTTTCCCCAGTGATCTTTTGATCACCCATATAATACATTGCAATAGTGTTATAGTGCAGTGTATTATCGCTGTCAGCATTATGTTGACAGCCGATTTTTAATTATAGCTTATGTGAGGGGAGAAATGGGTTATTTTTTTAAATTCTTTTTTATATAAACATTTATTTTTTTGTAGGGGTTGGGGTGAATTATTTTATAAATTGTTTATTTTTAACTTCATTTACATAGGATCCGGGCAGAATACATTGCCATCTATGATGACGGTAATGTACGCTTGGAACCTCCGGCAATAGTTATTCCGGCTGAAAATTCCTAGCTAGCCTTTAAGTTTTTTTTTACAAAGGGGACTTTTAACAGCGATCTTAAGATCGCTCATATAATACACTGCACTAGTATTAAAGTGCAGTGTATTATGCGCTTCATGATTATTTCAACAGGCTATGTATTATTATGGCTATAGTCTTTTAATATATAGTTTTTTAATTCTCATTATTTTTATAATTATATATTTGTAGCTAAAACAAATTATTGATTTTTCTTCACATTACAGTTATGTACTAAATCTGCAGTCAGTTTGTCTAAAGGAAACTTTAAACCTTGGGGTAAGACGGGTCTATTCTATTAAATATTGATAAAGGAATTCCTACAAATAAAAAACAGATATTAAGGATCATAAATGTTCCTATTCTCTGTACCTGAGACATGGTTGTGTTATATAAGAAGCTGTCCATAGACGATATACTTATTAACAACACATATATGTTCATGTATAAGGTGGAGACTATGACATCTCTGCAGGTCTAGATATTACATCTAGCCTGATTGTTATCAGTAATTAATATAAATATTAATTACCTGTCCTGTGGTTCCTTTCTTGCAGTTGACGGGGGTATAGGTCACTTTCACCTTCTCACCGGACATCAGTCACCTGTAAAAAGACACAGGTATGATAACATGTTCCTGATACATGCTACAGACGCTAATATATATAACACTCTAGGGCCAGAACTACTTATCTCAGGAATTATGAAACCGCATAAGAAAAAGGAAC
This sequence comes from Hyla sarda, assembly GCF_029499605.1. Classification (NCBI taxonomy): domain Eukaryota; kingdom Metazoa; phylum Chordata; class Amphibia; order Anura; family Hylidae; genus Hyla; species Hyla sarda. Next base: position 32,917,613 of record NC_079201.1, on the reverse strand, counting down.
AAAAAAAATGGAACACATTGGGATTTAGATGATAGGGATTTTTATTTCTATAGTAGTGCAGTGTACTACTCCTCCCATCATCCCAGGATGATGTTGACGCAGACTATTGACAGGTTTTTGGAGGGTTTGTTTTTGTAATGTTTGGGTTATGTCTTAATTTTCATTTATTTATTCATACATTTTAAGGGTAATATATGTTTTCTTTGGGGGAGGGGGCAGAAAATTTTATAAATTATTATTGTGTATTTCTTTTTTCAAAAGCATTTCTGCCTTTCTACTGTTTTCTTTTTCTTTTTTTTGTTGGTCAATAAATCATGTTATTACACTTTTATTTTATGGGTTGTTTTTTTCACCCATATTCCCATTAGAGGGCAACCTTTCACCAAAGATCTGATTATTTCTATAAAACACTGCACTACTATTGTGGTGCAGTGTATTATTCCTCTCAGCATTATTCTGACAGGCAGTGCATGGTTATGGCATTGTGAGGGATTTGTATGGGGTTATATAGTTTTTGGGGGAATTTTTATATATTTTTTCTATTTTCTTAATTTTATATTTCATACCAAATATGTTTTTTTAGGGATATTTTTGTAGAAGATTTTTTTCTTTTTTAATTATTTGATTAACCTTCTTTTTCTTTTATTGTTTTTAATGGAAATATGTCACCAGTGTCACCTACACAAAAGTGGCGATACTGACAGATAGTGCAGGTGACACTGGTGACAACGGTACTTACCTTTTCCCGTTCAGTGGCGGGAATCTCCGGTGATCTTCTCTGTTAAGCTTAAGCTCTGGCCAGCTTGGTGCATGGGCGGAGCATAGGGACATCAACACTGCTGTTCTTTAGCAGCGGGACCAAGCAGGGAGCAGCAGCGGTGATGTCACTAAGCTCTGCCAATGCCCCTAGCCGCTGCTGCTCTCTGCTGGACTCGTAGCAGCAGTGACATTCCTAAGCTCCACTCGTGCCCCAAGCCGGGCCTAGAGCTGAAGCTTAACAGAGAAGATTACCGGAGATCCCCTCCACGGAACGGGACAAGGCAAGGACCGTTGCCATTAGTGTCACCTGCACTATCTGTTGGTACCGACAGGTTAGTGCAGGTGACACTGGTGACAAATTTCCTTTAACTATTCCCATCAAGGGACTTTGAGCAGCAATCTTTCGATAGCTATGTAATAATACACTGCACTAGTGTCTTAGGCCTCTTGTCATTATTCTAAAAGACAATGTATGGTTACAGTATTGTCAGGGGTTTTAGTTTGGGTTTTTGGTTTAAAAATGTTTTTTCTTTTTTTAATATGTTTTTTTTTAGGGTGTTCTGTTAAAAATTTTTTTTTACTTTTTTTTCTTTACTTTTTATTTTTTGGTCTTTTTTAACAAATACGATGAGAGGCCTTTCCCCAGTGATCTTTTGATCACCCATATAATACATTGCAATAGTGTTATAGTGCAGTGTATTATCGCTGTCAGCATTATGTTGACAGACGATTTTTAATTATAGCTTATGTGAGGGGAGAAATGGGTTATTTTTTTAAATTCTTTTTTATATAAACATTTATTTTTTTGTAGGGGTTGGGGTGAATTATTTTATAAATTGTTTATTTTTAACTTCATTTACATAGGATCCGGGCAGAATACATTGCCATCTATGATGACGGTAATGTACGCTTGGAACCTCCGGCAATAGTTATTCCGGCTGAAAATTCCTAGCTAGCCTTTAAGTTTTTTTTTACAAAGGGGACTTTTAACAGCGATCTTAAGATCGCTCATATAATACACTGCACTAGTATTAAAGTGCAGTGTATTATGCGCTTCATGATTATTTCAACAGGCTATGTATTATTATGGCTATAGTCTTTTAATATATAGTTTTTTAATTCTCATTATTTTTATAATTATATATTTGTAGCTAAAACAAATTATTGATTTTTCTTCACATTACAGTTATGTACTAAATCTGCAGTCAGTTTGTCTAAAGGAAACTTTAAACCTTGGGGTAAGACGGGTCTATTCTATTAAATATTGATAAAGGAATTCCTACAAATAAAAAACAGATATTAAGGATCATAAATGTTCCTATTCTCTGTACCTGAGACATGGTTGTGTTATATAAGAAGCTGTCCATAGACGATATACTTATTAACAACACATATATGTTCATGTATAAGGTGGAGACTATGACATCTCTGCAGGTCTAGATATTACATCTAGCCTGATTGTTATCAGTAATTAATATAAATATTAATTACCTGTCCTGTGGTTCCTTTCTTGCAGTTGACGGGGGTATAGGTCACTTTCACCTTCTCACCGGACATCAGTCACCTGTAAAAAGACACAGGTATGATAACATGTTCCTGATACATGCTACAGACGCTAATATATATAACACTCTAGGGCCAGAACTACTTATCTCAGGAATTATGAAACCGCATAAGAAAAAGGAACAAAAAAAATGGAACACATTGGGATTTAGATGATAGGGATTTTTATTTCTATAGTAGTGCAGTGTACTACTCCTCCCATCATCCCAGGATGATGTTGACGCAGACTATTGACAGGTTTTTGGAGGGTTTGTTTTTGTAATGTTTGGGTTATGTCTTAATTTTCATTTATTTATTCATACATTTTAAGGGTAATATATGTTTTCTTTGGGGGAGGGGGCAGAAAATGTTATAAATTATTATTGTGTATTTCTTTTTTCAAAAGCATTTCTGCCTTTCTACTGTTTTCTTTTTCTTTTTTTTTTTGGTCAATAAATCATGTTATTACACTTTTATTTTATGGGTTGTTTTTTTCACCCATATTCCCATTAGAGGGCAACCTTTCACCAAAGATCTGATTATTTCTATAAAACACTGCACTACTATTGTGGTGCAGTGTATTATTCCTCTCAGCATTATTCTGACAGGCAGTGCATGGTTATGGCATTGTGAGGGATTTGTATGGGGTTATATAGTTTTTGGGGGAATTTTTATATATTTTTTCTATTTTCTTAATTTTATATTTCATACCAAATATGTTTTTTTAGGGATATTTTTGTAGAAGATTTTTTTCTTTTTTAATTATTTGATTAACCTTCTTTTTCTTTTATTGTTTTTAATGGAAATATGTCACCAGTGTCACCTACACAAAAGTGGCGATACTGACAGATAGTGCAGGTGACACTGGTGACAACGGTACTTACCTTTTCCCGTTCAGTGGCGGGAATCTCCGGTGATCTTCTCTGTTAAGCTTAAGCTCTGGCCAGCTTGGTGCATGGGCGGAGCATAGGGACATCAACACTGCTGTTCTTTAGCAGCGGGACCAAGCAGGGAGCAGCAGCGGTGATGTCACTAAGCTCTGCCAATGCCCCTAGCCGCTGCTGCTCTCTGCTGGACTCGTAGCAGCAGTGACATTTCTAAGCTCCACTCGTGCCCCAAGCCGGGCCTAGAGCTGAAGCTTAACAGAGAAGATTACCGGAGATCCCCTCCACGGAACGGGACAAGGCAAGGACCGTTGCCATTAGTGTCACCTGCACTATCTGTTGGTACCGACAGGTTAGTGCAGGTGACACTGGTGACAAATTTCCTTTAACTATTCCCATCAAGGGACTTTGAGCAGCAATCTTTCGATAGCTATGTAATAATACACTGCACTAGTGTCTTAGGCCTCTTGTCATTATTCTAAAAGACAATGTATGGTTACAGTATTGTCAGGGGTTTTAGTTTGGGTTTTTGGTTTAAAAATGTTTTTTCTCTTTTTAATATGTTTTTTTTTAGGGTGTTCTGTTAAAAATTTTTTTTTACTTTTTTTTCTTTACTTTTTATTTTTTGGTCTTTTTTAACAAATACGATGAGAGGCCTTTCCCCAGTGATCTTTTGATCACCCATATAATACATTGCAATAGTGTTATAGTGCAGTGTATTATCGCTGTCAGCATTATGTTGACAGCCGATTTTTAATTATAGCTTATGTGAGGGGAGAAATGGGTTATTTTTTTAAATTCTTTTTTATATAAACATTTATTTTTTTGTAGGGGTTGGGGTGAATTATTTTATAAATTGTTTATTTTTAACTTCATTTACATAGGATCCGGGCAGAATACATTGCCATCTATGATGACGGTAATGTACGCTTGGAACCTCCGGCAATAGTTATTCCGGCTGAAAATTCCTAGCTAGCCTTTAAGTTTTTTTTTACAAAGGGGACTTTTAACAGCGATCTTAAGATCGCTCATATAATACACTGCACTAGTATTAAAGTGCAGTGTATTATGCGCTTCATGATTATTTCAACAGGCTATGTATTATTATGGCTATAGTCTTTTAATATATAGTTTTTTAATTCTCATTATTTTTATAATTATATATTTGTAGCTAAAACAAATTATTGATTTTTCTTCACATTACAGTTATGTACTAAATCTGCAGTCAGTTTGTCTAAAGGAAACTTTAAACCTTGGGGTAAGACGGGTCTATTCTATTAAATATTGATAAAGGAATTCCTACAAATAAAAAACAGATATTAAGGATCATAAATGTTCCTATTCTCTGTACCTGAGACATGGTTGTGTTATATAAGAAGCTGTCCATAGACGATATACTTATTAACAACACATATATGTTCATGTATAAGGTGGAGACTATGACATCTCTGCAGGTCTAGATATTACATCTAGCCTGATTGTTATCAGTAATTAATATAAATATTAATTACCTGTCCTGTGGTTCCTTTCTTGCAGTTGACGGGGGTATAGGTCACTTTCACCTTCTCACCGGACATCAGTCACCTGTAAAAAGACACAGGTATGATAACATGTTCCTGATACATGCTACAGACGCTAATATATATAACACTCTAGGGCCAGAACTACTTATCTCAGGAATTATGAAACCGCATAAGAAAAAGGAACAAAAAAAATGGAACACATTGGGATTTAGATGATAGGGATTTTTATTTCTATAGTAGTGCAGTGTACTACTACTCCCATCATCCCAGGATGATGTTGACGCAGACTATTGACAGGTTTTTGGAGGGTTTGTTTTTGTAATGTTTGGGTTATGTCTTAATTTTCATTTATTTATTCATACATTTTAAGGGTAATATATGTTTTCTTTGGGGGAGGGGGCAGAAAATTTTATAAATTATTATTGTGTATTTCTTTTTTCAAAAGCATTTCTGCCTTTCTACTGTTTTCTTTTTCTTTTTTTTGTTGGTCAATAAATCATGTTATTACACTTTTATTTTATGGGTTGTTTTTTTCACCCATATTCCCATTAGAGGGCAACCTTTCACCAAAGATCTGATTATTTCTATAAAACACTGCACTACTATTGTGGTGCAGTGTATTATTCCTCTCAGCATTATTCTGACAGGCAGTGCATGGTTATGGCATTGTGAGGGATTTGTATGGGGTTATATAGTTTTTGGGGGAATTTTTATATATTTTTTCTATTTTCTTAATTTTATATTTCATACCAAATATGTTTTTTTAGGGATATTTTTGTAGAAGATTTTTTTCTTTTTTAATTATTTGATTAACCTTCTTTTTCTTTTATTGTTTTTAATGGAAATATGTCACCAGTGTCACCTACACAAAAGTGGCGATACTGACAGATAGTGCAGGTGACACTGGTGACAACGGTACTTACCTTTTCCCGTTCAGTGGCGGGAATCTCCGGTGATCTTCTCTGTTAAGCTTAAGCTCTGGCCAGCTTGGTGCATGGGCGGAGCATAGGGACATCAACACTGCTGTTCTTTAGCAGCGGGACCAAGCAGGGAGCAGCAGCGGTGATGTCACTAAGCTCTGCCAATGCCCCTAGCCGCTGCTGCTCTCTGCTGGACTCGTAGCAGCAGTGACATTCCTAAGCTCCACTCGTGCCCCAAGCCGGGCCTAGAGCTGAAGCTTAACAGAGAAGATTACCGGAGATCCCCTCCACGGAACGGGACAAGGCAAGGACCGTTGCCATTAGTGTCACCTGCACTATCTGTTGGTACCGACAGGTTAGTGCAGGTGACACTGGTGACAAATTTCCTTTAACTATTCCCATCAAGGGACTTTGAGCAGCAATCTTTCGATAGCTATGTAATAATACACTGCACTAGTGTCTTAGGCCTCTTGTCATTATTCTAAAAGACAATGTATGGTTACAGTATTGTCAGGGGTTTTAGTTTGGGTTTTTGGTTTAAAAATGTTTTTTCTCTTTTTAATATGTTTTTTTTAGGGTGTTCTGTTAAAAATTTTTTTTTACTTTTTTTTCTTTACTTTTTATTTTTTGGTCTTTTTTAACAAATACGATGAGAGGCCTTTCCCCAGTGATCTTTTGATCACCCATATAATACATTGCAATAGTGTTATAGTGCAGTGTATTATCGCTGTCAGCATTATGTTGACAGCCGATTTTTAATTATAGCTTATGTGAGGGGAGAAATGGGTTATTTTTTTAAATTCTTTTTTATATAAACATTTATTTTTTTGTAGGGGTTGGGGTGAATTATTTTATAAATTGTTTATTTTTAACTTCATTTACATAGGATCCGGGCAGAATACATTGCCATCTATGATGACGGTAATGTACGCTTGGAACCTCCGGCAATAGTTATTCCGGCTGAAAATTCCTAGCTAGCCTTTAAGTTTTTTTTTACAAAGGGGACTTTTAACAGCGATCTTAAGATCGCTCATATAATACACTGCACTAGTATTAAAGTGCAGTGTATTATGCGCTTCATGATTATTTCAACAGGCTATGTATTATTATGGCTATAGTCTTTTAATATATAGTTTTTTAATTCTCATTATTTTTATAATTATATATTTGTAGCTAAAACAAATTATTGATTTTTCTTCACATTACAGTTATGTACTAAATCTGCAGTCAGTTTGTCTAAAGGAAACTTTAAACCTTGGGGTAAGACGGGTCTATTCTATTAAATATTGATAAAGGAATTCCTACAAATAAAAAACAGATATTAAGGATCATATATGTTCCTATTCTCTGTACCTGAGACATGGTTGTGTTATATAAGAAGCTGTCCATAGACGATATACTTATTAACAACACATATATGTTCATGTATAAGGTGGAGACTATGACATCTCTGCAGGTCTAGATATTACATCTAGCCTGATTGTTATCAGTAATTAATATAAATATTAATTACCTGTCCTGTGGTTCCTTTCTTGCAGTTGACGGGGGTATAGGTCACTTTCACCTTCTCACCGGACATCAGTCACCTGTAAAAAGACACAGGTATGATAACATGTTCCTGATACATGCTACAGACGCTAATATATATAACACTCTAGGGCCAGAACTACTTATCTCAGGAATTATGAAACCGCATAAGAAAAAGGAACAAAAAAAATGGAACACATTGGGATTTAGATGATAGGGATTTTTATTTCTATAGTAGTGCAGTGTACTACTCCTCCCATCATCCCAGGATGATGTTGACGCAGACTATTGACAGGTTTTTGGAGGGTTTGTTTTTGTAATGTTTGGGTTATGTCTTAATTTTCATTTATTTATTCATACATTTTAAGGGTAATATATGTTTTCTTTGGGGGAGGGGGCAGAAAATTTTATAAATTATTATTGTGTATTTCTTTTTTCAAAAGCATTTCTGCCTTTCTACTGTTTTCTTTTTCTTTTTTTTGTTGGTCAATAAATCATGTTATTACACTTTTATTTTATGGGTTGTTTTTTTCACCCATATTCCCATTAGAGGGCAACCTTTCACCAAAGATCTGATTATTTCTATAAAACACTGCACTACTATTGTGGTGCAGTGTATTATTCCTCTCAGCATTATTCTGACAGGCAGTGCATGGTTATGGCATTGTGAGGGATTTGTATGGGGTTATATAGTTTTTGGGGGAATTTTTATATTTTTTTTCTATTTTCTTAATTTTATATTTCATACCAAATATGTTTTTTTAGGGATATTTTTGTAGAAGATTTTTTTCTTTTTTAATTATTTTATTAACCTTCTTTTTCTTTTATTGTTTTTAATGGAAATATGTCACCAGTGTCACCTACACAAAAGTGGCGATACTGACAGATAGTGCAGGTGACACTGGTGACAACGGTACTTACCTTTTCCCGTTCAGTGGCGGGAATCTCCGGTGATCTTCTCTGTTAAGCTTAAGCTCTGGCCAGCTTGGTGCATGGGTGGAGCATAGGGACATCAACACTGCTGTTCTTTAGCAGCGGGACCAAGCAGGGAGCAGCAGCGGTGATGTCACTAAGCTCTGCCAATGCCCCTAGCCGCTGCTGCTCTCTGCTGGACTCGTAGCAGCAGTGACATTCCTAAGCTCCACTCGTGCCCCAAGCCGGGCCTAGAGCTGAAGCATAACAGAGAAGATTACCGGAGATCTCCTCCACGGAACGGGACAAGGCAAGGACCGTTGCCATTAGTGTCACCTGCACTATCTGTTGGTACCGACAGGTTAGTGCAGGTGACACTGGTGACAAATTTCCTTTAACTATTCCCATCAAGGGACTTTGAGCAGCAATCTTTCGATAGCTATGTAATAAAACACTGCACTAGTGTCTTAGGCCTCTTGTCATTATTCTAAAAGACAATGTATGGTTACAGTATTGTCAGGGGTTTTATTTTGGGTTTTTAGTTTTAAATTTTTTTTTCTTTTTTTAATATGTTTTTTTTAGGGTGTTCTGTTTAAATTTTTTTTTTTACTTTTTTTTCTTTACTTTTTATTTTTTGGTCTTTTTTAACAAATACGATGAGAGGCCTTTCCCCAGTGATCTTTTGATCACCCATATAATACATTGCAAAAGTGTTATAGTGCAGTGTATTATCGCTGTCAGCATTATGTTGACAGCCGATTTTTAATTATAGCTTATGTGAGGGGAGAAAATGGTTATTTTTTTAAATTCTTTTTTATATAAACATTTATTTTTTTGTATGGGTTGGGGTGGGGTGAATTATTTTATAAATTGTTTATTTTTAACTTCATTTACATAGGATCCGGGCAGAATACATTGCCATCTATGATGAAGGTAATGTACGCTTGGAACCTCCGGCAATAGTTATTCCGGCTGAAAATTCCTAGCTAGCCTTTAAGTTTTTTTTACAAAGGGGACTTTTAACAGCGATCTTAAGATCGCTCATATAATACACTGCACTAGTATTAAAGTGCAGTGTATTATGCGCTTCATGATTATTTCAACAGGCTATGTATTATTATGGCTATAGTCTTTTAATATATAGTTATTTAATTCTCATTATTTTTATAATTATATATTTGTAGCTAAAACAAATTATTGATTTTTCTTCACATTACAGTTATGTACTAAATTTGCAGTCAGTTTGTCTAAAGGAAACTTTAAACCTTGGGGTAAGACGGGTCTATTCTATTAAATATTGATAAAGGAATTCCTACAAATAAAAAACAGATATTAAGGATCATAAATGTTCCTATTCTCTGTACCTGAGACATGGTTGTGTTATATAAGAAGCTGTCCATAGACGATATACTTATTAACAACACATATATGTTCATGTATAAGGTGGAGACTATGACATCTCTGCAGGTCTAGATATTGCATCTAGCCTGATTGTTATCAGTAATTAATATAAATATTAATTACCTGTCCTGTGGTTCCTTTCTTGCAGTTGACGGGGGTATAGGTCACTTTCACCTTCTCACCGGACATCAGTCACCTGTAAAAAGACACAGGTATGATAACATGTTCCTGATACATGCTACAGACGCTAATATATATAACACTCTAGGGCCAGAACTACTTATCTCAGGAATTATGAAACCGCATAAGAAAAAGGAACAAAAAAAATGGAACACATTGGGATTTAGATGATAGGGATTTTTATTTCTATAGTAGTGCAGTGTACTACTCCTCCCATCATCCCAGGATGATGTTGACGCAGACTATTGACAGGTTTTTGGAGGGTTTGTTTTTGTAATGTTTGGGTTATGTCTTAATTTTCATTTATTTATTCATACATTTTAAGGGTAATATATGTTTTCTTTGGGGGAGGGGGCAGAAAATGTTATAAATTATTATTGTGTATTTCTTTTTTCAAAAGAATTTCTGCCTTTCTACTGTTTTCTTTTTCTTTTTTTTTGTTGGTCAATAAATCATGTTATTACACTTTTATTTTATGGGTTGTTTTTTTCACCCATATTCCCATTAGAGGGCAACCTTTCACCAAAGATCTGATTATTTCTATAAAACACTGCACTACTATTGTGGTGCAGTGTATTATTCCTCTCAGCATTATTCTGACAGGCAGTGCATGGTTATGGCATTGTGAGGGATTTGTATGGGGTTATATAGTTTTTGGGGGAATTTTTATATTTTTTTTCTATTTTCTTAATTTTATATTTCATACCAAATATGTTTTTTTAGGGATATTTTTGTAGAAGATTTTTTTCTTTTTTAATTATTTGATTAACCTTCTTTTTCTTTTATTGTTTTTAATGGAAATATGTCACCAGTGTCACCTACACAAAAGTGGCGATACTGACAGATAGTGCAGGTGACACTGGTGACAACGGTACTTACCTTTTCCCGTTCAGTGGCGGGAATCTCCGGTGATCTTCTCTGTTAAGCTTAAGCTCTGGCCAGCTTGGTGCATGGGCGGAGCATAGGGACATCAACACTGCTGTTCTTTAGCAGCGGGACCAAGCAGGGAGCAGCAGCGGTGATGTCACTAAGCTCTGCCAATGCCCCTAGCCGCTGCTGCTCTCTGCTGGACTCGTAGCAGCAGTGACATTCCTAAGCTCCACTCGTGCCCCAAGCCGGGCCTAGAGCTGAAGCTTAACAGAGAAGATTACCGGAGATCCCCTCCACGGAACGGGACAAGGCAAGGACCGTTGCCATTAGTGTCACCTGCACTATCTGTTGGTACCGACAGGTTAGTGCAGGTGACACTGGTGACAAATTTCCTTTAACTATTCCCATCAAGGGACTTTGAGCAGCAATCTTTCGATAGCTATGTAATAATACACTGCACTAGTGTCTTAGGCCTCTTGTCATTATTCTAAAAGACAATGTATGGTTACAGTATTGTCAGGGGTTTTAGTTTGGGTTTTTGGTTTAAAAATGTTTTTTCTTTTTTTAATATGTTTTTTTTTAGGGTGTTCTGTTAAAAATTTTTTTTTACTTTTTTTTCTTTACTTTTTATTTTTTGGTCTTTTTTAACAAATACGATGAGAGGCCTTTCCCCAGTGATCTTTTGATCACCCATATAATACATTGCAATAGTGTTATAGTGCAGTGTATTATCGCTGTCAGCATTATGTTGACAGACGATTTTTAATTATAGCTTATGTGAGGGGAGAAATGGGTTATTTTTTTAAATTCTTTTTTATATAAACATTTATTTTTTTGTAGGGGTTGGGGTGAATTATTTTATAAATTGTTTATTTTTAACTTCATTTACATAGGATCCGGGCAGAATACATTGCCATCTATGATGACGGTAATGTACGCTTGGAACCTCCGGCAATAGTTATTCCGGCTGAAAATTCCTAGCTAGCCTTTAAGTTTTTTTTTACAAAGGGGACTTTTAACAGCGATCTTAAGATCGCTCATATAATACACTGCACTAGTATTAAAGTGCAGTGTATTATGCGCTTCATGATTATTTCAACAGGCTATGTATTATTATGGCTATAGTCTTTTAATATATAGTTTTTTAATTCTCATTATTTTTATAATTATATATTTGTAGCTAAAACAAATTATTGATTTTTCTTCACATTACAGTTATGTACTAAATCTGCAGTCAGTTTGTCTAAAGGAAACTTTAAACCTTGGGGTAAGACGGGTCTATTCTATTAAATATTGATAAAGGAATTCCTACAAATAAAAAACAGATATTAAGGATCATAAATGTTCCTATTCTCTGTACCTGAGACATGGTTGTGTTATATAAGAAGCTGTCCATAGACGATATACTTATTAACAACACATATATGTTCATGTATAAGGTGGAGACTATGACATCTCTGCAGGTCTAGATATTACATCTAGCCTGATTGTTATCAGTAATTAATATAAATATTAATTACCTGTCCTGTGGTTCCTTTCTTGCAGTTGACGGGGGTATAGGTCACTTTCACCTTCTCACCGGACATCAGTCACCTGTAAAAAGACACAGGTATGATAACATGTTCCTGATACATGCTACAGACGCTAATATATATAACACTCTAGGGCCAGAACTACTTATCTCAGGAATTATGAAACCGCATAAGAAAAAGGAACAAAAAAAATGGAACACATTGGGATTTAGATGATAGGGATTTTTATTTCTATAGTAGTGCAGTGTACTACTCCTCCCATCATCCCAGGATGATGTTGACGCAGACTATTGACAGGTTTTTGGAGGGTTTGTTTTTGTAATGTTTGGGTTATGTCTTAATTTTCATTTATTTATTCATACATTTTAAGGGTAATATATGTTTTCTTTGGGGGAGGGGGCAGAAAATTTTATAAATTATTATTGTGTATTTCTTTTTTCAAAAGCATTTCTGCCTTTCTACTGTTTTCTTTTTCTTTTTTTTTTTGGTCAATAAATCATGTTATTACACTTTTATTTTATGGGTTGTTTTTTTCACCCATATTCCCATTAGAGGGCAACCTTTCACCAAAGATCTGATTATTTCTATAAAACACTGCACTACTATTGTGGTGCAGTGTATTATTCCTCTCAGCATTATTCTGACAGGCAGTGCATGGTTATGGCATTGTGAGGGATTTGTATGGGGTTATATAGTTTTTGGGGGAATTTTTATATATTTTTTCTATTTTCTTAATTTTATATTTCATACCAAATATGTTTTTTTAGGGATATTTTTGTAGAAGATTTTTTTCTTTTTTAATTATTTGATTAACCTTCTTTTTCTTTTATTGTTTTTAATGGAAATATGTCACCAGTGTCACCTACACAAAAGTGGCGATACTGACAGATAGTGCAGGTGACACTGGTGACAACGGTACTTACCTTTTCCCGTTCAGTGGCGGGAATCTCCGGTGATCTTCTCTGTTAAGCTTAAGCTCTGGCCAGCTTGGTGCATGGGCGGAGCATAGGGACATCAACACTGCTGTTCTTTAGCAGCGGGACCAAGCAGGGAGCAGCAGCGGTGATGTCACTAAGCTCTGCCAATGCCCCTAGCCGCTGCTGCTCTCTGCTGGACTCGTAGCAGCAGTGACATTTCTAAGCTCCACTCGTGCCCCAAGCCGGGCCTAGAGCTGAAGCTTAACAGAGAAGATTACCGGAGATCCCCTCCACGGAACGGGACAAGGCAAGGACCGTTGCCATTAGTGTCACCTGCACTATCTGTTGGTACCGACAGGTTAGTGCAGGTGACACTGGTGACAAATTTCCTTTAACTATTCCCATCAAGGGACTTTGAGCAGCAATCTTTCGATAGCTATGTAATAATACACTGCACTAGTGTCTTAGGCCTCTTGTCATTATTCTAAAAGACAATGTATGGTTACAGTATTGTCAGGGGTTTTAGTTTGGGTTTTTGGTTTAAAAATGTTTTTTCTCTTTTTAATATGTTTTTTTTTAGGGTGTTCTGTTAAAAAATTTTTTTTACTTTTTTTTCTTTACTTTTTATTTTTTGGTCTTTTTTAACAAATACGATGAGAGGCCTTTCCCCAGTGATCTTTTGATCACCCATATAATACATTGCAATAGTGTTATAGTGCAGTGTATTATCGCTGTCAGCATTATGTTGACAGCCGATTTTTAATTATAGCTTATGTGAGGGGAGAAATGGGTTATTTTTTTAAATTCTTTTTTATATAAACATTTATTTTTTTGTAGGGGTTGGGGTGAATTATTTTATAAATTGTTTATTTTTAACTTCATTTACATAGGATCCGGGCAGAATACATTGCCATCTATGATGACGGTAATGTACGCTTGGAACCTCCGGCAATAGTTATTCCGGCTGAAAATTCCTAGCTAGCCTTTAAGTTTTTTTTTACAAAGGGGACTTTTAACAGCGATCTTAAGATCGCTCATATAATACACTGCACTAGTATTAAAGTGCAGTGTATTATGCGCTTCATGATTATTTCAACAGGCTATGTGTTATTATGGCTATAGTCTTTTAATATATAGTTTTTTAATTCTCATTATTTTTATAATTATATATTTGTAGCTAAAACAAATTATTGATTTTTCTTCACATTACAGTTATGTACTAAATCTGCAGTCAGTTTGTCTAAAGGAAACTTTAAACCTTGGGGTAAGACGGGTCTATTCTATTAAATATTGATAAAGGAATTCCTACAAATAAAAAACAGATATTAAGGATCATAAATGTTCCTATTCTCTGTACCTGAGACATGGTTGTGTTATATAAGAAGCTGTCCATAGACGATATACTTATTAACAACACATATATGTTCATGTATAAGGTGGAGACTATGACATCTCTGCAGGTCTAGATATTACATCTAGCCTGATTGTTATCAGTAATTAATATAAATATTAATTACCTGTCCTGTGGTTCCTTTCTTGCAGTTGACGGGGGTATAGGTCACTTTCACCTTCTCACCGGACATCAGTCACCTGTAAAAAGACACAGGTATGATAACATGTTCCTGATACATGCTACAGACGCTAATATATATAACACTCTAGGGCCAGAACTACTTATCTCAGGAATTATGAAACCGCATAAGAAAAAGGAACAAAAAAAATGGAACACATTGGGATTTAGATGATAGGGATTTTTATTTCTATAGTAGTGCAGTGTACTACTCCTCCCATCATCCCAGGATGATGTTGACGCAGACTATTGACAGGTTTTTGGAGGGTTTGTTTTTGTAATGTTTGGGTTATGTCTTAATTTTCATTTATTTATTCATACATTTTAAGGGTAATATATGTTTTCTTTGGGGGAGGGGGCAGAAAATTTTATAAATTATTATTGTGTATTTCTTTTTTCAAAAGCATTTCTGCCTTTCTACTGTTTTCTTTTTCTTTTTTTTGTTGGTCAATAAATCATGTTATTACACTTTTATTTTATGGGTTGTTTTTTTCACCCATATTCCCATTAGAGGGCAACCTTTCACCAAAGATCTGATTATTTCTATAAAACACTGCACTACTATTGTGGTGCAGTGTATTATTCCTCTCAGCATTATTCTGACAGGCAGTGCATGGTTATGGCATTGTGAGGGATTTGTATGGGGTTATATAGTTTTTGGGGGAATTTTTATATATTTTTTCTATTTTCTTAATTTTATATTTCATACCAAATATGTTTTTTTAGGGATATTTTTGTAGAAGATTTTTTTCTTTTTTAATTATTTTATTAACCTTCTTTTTCTTTTATTGTTTTTAATGGAAATATGTCACCAGTGTCACCTACACAAAAGTGGCGATACTGACAGATAGTGCAGGTGACACTGGTGACAACGGTACTTACCTTTTCCCGTTCAGTGGCGGGAATCTCCGGTGATCTTCTCTGTTAAGCTTAAGCTCTGGCCAGCTTGGTGCATGGGTGGAGCATAGGGACATCAACACTGCTGTTCTTTAGCAGCGGGACCAAGCAGGGAGCAGCAGCGGTGATGTCACTAAGCTCTGCCAATGCCCCTAGCCGCTGCTGCTCTCTGCTGGACTCGTAGCAGCAGTGACATTCCTAAGCTCCACTCGTGCCCCAAGCCGGGCCTAGAGCTGAAGCATAACAGAGAAGATTACCGGAGATCTCCTCCACAGAACGGGACAAGGCAAGGACCGTTGCCATTAGTGTCACCTGCACTATCTGTTGGTACCGACAGGTTAGTGCAGGTGACACTGGTGACAAATTTCCTTTAACTATTCCCATCAAGGGACTTTGAGCAGCAATCTTTCGATAGCTATGTAATAAAACACTGCACTAGTGTCTTAGGCCTCTTGTCATTATTCTAAAAGACAATGTATGGTTACAGTATTGTCAGGGGTTTTATTTTGGGTTTTTAGTTTTAAATTTTTTTTTCTTTTTTTAATATGTTTTTTTTAGGGTGTTCTGTTTAAATTTTTTTTTTTACTTTTTTTTCTTTACTTTTTATTTTTTGGTCTTTTTTAACAAATACGATGAGAGGCCTTTCCCCAGTGATCTTTTGATCACCCATATAATACATTGCAAAAGTGTTATAGTGCAGTGTATTATCGCTGTCAGCATTATGTTGACAGCCGATTTTTAATTATAGCTTATGTGAGGGGAGAAAATGGTTATTTTTTTAAATTCTTTTTTATATAAACATTTATTTTTTTGTATGGGTTGGGGTGGGGTGAATTATTTTATAAATTGTTTATTTTTAACTTCATTTACATAGGATCCGGGCAGAATACATTGCCATCTATGATGAAGGTAATGTACGCTTGGAACCTCCGGCAATAGTTATTCCGGCTGAAAATTCCTAGCTAGCCTTTAAGTTTTTTTTACAAAGGGGACTTTTAACAGCGATCTTAAGATCGCTCATATAATACACTGCACTAGTATTAAAGTGCAGTGTATTATGCGCTTCATGATTATTTCAACAGGCTATGTATTATTATGGCTATAGTCTTTTAATATATAGTTATTTAATTCTCATTATTTTTATAATTATATATTTGTAGCTAAAACAAATTATTGATTTTTCTTCACATTACAGTTATGTACTAAATTTGCAGTCAGTTTGTCTAAAGGAAACTTTAAACCTTGGGGTAAGACGGGTCTATTCTATTAAATATTGATAAAGGAATTCCTACAAATAAAAAACAGATATTAAGGATCATAAATGTTCCTATTCTCTGTACCTGAGACATGGTTGTGTTATATAAGAAGCTGTCCATAGACGATATACTTATTAACAACACATATATGTTCATGTATAAGGTGGAGACTATGACATCTCTGCAGGTCTAGATATTGCATCTAGCCTGATTGTTATCAGTAATTAATATAAATATTAATTACCTGTCCTGTGGTTCCTTTCTTGCAGTTGACGGGGGTATAGGTCACTTTCACCTTCTCACCGGACATCAGTCACCTGTAAAAAGACACAGGTATGATAACATGTTCCTGATACATGCTACAGACGCTAATATATATAACACTCTAGGGCCAGAACTACTTATCTCAGGAATTATGAAACCGCATAAGAAAAAGGAACAAAAAAAATGGAACACATTGGGATTTAGATGATAGGGATTTTTATTTCTATAGTAGTGCAGTGTACTACTCCTCCCATCATCCCAGGATGATGTTGACGCAGACTATTGACAGGTTTTTGGAGGGTTTGTTTTTGTAATGTTTGGGTTATGTCTTAATTTTCATTTATTTATTCATACATTTTAAGGGTAATATATGTTTTCTTTGGGGGAGGGGGCAGAAAATGTTATAAATTATTATTGTGTATTTCTTTTTTCAAAAGAATTTCTGCCTTTCTACTGTTTTCTTTTTCTTTTTTTTTGTTGGTCAATAAATCATGTTATTACACTTTTATTTTATGGGTTGTTTTTTTCACCCATATTCCCATTAGAGGGCAACCTTTCACCAAAGATCTGATTATTTCTATAAAACACTGCACTACTATTGTGGTGCAGTGTATTATTCCTCTCAGCATTATTCTGACAGGCAGTGCATGGTTATGGCATTGTGAGGGATTTGTATGGGGTTATATAGTTTTTGGGGGAATTTTTATATATTTTTTCTATTTTCTTAATTTTATATTTCATACCAAATATGTTTTTTTAGGGATATTTTTGTAGAAGATTTTTTTCTTTTTTAATTATTTGATTAACCTTCTTTTTCTTTTATTGTTTTTAATGGAAATATGTCACCAGTGTCACCTACACAAAAGTGGCGATACTGACAGATAGTGCAGGTGACACTGGTGACAACGGTACTTACCTTTTCCCGTTCAGTGGCGGGAATCTCCGGTGATCTTCTCTGTTAAGCTTAAGCTCTGGCCAGCTTGGTGCATGGGCGGAGCATAGGGACATCAACACTGCTGTTCTTTAGCAGCGGGACCAAGCAGGGAGCAGCAGCGGTGATGTCACTAAGCTCTGCCAATGCCCCTAGCCGCTGCTGCTCTCTGCTGGACTCGTAGCAGCAGTGACATTCCTAAGCTCCACTCGTGCCCCAAGCCGGGCCTAGAGCTGAAGCTTAACAGAGAAGATTACCGGAGATCCCCTCCACGGAACGGGACAAGGCAAGGACCGTTGCCATTAGTGTCACCTGCACTATCTGTTGGTACCGACAGGTTAGTGCAGGTGACACTGGTGACAAATTTCCTTTAACTATTCCCATCAAGGGACTTTGAGCAGCAATCTTTCGATAGCTATGTAATAATACACTGCACTAGTGTCTTAGGCCTCTTGTCATTATTCTAAAAGACAATGTATGGTTACAGTATTGTCAGGGGTTTTAGTTTGGGTTTTTGGTTTAAAAATGTTTTTTCTCTTTTTAATATGTTTTTTTTTAGGGTGTTCTGTTAAAAAATTTTTTTTACTTTTTTTTCTTTACTTTTTATTTTTTGGTCTTTTTTAACAAATACGATGAGAGGCCTTTCCCCAGTGATCTTTTGATCACCCATATAATACATTGCAATAGTGTTATAGTGCAGTGTATTATCGCTGTCAGCATTATGTTGACAGCCGATTTTTAATTATAGCTTATGTGAGGGGAGAAATGGGTTATTTTTTTAAATTCTTTTTTATATAAACATTTATTTTTTTGTAGGGGTTGGGGTGAATTATTTTATAAATTGTTTATTTTTAACTTCATTTACATAGGATCCGGGCAGAATACATTGCCATCTATGATGACGGTAATGTACGCTTGGAACCTCCGGCAATAGTTATTCCGGCTGAAAATTCCTAGCTAGCCTTTAAGTTTTTTTTTACAAAGGGGACTTTTAACAGCGATCTTAAGATCGCTCATATAATACACTGCACTAGTATTAAAGTGCAGTGTATTATGCGCTTCATGATTATTTCAACAGGCTATGTATTATTATGGCTATAGTCTTTTAATATATAGTTTTTTAATTCTCATTATTTTTATAATTATATATTTGTAGCTAAAACAAATTATTGATTTTTCTTCACATTACAGTTATGTACTAAATCTGCAGTCAGTTTGTCTAAAGGAAACTTTAAACCTTGGGGTAAGACGGGTCTATTCTATTAAATATTGATAAAGGAATTCCTACAAATAAAAAACAGATATTAAGGATCATAAATGTTCCTATTCTCTGTACCTGAGACATGGTTGTGTTATATAAGAAGCTGTCCATAGACGATATACTTATTAACAACACATATATGTTCATGTATAAGGTGGAGACTATGACATCTCTGCAGGTCTAGATATTACATCTAGCCTGATTGTTATCAGTAATTAATATAAATATTAATTACCTGTCCTGTGGTTCCTTTCTTGCAGTTGACGGGGGTATAGGTCACTTTCACCTTCTCACCGGACATCAGTCACCTGTAAAAAGACACAGGTATGATAACATGTTCCTGATACATGCTACAGACGCTAATATATATAACACTCTAGGGCCAGAACTACTTATCTCAGGAATTATGAAACCGCATAAGAAAAAGGAACAAAAAAAATGGAACACATTGGGATTTAGATGATAGGGATTTTTATTTCTATAGTAGTGCAGTGTACTACTCCTCCCATCATCCCAGGATGATGTTGACGCAGACTATTGACAGGTTTTTGGAGGGTTTGTTTTTGTAATGTTTGGGTTATGTCTTAATTTTCATTTATTTATTCATACATTTTAAGGGTAATATATGTTTTCTTTGGGGGAGGGGGCAGAAAATTTTATAAATTATTATTGTGTATTTCTTTTTTCAAAAGCATTTCTGCCTTTCTACTGTTTTCTTTTTCTTTTTTTTGTTGGTCAATAAATCATGTTATTACACTTTTATTTTATGGGTTGTTTTTTTCACCCATATTCCCATTAGAGGGCAACCTTTCACCAAAGATCTGATTATTTCTATAAAACACTGCACTACTATTGTGGTGCAGTGTATTATTCCTCTCAGCATTATTCTGACAGGCAGTGCATGGTTATGGCATTGTGAGGGATTTGTATGGGGTTATATAGTTTTTGGGGGAATTTTTATATTTTTTTTCTATTTTCTTAATTTTATATTTCATACCAAATATGTTTTTTTAGGGATATTTTTGTAGAAGATTTTTTTCTTTTTTAATTATTTTATTAACCTTCTTTTTCTTTTATTGTTTTTAATGGAAATATGTCACCAGTGTCACCTACACAAAAGTGGCGATACTGACAGATAGTGCAGGTGACACTGGTGACAACGGTACTTACCTTTTCCCGTTCAGTGGCGGGAATCTCCGGTGATCTTCTCTGTTAAGCTTAAGCTCTGGCCAGCTTGGTGCATGGGTGGAGCATAGGGACATCAACACTGCTGTTCTTTAGCAGCGGGACCAAGCAGGGAGCAGCAGCGGTGATGTCACTAAGCTCTGCCAATGCCCCTAGCCGCTGCTGCTCTCTGCTGGACTCGTAGCAGCAGTGACATTCCTAAGCTCCACTCGTGCCCCAAGCCGGGCCTAGAGCTGAAGCATAACAGAGAAGATTACCGGAGATCTCCTCCACGGAACGGGACAAGGCAAGGACCGTTGCCATTAGTGTCACCTGCACTATCTGTTGGTACCGACAGGTTAGTGCAGGTGACACTGGTGACAAATTTCCTTTAACTATTCCCATCAAGGGACTTTGAGCAGCAATCTTTCGATAGCTATGTAATAAAACACTGCACTAGTGTCTTAGGCCTCTTGTCATTATTCTAAAAGACAATGTATGGTTACAGTATTGTCAGGGGTTTTATTTTGGGTTTTTAGTTTTAAATTTTTTTTTCTTTTTTTAATATGTTTTTTTTAGGGTGTTCTGTTTAAATTTTTTTTTTTACTTTTTTTTCTTTACTTTTTATTTTTTGGTCTTTTTTAACAAATACGATGAGAGGCCTTTCCCCAGTGATCTTTTGATCACCCATATAATACATTGCAAAAGTGTTATAGTGCAGTGTATTATCGCTGTCAGCATTATGTTGACAGCCGATTTTTAATTATAGCTTATGTGAGGGGAGAAAATGGTTATTTTTTTAAATTCTTTTTTATATAAACATTTATTTTTTTGTATGGGTTGGGGTGGGGTGAATTATTTTATAAATTGTTTATTTTTAACTTCATTTACATAGGATCCGGGCAGAATACATTGCCATCTATGATGAAGGTAATGTACGCTTGGAACCTCCGGCAATAGTTATTCCGGCTGAAAATTCCTAGCTAGCCTTTAAGTTTTTTTTACAAAGGGGACTTTTAACAGCGATCTTAAGATCGCTCATATAATACACTGCACTAGTATTAAAGTGCAGTGTATTATGCGCTTCATGATTATTTCAACAGGCTATGTATTATTATGGCTATAGTCTTTTAATATATAGTTATTTAATTCTCATTATTTTTATAATTATATATTTGTAGCTAAAACAAATTATTGATTTTTCTTCACATTACAGTTATGTACTAAATTTGCAGTCAGTTTGTCTAAAGGAAACTTTAAACCTTGGGGTAAGACGGGTCTATTCTATTAAATATTGATAAAGGAATTCCTACAAATAAAAAACAGATATTAAGGATCATAAATGTTCCTATTCTCTGTACCTGAGACATGGTTGTGTTATATAAGAAGCTGTCCATAGACGATATACTTATTAACAACACATATATGTTCATGTATAAGGTGGAGACTATGACATCTCTGCAGGTCTAGATATTGCATCTAGCCTGATTGTTATCAGTAATTAATATAAATATTAATTACCTGTCCTGTGGTTCCTTTCTTGCAGTTGACGGGGGTATAGGTCACTTTCACCTTCTCACCGGACATCAGTCACCTGTAAAAAGACACAGGTATGATAACATGTTCCTGATACATGCTACAGACGCTAATATATATAACACTCTAGGGCCAGAACTACTTATCTCAGGAATTATGAAACCGCATAAGAAAAAGGAACAAAAAAAATGGAACACATTGGGATTTAGATGATAGGGATTTTTATTTCTATAGTAGTGCAGTGTACTACTCCTCCCATCATCCCAGGATGATGTTGACGCAGACTATTGACAGGTTTTTGGAGGGTTTGTTTTTGTAATGTTTGGGTTATGTCTTAATTTTCATTTATTTATTCATACATTTTAAGGGTAATATATGTTTTCTTTGGGGGAGGGGGCAGAAAATGTTATAAATTATTATTGTGTATTTCTTTTTTCAAAAGAATTTCTGCCTTTCTACTGTTTTCTTTTTCTTTTTTTTTGTTGGTCAATAAATCATGTTATTACACTTTTATTTTATGGGTTGTTTTTTTCACCCATATTCCCATTAGAGGGCAACCTTTCACCAAAGATCTGATTATTTCTATAAAACACTGCACTACTATTGTGGTGCAGTGTATTATTCCTCTCAGCATTATTCTGACAGGCAGTGCATGGTTATGGCATTGTGAGGGATTTGTATGGGGTTATATAGTTTTTGGGGGAATTTTTATATTTTTTTTCTATTTTCTTAATTTTATATTTCATACCAAATATGTTTTTTTAGGGATATTTTTGTAGAAGATTTTTTTCTTTTTTAATTATTTGATTAACCTTCTTTTTCTTTTATTGTTTTTAATGGAAATATGTCACCAGTGTCACCTACACAAAAGTGGCGATACTGACAGATAGTGCAGGTGACACTGGTGACAACGGTACTTACCTTTTCCCGTTCAGTGGCGGGAATCTCCGGTGATCTTCTCTGTTAAGCTTAAGCTCTGGCCAGCTTGGTGCATGGGCGGAGCATAGGGACATCAACACTGCTGTTCTTTAGCAGCGGGACCAAGCAGGGAGCAGCAGCGGTGATGTCACTAAGCTCTGCCAATGCCCCTAGCCGCTGCTGCTCTCTGCTGGACTCGTAGCAGCAGTGACATTCCTAAGCTCCACTCGTGCCCCAAGCCGGGCCTAGAGCTGAAGCTTAACAGAGAAGATTACCGGAGATCCCCTCCACGGAACGGGACAAGGCAAGGACCGTTGCCATTAGTGTCACCTGCACTATCTGTTGGTACCGACAGGTTAGTGCAGGTGACACTGGTGACAAATTTCCTTTAACTATTCCCATCAAGGGACTTTGAGCAGCAATCTTTCGATAGCTATGTAATAATACACTGCACTAGTGTCTTAGGCCTCTTGTCATTATTCTAAAAGACAATGTATGGTTACAGTATTGTCAGGGGTTTTAGTTTGGGTTTTTGGTTTAAAAATGTTTTTTCTTTTTTTAATATGTTTTTTTTTAGGGTGTTCTGTTAAAAATTTTTTTTTACTTTTTTTTCTTTACTTTTTATTTTTTGGTCTTTTTTAACAAATACGATGAGAGGCCTTTCCCCAGTGATCTTTTGATCACCCATATAATACATTGCAATAGTGTTATAGTGCAGTGTATTATCGCTGTCAGCATTATGTTGACAGACGATTTTTAATTATAGCTTATGTGAGGGGAGAAATGGGTTATTTTTTTAAATTCTTTTTTATATAAACATTTATTTTTTTGTAGGGGTTGGGGTGAATTATTTTATAAATTGTTTATTTTTAACTTCATTTACATAGGATCCGGGCAGAATACATTGCCATCTATGATGACGGTAATGTACGCTTGGAACCTCCGGCAATAGTTATTCCGGCTGAAAATTCCTAGCTAGCCTTTAAGTTTTTTTTTACAAAGGGGACTTTTAACAGCGATCTTAAGATCGCTCATATAATACACTGCACTAGTATTAAAGTGCAGTGTATTATGCGCTTCATGATTATTTCAACAGGCTATGTATTATTATGGCTATAGTCTTTTAATATATAGTTTTTTAATTCTCATTATTTTTATAATTATATATTTGTAGCTAAAACAAATTATTGATTTTTCTTCACATTACAGTTATGTACTAAATCTGCAGTCAGTTTGTCTAAAGGAAACTTTAAACCTTGGGGTAAGACGGGTCTATTCTATTAAATATTGATAAAGGAATTCCTACAAATAAAAAACAGATATTAAGGATCATAAATGTTCCTATTCTCTGTACCTGAGACATGGTTGTGTTATATAAGAAGCTGTCCATAGACGATATACTTATTAACAACACATATATGTTCATGTATAAGGTGGAGACTATGACATCTCTGCAGGTCTAGATATTACATCTAGCCTGATTGTTATCAGTAATTAATATAAATATTAATTACCTGTCCTGTGGTTCCTTTCTTGCAGTTGACGGGGGTATAGGTCACTTTCACCTTCTCACCGGACATCAGTCACCTGTAAAAAGACACAGGTATGATAACATGTTCCTGATACATGCTACAGACGCTAATATATATAACACTCTAGGGCCAGAACTACTTATCTCAGGAATTATGAAACCGCATAAGAAAAAGGAACAAAAAAAATGGAACACATTGGGATTTAGATGATAGGGATTTTTATTTCTATAGTAGTGCAGTGTACTACTCCTCCCATCATCCCAGGATGATGTTGACGCAGACTATTGACAGGTTTTTGGAGGGTTTGTTTTTGTAATGTTTGGGTTATGTCTTAATTTTCATTTATTTATTCATACATTTTAAGGGTAATATATGTTTTCTTTGGGGGAGGGGGCAGAAAATGTTATAAATTATTATTGTGTATTTCTTTTTTCAAAAGCATTTCTGCCTTTCTACTGTTTTCTTTTTCTTTTTTTTTTTGGTCAATAAATCATGTTATTACACTTTTATTTTATGGGTTGTTTTTTTCACCCATATTCCCATTAGAGGGCAACCTTTCACCAAAGATCTGATTATTTCTATAAAACACTGCACTACTATTGTGGTGCAGTGTATTATTCCTCTCAGCATTATTCTGACAGGCAGTGCATGGTTATGGCATTGTGAGGGATTTGTATGGGGTTATATAGTTTTTGGGGGAATTTTTATATATTTTTTCTATTTTCTTAATTTTATATTTCATACCAAATATGTTTTTTTAGGGATATTTTTGTAGAAGATTTTTTTCTTTTTTAATTATTTGATTAACCTTCTTTTTCTTTTATTGTTTTTAATGGAAATATGTCACCAGTGTCACCTACACAAAAGTGGCGATACTGACAGATAGTGCAGGTGACACTGGTGACAACGGTACTTACCTTTTCCCGTTCAGTGGCGGGAATCTCCGGTGATCTTCTCTGTTAAGCTTAAGCTCTGGCCAGCTTGGTGCATGGGCGGAGCATAGGGACATCAACACTGCTGTTCTTTAGCAGCGGGACCAAGCAGGGAGCAGCAGCGGTGATGTCACTAAGCTCTGCCAATGCCCCTAGCCGCTGCTGCTCTCTGCTGGACTCGTAGCAGCAGTGACATTTCTAAGCTCCACTCGTGCCCCAAGCCGGGCCTAGAGCTGAAGCTTAACAGAGAAGATTACCGGAGATCCCCTCCACGGAACGGGACAAGGCAAGGACCGTTGCCATTAGTGTCACCTGCACTATCTGTTGGTACCGACAGGTTAGTGCAGGTGACACTGGTGACAAATTTCCTTTAACTATTCCCATCAAGGGACTTTGAGCAGCAATCTTTCGATAGCTATGTAATAATACACTGCACTAGTGTCTTAGGCCTCTTGTCATTATTCTAAAAGACAATGTATGGTTACAGTATTGTCAGGGGTTTTAGTTTGGGTTTTTGGTTTAAAAATGTTTTTTCTCTTTTTAATATGTTTTTTTTTAGGGTGTTCTGTTAAAAATTTTTTTTTACTTTTTTTTCTTTACTTTTTATTTTTTGGTCTTTTTTAACAAATACGATGAGAGGCCTTTCCCCAGTGATCTTTTGATCACCCATATAATACATTGCAATAGTGTTATAGTGCAGTGTATTATCGCTGTCAGCATTATGTTGACAGCCGATTTTTAATTATAGCTTATGTGAGGGGAGAAATGGGTTATTTTTTTAAATTCTTTTTTATATAAACATTTATTTTTTTGTAGGGGTTGGGGTGAATTATTTTATAAATTGTTTATTTTTAACTTCATTTACATAGGATCCGGGCAGAATACATTGCCATCTATGATGACGGTAATGTACGCTTGGAACCTCCGGCAATAGTTATTCCGGCTGAAAATTCCTAGCTAGCCTTTAAGTTTTTTTTTACAAAGGGGACTTTTAACAGCGATCTTAAGATCGCTCATATAATACACTGCACTAGTATTAAAGTGCAGTGTATTATGCGCTTCATGATTATTTCAACAGGCTATGTATTATTATGGCTATAGTCTTTTAATATATAGTTTTTTAATTCTCATTATTTTTATAATTATATATTTGTAGCTAAAACAAATTATTGATTTTTCTTCACATTACAGTTATGTACTAAATCTGCAGTCAGTTTGTCTAAAGGAAACTTTAAACCTTGGGGTAAGACGGGTCTATTCTATTAAATATTGATAAAGGAATTCCTACAAATAAAAAACAGATATTAAGGATCATAAATGTTCCTATTCTCTGTACCTGAGACATGGTTGTGTTATATAAGAAGCTGTCCATAGACGATATACTTATTAACAACACATATATGTTCATGTATAAGGTGGAGACTATGACATCTCTGCAGGTCTAGATATTACATCTAGCCTGATTGTTATCAGTAATTAATATAAATATTAATTACCTGTCCTGTGGTTCCTTTCTTGCAGTTGACGGGGGTATAGGTCACTTTCACCTTCTCACCGGACATCAGTCACCTGTAAAAAGACACAGGTATGATAACATGTTCCTGATACATGCTACAGACGCTAATATATATAACACTCTAGGGCCAGAACTACTTATCTCAGGAATTATGAAACCGCATAAGAAAAAGGAACAAAAAAAATGGAACACATTGGGATTTAGATGATAGGGATTTTTATTTCTATAGTAGTGCAGTGTACTACTCCTCCCATCATCCCAGGATGATGTTGACGCAGACTATTGACAGGTTTTTGGAGGGTTTGTTTTTGTAATGTTTGGGTTATGTCTTAATTTTCATTTATTTATTCATACATTTTAAGGGTAATATATGTTTTCTTTGGGGGAGGGGGCAGAAAATTTTATAAATTATTATTGTGTATTTCTTTTTTCAAAAGCATTTCTGCCTTTCTACTGTTTTCTTTTTCTTTTTTTTGTTGGTCAATAAATCATGTTATTACACTTTTATTTTATGGGTTGTTTTTTTCACCCATATTCCCATTAGAGGGCAACCTTTCACCAAAGATCTGATTATTTCTATAAAACACTGCACTACTATTGTGGTGCAGTGTATTATTCCTCTCAGCATTATTCTGACAGGCAGTGCATGGTTATGGCATTGTGAGGGATTTGTATGGGGTTATATAGTTTTTGGGGGAATTTTTATATATTTTTTCTATTTTCTTAATTTTATATTTCATACCAAATATGTTTTTTTAGGGATATTTTTGTAGAAGATTTTTTTCTTTTTTAATTATTTGATTAACCTTCTTTTTCTTTTATTGTTTTTAATGGAAATATGTCACCAGTGTCACCTACACAAAAGTGGCGATACTGACAGATAGTGCAGGTGACACTGGTGACAACGGTACTTACCTTTTCCCGTTCAGTGGCGGGAATCTCCGGTGATCTTCTCTGTTAAGCTTAAGCTCTGGCCAGCTTGGTGCATGGGCGGAGCATAGGGACATCAACACTGCTGTTCTTTAGCAGCGGGACCAAGCAGGGAGCAGCAGCGGTGATGTCACTAAGCTCTGCCAATGCCCCTAGCCGCTGCTGCTCTCTGCTGGACTCGTAGCAGCAGTGACATTCCTAAGCTCCACTCGTGCCCCAAGCCGGGCCTAGAGCTGAAGCTTAACAGAGAAGATTACCGGAGATCCCCTCCACGGAACGGGACAAGGCAAGGACCGTTGCCATTAGTGTCACCTGCACTATCTGTTGGTACCGACAGGTTAGTGCAGGTGACACTGGTGACAAATTTCCTTTAACTATTCCCATCAAGGGACTTTGAGCAGCAATCTTTCGATAGCTATGTAATAATACACTGCACTAGTGTCTTAGGCCTCTTGTCATTATTCTAAAAGACAATGTATGGTTACAGTATTGTCAGGGGTTTTAGTTTGGGTTTTTGGTTTAAAAATGTTTTTTCTCTTTTTAATATGTTTTTTTTTAGGGTGTTCTGTTAAAAATTTTTTTTTACTTTTTTTTCTTTACTTTTTATTTTTTGGTCTTTTTTAACAAATACGATGAGAGGCCTTTCCCCAGTGATCTTTTGATCACCCATATAATACATTGCAATAGTGTTATAGTGCAGTGTATTATCGCTGTCAGCATTATGTTGACAGCCGATTTTTAATTATAGCTTATGTGAGGGGAGAAATGGGTTATTTTTTTAAATTCTTTTTTATATAAACATTTATTTTTTTGTAGGGGTTGGGGTGAATTATTTTATAAATTGTTTATTTTTAACTTCATTTACATAGGATCCGGGCAGAATACATTGCCATCTATGATGACGGTAATGTACGCTTGGAACCTCCGGCAATAGTTATTCCGGCTGAAAATTCCTAGCTAGCCTTTAAGTTTTTTTTTACAAAGGGGACTTTTAACAGCGATCTTAAGATCGCTCATATAATACACTGCACTAGTATTAAAGTGCAGTGTATTATGCGCTTCATGATTATTTCAACAGGCTATGTATTATTATGGCTATAGTCTTTTAATATATAGTTTTTTAATTCTCATTATTTTTATAATTATATATTTGTAGCTAAAACAAATTATTGATTTTTCTTCACATTACAGTTATGTACTAAATCTGCAGTCAGTTTGTCTAAAGGAAACTTTAAACCTTGGGGTAAGACGGGTCTATTCTATTAAATATTGATAAAGGAATTCCTACAAATAAAAAACAGATATTAAGGATCATATATGTTCCTATTCTCTGTACCTGAGACATGGTTGTGTTATATAAGAAGCTGTCCATAGACGATATACTTATTAACAACACATATATGTTCATGTATAAGGTGGAGACTATGACATCTCTGCAGGTCTAGATATTACATCTAGCCTGATTGTTATCAGTAATTAATATAAATATTAATTACCTGTCCTGTGGTTCCTTTCTTGCAGTTGACGGGGGTATAGGTCACTTTCACCTTCTCACCGGACATCAGTCACCTGTAAAAAGACACAGGTATGATAACATGTTCCTGATACATGCTACAGACGCTAATATATATAACACTCTAGGGCCAGAACTACTTATCTCAGGAATTATGAAACCGCATAAGAAAAAGGAACAAAAAAAATGGAACACATTGGGATTTAGATGATAGGGATTTTTATTTCTATAGTAGTGCAGTGTACTACTCCTCCCATCATCCCAGGATGATGTTGACGCAGACTATTGACAGGTTTTTGGAGGGTTTGTTTTTGTAATGTTTGGGTTATGTCTTAATTTTCATTTATTTATTCATACATTTTAAGGGTAATATATGTTTTCTTTGGGGGAGGGGGCAGAAAATTTTATAAATTATTATTGTGTATTTCTTTTTTCAAAAGCATTTCTGCCTTTCTACTGTTTTCTTTTTCTTTTTTTTGTTGGTCAATAAATCATGTTATTACACTTTTATTTTATGGGTTGTTTTTTTCACCCATATTCCCATTAGAGGGCAACCTTTCACCAAAGATCTGATTATTTCTATAAAACACTGCACTACTATTGTGGTGCAGTGTATTATTCCTCTCAGCATTATTCTGACAGGCAGTGCATGGTTATGGCATTGTGAGGGATTTGTATGGGGTTATATAGTTTTTGGGGGAATTTTTATATTTTTTTTCTATTTTCTTAATTTTATATTTCATACCAAATATGTTTTTTTAGGGATATTTTTGTAGAAGATTTTTTTCTTTTTTAATTATTTTATTAACCTTCTTTTTCTTTTATTGTTTTTAATGGAAATATGTCACCAGTGTCACCTACACAAAAGTGGCGATACTGACAGATAGTGCAGGTGACACTGGTGACAACGGTACTTACCTTTTCCCGTTCAGTGGCGGGAATCTCCGGTGATCTTCTCTGTTAAGCTTAAGCTCTGGCCAGCTTGGTGCATGGGTGGAGCATAGGGACATCAACACTGCTGTTCTTTAGCAGCGGGACCAAGCAGGGAGCAGCAGCGGTGATGTCACTAAGCTCTGCCAATGCCCCTAGCCGCTGCTGCTCTCTGCTGGACTCGTAGCAGCAGTGACATTCCTAAGCTCCACTCGTGCCCCAAGCCGGGCCTAGAGCTGAAGCATAACAGAGAAGATTACCGGAGATCTCCTCCACGGAACGGGACAAGGCAAGGACCGTTGCCATTAGTGTCACCTGCACTATCTGTTGGTACCGACAGGTTAGTGCAGGTGACACTGGTGACAAATTTCCTTTAACTATTCCCATCAAGGGACTTTGAGCAGCAATCTTTCGATAGCTATGTAATAAAACACTGCACTAGTGTCTTAGGCCTCTTGTCATTATTCTAAAAGACAATGTATGGTTACAGTATTGTCAGGGGTTTTATTTTGGGTTTTTAGTTTTAAATTTTTTTTTCTTTTTTTAATATGTTTTTTTTAGGGTGTTCTGTTTAAATTTTTTTTTTTACTTTTTTTTCTTTACTTTTTATTTTTTGGTCTTTTTTAACAAATACGATGAGAGGCCTTTCCCCAGTGATCTTTTGATCACCCATATAATACATTGCAAAAGTGTTATAGTGCAGTGTATTATCGCTGTCAGCATTATGTTGACAGCCGATTTTTAATTATAGCTTATGTGAGGGGAGAAAATGGTTATTTTTTTAAATTCTTTTTTATATAAACATTTATTTTTTTGTATGGGTTGGGGTGGGGTGAATTATTTTATAAATTGTTTATTTTTAACTTCATTTACATAGGATCCGGGCAGAATACATTGCCATCTATGATGAAGGTAATGTACGCTTGGAACCTCCGGCAATAGTTATTCCGGCTGAAAATTCCTAGCTAGCCTTTAAGTTTTTTTTACAAAGGGGACTTTTAACAGCGATCTTAAGATCGCTCATATAATACACTGCACTAGTATTAAAGTGCAGTGTATTATGCGCTTCATGATTATTTCAACAGGCTATGTATTATTATGGCTATAGTCTTTTAATATATAGTTATTTAATTCTCATTATTTTTATAATTATATATTTGTAGCTAAAACAAATTATTGATTTTTCTTCACATTACAGTTATGTACTAAATTTGCAGTCAGTTTGTCTAAAGGAAACTTTAAACCTTGGGGTAAGACGGGTCTATTCTATTAAATATTGATAAAGGAATTCCTACAAATAAAAAACAGATATTAAGGATCATAAATGTTCCTATTCTCTGTACCTGAGACATGGTTGTGTTATATAAGAAGCTGTCCATAGACGATATACTTATTAACAACACATATATGTTCATGTATAAGGTGGAGACTATGACATCTCTGCAGGTCTAGATATTGCATCTAGCCTGATTGTTATCAGTAATTAATATAAATATTAATTACCTGTCCTGTGGTTCCTTTCTTGCAGTTGACGGGGGTATAGGTCACTTTCACCTTCTCACCGGACATCAGTCACCTGTAAAAAGACACAGGTATGATAACATGTTCCTGATACATGCTACAGACGCTAATATATATAACACTCTAGGGCCAGAACTACTTATCTCAGGAATTATGAAACCGCATAAGAAAAAGGAACAAAAAAAATGGAACACATTGGGATTTAGATGATAGGGATTTTTATTTCTATAGTAGTGCAGTGTACTACTCCTCCCATCATCCCAGGATGATGTTGACGCAGACTATTGACAGGTTTTTGGAGGGTTTGTTTTTGTAATGTTTGGGTTATGTCTTAATTTTCATTTATTTATTCATACATTTTAAGGGTAATATATGTTTTCTTTGGGGGAGGGGGCAGAAAATGTTATAAATTATTATTGTGTATTTCTTTTTTCAAAAGAATTTCTGCCTTTCTACTGTTTTCTTTTTCTTTTTTTTTGTTGGTCAATAAATCATGTTATTACACTTTTATTTTATGGGTTGTTTTTTTCACCCATATTCCCATTAGAGGGCAACCTTTCACCAAAGATCTGATTATTTCTATAAAACACTGCACTACTATTGTGGTGCAGTGTATTATTCCTCTCAGCATTATTCTGACAGGCAGTGCATGGTTATGGCATTGTGAGGGATTTGTATGGGGTTATATAGTTTTTGGGGGAATTTTTATATTTTTTTTCTATTTTCTTAATTTTATATTTCATACCAAATATGTTTTTTTAGGGATATTTTTGTAGAAGATTTTTTTCTTTTTTAATTATTTGATTAACCTTCTTTTTCTTTTATTGTTTTTAATGGAAATATGTCACCAGTGTCACCTACACAAAAGTGGCGATACTGACAGATAGTGCAGGTGACACTGGTGACAACGGTACTTACCTTTTCCCGTTCAGTGGCGGGAATCTCCGGTGATCTTCTCTGTTAAGCTTAAGCTCTGGCCAGCTTGGTGCATGGGCGGAGCATAGGGACATCAACACTGCTGTTCTTTAGCAGCGGGACCAAGCAGGGAGCAGCAGCGGTGATGTCACTAAGCTCTGCCAATGCCCCTAGCCGCTGCTGCTCTCTGCTGGACTCGTAGCAGCAGTGACATTTCTAAGCTCCACTCGTGCCCCAAGCCGGGCCTAGAGCTGAAGCTTAACAGAGAAGATTACCGGAGATCCCCTCCACGGAACGGGACAAGGCAAGGACCGTTGCCATTAGTGTCACCTGCACTATCTGTTGGTACCGACAGGTTAGTGCAGGTGACACTGGTGACAAATTTCCTTTAACTATTCCCATCAAGGGACTTTGAGCAGCAATCTTTCGATAGCTATGTAATAATACACTGCACTAGTGTCTTAGGCCTCTTGTCATTATTCTAAAAGACAATGTATGGTTACAGTATTGTCAGGGGTTTTAGTTTGGGTTTTTGGTTTAAAAATGTTTTTTCTTTTTTTAATATGTTTTTTTTTAGGGTGTTCTGTTAAAAATTTTTTTTTACTTTTTTTTCTTTACTTTTTATTTTTTGGTCTTTTTTAACAAATACGATGAGAGGCCTTTCCCCAGTGATCTTTTGATCACCCATATAATACATTGCAATAGTGTTATAGTGCAGTGTATTATCGCTGTCAGCATTATGTTGACAGACGATTTTTAATTATAGCTTATGTGAGGGGAGAAATGGGTTATTTTTTTAAATTCTTTTTTATATAAACATTTATTTTTTTGTAGGGGTTGGGGTGAATTATTTTATAAATTGTTTATTTTTAACTTCATTTACATAGGATCCGGGCAGAATACATTGCCATCTATGATGACGGTAATGTACGCTTGGAACCTCCGGCAATAGTTATTCCGGCTGAAAATTCCTAGCTAGCCTTTAAGTTTTTTTTTACAAAGGGGACTTTTAACAGCGATCTTAAGATCGCTCATATAATACACTGCACTAGTATTAAAGTGCAGTGTATTATGCGCTTCATGATTATTTCAACAGGCTATGTATTATTATGGCTATAGTCTTTTAATATATAGTTTTTTAATTCTCATTATTTTTATAATTATATATTTGTAGCTAAAACAAATTATTGATTTTTCTTCACATTACAGTTATGTACTAAATCTGCAGTCAGTTTGTCTAAAGGAAACTTTAAACCTTGGGGTAAGACGGGTCTATTCTATTAAATATTGATAAAGGAATTCCTACAAATAAAAAACAGATATTAAGGATCATAAATGTTCCTATTCTCTGTACCTGAGACATGGTTGTGTTATATAAGAAGCTGTCCATAGACGATATACTTATTAACAACACATATATGTTCATGTATAAGGTGGAGACTATGACATCTCTGCAGGTCTAGATATTACATCTAGCCTGATTGTTATCAGTAATTAATATAAATATTAATTACCTGTCCTGTGGTTCCTTTCTTGCAGTTGACGGGGGTATAGGTCACTTTCACCTTCTCACCGGACATCAGTCACCTGTAAAAAGACACAGGTATGATAACATGTTCCTGATACATGCTACAGACGCTAATATATATAACACTCTAGGGCCAGAACTACTTATCTCAGGAATTATGAAACCGCATAAGAAAAAGGAACAAAAAAAATGGAACACATTGGGATTTAGATGATAGGGATTTTTATTTCTATAGTAGTGCAGTGTACTACTCCTCCCATCATCCCAGGATGATGTTGACGCAGACTATTGACAGGTTTTTGGAGGGTTTGTTTTTGTAATGTTTGGGTTATGTCTTAATTTTCATTTATTTATTCATACATTTTAAGGGTAATATATGTTTTCTTTGGGGGAGGGGGCAGAAAATTTTATAAATTATTATTGTGTATTTCTTTTTTCAAAAGCATTTCTGCCTTTCTACTGTTTTCTTTTTCTTTTTTTTGTTGGTCAATAAATCATGTTATTACACTTTTATTTTATGGGTTGTTTTTTTCACCCATATTCCCATTAGAGGGCAACCTTTCACCAAAGATCTGATTATTTCTATAAAACACTGCACTACTATTGTGGTGCAGTGTATTATTCCTCTCAGCATTATTCTGACAGGCAGTGCATGGTTATGGCATTGTGAGGGATTTGTATGGGGTTATATAGTTTTTGGGGGAATTTTTATATATTTTTTCTATTTTCTTAATTTTATATTTCATACCAAATATGTTTTTTTAGGGATATTTTTGTAGAAGATTTTTTTCTTTTTTAATTATTTTATTAACCTTCTTTTTCTTT
This sequence comes from Hyla sarda, assembly GCF_029499605.1. Classification (NCBI taxonomy): domain Eukaryota; kingdom Metazoa; phylum Chordata; class Amphibia; order Anura; family Hylidae; genus Hyla; species Hyla sarda. Next base: position 32,882,707 of record NC_079201.1, on the reverse strand, counting down.
TATTGTTTTTAATGGAAATATGTCACCAGTGTCACCTACACAAAAGTGGCGATACTGACAGATAGTGCAGGTGACACTGGTGACAACGGTACTTACCTTTTCCCGTTCAGTGGCGGGAATCTCCGGTGATCTTCTCTGTTAAGCTTAAGCTCTGGCCAGCTTGGTGCATGGGTGGAGCATAGGGACATCAACACTGCTGTTCTTTAGCAGCGGGACCAAGCAGGGAGCAGCAGCGGTGATGTCACTAAGCTCTGCCAATGCCCCTAGCCGCTGCTGCTCTCTGCTGGACTCGTAGCAGCAGTGACATTCCTAAGCTCCACTCGTGCCCCAAGCCGGGCCTAGAGCTGAAGCATAACAGAGAAGATTACCGGAGATCTCCTCCACAGAACGGGACAAGGCAAGGACCGTTGCCATTAGTGTCACCTGCACTATCTGTTGGTACCGACAGGTTAGTGCAGGTGACACTGGTGACAAATTTCCTTTAACTATTCCCATCAAGGGACTTTGAGCAGCAATCTTTCGATAGCTATGTAATGAAACACTGCACTAGTGTCTTAGGCCTCTTGTCATTATTCTAAAAGACAATGTATGGTTACAGTATTGTCAGGGGTTTTATTTTGGGTTTTTAGTTTTAAATTTTTTTTTCTTTTTTTAATATGTTTTTTTTAGGGTGTTCTGTTTAAATTTTTTTTTTTACTTTTTTTTCTTTACTTTTTATTTTTTGGTCTTTTTTAACAAATACGATGAGAGGCCTTTCCCCAGTGATCTTTTGATCACCCATATAATACATTGCAAAAGTGTTATAGTGCAGTGTATTATCGCTGTCAGCATTATGTTGACAGCCGATTTTTAATTATAGCTTATGTGAGGGGAGAAAATGGTTATTTTTTTAAATTCTTTTTTATATAAACATTTATTTTTTTGTATGGGTTGGGGTGGGGTGAATTATTTTATAAATTGTTTATTTTTAACTTCATTTACATAGGATCCGGGCAGAATACATTGCCATCTATGATGAAGGTAATGTACGCTTGGAACCTCCGGCAATAGTTATTCCGGCTGAAAATTCCTAGCTAGCCTTTAAGTTTTTTTTACAAAGGGGACTTTTAACAGCGATCTTAAGATCGCTCATATAATACACTGCACTAGTATTAAAGTGCAGTGTATTATGCGCTTCATGATTATTTCAACAGGCTATGTATTATTATGGCTATAGTCTTTTAATATATAGTTATTTAATTCTCATTATTTTTATAATTATATATTTGTAGCTAAAACAAATTATTGATTTTTCTTCACATTACAGTTATGTACTAAATTTGCAGTCAGTTTGTCTAAAGGAAACTTTAAACCTTGGGGTAAGACGGGTCTATTCTATTAAATATTGATAAAGGAATTCCTACAAATAAAAAACAGATATTAAGGATCATAAATGTTCCTATTCTCTGTACCTGAGACATGGTTGTGTTATATAAGAAGCTGTCCATAGACGATATACTTATTAACAACACATATATGTTCATGTATAAGGTGGAGACTATGACATCTCTGCAGGTCTAGATATTGCATCTAGCCTGATTGTTATCAGTAATTAATATAAATATTAATTACCTGTCCTGTGGTTCCTTTCTTGCAGTTGACGGGGGTATAGGTCACTTTCACCTTCTCACCGGACATCAGTCACCTGTAAAAAGACACAGGTATGATAACATGTTCCTGATACATGCTACAGACGCTAATATATATAACACTCTAGGGCCAGAACTACTTATCTCAGGAATTATGAAACCGCATAAGAAAAAGGAACAAAAAAAATGGAACACATTGGGATTTAGATGATAGGGATTTTTATTTCTATAGTAGTGCAGTGTACTACTCCTCCCATCATCCCAGGATGATGTTGACGCAGACTATTGACAGGTTTTTGGAGGGTTTGTTTTTGTAATGTTTGGGTTATGTCTTAATTTTCATTTATTTATTCATACATTTTAAGGGTAATATATGTTTTCTTTGGGGGAGGGGGCAGAAAATGTTATAAATTATTATTGTGTATTTCTTTTTTCAAAAGAATTTCTGCCTTTCTACTGTTTTCTTTTTCTTTTTTTTTGTTGGTCAATAAATCATGTTATTACACTTTTATTTTATGGGTTGTTTTTTTCACCCATATTCCCATTAGAGGGCAACCTTTCACCAAAGATCTGATTATTTCTATAAAACACTGCACTACTATTGTGGTGCAGTGTATTATTCCTCTCAGCATTATTCTGACAGGCAGTGCATGGTTATGGCATTGTGAGGGATTTGTATGGGGTTATATAGTTTTTGGGGGAATTTTTATATATTTTTTCTATTTTCTTAATTTTATATTTCATACCAAATATGTTTTTTTAGGGATATTTTTGTAGAAGATTTTTTTCTTTTTTAATTATTTGATTAACCTTCTTTTTCTTTTATTGTTTTTAATGGAAATATGTCACCAGTGTCACCTACACAAAAGTGGCGATACTGACAGATAGTGCAGGTGACACTGGTGACAACGGTACTTACCTTTTCCCGTTCAGTGGCGGGAATCTCCGGTGATCTTCTCTGTTAAGCTTAAGCTCTGGCCAGCTTGGTGCATGGGCGGAGCATAGGGACATCAACACTGCTGTTCTTTAGCAGCGGGACCAAGCAGGGAGCAGCAGCGGTGATGTCACTAAGCTCTGCCAATGCCCCTAGCCGCTGCTGCTCTCTGCTGGACTCGTAGCAGCAGTGACATTCCTAAGCTCCACTCGTGCCCCAAGCCGGGCCTAGAGCTGAAGCTTAACAGAGAAGATTACCGGAGATCCCCTCCACGGAACGGGACAAGGCAAGGACCGTTGCCATTAGTGTCACCTGCACTATCTGTTGGTACCGACAGGTTAGTGCAGGTGACACTGGTGACAAATTTCCTTTAACTATTCCCATCAAGGGACTTTGAGCAGCAATCTTTCGATAGCTATGTAATAATACACTGCACTAGTGTCTTAGGCCTCTTGTCATTATTCTAAAAGACAATGTATGGTTACAGTATTGTCAGGGGTTTTAGTTTGGGTTTTTGGTTTAAAAATGTTTTTTCTCTTTTTAATATGTTTTTTTTTAGGGTGTTCTGTTAAAAATTTTTTTTTACTTTTTTTTCTTTACTTTTTATTTTTTGGTCTTTTTTAACAAATACGATGAGAGGCCTTTCCCCAGTGATCTTTTGATCACCCATATAATACATTGCAATAGTGTTATAGTGCAGTGTATTATCGCTGTCAGCATTATGTTGACAGCCGATTTTTAATTATAGCTTATGTGAGGGGAGAAATGGGTTATTTTTTTAAATTCTTTTTTATATAAACATTTATTTTTTTGTAGGGGTTGGGGTGAATTATTTTATAAATTGTTTATTTTTAACTTCATTTACATAGGATCCGGGCAGAATACATTGCCATCTATGATGACGGTAATGTACGCTTGGAACCTCCGGCAATAGTTATTCCGGCTGAAAATTCCTAGCTAGCCTTTAAGTTTTTTTTTACAAAGGGGACTTTTAACAGCGATCTTAAGATCGCTCATATAATACACTGCACTAGTATTAAAGTGCAGTGTATTATGCGCTTCATGATTATTTCAACAGGCTATGTATTATTATGGCTATAGTCTTTTAATATATAGTTTTTTAATTCTCATTATTTTTATAATTATATATTTGTAGCTAAAACAAATTATTGATTTTTCTTCACATTACAGTTATGTACTAAATCTGCAGTCAGTTTGTCTAAAGGAAACTTTAAACCTTGGGGTAAGACGGGTCTATTCTATTAAATATTGATAAAGGAATTCCTACAAATAAAAAACAGATATTAAGGATCATAAATGTTCCTATTCTCTGTACCTGAGACATGGTTGTGTTATATAAGAAGCTGTCCATAGACGATATACTTATTAACAACACATATATGTTCATGTATAAGGTGGAGACTATGACATCTCTGCAGGTCTAGATATTACATCTAGCCTGATTGTTATCAGTAATTAATATAAATATTAATTACCTGTCCTGTGGTTCCTTTCTTGCAGTTGACGGGGGTATAGGTCACTTTCACCTTCTCACCGGACATCAGTCACCTGTAAAAAGACACAGGTATGATAACATGTTCCTGATACATGCTACAGACGCTAATATATATAACACTCTAGGGCCAGAACTACTTATCTCAGGAATTATGAAACCGCATAAGAAAAAGGAACAAAAAAAATGGAACACATTGGGATTTAGATGATAGGGATTTTTATTTCTATAGTAGTGCAGTGTACTACTCCTCCCATCATCCCAGGATGATGTTGACGCAGACTATTGACAGGTTTTTGGAGGGTTTGTTTTTGTAATGTTTGGGTTATGTCTTAATTTTCATTTATTTATTCATACATTTTAAGGGTAATATATGTTTTCTTTGGGGGAGGGGGCAGAAAATTTTATAAATTATTATTGTGTATTTCTTTTTTCAAAAGCATTTCTGCCTTTCTACTGTTTTCTTTTTCTTTTTTTTGTTGGTCAATAAATCATGTTATTACACTTTTATTTTATGGGTTGTTTTTTTCACCCATATTCCCATTAGAGGGCAACCTTTCACCAAAGATCTGATTATTTCTATAAAACACTGCACTACTATTGTGGTGCAGTGTATTATTCCTCTCAGCATTATTCTGACAGGCAGTGCATGGTTATGGCATTGTGAGGGATTTGTATGGGGTTATATAGTTTTTGGGGGAATTTTTATATTTTTTTTCTATTTTCTTAATTTTATATTTCATACCAAATATGTTTTTTTAGGGATATTTTTGTAGAAGATTTTTTTCTTTTTTAATTATTTTATTAACCTTCTTTTTCTTTTATTGTTTTTAATGGAAATATGTCACCAGTGTCACCTACACAAAAGTGGCGATACTGACAGATAGTGCAGGTGACACTGGTGACAACGGTACTTACCTTTTCCCGTTCAGTGGCGGGAATCTCCGGTGATCTTCTCTGTTAAGCTTAAGCTCTGGCCAGCTTGGTGCATGGGTGGAGCATAGGGACATCAACACTGCTGTTCTTTAGCAGCGGGACCAAGCAGGGAGCAGCAGCGGTGATGTCACTAAGCTCTGCCAATGCCCCTAGCCGCTGCTGCTCTCTGCTGGACTCGTAGCAGCAGTGACATTCCTAAGCTCCACTCGTGCCCCAAGCCGGGCCTAGAGCTGAAGCATAACAGAGAAGATTACCGGAGATCTCCTCCACGGAACGGGACAAGGCAAGGACCGTTGCCATTAGTGTCACCTGCACTATCTGTTGGTACCGACAGGTTAGTGCAGGTGACACTGGTGACAAATTTCCTTTAACTATTCCCATCAAGGGACTTTGAGCAGCAATCTTTCGATAGCTATGTAATAAAACACTGCACTAGTGTCTTAGGCCTCTTGTCATTATTCTAAAAGACAATGTATGGTTACAGTATTGTCAGGGGTTTTATTTTGGGTTTTTAGTTTTAAATTTTTTTTTCTTTTTTTAATATGTTTTTTTTTAGGGTGTTCTGTTTAAATTTTTTTTTTTACTTTTTTTTCTTTACTTTTTATTTTTTGGTCTTTTTTAACAAATACGATGAGAGGCCTTTCCCCAGTGATCTTTTGATCACCCATATAATACATTGCAAAAGTGTTATAGTGCAGTGTATTATCGCTGTCAGCATTATGTTGACAGCCGATTTTTAATTATAGCTTATGTGAGGGGAGAAAATGGTTATTTTTTTAAATTCTTTTTTATATAAACATTTATTTTTTTGTATGGGTTGGGGTGGGGTGAATTATTTTATAAATTGTTTATTTTTAACTTCATTTACATAGGATCCGGGCAGAATACATTGCCATCTATGATGAAGGTAATGTACGCTTGGAACCTCCGGCAATAGTTATTCCGGCTGAAAATTCCTAGCTAGCCTTTAAGTTTTTTTTACAAAGGGGACTTTTAACAGCGATCTTAAGATCGCTCATATAATACACTGCACTAGTATTAAAGTGCAGTGTATTATGCGCTTCATGATTATTTCAACAGGCTATGTATTATTATGGCTATAGTCTTTTAATATATAGTTATTTAATTCTCATTATTTTTATAATTATATATTTGTAGCTAAAACAAATTATTGATTTTTCTTCACATTACAGTTATGTACTAAATTTGCAGTCAGTTTGTCTAAAGGAAACTTTAAACCTTGGGGTAAGACGGGTCTATTCTATTAAATATTGATAAAGGAATTCCTACAAATAAAAAACAGATATTAAGGATCATAAATGTTCCTATTCTCTGTACCTGAGACATGGTTGTGTTATATAAGAAGCTGTCCATAGACGATATACTTATTAACAACACATATATGTTCATGTATAAGGTGGAGACTATGACATCTCTGCAGGTCTAGATATTGCATCTAGCCTGATTGTTATCAGTAATTAATATAAATATTAATTACCTGTCCTGTGGTTCCTTTCTTGCAGTTGACGGGGGTATAGGTCACTTTCACCTTCTCACCGGACATCAGTCACCTGTAAAAAGACACAGGTATGATAACATGTTCCTGATACATGCTACAGACGCTAATATATATAACACTCTAGGGCCAGAACTACTTATCTCAGGAATTATGAAACCGCATAAGAAAAAGGAACAAAAAAAATGGAACACATTGGGATTTAGATGATAGGGATTTTTATTTCTATAGTAGTGCAGTGTACTACTCCTCCCATCATCCCAGGATGATGTTGACGCAGACTATTGACAGGTTTTTGGAGGGTTTGTTTTTGTAATGTTTGGGTTATGTCTTAATTTTCATTTATTTATTCATACATTTTAAGGGTAATATATGTTTTCTTTGGGGGAGGGGGCAGAAAATGTTATAAATTATTATTGTGTATTTCTTTTTTCAAAAGAATTTCTGCCTTTCTACTGTTTTCTTTTTCTTTTTTTTTGTTGGTCAATAAATCATGTTATTACACTTTTATTTTATGGGTTGTTTTTTTCACCCATATTCCCATTAGAGGGCAACCTTTCACCAAAGATCTGATTATTTCTATAAAACACTGCACTACTATTGTGGTGCAGTGTATTATTCCTCTCAGCATTATTCTGACAGGCAGTGCATGGTTATGGCATTGTGAGGGATTTGTATGGGGTTATATAGTTTTTGGGGGAATTTTTATATTTTTTTTCTATTTTCTTAATTTTATATTTCATACCAAATATGTTTTTTTAGGGATATTTTTGTAGAAGATTTTTTTCTTTTTTAATTATTTGATTAACCTTCTTTTTCTTTTATTGTTTTTAATGGAAATATGTCACCAGTGTCACCTACACAAAAGTGGCGATACTGACAGATAGTGCAGGTGACACTGGTGACAACGGTACTTACCTTTTCCCGTTCAGTGGCGGGAATCTCCGGTGATCTTCTCTGTTAAGCTTAAGCTCTGGCCAGCTTGGTGCATGGGCGGAGCATAGGGACATCAACACTGCTGTTCTTTAGCAGCGGGACCAAGCAGGGAGCAGCAGCGGTGATGTCACTAAGCTCTGCCAATGCCCCTAGCCGCTGCTGCTCTCTGCTGGACTCGTAGCAGCAGTGACATTCCTAAGCTCCACTCGTGCCCCAAGCCGGGCCTAGAGCTGAAGCTTAACAGAGAAGATTACCGGAGATCCCCTCCACGGAACGGGACAAGGCAAGGACCGTTGCCATTAGTGTCACCTGCACTATCTGTTGGTACCGACAGGTTAGTGCAGGTGACACTGGTGACAAATTTCCTTTAACTATTCCCATCAAGGGACTTTGAGCAGCAATCTTTCGATAGCTATGTAATAATACACTGCACTAGTGTCTTAGGCCTCTTGTCATTATTCTAAAAGACAATGTATGGTTACAGTATTGTCAGGGGTTTTAGTTTGGGTTTTTGGTTTAAGAATGTTTTTTCTTTTTTTAATATGTTTTTTTTTAGGGTGTTCTGTTAAAAATTTTTTTTTACTTTTTTTTCTTTACTTTTTATTTTTTGGTCTTTTTTAACAAATACGATGAGAGGCCTTTCCCCAGTGATCTTTTGATCACCCATATAATACATTGCAATAGTGTTATAGTGCAGTGTATTATCGCTGTCAGCATTATGTTGACAGCCGATTTTTAATTATAGCTTATGTGAGGGGAGAAATGGGTTATTTTTTTAAATTATTTTTTATATAAACATTTATTTTTTTGTAGGGGTTGGGGTGAATTATTTTATAAATTGTTTATTTTTAACTTCATTTACATAGGATCCGGGCAGAATACATTGCCATCTATGATGACGGTAATGTACGCTTGGAACCTCCGGCAATAGTTATTCCGGCTGAAAATTCCTAGCTAGCCTTTAAGTTTTTTTTTACAAAGGGGACTTTTAACAGCGATCTTAAGATCGCTCATATAATACACTGCACTAGTATTAAAGTGCAGTGTATTATGCGCTTCATGATTATTTCAACAGGCTATGTATTATTATGGCTATAGTCTTTTAATATATAGTTTTTAAATTTTCATTATTTTTATAATTATATATTTGTAGCTAAAACAAATTATTGATTTTTCTTCACATTACAGTTATGTACTAAATCTGCAGTCAGTTTGTCTAAAGGAAACTTTAAACCTTGGGGTAAGACGGGTCTATTCTATTAAATATTGATAAAGGAATTCCTACAAATAAAAAACAGATATTAAGGATCATAAATGTTCCTATTCTCTGTACCTGAGACATGGTTGTGTTATATAAGAAGCTGTCCATAGACGATATACTTATTAACAACACATATATGTTCATGTATAAGGTGGAGACTATGACATCTCTGCAGGTCTAGATATTACATCTAGCCTGATTGTTATCAGTAATTAATATAAATATTAATTACCTGTCCTGTGGTTCCTTTCTTGCAGTTGACGGGGGTATAGGTCACTTTCACCTTCTCACCGGACATCAGTCACCTGTAAAAAGACACAGGTATGATAACATGTTCCTGATACATGCTACAGACGCTAATATATATAACACTCTAGGGCCAGAACTACTTATCTCAGGAATTATGAAACCGCATAAGAAAAAGGAACAAAAAAAATGGAACACATTGGGATTTAGATGATAGGGATTTTTATTTCTATAGTAGTGCAGTGTACTACTCCTCCCATCATCCCAGGATGATGTTGACGCAGACTATTGACAGGTTTTTGGAGGGTTTGTTTTTGTAATGTTTGGGTTATGTCTTAATTTTCATTTATTTATTCATACATTTTAAGGGTAATATATGTTTTCTTTGGGGGAGGGGGCAGAAAATGTTATAAATTATTATTGTGTATTTCTTTTTTCAAAAGCATTTCTGCCTTTCTACTGTTTTCTTTTTCTTTTTTTTTTTGGTCAATAAATCATGTTATTACACTTTTATTTTATGGGTTGTTTTTTTCACCCATATTCCCATTAGAGGGCAACCTTTCACCAAAGATCTGATTATTTCTATAAAACACTGGACTACTATTGTGGTGCAGTGTATTATTCCTCTCAGCATTATTCTGACAGGCAGTGCATGGTTATGGCATTGTGAGGGATTTGTATGGGGTTATATAGTTTTTGGGGGAATTTTTATATTTTTTTTCTATTTTCTTAATTTTATATTTCATACCAAATATGTTTTTTTAGGGATATTTTTGTAGAAGATTTTTTTCTTTTTTAAATATTTGATTAACCTTCTTTTTCTTTTATTGTTTTTAATGGAAATATGTCACCAGTGTCACCTACACAAAAGTGGCGATACTGACAGATAGTGCAGGTGACACTGGTGACAACGGTACTTACCTTTTCCCGTTCAGTGGCGGGAATCTCCGGTGATCTTCTCTGTTAAGCTTAAGCTCTGGCCAGCTTGGTGCATGGGCGGAGCATAGGGACATCAACACTGCTGTTCTTTAGCAGCGGGACCAAGCAGGGAGCAGCAGCGGTGATGTCACTAAGCTCTGCCAATGCCCCTAGCCGCTGCTGCTCTCTGCTGGACTCGTAGCAGCAGTGACATTCCTAAGCTCCACTCGTGCCCCAAGCCGGGCCTAGAGCTGAAGCTTAACAGAGAAGATTACCGGAGATCCCCTCCACGGAACGGGACAAGGCAAGGACCGTTGCCATTAGTGTCACCTGCACTATCTGTTGGTACCGACAGGTTAGTGCAGGTGACACTGGTGACAAATTTCCTTTAACTATTCCCATCAAGGGACTTTGAGCAGCAATCTTTCGATAGCTATGTAATAATACACTGCACTAGTGTCTTAGGCCTCTTGTCATTATTCTAAAAGACAATGTATGGTTACAGTATTGTCAGGGGTTTTAGTTTGGGTTTTTGGTTTAAAAATGTTTTTTCTCTTTTTAATATGTTTTTTTTTAGGGTGTTCTGTTAAAAAATTTTTTTTACTTTTTTTTCTTTACTTTTTATTTTTTGGTCTTTTTTAACAAATACGATGAGAGGCCTTTCCCCAGTGATCTTTTGATCACCCATATAATACATTGCAATAGTGTTATAATTCAGTGTATTATCGCTGTCAGCATTATGTTGACAGTCGATTTTTAATTATAGCTTATGTGAGGGGAGAAATGGGTTATTTTTTTAAATTCTTTTTTATATAAACATTTATTTTTTTGTAGGGGTTGGGGTGAATTATTTTATAAATAGTTTATTTTTAACTTCATTTACATAGGATCCGGGCAGAATACATTGCCATCTATGATGACGGTAATGTACACTTGGAACCTCCGGCAACAGTTATTCCGGCTGAAAATTCCTAGCTAGCCTTTAAGTTTTTTTTACAAAGGGGACTTTTAACAGCGATCTTAAGATCGCTCATATAATACACTGCACTAGTATTAAAGTGCAGTGTATTATGCGCTTCATGATTATTTCAACAGGCTATGTATTATTATGGCTATAGTCTTTTAATATATAGTTTTTTAATTCTCATTATTTTTATAATTATATATTTGTAGCTAAAACAAATTATTGATTTTTCTTCACATTACAGTTATGTACTAAATCTGCAGTCAGTTTGTCTAAAGGAAACTTTAAACCTTGGGGTAAGACGGGTCTATTCTATTAAATATTGATAAAGGAATTCCTACAAATAAAAAACAGATATTAAGGATCATAAATGTTCCTATTCTCTGTACCTGAGACATGGTTGTGTTATATAAGAAGCTGTCCATAGACGATATACTTATTAACAACACATATATGTTCATGTATAAGGTGGAGACTATGACATCTCTGCAGGTCTAGATATTACATCTAGCCTGATTGTTATCAGTAATTAATATAAATATTAATTACCTGTCCTGTGGTTCCTTTCTTGCAGTTGACGGGGGTATAGGTCACTTTCACCTTCTCACCGGACATCAGTCACCTGTAAAAAGACACAGGTATGATAACATGTTCCTGATACATGCTACAGACGCTAATATATATAACACTCTAGGGCCAGAACTACTTATCTCAGGAATTATGAAACCGCATAAGAAAAAGGAACAAAAAAAAATGGAACACATTGGGATTTAGATGATAGGGATTTTTATTTCTATAGTAGTGCAGTGTACTACTCCTCCCATCATCCCAGGATGATGTTGACGCAGACTATTGACAGGTTTTTGGAGGGTTTGTTTTTGTAATGTTTGGGTTATGTCTTAATTTTCATTTATTTATTCATACATTTTAAGGGTAATATATGTTTTCTTTGGGGGAGGGGGCAGAAAATTTTATAAATTATTATTGTGTATTTCTTTTTTCAAAAGCATTTCTGCATTTCTACTGTTTTCTTTTTCTTTTTTTTGTTGGTCAATAAATCATGTTATTACACTTTTATTTTATGGGTTGTTTTTTTCACCCATATTCCCATTAGAGGGCAACCTTTCACCAAAGATCTGATTATTTCTATAAAACACTGCACTACTATTGTGGTGCAGTGTATTATTCCTCTCAGCATTATTCTGACAGGCAGTGCATGGTTATGGCATTGTGAGGGATTTGTATGGGGTTATATAGTTTTTGGGGGAATTTTTATATTTTTTTTTCTATTTTCTTAATTTTATATTTCATACCAAATATGTTTTTTTAGGGATATTTTTGTAGAAGATTTTTTTCTTTTTTAATTATTTTATTAACCTTCTTTTTCTTTTATTGTTTTTAATGGAAATATGTCACCAGTGTAACCTACACAAAAGTGGCGATACTGACAGATAGTACAGGTGACACTGGAAACAACGGTACTTACCTTTTCCCGTTCAGTGGCGGGAATCTCCGGTGATCTTCTCTGTTAAGCTTAAGCTCTGGCCAGCTTGGTGCATGGGCGGAGCATAGGGACATCACCACTGCTGTTCTTTAGCAGTGGGACCAAGCAGGGAGCAGCAGCGGTGATGTCACTAAGCTCTGCCAATGCCCCTAACCGCTGCTGCTCTCTGCTGGACTCGTAGCAGCAGTGACATTCCTAAGCTCCACTCGTGCCCCAAGCCGGGCCTAGAGCTGAAGCTTAACAGAGAAGATTACCGGAGATCCCCTCCACGGAACGGGACAAGGCAAGGACCGTTGCCATTAGTGTCACCTGCACTATCTGTTGGTACCGACAGGTTAGTGCAGGTGACACTGGTGACAAATTTCCATTAACTATTCCCATCAAGGGACTTTGAGCAGCAATCTTTCGATAGCTATGTAATAAAACACTGCACTAGTGTCTTAGGCCTCTTGTCATTATTCTAAAAGACAATGTATGGTTACAGTATTGTCAGGGGTTTTATTTTGGGTTTTTAGTTTTAAATTTTTTTTTCTTTTTTTAATATGTTTTTTTTAGGGTGTTCTGTTAAAATTTTTTTTTTTACTTTTTTTTCTTTACTTTTTATTTTTTGGTCTTTTTTAACAAATACGATGAGAGGCCTTTCCCCAGTGATCTTTTGATCACCCATATAATACATTGCAATAGTGTTATAGTGCAGTGTATTATCGCTGTCAGCATTATGTTGACAGCCGATTTTTAATTATAGCTTATGTGAGGGGAGAAAATGGTTATTTTTTTAAATTCTTTTTTATATAAACATTTATTTTTTTGTATGGGTTGGGGTGGGGTGAATTATTTTATAAATTGTTTATTTTTAACTTCATTTACATAGGATCCTGGCAGAATACATTGCCATCTATGATGACGGTAATGTACGCTTGGAACCTCCGGCAATAGTTATTCCGGCTGAAAATTCCTAGCTAGCCTTTAAGTTTTTTTTTACAAAGGGGACTTTTAACAGCGATCTTAAGATCGCTCATATAATACACTGCACTAGTATTAAAGTGCAGTGTATTATGCGCTTCATGATTATTTCAACAGGCTATGTATTATTATGGCTATAGTCTTTTAATATATAGTTTTTTAATTCTCATTATTTTTATAATTATATATTTGTAGCTAAAACAAATTATTGATTTTTCTTCACATTACAGTTATGTACTAAATCTGCAGTCAGTTTGTCTAAAGGAAACTTTAAACCTTGGGGTAAGACGGGTCTATTCTATTAAATATTGATAAAGGAATTCCTACAAAAAAAAACAGATATTAAGGATCATAAATGTTCCTATTCTCTGTACCTGAGATATGGTTGTGTTATATAAGAAGCTGTCCATAGACGATATACTTATTAACAACACATATATGTTCATGTATAAGGTGGAGACTATGACATCTCTGCAGGTCTAGATATTACATCTAGCCTGATTGTTATCAGTAATTAATATAAATATTAATTACCTGTCCTGTGGTTCCTTTCTTGCAGTTGACGGGGGTATAGGTCACTTTCACCTTCTCACCGGACATCAGTCACCTGTAAAAAGACACAGGTATGATAACATGTTCCTGATACATTCTACAGACGCTAATATATATAACACTCTAGGGCCAGAACTACTTATCTCAGGAATTATGAAACCGCATAAGAAAAAGGAACAAAAAAAAATGGAACACATTGGGATTTAGATGATAGGGATTTTTATTTCTATAGTAGTGCAGTGTACTACTCCTCCCATCATCCCAGGATGATGTTGACGCAGACTATTGACAGGTTTTTGGAGGGTTTGTTTTTGTAATGTTTGGGTTATGTCTTAATTTTCATTTATTTATTCATACATTTTAAGGGTAATATATGTTTTCTTTGGGGGAGGGGGCAGAAAATTATATAAATTATTATTGTGTATTTCTTTTTTCAAAAGCATTTCTGCCTTTCTACTGTTTTCTTTTTCTTTTTTTTTGTTGGTCAATAAATCATGTTATTACACTTTTATTTTATGGGTTGTTTTTTTCACCCATATTCCCATTAGAGGGCAACCTTTCACCAAAGATCTGATTATTTCTATAAAACACTGCACTACTATTGTGGTGCAGTGTATTATTCCTCTCAGCATTATTCTGACAGGCAGTGCATGGTTATGGCATTGTGAGGGATTTGTATGGGGTTATATAGTTTTTGGGGGAATTTTTATATTTTTTTTCTATTTTCTTAATTTTATATTTCATACCAAATATGTTTTTTTAGGGATATTTTTGTAGAAGATTTTTTTCTTTTTTAATTATTTGATTAACCTTCTTTTTCTTTTATTGTTTTTAATGGAAATATGTCACCAGTGTCACCTACACAAAAGTGGCGATACTGACAGATAGTGCAGGTGACACTGGTGACAACGGTACTTACCTTTTCCCGTTCAGTGGCGGGAATCTCCGGTGATCTTCTCTGTTAAGCTTAAGCTCTGGCCAGCTTGGTGCATGGGCGGAGCATAGGGACATCACCACTGCTGTTCTTTAGCAGCGGGACCAAGCAGGGAGCAGCAGCGGTGATGTCACTAAGCTCTGCCAATGCCCCTAGCCGCTGCTGCTCTCTGCTGGACTCGTAGCAGCAGTGACATTCCTAAGCTCCACTCGTGCCCCAAGCCGGGCCTAGAGCTGAAGCTTAACAGAGAAGATTACCGGAGATCCTCTCCACGGAACGGGACAAGGCAAGGACCGTTGCCATTAGTGTCACCTGCACTATCTGTTGGTACCGACAGGTTAGTGCAGGTGACACTGGTGACAAATTTCCTTTAACTATTCCCATCAAGGGACTTTGAGCAGCAATCTTTCGATAGCTATGTAATAATACACTGCACTAGTGTCTTAGGCCTCTTGTCATTATTCTAAAAGACAATGTATGGTTACAGTATTGTCAGGGGTTTTATTTTGGGTTTTTGGTTTAAAAATGTTTTTTCTTTTTTTAGTATGTTTTTTTTTTAGGGTGTTCTGTTTAAATTTTTTTTAACTTTTTTTTCTTTACTTTTTATTTTTTGGTCTTTTTTAACAAATACGATGAGAGGCCTTTCCCCAGTGATCTTTTGATCACCCATATAATACATTGCAATAGTGTTATAATTCAGTGTATTATCGCTGTCAGCATTATGTTGACAGTCGATTTTTAATTATAGCTTATGTGAGGGGAGAAATGGGTTATTTTTTTAAATTCTTTTTTATATAAACATTTATTTTTTTGTAGGGGTTGGGGTGAATTATTTTATAAATAGTTTATTTTTAACTTCATTTACATAGGATCCGGGCAGAATACATTGCCATCTATGATGACGGTAATGTACACTTGGAACCTCCGGCAACAGTTATTCCGGCTGAAAATTCCTAGCTAGCCTTTAAGTTTTTTTTACAAAGGGGACTTTTAACAGCGATCTTAAGATCGCTCATATAATACACTGCACTAGTATTAAAGTGCAGTGTATTATGCGCTTCATGATTATTTCAACAGGCTATGTATTATTATGGCTATAGTCTTTTAATATATAGTTTTTTAATTCTCATTATTTTTATAATTATATATTTGTAGCTAAAACAAATTATTGATTTTTCTTCACATTACAGTTATGTACTAAATCTGCAGTCAGTTTGTCTAAAGGAAACTTTAAACCTTGGGGTAAGACGGGTCTATTCTATTAAATATTGATAAAGGAATTCCTACAAATAAAAAACAGATATTAAGGATCATAAATGTTCCTATTCTCTGTACCTGAGACATGGTTGTGTTATATAAGAAGCTGTCCATAGACGATATACTTATTAACAACACATATATGTTCATGTATAAGGTGGAGACTATGACATCTCTGCAGGTCTAGATATTACATCTAGCCTGATTGTTATCAGTAATTAATATAAATATTAATTACCTGTCCTGTGGTTCCTTTCTTGCAGTTGACGGGGGTATAGGTCACTTTCACCTTCTCACCGGACATCAGTCACCTGTAAAAAGACACAGGTATGATAACATGTTCCTGATACATGCTACAGACGCTAATATATATAACACTCTAGGGCCAGAACTACTTATCTCAGGAATTATGAAACCGCATAAGAAAAAGGAACAAAAAAAAATGGAACACATTGGGATTTAGATGATAGGGATTTTTATTTCTATAGTAGTGCAGTGTACTACTCCTCCCATCATCCCAGGATGATGTTGACGCAGACTATTGACAGGTTTTTGGAGGGTTTGTTTTTGTAATGTTTGGGTTATGTCTTAATTTTCATTTATTTATTCATACATTTTAAGGGTAATATATGTTTTCTTTGGGGGAGGGGGCAGAAAATTTTATAAATTATTATTGTGTATTTCTTTTTTCAAAAGCATTTCTGCATTTCTACTGTTTTCTTTTTCTTTTTTTTGTTGGTCAATAAATCATGTTATTACACTTTTATTTTATGGGTTGTTTTTTTCACCCATATTCCCATTAGAGGGCAACCTTTCACCAAAGATCTGATTATTTCTATAAAACACTGCACTACTATTGTGGTGCAGTGTATTATTCCTCTCAGCATTATTCTGACAGGCAGTGCATGGTTATGGCATTGTGAGGGATTTGTATGGGGTTATATAGTTTTTGGGGGAATTTTTATATTTTTTTTTCTATTTTCTTAATTTTATATTTCATACCAAATATGTTTTTTTAGGGATATTTTTGTAGAAGATTTTTTTCTTTTTTAATTATTTTATTAACCTTCTTTTTCTTTTATTGTTTTTAATGGAAATATGTCACCAGTGTAACCTACACAAAAGTGGCGATACTGACAGATAGTACAGGTGACACTGGAAACAACGGTACTTACCTTTTCCCGTTCAGTGGCGGGAATCTCCGGTGATCTTCTCTGTTAAGCTTAAGCTCTGGCCAGCTTGGTGCATGGGCGGAGCATAGGGACATCACCACTGCTGTTCTTTAGCAGTGGGACCAAGCAGGGAGCAGCAGCGGTGATGTCACTAAGCTCTGCCAATGCCCCTAACCGCTGCTGCTCTCTGCTGGACTCGTAGCAGCAGTGACATTCCTAAGCTCCACTCGTGCCCCAAGCCGGGCCTAGAGCTGAAGCTTAACAGAGAAGATTACCGGAGATCCCCTCCACGGAACGGGACAAGGCAAGGACCGTTGCCATTAGTGTCACCTGCACTATCTGTTGGTACCGACAGGTTAGTGCAGGTGACACTGGTGACAAATTTCCTTTAACTATTCCCATCAAGGGACTTTGAGCAGCAATCTTTCGATAGCTATGTAATAAAACACTGCACTAGTGTCTTAGGCCTCTTGTCATTATTCTAAAAGACAATGTATGGTTACAGTATTGTCAGGGGTTTTATTTTGGGTTTTTAGTTTTAAATTTTTTTTTCTTTTTTTAATATGTTTTTTTTAGGGTGTTCTGTTTAAATTTTTTTTTTTACTTTTTTTTCTTTACTTTTTATTTTTTGGTCTTTTTTAACAAATACGATGAGAGGCCTTTCCCCAGTGATCTTTTGATCACCCATATAATACATTGCAATAGTGTTATAGTGCAGTGTATTATCGCTGTCAGCATTATGTTGACAGCCGATTTTTAATTATAGCTTATGTGAGGGGAGAAAATGGTTATTTTTTTAAATTCTTTTTTATATAAACATTTATTTTTTTGTATGGGTTGGGGTGGGGTGAATTATTTTATAAATTGTTTATTTTTAACTTCATTTACATAGGATCCGGGCAGAATACATTGCCATCTATGATGAAGGAAATGTACGCTTGGAACCTCCGGCAATAGTTATTCCGGCTGAAAATTCCTAGCTAGCCTTTAAGTTTTTTTTACAAAGGGGACTTTTAACAGCGATCTTAAGATCGCTCATATAATACACTGCACTAGTATTAAAGTGCAGTGTATTATGCGCTTCATGATTATTTCAACAGGCTATGTATTATTATGGCTATAGTCTTTTAATATATAGTTTTTTAATTCTCATTATTTTTATAATTATATATTTGTAGCTAAAACAAATTATTGATTTTTCTTCACATTACAGTTATGTACTAAATCTGCAGTCAGTTTGTCTAAAGGAAACTTTAAACCTTGGGGTAAGACGGGTCTATTCTATTAAATATTGATAAAGGAATTCCTACAAATAAAAAACAGATATTAAGGATCATAAATGTTCCTATTCTCTGTACCTGAGACATGGTTGTGTTATATAAGAAGCTGTCCATAGACGATATACTTATTAACAACACATATATGTTCATGTATAAGGTGGAGACTATGACATCTCTGCAGGTCTAGATATTACATCTAGCCTGATTGTTATCAGTAATTAATATAAATATTAATTACCTGTCCTGTGGTTCCTTTCTTGCAGTTGACGGGGGTATAGGTCACTTTCACCTTCTCACCGGACATCAGTCACCTGTAAAAAGACACAGGTATGATAACATGTTCCTGATACATGCTACAGACGCTAATATATATAACACTCTAGGGCCAGAACTACTTATCTCAGGAATTATGAAACCGCATAAGAAAAAGGAACAAAAAAAATGGAACACATTGGGATTTAGATGATAGGGATTTTTATTTCTATAGTAGTGCAGTGTACTACTCCTCCCATCATCCCAGGATGATGTTGACGCAGACTATTGACAGGTTTTTGGAGGGTTTGTTTTTGTAATGTTTGGGTTATGTCTTAATTTTCATTTATTTATTCATACATTTTAAGGGTAATATATGTTTTCTTTGGGGGAGGGGGCAGAAAATGTTATAAATTATTATTGTGTATTTCTTTTTTCAAAAGAATTTCTGCCTTTCTACTGTTTTCTTTTTCTTTTTTTTTGTTGGTCAATAAATCATGTTATTACACTTTTATTTTATGGGTTGTTTTTTTCACCCATATTCCCATTAGAGGGCAACCTTTCACCAAAGATCTGATTATTTCTATAAAACACTGCACTACTATTGTGGTGCAGTGTATTATTCCTCTCAGCATTATTCTGACAGGCAGTGCATGGTTATGGCATTGTGAGGGATTTGTATGGGGTTATATAGTTTTTGGGGGAATTTTTATATTTTTTTTCTATTTTCTTAATTTTATATTTCATACCAAATATGTTTTTTTAGGGATATTTTTGTAGAAGATTTTTTTCTTTTTTAATTATTTGATTAACCTTCTTTTTCTTTTATTGTTTTTAATGGAAATATGTCACCAGTGTCACCTACACAAAAGTGGCGATACTGACAGATAGTGCAGGTGACACTGGTGACAACGGTACTTACCTTTTCCCGTTCAGTGTCGGGAATCTCCGGTGATCTTCTCTGTTAAGCTTAAGCTCTGGCCAGCTTGGTGCATGGGCGGAGCATAGGGACATCAACACTGCTGTTCTTTAGCAGCGGGACCAAGCAGGGAGCAGCAGCGGTGATGTCACTAAGCTCTGCCAATGCCCCTAGCCGCTGCTGCTCTCTGCTGGACTCGTAGCAGCAGTGACATTCCTAAGCTCCACTCGTGCCCCAAGCCGGGCCTAGAGCTGAAGCTTAACAGAGAAGATTACCGGAGATCCCCTCCACGGAACGGGACAAGGCAAGGACCGTTGCCATTAGTGTCACCTGCACTATCTGTTGGTACCGACAGGTTAGTGCAGGTGACACTGGTGACAAATTTCCTTTAACTATTCCCATCAAGGGACTTTGAGCAGCAATCTTTCGATAGCTATGTAATAATACACTGCACTAGTGTCTTAGGCCTCTTGTCATTATTCTAAAAGACAATGTATGGTTACAGTATTGTCAGGGGTTTTAGTTTGGGTTTTTGGTTTAAAAATGTTTTTTCTTTTTTTAATATGTTTTTTTTTAGGGTGTTCTGTTAAAAAAAATGTTTTACTTTTTTTTCTTTACTTTTTATTTTTTGGTCTTTTTTTAACAAATACGATGAGAGGCCTTTCCCCAGTGATCTTTTGATCACCCATATAATACATTGCAATAGTGTTATAGTGCAGTGTATTATCGCTGTCAGCATTATGTTGACAGCCGATTTTTAATTATAGCTTATGTGAGGGGAGAAATGGGTTATTTTTTTAAATTATTTTTTATATAAACATTTATTTTTTTGTAGGGGTTGGGGTGAATTATTTTATAAATTGTTTATTTTTAACTTCATTTACATAGGATCCGGGCAGAATACATTGCCATCTATGATGACGGTAATGTACGCTTGGAACCTCCGGCAATAGTTATTCCGGCTGAAAATTCCTAGCTAGCCTTTAAGTTTTTTTTTACAAAGGGGACTTTTAACAGCGATCTTAAGATCGCTCATATAATACACTGCACTAGTATTAAAGTGCAGTGTATTATGCGCTTCATGATTATTTCAACAGGCTATGTATTATTATGGCTATAGTCTTTTAATATATAGTTTTTTAATTCTCATTATTTTTATAATTATATATTTGTAGCTAAAACAAATTATTGATTTTTCTTCACATTACAGTTATGTACTAAATCTGCAGTCAGTTTGTCTAAAGGAAACTTTAAACCTTGGGGTAAGACGGGTCTATTCTATTAAATATTGATAAAGGAATTCCTACAAATAAAAAACAGATATTAAGGATCATAAATGTTCCTATTCTCTGTACCTGAGACATGGTTGTGTTATATAAGAAGCTGTCCATAGACGATATACTTATTAACAACACATATATGTTCATGTATAAGGTGGAGACTATGACATCTCTGCAGGTCTAGATATTACATCTAGCCTGATTGTTATCAGTAATTAATATAAATATTAATTACCTGTCCTGTGGTTCCTTTCTTGCAGTTGACGGGGGTATAGGTCACTTTCACCTTCTCACCGGACATCAGTCACCTGTAAAAAGACACAGGTATGATAACATGTTCCTGATACATGCTACAGACGCTAATATATATAACACTCTAGGGCCAGAACTACTTATCTCAGGAATTATGAAACCGCATAAGAAAAAGGAACAAAAAAAATGGAACACATTGGGATTTAGATGATAGGGATTTTTATTTCTATAGTAGTGCAGTGTACTACTCCTCCCATCATCCCAGGATGATGTTGACGCAGACTATTGACAGGTTTTTGGAGGGTTTGTTTTTGTAATGTTTGGGTTATGTCTTAATTTTCATTTATTTATTCATACATTTTAAGGGTAATATATGTTTTCTTTGGGGGAGGGGGCAGAAAATTTTATAAATTATTATTGTGTATTTCTTTTTTCAAAAGCATTTCTGCCTTTCTACTGTTTTCTTTTTCTTTTTTTTGTTGGTCAATAAATCATGTTATTGCACTTTTATTTTATTGGTTGTTTTTTTCACCCATATTCCCATTAGAGGGCAACCTTTCACCAAAGATCTGATTATTTCTATAAAACACTGCACTACTATTGTGGTGCAGTGTATTATTCCTCTCAGCATTATTCTGACAGGCAGTGCATGGTTATGGCATTGTGAGGGATTTGTATGGGGTTATATAGTTTTTGGGGGAATTTTTATATTTTTTTTCTATTTTCTTAATTTTATATTTCATACCAAATATGTTTTTTTAGGGATATTTTTGTAGAAGATTTTTTTCTTTTTTAATTATTTTATTAACCTTCTTTTTCTTTTATTGTTTTTAATGGAAATATGTCACCAGTGTCACCTACACAAAAGTGGCGATACTGACAGATAGTGCAGGTGACACTGGTGACAACGGTACTTACCTTTTCCCGTTCAGTGGCGGGAATCTCCGGTGATCTTCTCTGTTAAGCTTAAGCTCTGGCCAGCTTGGTGCATGGGTGGAGCATAGGGACATCAACACTGCTGTTCTTTAGCAGCGGGACCAAGCAGGGAGCAGCAGCGGTGATGTCACTAAGCTCTGCCAATGCCCCTAGCCGCTGCTGCTCTCTGCTGGACTCGTAGCAGCAGTGACATTCCTAAGCTCCACTCGTGCCCCAAGCCGGGCCTAGAGCTGAAGCATAACAGAGAAGATTACCGGAGATCTCCTCCACGGAACGGGACAAGGCAAGGACCGTTGCCATTAGTGTCACCTGCACTATCTGTTGGTACCGACAGGTTAGTGCAGGTGACACTGGTGACAAATTTCCTTTAACTATTCCCATCAAGGGACTTTGAGCAGCAATCTTTCGATAGCTATGTAATAAAACACTGCACTAGTGTCTTAGGCCTCTTGTCATTATTCTAAAAGACAATGTATGGTTACAGTATTGTCAGGGGTTTTATTTTGGGTTTTTAGTTTTAAATTTTTTTTTCTTTTTTTAATATGTTTTTTTTAGGGTGTTCTGTTTAAATTTTTTTTTTTACTTTTTTTTCTTTACTTTTTATTTTTTGGTCTTTTTTAACAAATACGATGAGAGGCCTTTCCCCAGTGATCTTTTGATCACCCATATAATACATTGCAATAGTGTTATAGTGCAGTGTATTATCGCTGTCAGCATTATGTTGACAGCCGATTTTTAATTATAGCTTATGTGAGGGGAGAAAATGGTTATTTTTTTAAATTCTTTTTTATATAAACATTTATTTTTTTGTATGGGTTGGGGTGGGGTGAATTATTTTATAAATTGTTTATTTTTAACTTCATTTACATAGGATCCGGGCAGAATACATTGCCATCTATGATGAAGGTAATGTACGCTTGGAACCTCCGGCAATAGTTATTCCGGCTGAAAATTCCTAGCTAGCCTTTAAGTTTTTTTTACAAAGGGGACTTTTAACAGCGATCTTAAGATCGCTCATATAATACACTGCACTAGTATTAAAGTGCAGTGTATTATGCGCTTCATGATTATTTCAACAGGCTATGTATTATTATGGCTATAGTCTTTTAATATATAGTTATTTAATTCTCATTATTTTTATAATTATATATTTGTAGCTAAAACAAATTATTGATTTTTCTTCACATTACAGTTATGTACTAAATCTGCAGTCAGTTTGTCTAAAGGAAACTTTAAACCTTGGGGTAAGACGGGTCTATTCTATTAAATATTGATAAAGGAATTCCTACAAATAAAAAACAGATATTAAGGATCATAAATGTTCCTATTCTCTGTACCTGAGACATGGTTGTGTTATATAAGAAGCTGTCCATAGACGATATACTTATTAACAACACATATATGTTCATGTATAAGGTGGAGACTATGACATCTCTGCAGGTCTAGATATTACATCTAGCCTGATTGTTATCAGTAATTAATATAAATATTAATTACCTGTCCTGTGGTTCCTTTCTTGCATTTGACGGGGGTATAGGTCACTTTCACCTTCTCACCGGACATCAGTCACCTGTAAAAAGACACAGGTATGATAACATGTTCCTGATACATGCTACAGACGCTAATATATATAACACTCTAGGGCCAGAACTACTTATCTCAGGAATTATGAAACCGCATAAGAAAAAGGAACAAAAAAAATGGAACACATTGGGATTTAGATGATAGGGATTTTTATTTCTATAGTAGTGCAGTGTACTACTCCTCCCATCATCCCAGGATGATGTTGACGCAGACTATTGACAGGTTTTTGGAGGGTTTGTTTTTGTAATGTTTGGGTTATGTCTTAATTTTCATTTATTTATTCATACATTTTAAGGGTAATATATGTTTTCTTTGGGGGAGGGGGCAGAAAATGTTATAAATTATTATTGTGTATTTCTTTTTTCAAAAGAATTTCTGCCTTTCTACTGTTTTCTTTTTCTTTTTTTTGTTGGTCAATAAATCATGTTATTACACTTTTATTTTATGGGTTGTTTTTTTCACCCATATTCCCATTAGAGGGCAACCTTTCACCAAAGATCTGATTATTTCTATAAAACACTGCACTACTATTGTGGTGCAGTGTATTATTCCTCTCAGCATTATTCTGACAGGCAGTGCATGGTTATGGCATTGTGAGGGATTTGTATGGGGTTATATAGTTTTTGGGGGAATTTTTATATTTTTTTTCTATTTTCTTAATTTTATATTTCATACCAAATATGTTTTTTTAGGGATATTTTTGTAGAAGATTTTTTTCTTTTTTAATTATTTGATTAACCTTCTTTTTCTTTTATTGTTTTTAATGGAAATATGTCACCAGTGTCACCTACACAAAAGTGGCGATACTGACAGATAGTGCAGGTGACACTGGTGACAACGGTACTTACCTTTTCCCGTTCAGTGGCGGGAATCTCCGGTGATCTTCTCTGTTAAGCTTAAGCTCTGGCCAGCTTGGTGCATGGGCGGAGCATAGGGACATCAACACTGCTGTTCTTTAGCAGCGGGACCAAGCAGGGAGCAGCAGCGGTGATGTCACTAAGCTCTGCCAATGCCCCTAGCCGCTGCTGCTCTCTGCTGGACTCGTAGCAGCAGTGACATTCCTAAGCTCCACTCGTGCCCCAAGCCGGGCCTAGAGCTGAAGCTTAACAGAGAAGATTACCGGAGATCCCCTCCACGGAACGGGACAAGGCAAGGACCGTTGCCATTAGTGTCACCTGCACTATCTGTTGGTACCGACAGGTTAGTGCAGGTGACACTGGTGACAAATTTCCTTTAACTATTCCCATCAAGGGACTTTGAGCAGCAATCTTTCGATAGCTATGTAATAATACACTGCACTAGTGTCTTAGGCCTCTTGTCATTATTCTAAAAGACAATGTATGGTTACAGTATTGTCAGGGGTTTTAGTTTGGGTTTTTGGTTTAAAAATGTTTTTTCTCTTTTTAATATGTTTTTTTTTTAGGGTGTTCTGTTAAAAAATTTTTTTTACTTTTTTTTCTTTACTTTTTATTTTTTGGTCTTTTTTAACAAATACGATGAGAGGCCTTTCCCCAGTGATCTTTTGATCACCCATATAAAACATTGCAATAGTGTTATAGTGCAGTGTATTATCGCTGTCAGCATTATGTTGACAGACGATTTTTAATTATAGCTTATGTGAGGGGAGAAATGGGTTATTTTTTTAAATTCTTTTTTATATAAACATTTATTTTTTTGTAGGGGTTGGGGTGAATTATTTTATAAATTGTTTATTTTTAACTTCATTTACATAGGATCCGGGCAGAATACATTGCCATCTATGATGACGGTAATGTACGCTTGGAACCTCCGGCAATAGTTATTCCGGCTGAAAATTCCTAGCTAGCCTTTAAGTTTTTTTTTACAAAGGGGACTTTTAACAGCGATCTTAAGATCGCTCATATAATACACTGCACTAGTATTAAAGTGCAGTGTATTATGCGCTTCATGATTATTTCAACAGGCTATGTATTATTATGGCTATAGTCTTTTAATATATAGTTTTTTAATTCTCATTATTTTTATAATTATATATTTGTAGCTAAAACAAATTATTGATTTTTCTTCACATTACAGTTATGTACTAAATCTGCAGTCAGTTTGTCTAAAGGAAACTTTAAACCTTGCGGTAAGACGGGTCTATTCTATTAAATATTGATAAAGGAATTCCTACAAATAAAAAACAGATATTAAGGATCATAAATGTTCCTATTCTCTGTACCTGAGACATGGTTGTGTTATATAAGAAGCTGTCCATAGACGATATACTTATTAACAACACATATATGTTCATGTATAAGGTGGAGACTATGACATCTCTGCAGGTCTAGATATTACATCTAGCCTGATTGTTATCAGTAATTAATATAAATATTAATTACCTGTCCTGTGGTTCCTTTCTTGCAGTTGACGGGGGTATAGGTCACTTTCACCTTCTCACCGGACATCAGTCACCTGTAAAAAGACACAGGTATGATAACATGTTCCTGATACATTCTACAGACGCTAATATATATAACACTCTAGGGCCAGAACTACTTATCTCAGGAATTATGAAACCGTATAAGAAAAAGGAACAAAAAAAAATGGAACACATTGGGATTTAGATGATAGGGATTTTTATTTCTATAGTAGTGCAGTGTACTACTCCTCCCATCATCCCAGGATGATGTTGACGCAGACTATTGACAGGTTTTTGGAGGGTTTGTTTTTGTAATGTTTGGGTTATGTCTTAATTTTCATTTATTTATTCATACATTTTAAGGGTAATATATGTTTTCTTTGGGGGAGGGGGCAGAAAATTTTATAAATTATTATTGTGTATTTCTTTTTTCAAAAGCATTTCTGCCTTTCTACTGTTTTCTTTTTCTTTTTTTTTGTTGGTCAATAAATCATGTTATTACACTTTTATTTTATGGGTTGTTTTTTTCACCCATATTCCCATTAGAGGGCAACCTTTCACCAAAGATCTGATTATTTCTATAAAACACTGCACTACTATTGTGGTGCAGTGTACTATTCCTCTCAGCATTATTCTGACAGGCAGTGCATGGTTATGGCATTGTGATGGATTTGTATGGGGTTATATAGTTTTTGGGGGAATTTTTATATTTTTTTTCTATTTTCTTAATTTTATATTTCATACCAAATATGTTTTTTTAGGGATATTTTTGTAGAAGATTTTTTTCTTTTTTAATTATTTGATTAACCTTCTTTTTCTTTTATTGTTTTTAATGGAAATATGTCACCAGTGTCACCTACACAAAAGTGGCGATACTGACAGATAGTGCAGGTGACACTGGTGACAACGGTACTTACCTTTTCCCGTTCAGTGGCGGGAATCTCCGGTGATCTTCTCTGTTAAGCTTAAGCTCTGGCCAGCTTGGTGCATGGGCGGAGCATAGGGACATCACCACTGCTGTTCTTTAGCAGCGGGACCAAGCAGGGAGCAGCAGCGGTGATGTCACTAAGCTCTGCCAATGCCCCTAGCCGCTGCTGCTCTCTGCTGGACTCGTAGCAGCAGTGACATTCCTAAGCTCCACTCGTGCCCCAAGCCGGGCCTAGAGCTGAAGCTTAACAGAGAAGATTACCGGAGATCCCCTCCACGGAACGGGACAAGGCAAGGACCGTTGTCATTAGTGTCACCTGCACTATCTGTTGGTACCGACAGGTTAGTGCAGGTGACACTGGTGACAAATTTCCTTTAACTATTCCCATCAAGGGACTTTGAGCAGCAATCTTTCGATAGCTATGTAATAATACACTGCACTAGTGTCTTAGGCCTCTTGTCATTATTCTAAAAGACAATGTATGGTTACAGTATTGTCAGGGGTTTTATTTTGGGTTTTTGGTTTAAAAATGTTTTTTCTTTTTTTAGTATGTTTTTTTTTTAGGGTGTTCTGTTTAAATTTTTTTTAACTTTTTTTTCTTTACTTTTTATTTTTTGGTCTTTTTTAACAAATACGATGAGAGGCCTTTCCCCAGTGATCTTTTGATCACCCATATAATACATTGCAATAGTGTTATAATGCAGTGTATTATCGCTGTCAGCATTATGTTGACAGTCGATTTTTAATTATAGCTTATGTGAGGGGAGAAATGGGTTATTTTTTTTAATTCTTTTTTATATAAACATTTATTTTTTTGTAGGGGTTGGGGTGAATTATTTTATAAATAGTTTATTTTTAACTTCATTTACATAGGATCCGGGCAGAATACATTGCCATCTATGATGACGGTAATGTACACTTGGATCCTCCGGCAATAGTTATTCCGGCTGAAAATTCCTAGCTAGCCTTTAAGTTTTTTTTACAAAGGGGACTTTTAACAGCGATCTTAAGATCGCTCATATAATACACTGCACTAGTATTAAAGTGCAGTGTATTATGCGCTTCATGATTATTTCAACAGGCTATGTATTATTATGGCTATAGTCTTTTAATAGATAGTTTTTTAATTCTCATTATTTTTATAATTATATATTTGTAGCTAAAACAAATTATTGATTTTTCTTCACATTACAGTTATGTACTAAATCTGCAGTCAGTTTGTCTAAAGGAAACTTTAAACCTTGGGGTAAGACGGGTCTATTCTATTAAATATTGATAAAGGAATTCCTACAAATAAAAAACAGATATTAAGGATCATAAATGTTCCTATTCTCTGTACCTGAGACATGGTTGTGTTATATAAGAAGCTGTCCATAGACGATATACTTATTAACAACACATATATGTTCATGTATAAGGTGGAGACTATGACATCTCTGCAGGTCTAGATATTACATCTAGCCTGATTGTTATCAGTAATTAATATAAATATTAATTACCTGTCCTGTGGTTCCTTTCTTGCAGTTGACGGGGGTATAGGTCACTTTCACCTTCTCACCGGACATCAGTCACCTGTAAAAAGACACAGGTATGATAACATGTTGCTGATACATGCTACAGACGCTAATATATATAACACTCTAGGGCCAGAACTACTTATCTCAGGAATTATGAAACCGCATAAGAAAAAGGAACAAAAAAAATGGAACACATTGGGATTTAGATGATAGGGATTTTTATTTCTATAGTAGTGCAGTGTACTACTCCTCCCATCATCCCAGGATGAAGTTGACGCAGACTATTGACAGGTTTTTGGAGGGTTTGTTTTTGTAATGTTTGGGTTATGTCTTAATTTTCATTTATTTATTCATACATTTTAAGGGTAATATATGTTTTCTTTGGGGGAGGGGGCAGAAAATTTTATAAATTATTATTGTGTATTTCTTTTTTCAAAAGCATTTCTGCCTTTCTACTGTTTTCTTTTTCTTTTTTTTGTTGGTCAATAAATCATGTTATTACACTTTTATTTTATGGGTTGTTTTTTTCACCCATATTCCCATTAGAGGGCAACCTTTCACCAAAGATCTGATTATTTCTATAAAACACTGCACTACTATTGTGGTGCAGTGTATTATTCCTCTCAGCATTATTCTGACAGGCAGTGCATGGTTATGGCATTGTAAGGGATTTGTATGGGGTTATATAGTTTTTGGGGGAATTTTTATATTTTTTTTCTATTTTCTTAATTTTATATTTCATACCAAATATGTTTTTTTAGGGATATTTTTGTAGAAGATTTTTTTCTTTTTTAATTATTTTATTAACCTTCTTTTTCTTTTATTGTTTTTAATGGAAATATGTCACCAGTGTCACCTACACAAAAGTGGCGATACTGACAGATAGTGCAGGTGACACTGGTGACAACGGTACTTACCTTTTCCCGTTCAGTGGCGGGAATCTCCGGTGATCTTCTCTGTTAAGCTTAAGCTCTGGCCAGCTTGGTGCATGGGTGGAGCATAGGGACATCAACACTGCTGTTCTTTAGCAGCGGGACCAAGCAGGGAGCAGCAGCGGTGATGTCACTAAGCTCTGCCAATGCCCCTAGCCGCTGCTGCTCTCTGCTGGACTCGTAGCAGCAGTGACATTCCTAAGCTCCACTCGTTCCCCAAGCCGGGCCTAGAGCTGAAGCATAACAGAGAAGATTACCGGAGATCTCCTCCACGGAACGGGACAAGGCAAGGACCGTTGCCATTAGTGTCACCTGCACTATCTGTTGGTACCGACAGGTTAGTGCAGGTGACACTGGTGACAAATTTCCTTTAACTATTCCCATCAAGGGACTTTGAGCAGCAATCTTTCGATAGCTATGTAATAATACACTGCACTAGTGTCTTAGGCCTCTTGTCATTATTCTAAAAGACAATGTATGGTTACAGTATTGTCAGGGGTTTTAGTTTGGGTTTTTGGTTTAAAAATGTTTTTTCTTTTTTTAGTATGTTTTTTTTTTAGGGTGTTCTGTTTAAATTTTTTTTTTACTTTTTTTTCTTTACTTTTTATTTTTTGGTCTTTTTTAACAAATACGATGAGAGGCCTTTCCCCAGTGATCTTTTGATCACCCATATAATACATTGCAATAGTGTTATAGTGCAGTGTATTATCGCTGTCAGCATTATGTTGACAGCCGATTTTTAATTATAGCTTATGTGAGGGGAGAAATGGGTTATTTTTATAAATTCTTTTTTATATAAACATTTATTTTATTGTAGGGGTTGGGGTGAATTATTTTATAAATTGTTTATTTTTAACTTCATTTACATAGGATCCGGGTAGAATACATTGCCATCTATGATGACGGTAATGTACGCTTGGAACCTCCGGCAATAGTTATTCCGGCTGAAAATTCCTAGCTAGCCTTTAATTTTTTTTTTACAAAGGGGACTTTTAACAGCGATCTTAAGATCGCTCATATAATACACTGCACTAGTATTAAAGTGCAGTGTATTATGCGCTTCATGATTATTTCAACAGGCTATGTATTATTATGGCTATAGTCTTTTAATATATAGTTTTTTAATTCTCATTATTTTTATAATTATATATTTGTAGCTAAAACAAATTATTGATTTTTCTTCACATTACAGTTATGTACTAAATCTGCAGTCAGTTTGTCTAAAGGAAACTTTAAACCTTGGGGTAAGACGGGTCTATTCTATTAAATATTGATAAAGGAATTCCTACAAATAAAAAACAGATATTAAGGATCATAAATGTTCCTATTCTCTGTACCTGAGACATGGTTGTGTTATATAAGAAGCTGTCCATAGACGATATACTTATTAACAACACATATATGTTCATGTATAAGGTGGAGACTATGACATCTCTGCAGGTCTAGATATTACATCTAGCCTGATTGTTATCAGTAATTAATATAAATATTAATTACCTGTCCTGTGGTTCCTTTCTTGCAGTTGACGGGGGTATAGGTCACTTTCACCTTCTCACCGGACATCAGTCACCTGTAAAAAGACACAGGTATGATAACATGTTCCTGATACATGCTACAGACGCTAATATATATAACACTCTAGGGCCAGAACTACTTATCTCAGGAATTATGAAACCGCATAAGAAAAAGGAACAAAAAAAATGGAACACATTGGGATTTAGATGATAGGGATTTTTATTTCTATAGTAGTGCAGTGTACTACTCCTCCCATCATCCCAGGATGAAGTTGACGCAGACTATTGACAGGTTTTTGGAGGGTTTGTTTTTGTAATGTTTGGGTTATGTCTTAATTTTCATTTATTTATTCATACATTTTAAGGGTAATATATGTTTTCTTTGGGGGAGGGGGCAGAAAATTTTATAAATTATTATTGTGTATTTCTTTTTTCAAAAGCATTTCTGCCTTTCTACTGTTTTCTTTTTCTTTTTTTTGTTGGTCAATAAATCATGTTATTACACTTTTATTTTATGGGTTGTTTTTTTCACCCATATTCCCATTAGAGGGCAACCTTTCACCAAAGATCTGATTATTTCTATAAAACACTGCACTACTATTGTGGTGCAGTGTATTATTCCTCTCAGCATTATTCTGACAGGCAGTGCATGGTTATGGCATTGTAAGGGATTTGTATGGGGTTATATAGTTTTTGGGGGAATTTTTATATTTTTTTTCTATTTTCTTAATTTTATATTTCATACCAAATATGTTTTTTTAGGGATATTTTTGTAGAAGATTTTTTTCTTTTTTAATTATTTTATTAACCTTCTTTTTCTTTTATTGTTTTTAATGGAAATATGTCACCAGTGTCACCTACACAAAAGTGGCGATACTGACAGATAGTGCAGGTGACACTGGTGACAACGGTACTTACCTTTTCCCGTTCAGTGGCGGGAATCTCCGGTGATCTTCTCTGTTAAGCTTAAGCTCTGGCCAGCTTGGTGCATGGGTGGAGCATAGGGACATCAACACTGCTGTTCTTTAGCAGCGGGACCAAGCAGGGAGCAGCAGCGGTGATGTCACTAAGCTCTGCCAATGCCCCTAGCCGCTGCTGCTCTCTGCTGGACTCGTAGCAGCAGTGACATTCCTAAGCTCCACTCGTTCCCCAAGCCGGGCCTAGAGCTGAAGCATAACAGAGAAGATTACCGGAGATCTCCTCCACGGAACGGGACAAGGCAAGGACCGTTGCCATTAGTGTCACCTGCACTATCTGTTGGTACCGACAGGTTAGTGCAGGTGACACTGGTGACAAATTTCCTTTAACTATTCCCATCAAGGGACTTTGAGCAGCAATCTTTCGATAGCTATGTAATAATACACTGCACTAGTGTCTTAGGCCTCTTGTCATTATTCTAAAAGACAATGTATGGTTACAGTATTGTCAGGGGTTTTAGTTTGGGTTTTTGGTTTAAAAATGTTTTTTCTTTTTTTAGTATGTTTTTTTTTTAGGGTGTTCTGTTTAAATTTTTTTTTTACTTTTTTTTCTTTACTTTTTATTTTTTGGTCTTTTTTAACAAATACGATGAGAGGCCTTTCCCCAGTGATCTTTTGATCACCCATATAATACATTGCAATAGTGTTATAGTGCAGTGTATTATCGCTGTCAGCATTATGTTGACAGCCGATTTTTAATTATAGCTTATGTGAGGGGAGAAATGGGTTATTTTTATAAATTCTTTTTTATATAAACATTTATTTTATTGTAGGGGTTGGGGTGAATTATTTTATAAATTGTTTATTTTTAACTTCATTTACATAGGATCCGGGCAGAATACATTGCCATCTATGATGACGGTAATGTACGCTTGGAACCTCCGGCAATAGTTATTCCGGCTGAAAATTCCTAGCTAGCCTTTAATTTTTTTTTTACAAAGGGGACTTTTAACAGCGATCTTAAGATCGCTCATATAATACACTGCACTAGTATTAAAGTGCAGTGTATTATGCGCTTCATGATTATTTCAACAGGCTATGTATTATTATGGCTATAGTCTTTTAATATATAGTTTTTTAATTCTCATTATTTTTATAATTATATATTTGTAGCTAAAACAAATTATTGATTTTTCTTCACATTACAGTTATGTACTAAATCTGCAGTCAGTTTGTCTAAAGGAAACTTTAAACCTTGGGGTAAGACGGGTCTATTCTATTAAATATTGATAAAGGAATTCCTACAAATAAAAAACAGATATTAAGGATCATAAATGTTCCTATTCTCTGTACCTGAGACATGGTTGTGTTATATAAGAAGCTGTCCATAGACGATATACTTATTAACAACACATATATGTTCATGTATAAGGTGGAGACTATGACATCTCTGCAGGTCTAGATATTACATCTAGCCTGATTGTTATCAGTAATTAATATAAATATTAATTACCTGTCCTGTGGTTCCTTTCTTGCAGTTGACGGGGGTATAGGTCACTTTCACCTTCTCACCGGACATCAGTCACCTGTAAAAAGACACAGGTATGATAACATGTTCCTGATACATGCTACAGACGCTAATATATATAACACTCTAGGGCCAGAACTACTTATCTCAGGAATTATGAAACCGCATAAGAAAAAGGAACAAAAAAAAATGGAACACATTGGGATTTAGATGATAGGGATTTTTATTTCTATAGTAGTGCGGTGTACTACTCCTCCCATCATCCCAGGATGATGTTGACGCAGACTATTGACAGGTTTTTGGAGGGTTTGTTTTTGTAATGTTTGGGTTATGTCTTAATTTTCATTTATTTATTCATACATTTTAAGGGTAATATATGTTTTCTTTGGGGGAGGGGGCAGAAAATGTTATAAATTATTATTGTGTATTTCTTTTTTCAAAAGAATTTCTGCCTTTCTACTGTTTTCTTTTTCTTTTTTTTTGTTGGTCAATAAATCATGTTATTACACTTTTATTTTATGGGTTGTTTTTTTCACCCATATTCCCATTAGAGGGCAACCTTTCACCAAAGATCTGATTATTTCTATAAAACACTGCACTACTATTGTGGTGCAGTGTATTATTCCTCTCAGCATTATTCTGACAGGCAGTGCATGGTTATGGCATTGTGAGGGATTTGTATGGGGTTATATAGTTTTTGGGGGAATTTTTATATTTTTTTTCTATTTTCTTAATTTTATATTTCATACCAAATATGTTTTTTTAGGGATATTTTTGTAGAAGATTTTTTTCTTTTTTAATTATTTGATTAACCTTCTTTTTCTTTTATTGTTTTTAATGGAAATATGTCACCAGTGTCACCTACACAAAAGTGGCGATACTGACAGATAGTGCAGGTGACACTGGTGACAACGGTACTTACCTTTTCCCGTTCAGTGGCGGGAATCTCCGGTGATCTTCTCTGTTAAGCTTAAGCTCTGGCCAGCTTGGTGCATGGGCGGAGCATAGGGACATCAACATTGCTGTTCTTTAGCAGCGGGACCAAGCAGGGAGCAGCAGCGGTGATGTCACTAAGCTCTGCCAATGCCCCTAGCCGCTGCTGCTCTCTGCTGGACTCGTAGCAGCAGTGACATTCCTAAGCTCCACTCGTGCCCCAAGCCGGGCCTAGAGCTGAAGCTTAACAGAGAAGATTACCGGAGATCCCCTCCACGGAACGGGACAAGGCAAGGACCGTTGCCATTAGTGTCACCTGCACTATCTGTTGGTACCGACAGGTTAGTGCAGGTGACACTGGTGACAAATTTCCTTTAACTATTCCCATCAAGGGACTTTGAGCAGCAATCTTTCGATAGCTATGTAATAATACACTGCACTAGTGTCTTAGGCCTCTTGTCATTATTCTAAAAGACAATGTATGGTTACAGTATTGTCAGGGGTTTTAGTTTGGGTTTTTGGTTTAAAAATGTTTTTTCTTTTTTTAATATGTTTTTTTTTAGGGTGTTCTGTTAAAAATTTTTTTTTACTTTTTTTTCTTTACTTTTTATTTTTTGGTCTTTTTTAACAAATACGATGAGAGGCCTTTCCCCAGTGATCTTTTGATCACCCATATAATACATTGCAATAGTGTTATAGTGCAGTGTATTATCGCTGTCAGCATTATGTTGACAGCCGATTTTTAATTATAGCTTATGTGAGGGGAGAAATGGGTTATTTTTTTAAATTCTTTTTTATATAAACATTTATTTTTTTGTAGGGGTTGGGGTGAATTATTTTATAAATTGTTTATTTTTAACTTCATTTACATAGGATCCGGGCAGAATACATTGCCATCTATGATGACGGTAATGTACGCTTGGAACCTCCGGCAATAGTTATTCCGGCTGAAAATTCCTAGCTAGCCTTTAAGTTTTTTTTTACAAAGGGGACTTTTAACAGCGATCTTAAGATCGCTCATATAATACACTGCACTAGTATTAAAGTGCAGTGTATTATGCGCTTCATGATTATTTCAACAGGCTATGTATTATTATGGCTATAGTCTTTTAATATATAGTTTTTTAAT
The DNA here is from genome assembly GCF_029499605.1 of Hyla sarda. Lineage (NCBI taxonomy): Eukaryota > Metazoa > Chordata > Amphibia > Anura > Hylidae > Hyla > Hyla sarda. Next base: position 32,847,192 of record NC_079201.1, on the reverse strand, counting down.
TCTCATTATTTTTATAATTATATATTTGTAGCTAAAACAAATTATTGATTTTTCTTCACATTACAGTTATGTACTAAATCTGCAGTCAGTTTGTCTAAAGGAAACTTTAAACCTTGGGGTAAGACGGGTCTATTCTATTAAATATTGATAAAGGAATTCCTACAAATAAAAAACAGATATTAAGGATCATAAATGTTCCTATTCTCTGTACCTGAGACATGGTTGTGTTATATAAGAAGCTGTCCATAGACGATATACTTATTAACAACACATATATGTTCATGTATAAGGTGGAGACTATGACATCTCTGCAGGTCTAGATATTACATCTAGCCTGATTGTTATCAGTAATTAATATAAATATTAATTACCTGTCCTGTGGTTCCTTTCTTGCAGTTGACGGGGGTATAGGTCACTTTCACCTTCTCACCGGACATCAGTCACCTGTAAAAAGACACAGGTATGATAACATGTTCCTGATACATGCTACAGACGCTAATATATATAACACTCTAGGGCCAGAACTACTTATCTCAGGAATTATGAAACCGCATAAGAAAAAGGAACAAAAAAATGGAACACATTGGGATTTAGATGATAGGGATTTTTATTTCTATAGTAGTGCAGTGTACTACTCCTCCCATCATCCCAGGATGATGTTGACGCAGACTATTGACAGGTTTTTGGAGGGTTTGTTTTTGTAATGTTTGGGTTATGTCTTAATTTTCATTTATTTATTCATACATTTTAAGGGTAATATATGTTTTCTTTGGGGGAGGGGGCAGAAAATTTTATAAATTATTATTGTGTATTTCTTTTTTCAAAAGCATTTCTGCCTTTCTACTGTTTTCTTTTTCTTTTTTTTTGTTGGTCAATAAATCATGTTATTACACTTTTATTTTATGGGTTGTTTTTTTCACCCATATTCCCATTAGAGGGCAACCTTTCACCAAAGATCTGATTATTTCTATAAAACACTGCACTACTATTGTGGTGCAGTGTATTATTCCTCTCAGCATTATTCTGACAGGCAGTGCATGGTTATGGCATTGTAAGGGATTTGTATGGGGTTATATAGTTTTTGGGGGAATTTTTATATTTTTTTTCTATTTTCTTAATTTTATATTTCATACCAAATATGTTTTTTTAGGGATATTTTTGTAGAAGATTTTTTTCTTTTTTAATTATTTTATTAACCTTCTTTTTCTTTTATTGTTTTTAATGGAAATATGTCACCAGTGTCACCTACACAAAAGTGGCGATACTGACAGATAGTGCAGGTGACACTGGTGACAACGGTACTTACCTTTTCCCGTTCAGTGGCGGGAATCTCCGGTGATCTTCTCTGTTAAGCTTAAGCTCTGGCCAGCTTGGTGCATGGGTGGAGCATAGGGACATCAACACTGCTGTTCTTTAGCAGCGGGACCAAGCAGGGAGCAGCAGCGGTGATGTCACTAAGCTCTGCCAATGCCCCTAGCCGCTGCTGCTCTCTGCTGGACTCGTAGCAGCAGTGACATTCCTAAGCTCCACTCGTTCCCCAAGCCGGGCCTAGAGCTGAAGCATAACAGAGAAGATTACCGGAGATCTCCTCCACGGAACGGGACAAGGCAAGGACCGTTGCCATTAGTGTCACCTGCACTATCTGTTGGTACCGACAGGTTAGTGCAGGTGACACTGGTGACAAATTTCCTTTAACTATTCCCATCAAGGGACTTTGAGCAGCAATCTTTCGATAGCTATGTAATAATACACTGCACTAGTGTCTTAGGCCTCTTGTCATTATTCTAAAAGACAATGTATGGTTACAGTATTGTCAGGGGTTTTAGTTTGGGTTTTTGGTTTAAAAATGTTTTTTCTTTTTTTAATATGTTTTTTTTTTAGGGTGTTCTGTTTAAATTTTTTTTTTACTTTTTTTTCTTTACTTTTTATTTTTTGGTCTTTTTTAACAAATACGATGAGAGGCCTTTCCCCAGTGATCTTTTGATCACCCATATAATACATTGCAATAGTGTTATAGTGCAGTGTATTATCGCTGTCAGCATTATGTTGACAGCCGATTTTTAATTATAGCTTATGTGAGGGGAGAAATGGGTTATTTTTATAAATTATTTTTTATATAAACATTTATTTTATTGTAGGGGTTGGGGTGAATTATTTTATAAATTGTTTATTTTTAACTTCATTTACATAGGATCCGGGCAGAATACATTGCCATCTATGATGACGGTAATGTACGCTTGGAACCTCCGGCAATAGTTATTCCGGCTGAAAATTCCTAGCTAGCCTTTAAGTTTTTTTTTACAAAGGGGACTTTTAACAGCGATCTTAAGATCGCTCATATAATACACTGCACTAGTATTAAAGTGCAGTGTATTATGCGCTTCATGATTATTTCAACAGGCTATGTATTATTATGGCTATAGTCTTTTAATATATAGTTTTTTAATTCTCATTATTTTTATAATTATATATTTGTAGCTAAAACAAATTATTGATTTTTCTTCACATTACAGTTATGTACTAAATCTGCAGTCAGTTTGTCTAAAGGAAACTTTAAACCTTGGGGTAAGACGGGTCTATTCTATTAAATATTGATAAAGGAATTCCTACAAATAAAAAACAGATATTAAGGATCATAAATGTTCCTATTCTCTGTACCTGAGACATGGTTGTGTTATATAAGAAGCTGTCCATAGACGATATACTTATTAACAACACATATATGTTCATGTATAAGGTGGAGACTATGACATCTCTGCAGGTCTAGATATTACATCTAGCCTGATTGTTATCAGTAATTAATATAAATATTAATTACCTGTCCTGTGGTTCCTTTCTTGCAGTTGACGGGGGTATAGGTCACTTTCACCTTCTCACCGGACATCAGTCACCTGTAAAAAGACACAGGTATGATAACATGTTCCTGATACATGCTACAGACGCTAATATATATAACACTCTAGGGCCAGAACTACTTATCTCAGGAATTATGAAACCGCATAAGAAAAAGGAACAAAAAAAAATGGAACACATTGGGATTTAGATGATAGGGATTTTTATTTCTATAGTAGTGCGGTGTACTACTCCTCCCATCATCCCAGGATGATGTTGACGCAGACTATTGACAGGTTTTTGGAGGGTTTGTTTTTGTAATGTTTGGGTTATGTCTTAATTTTCATTTATTTATTCATACATTTTAAGGGTAATATATGTTTTCTTTGGGGGAGGGGGCAGAAAATTTTATAAATTATTATTGTGTATTTCTTTTTTCAAAAGCATTTCTGCCTTTCTACTGTTTTCTTTTTCTTTTTTTTGTTGGTCAATAAATCATGTTATTACACTTTTATTTTATGGGTTGTTTTTTTCACCCATATTCCCATTAGAGGGCAACCTTTCACCAAAGATCTGATTATTTCTATAAAACACTGCACTACTATTGTGGTGCAGTGTATTATTCCTCTCAGCATTATTCTGACAGGCAGTGCATGGTTATGGCATTGTGAGGGATTTGTATGGGGTTATATAGTTTTTGGGGGAATTTTTATATTTTTTTTCTATTTTCTTAATTTTATATTTCATACCAAATATGTTTTTTTAGGGATATTTTTGTAGAAGATTTTTTTCTTTTTTAATTATTTTATTAACCTTCTTTTTCTTTTATTGTTTTTAATGGAAATATGTCACCAGTGTAACCTACACAAAAGTGGCGATACTGACAGATAGTACAGGTGACACTGGAAACAACGGTACTTACCTTTTCCCGTTCAGTGGCGGGAATCTCCGGTGATCTTCTCTGTTAAGCTTAAGCTCTGGCCAGCTTGGTGCATGGGCGGAGCATAGGGACATCACCACTGCTGTTCTTTAGCAGTGGGACCAAGCAGGGAGCAGCAGCGGTGATGTCACTAAGCTCTGCCAATGCCCCTAACCGCTGCTGCTCTCTGCTGGACTCGTAGCAGCAGTGACATTCCTAAGCTCCACTCGTGCCCCAAGCCGGGCCTAGAGCTGAAGCTTAACAGAGAAGATTACCGGAGATCCCCTCCACGGAACGGGACAAGGCAAGGACCGTTGCCATTAGTGTCACCTGCACTATCTGTTGGTACCGACAGGTTAGTGCAGGTGACACTGGTGACAAATTTCCTTTAACTATTCCCATCAAGGGACTTTGAGCAGCAATCTTTCGATAGCTATGTAATAAAACACTGCACTAGTGTCTTAGGCCTCTTGTCATTATTCTAAAAGACAATGTATGGTTACAGTATTGTCAGGGGTTTTATTTTGGGTTTTTAGTTTTAAATTTTTTTTTCTTTTTTTAATATGTTTTTTTTAGGGTGTTCTGTTTAAATTTTTTTTTTACTTTTTTTTCTTTACTTTTTATTTTTTGGTCTTTTTTAACAAATACGATGAGAGGCCTTTCCCCAGTGATCTTTTGATCACCCATATAATACATTGCAATAGTGTTATAGTGCAGTGTATTATCGCTGTCAGCATTATGTTGACAGACGATTTTTAATTATAGCTTATGTGAGGGGAGAAAATGGTTATTTTTTTAAATTCTTTTTTATATAAACATTTATTTTTTTGTATGGGTTGGGGTGGGGTGAATTATTTTATAAATTGTTTATTTTTAACTTCATTTACATAGGATCCGGGCAGAATACATTGCCATCTATGATGAAGGTAATGTACGCTTGGAACCTCCGGCAATAGTTATTCCGGCTGAAAATTCCTAGCTAGCCTTTAAGTTTTTTTTACAAAGGGGACTTTTAACAGCGATCTTAAGATCGCTCATATAATACACTGCACTAGTATTAAAGTGCAGTGTATTATGCGCTTCATGATTATTTCAACAGGCTATGTATTATTATGGCTATAGTCTTTTAATATATAGTTTTTTAATTCTCATTATTTTTATAATTATATATTTGTAGCTAAAACAAATTATTGATTTTTCTTCACATTACAGTTATGTACTAAATCTGCAGTCAGTTTGTCTAAAGGAAACTTTAAACCTTGGGGTAAGACGGGTCTATTCTATTAAATATTGATAAAGGAATTCCTACAAATAAAAAACAGATATTAAGGATCATAAATGTTCCTATTCTCTGTACCTGAGACATGGTTGTGTTATATAAGAAGCTGTCCATAGACGATATACTTATTAACAACACATATATGTTCATGTATAAGGTGGAGACTATGACATCTCTGCAGGTCTAGATATTACATCTAGCCTGATTGTTATCAGTAATTAATATAAATATTAATTACCTGTCCTGTGGTTCCTTTCTTGCAGTTGACGGGGGTATAGGTCACTTTCACCTTCTCACCGGACATCAGTCACCTGTAAAAAGACACAGGTATGATAACATGTTCCTGATACATGCTACAGACGCTAATATATATAACACTCTAGGGCCAGAACTACTTATCTCAGGAATTATGAAACCGCATAAGAAAAAGGAACAAAAAAAATGGAACACATTGGGATTTAGATGATAGGGATTTTTATTTCTATAGTAGTGCAGTGTACTACTCCTCCCATCATCCCAGGATGATGTTGACGCAGACTATTGACAGGTTTTTGGAGGGTTTGTTTTTGTAATGTTTGGGTTATGTCTTAATTTTCATTTATTTATTCATACATTTTAAGGGTAATATATGTTTTCTTTGGGGGAGGGGGCAGAAAATGTTATAAATTATTATTGTGTATTTCTTTTTTCAAAAGAATTTCTGCCTTTCTACTGTTTTCTTTTTCTTTTTTTTTGTTGGTCAATAAATCATGTTATTACACTTTTATTTTATGGGTTGTTTTTTTCACCCATATTCCCATTAGAGGGCAACCTTTCACCAAAGATCTGATTATTTCTATAAAACACTGCACTACTATTGTGGTGCAGTGTATTATTCCTCTCAGCATTATTCTGACAGGCAGTGCATGGTTATGGCATTGTGAGGGATTTGTATGGGGTTATATAGTTTTTGGGGGAATTTTTATATTTTTTTTCTATTTTCTTAATTTTATATTTCATACCAAATATGTTTTTTTAGGGATATTTTTGTAGAAGATTTTTTTCTTTTTTAATTATTTGATTAACCTTCTTTTTCTTTTATTGTTTTTAATGGAAATATGTCACCAGTGTCACCTACACAAAAGTGGCGATACTGACAGATAGTGCAGGTGACACTGGTGACAACGGTACTTACCTTTTCCCGTTCAGTGGCGGGAATCTCCGGTGATCTTCTCTGTTAAGCTTAAGCTCTGGCCAGCTTGGTGCATGGGCGGAGCATAGGGACATCAACATTGCTGTTCTTTAGCAGCGGGACCAAGCAGGGAGCAGCAGCGGTGATGTCACTAAGCTCTGCCAATGCCCCTAGCCGCTGCTGCTCTCTGCTGGACTCGTAGCAGCAGTGACATTCCTAAGCTCCACTCGTGCCCCAAGCCGGGCCTAGAGCTGAAGCTTAACAGAGAAGATTACCGGAGATCCCCTCCACGGAACGGGACAAGGCAAGGACCGTTGCCATTAGTGTCACCTGCACTATCTGTTGGTACCGACAGGTTAGTGCAGGTGACACTGGTGACAAATTTCCTTTAACTATTCCCATCAAGGGACTTTGAGCAGCAATCTTTCGATAGCTATGTAATAATACACTGCACTAGTGTCTTAGGCCTCTTGTCATTATTCTAAAAGACAATGTATGGTTACAGTATTGTCAGGGGTTTTAGTTTGGGTTTTTGGTTTAAAAATGTTTTTTCTTTTTTTAATATGTTTTTTTTTAGGGTGTTCTGTTAAAAATTTTTTTTTACTTTTTTTTCTTTACTTTTTATTTTTTGGTCTTTTTTAACAAATACGATGAGAGGCCTTTCCCCAGTGATCTTTTGATCACCCATATAATACATTGCAATAGTGTTATAGTGCAGTGTATTATCGCTGTCAGCATTATGTTGACAGCCGATTTTTAATTATAGCTTATGTGAGGGGAGAAATGGGTTATTTTTTTAAATTCTTTTTTATATAAACATTTATTTTTTTGTAGGGGTTGGGGTGAATTATTTTATAAATTGTTTATTTTTAACTTCATTTACATAGGATCCGGGCAGAATACATTGCCATCTATGATGACGGTAATGTACGCTTGGAACCTCCGGCAATAGTTATTCCGGCTGAAAATTCCTAGCTAGCCTTTAAGTTTTTTTTTACAAAGGGGACTTTTAACAGCGATCTTAAGATCGCTCATATAATACACTGCACTAGTATTAAAGTGCAGTGTATTATGCGCTTCATGATTATTTCAACAGGCTATGTATTATTATGGCTATAGTCTTTTAATATATAGTTTTTTAATTCTCATTATTTTTATAATTATATATTTGTAGCTAAAACAAATTATTGATTTTTCTTCACATTACAGTTATGTACTAAATCTGCAGTCAGTTTGTCTAAAGGAAACTTTAAACCTTGGGGTAAGACGGGTCTATTCTATTAAATATTGATAAAGGAATTCCTACAAATAAAAAACAGATATTAAGGATCATAAATGTTCCTATTCTCTGTACCTGAGACATGGTTGTGTTATATAAGAAGCTGTCCATAGACGATATACTTATTAACAACACATATATGTTCATGTATAAGGTGGAGACTATGACATCTCTGCAGGTCTAGATATTACATCTAGCCTGATTGTTATCAGTAATTAATATAAATATTAATTACCTGTCCTGTGGTTCCTTTCTTGCAGTTGACGGGGGTATAGGTCACTTTCACCTTCTCACCGGACATCAGTCACCTGTAAAAAGACACAGGTATGATAACATGTTCCTGATACATGCTACAGACGCTAATATATATAACACTCTAGGGCCAGAACTACTTATCTCAGGAATTATGAAACAGCATAAGAAAAAGGAACAAAAAAATGGAACACATTGGGATTTAGATGATAGGGATTTTTATTTCTATAGTAGTGCAGTGTACTACTCCTCCCATCATCCCAGGATGATGTTGACGCAGACTATTGACAGGTTTTTGGAGGGTTTGTTTTTGTAATGTTTGGGTTATGTCTTAATTTTCATTTATTTATTCATACATTTTAAGGGTAATATATGTTTTCTTTGGGGGAGGGGGCAGAAAATGTTATAAATTATTATTGTGTATTTCTTTTTTCAAAAGCATTTCTGCCTTTCTACTGTTTTCTTTTTCTTTTTTTTGTTGGTCAATAAATCATGTTATTACACTTTTATTTTATGGGTTGTTTTTTTCACCCATATTCCCATTAGAGGGCAACCTTTCACCAAAGATCTGATTATTTCTATAAAACACTGCACTACTATTGTGGTGCAGTGTATTATTCCTCTCAGCATTATTCTGACAGGCAGTGCATGGTTATGGCATTGTGAGGGATTTGTATGGGGTTATATAGTTTTTGGGGAATTTTTATATTTTTTTTCTATTTTCTTAATTTTATATTTCATACCAAATATGTTTTTTTAGGGATATTTTTGTAGAAGATTTTTTTCTTTTTTAATTATTTTATTAACCTTCTTTTTCTTTTATTGTTTTTAATGGAAATATGTCACCAGTGTCACCTACACAAAAGTGGCGATACTGACAGATAGTGCAGGTGACACTGGTGACAACGGTACTTACCTTTTCCCGTTCAGTGGCGGGAATCTCCGGTGATTTTCTCTGTTAAGCTTAAGCTCTGGCCAGCTTGGTGCATGGGCGGAGCATAGGGACATCAACACTGCTGTTCTTTAGCAGCGGGACCAAGCAGGGAGCAGCAGCGGTGATGTCACTAAGCTCTGCCAATGCCCCTAGCCGCTGCTGCTCTCTGCTGGACTCGTAGCAGCAGTGACATTCCTAAGCTCCACTCGTGCCCCAAGCCGGGCCTAGAGCTGAAGCTTAACAGAGAAGATTACCGGAGATCCCCTCCACGGAACGGGACAAGGCAAGGACCGTTGCCATTAGTGTCACCTGCACTATCTGTTGGTACCGACAGGTTAGTGCAGGTGACACTGGTGACAAATTTCCTTTAACTATTCCCATCAAGGGACTTTGAGCAGCAATCTTTCGATAGCCATGTAATAATACACTGCACTAGTGTCTTAGGCCTCTTGTCATTATTCTAAAAGACAATGTATGGTTACAGTATTGTCAGGGGTTTTAGTTTGGGTTTTTGGTTTAAAAATGTTTTTTCTTTTTTTAATATGTTTTTTTTTAGGGTGTTCTGTTAAAAAATTTTTTTTACTTTTTTTTCTTTACTTTTTATTTTTTGGTCTTTTTTAACAAATACGATGAGAGGCCTTTCCCCAGTGATCTTTTGATCACCCATATAATACATTGCAATAGTGTTATAGTGCAGTGTATTATCGCTGTCAGCATTATGTTGACAGCCGATTTTTAATTATAGCTTATGTGAGGGGAGAAATGGGTTATTTTTTTAAATTCTTTTTTATATAAACATTTATTTTTTTGTAGGGGTTGGGGTGAATTATTTTATAAATTGTTTATTTTTAACTTCATTTACATAGGATCCGGGCAGAATACATTGCCATCTATGATGACGGTAATGTACGCTTGGAACCTCCGGCAATAGTTATTCCGGCTGAAAATTCCTAGCTAGCCTTTAAGTTTTTTTTTACAAAGGGGACTTTTAACAGCGATCTTAAGATCGCTCATATAATACACTGCACTAGTATTAAAGTGCAGTGTATTATGCGCTTCATGATTATTTCAACAGGCTATGTATTATTATGGCTATAGTCTTTTAATATATAGTTTTTTAATTCTCATTATTTTTATAATTATATATTTGTAGCTAAAACAAATTATTGATTTTTCTTCACATTACAGTTATGTACTAAATCTGCAGTCAGTTTGTCTAAAGGAAACTTTAAACCTTGGGGTAAGACGGGTCTATTCTATTAAATATTGATAAAGGAATTCCTACAAATAAAAAACAGATATTAAGGATCATAAATGTTCCTATTCTCTGTACCTGAGACATGGTTGTGTTATATAAGAAGCTGTCCATAGATGATATACTTATTAACAACACATATATGTTCATGTATAAGGTGGAGACTATGACATCTCTGCAGGTCTAGATATTACATCTAGCCTGATTGTTATCAGTAATTAATATAAATATTAATTACCTGTCCTGTGGTTCCTTTCTTGCAGTTGACGGGGGTATAGGTCACTTTCACCTTCTCACCGGACATCAGTCACCTGTAAAAAGACACAGGTATGATAACATGTTCCTGATACATGCTACAGACGCTAATATATATAACACTCTAGGGCCAGAACTACTTATCTCAGGAATTATGAAACCGTATAAGAAAAAGGAACAAAAAAAAATGGAACACATTGGGATTTAGATGATAGGGATTTTTATTTCTATAGTAGTGCAGTGTACTACTCCTCCCATCATCCCAGGATGATGTTGACGCAGACTATTGACAGGTTTTTGGAGGGTTTGTTTTTGTAATGTTTGGGTTATGTCTTAATTTTCATTTATTTATTCATACATTTTAAGGGTAATATATGTTTTCTTTGGGGGAAGGGGCAGAAAATTTTATAAATTATTATTGTGTATTTCTTTTTTCAAAAGCATTTCTGCCTTTCTACTGTTTTCTTTTTCTTTTTTTTGTTGGTCAATAAATCATGTTATTACACTTTTATTTTATGGGTTGTTTTTTTCACCCATATTCCCATTAGAGGGCAACCTTTCACCAAAGATCTGATTATTTCTATAAAACACTGCACTACTATTGTGGTGCAGTGTATTATTCCTCTCAGCATTATTCTGACAGGCAGTGCATGGTTATGGCATTGTGAGGGATTTGTATGGGGTTATATAGTTTTTGGGGGAATTTTTTATATTTTTTTTCTATTTTCTTAATTTTATATTTCATACCAAATATGTTTTTTTAGGGATATTTTTGTAGAAGTTTTTTTTCTTTTTTAATTATTTTATTAACCTTCTTTTTCTTTTATTGTTTTTAATGGAAATATGTCACCAGTGTCACCTACACAAAAGTGGCGATACTGACAGATAGTGCAGGTGACACTGGTGACAACGGTACTTACCTTTTCCCGTTCAGTGGCGGGAATCTCCGGTGATCTTCTCTGTTAAGCTTAAGCTCTGGCCAGCTTGGTGCATGGGCGGAGCATAGGGACATCACCACTGCTGTTCTTTAGCAGCGGGACCAAGCAGGGAGCAGCAGCGGTGATGTCACTAAGCTCTGCCAATGCCCCTAGCCGCTGCTGCTCTCTGCTGGACTCGTAGCAGCAGTGACATTCCTAAGCTCCACTCGTGCCCCAAGCCGGGCCTAGAGCTGAAGCTTAACAGAGAAGATTACCGGAGATCCCCTCCACGGAACGGGACAAGGCAAGGACCGTTGTCATTAGTGTCACCTGCACTATCTGTTGGTACCGACAGGTTAGTGCAGGTGACACTGGTGACAAATTTCCTTTAACTATTCCCATCAAGGGACTTTGAGCAGCAATCTTTCGATAGCTATGTAATAATACACTGCACTAGTGTCTTAGGCCTCTTGTCATTATTCTAAAAGACAATGTATGGTTACAGTATTGTCAGGGGTTTTATTTTGGGTTTTTGGTTTAAAAATGTTTTTTCTTTTTTTAGTATGTTTTTTTTTTAGGGTGTTCTGTTTAAATTTTTTTTTACTTTTTTTTCTTTACTTTTTATTTTTTGGTCTTTTTTAACAAATACCATGAGAGGCCTTTCCCCAGTGATCTTTTGATCACCCATATAATACATTGCAATAGTGTTATAATGCAGTGTATTATCGCTGTCAGCATTATGTTGACAGTCGATTTTTAATTATAGCTTATGTGAGGGGAGAAATGGGTTATTTTTTTTAATTCTTTTTTATATAAACATTTATTTTTTTGTAGGGGTTGGGGTGAATTATTTTATAAATTGTTTATTTTTAACTTCATTTACATAGGATTCGGGCAGAATACATTGCCATCTATGATGAAGGTAATGTACGCTTGGAACCTCCGGCAATAGTTATTCCGGCTGAAAATTCCTAGCTAGCCTTTAAGTTTTTTTTTACAAAGGGGACTTTTAACAGCGATCTTAAGATCGCTCATATAATACACTGCACTAGTATTAAAGTGCAGTGTATTATGCGCTTCATGATTATTTCAACAGGCTATGTATTATTATGGCTATAGTCTTTTAATATATAGTTTTTTAATTCTCATTATTTTTATAATTATATATTTGTAGCTAAAACAAATTATTGATTTTTCTTCACATTACAGTTATGTACTAAATCTGCAGTCAGTTTGTCTAAAGGAAACTTTAAACCTTGGGGTAAGACGGGTCTATTCTATTAAATATTGATAAAGGAATTCCTACAAATAAAAAACAGATATTAAGGATCATAAATGTTCCTATTCTCTGTACCTGAGACATGGTTGTGTTATATAAGAAGCTGTCCATAGACGATATACTTATTAACAACACATATATGTTCATGTATAAGGTGGAGACTATGACATCTCTGCAGGTCTAGATTTTACATCTAGCCTGATTGTTATCAGTAATTAATATAAATATTAATTACCTGTCCTGTGGTTCCTTTCTTGCAGTTGACGGGGGTATAGGTCACTTTCACCTTCTCACCGGACATCAGTCACCTGTAAAAAGACACAGGTATGATAACATGTTCCTGATACATGCTACAGACGCTAATATATATAACACTCTAGGGCCAGAACTACTTATCTCAGGAATTATGAAACCGCATAAGAAAAAGGAACAAAAAAAAATGGAACACATTGGGATTTAGATGATAGGGATTTTTATTTCTATAGTAGTGCAGTGTACTACTCCTCCCATCATCCCAGGATGATGTTGACGCAGACTATTGACAGGTTTTTGGAGGGTTTGTTTTTGTAATGTTTGGGTTATGTCTTAATTTTCATTTATTTATTCATACATTTTAAGGGTAATATATGTTTTCTTTGGGGGAGGGGGCAGAAAATTTTATAAATTATTATTGTGTATTTCTTTTTTCAAAAGCATTTCTGCCTTTCTACTGTTTTCTTTTTCTTTTTTTTTGTTGGTCAATAAATCATGTTATTACACTTTTATTTTATGGGTTGTTTTTTTCACCCATATTCCCATTAGAGGGCAACCTTTCACCAAAGATCTGATTATTTCTATAAAACACTGCACTACTATTGTGGTGCAGTGTATTATTCCTCTCAGCATTATTCTGACAGGCAGTGCATGGTTATGGCATTGTGAGGGATTTGTATGGGGTTATATAGTTTTTGGGGGAATTTTTATATTTTTTTTCTATTTTCTTAATTTTATATTTCATACCAAATATGTTTTTTTAGGGATATTTTTGTAGAAGATTTTTTTCTTTTTTAATTATTTTATTAACCTTCTTTTTCTTTTATTGTTTTTAATGGAAATATGTCACCAGTGTAACCTACACAAAAGTGGCGATACTGACAGATAGTACAGGTGACACTGGAAACAATGGTACTTACCTTTTCCCGTTCAGTGGCGGGAATCTCCGGTGATCTTCTCTGTTAAGCTTCAGCTCTGGCCAGCTTGGTGCATGGGCGGAGCATAGGGACATCACCACTGCTGTTCTTTAGCAGCGGGACCAAGCAGGGAGCAGCAGCGGTGATGTCACTAAGCTCTGCCAATGCCCCTAACCGCTGCTGCTCTCTGCTGGACTCGTAGCAGCAGTGACATTCCTAAGCTCCACTCGTGCCCCAAGCCGGGCCTAGAGCTGAAGCTTAACAGAGAAGATTACCGGAGATCCCCTCCACGGAACGGGACAAGGCAAGGACCGTTGCCATTAGTGTCACCTGCACTATCTGTTGGTACCGACAGGTTAGTGCAGGTGACACTGGTGACAAATTTCCTTTAACTATTCCCATCAAGGGACTTTGAGCAGCAATCTTTCGATAGCTATGTAAAAAAAAACACTGCACTAGTGTCTTAGGCCTCTTGTCATTATTCTAAAAGACAATGTAGGGTTACAGTATTGTCAGGGGTTTTATTTTGGGTTTTTAGTTTTAAATTTTTTTTTCTTTTTTTTATATGTTTTTTTTAGGGTGTTCTGTTTAAATTTTTTTTTTTACTTTTTTTTCTTTACTTTTTATTTTTTGGTCTTTTTTAACAAATACGATGAGAGGCCTTTCCCCAGTGATCTTTTGATCACCCATATAATACATTGCAATAGTGTTATAGTGCAGTGTATTATCGCTGTCAGCATTATGTTGACAGCCGATTTTTAATTATAGCTTATGTGAGGGGAGAAAATGGTTATTTTTTTAAATTCTTTTTTATATAAACATTTATTTTTTTGTATGGGTTGGGGTGGGGTGAATTATTTTATAAATTGTTTATTTTTAACTTCATTTACATAGGATCCGGGCAGAATACATTGCCATCTATGATGAAGGTAATGTACGCTTGGAACCTCCGGCAATAGTTATTCCGGCTGAAAATTCCTAGCTAGCCTTTAAGTTTTTTTTACAAAGGGGACTTTTAACAGCGATCTTAAGATCGCTCATATAATACACTGCACTAGTATTAAAGTGCAGTGTATTATGCGCTTCATGATTATTTCAACAGGCTATGTATTATTATGGCTATAGTCTTTTAATATATAGTTTTTTAATTCTCATTATTTTCATAATTATATATTTGTAGCTAAAACAAATTATTGATTTTTCTTCACATTACAGTTATGTACTAAATCTGCAGTCAGTTTGTCTAAAGGAAACTTTAAACCTTGGGGTAAAACGGGTCTATTCTATTAAATATTGATAAAGGAATTCCTACAAATAAAAAACAGATATTAAGGATCATAAATGTTCCTATTCTCTGTACCTGAGACATGGTTGTGTTATATAAGAAGCTGTCCATAGACGATATACTTATTAACAACACATATATGTTCATGTATAAGGTGGAGACTATGACATCTCTGCAGGTCTAGATATTACATCTAGCCTGATTGTTATCAGTAATTAATATAAATATTAATTACCTGTCCTGTGGTTCCTTTCTTGCAGTTGACGGGGGTATAGGTCACTTTCACCTTCTCACCGGACATCAGTCACCTGTAAAAAGACACAGGTATGATAACATGTTCCTGATACATGCTACAGACGCTAATATATATAACACTCTAGGGCCAGAACTACTTATCTCAGGAATTATGAAACCGCATAAGAAAAAGGAACAAAAAAAATGGAACACATTGGGATTTAGATGATAGGGATTTTTATTTCTATAGTAGTGCAGTGTACTACTCCTCCCATCATCCCAGGATGATGTTGACGCAGACTATTGACAGGTTTTTGGAGGGTTTGTTTTTGTAATGTTCGGGTTATGTCTTAATTTTCATTTATTTATTCATACATTTTAAGGGTAATATATGTTTTCTTTGGGGGAGGGGGCAGAAAATGTTATAAATTATTATTGTGTATTTCTTTTTTCAAAAGAATTTCTGCCTTTCTACTGTTTTCTTTTTCTTTTTTTTTGTTGGTCAATAAATCATGTTATTACACTTTTATTTTATGGGTTGTTTTTTTCACCCATATTCCCATTAGAGGGCAACCTTTCACCAAAGATCTGATTATTTCTATAAAACACTGCACTACTATTGTGGTGCAGTGTATTATTCCTCTCAGCATTATTCTGACAGGCAGTGCATGGTTATGGCATTGTGAGGGATTTGTATGGGGTTATATAGTTTTTGGGGGAATTTTTATATTTTTTTTCTATTTTCTTAATTTTATATTTCATACCAAATATGTTTTTTTAGGGATATTTTTGTAGAAGATTTTTTTCTTTTTTAATTATTTGATTAACCTTCTTTTTCTTTTATTGTTTTTAATGGAAATATGTCACCAGTGTCACCTACACAAAAGTGGCGATACTGACAGATAGTGCAGGTGACACTGGTGACAACGGTACTTACCTTTTCCCGTTCAGTGGCGGGAATCTCCGGTGATCTTCTCTGTTAAGCTTAAGCTCTGGCCAGCTTGGTGCATGGGCGGAGCATAGGGACATCAACACTGCTGTTCTTTAGCAGCGGGACCAAGCAGGGAGCAGCAGCGGTGATGTCACTAAGCTCTGCCAATGCCCCTAGCCGCTGCTGCTCTCTGCTGGACTCGTAGCAGCAGTGACATTCCTAAGCTCCACTCGTGCCCCAAGCCGGGCCTAGAGCTGAAGCTTAACAGAGAAGATTACCGGAGATCCCCTCCACGGAACGGGACAAGGCAAGGACCGTTGCCATTAGTGTCACCTGCACTATCTGTTGGTACCGACAGGTTAGTGCAGGTGACACTGGTGACAAATTTCCTTTAACTATTCCCATCAAGGGACTTTGAGCAGCAATCTTTCGATAGCTATGTAATAATACACTGCACTAGTGTCTTAGGCCTCTTGTCATTATTCTAAAAGACAATGTATGGTTACAGTATTGTCAGGGGTTTTAGTTTGGGTTTTTGGTTTAAAAATGTTTTTTCTTTTTTTAATATGTTTTTTTTAGGGTGTTCTGTTAAAAAAAAATTTTTACTTTTTTTTCTTTACTTTTTATTTTTTGGTCTTTTTTAACAAATACGATGAGAGGCCTTTCCCCAGTGATCTTTTGATCACCCATATAATACATTGCAATAGTGTTATAGTGCAGTGTATTATCGCTGTCAGCATTATGTTGACAGCCAATTTTTAATTATAGCTTATGTGAGGGGAGAAATGGGTTATTTTTTTCAATTCTTTTTTATATAAACATTTATTTTTTTGTAGGGGTTGGGGTGAATTATTTTATAAATTGTTTATTTTTAACTTCATTTACATAGGATCCGGGCAGAATACATTGCCATCTATGATGACGGTAATGTACGCTTGAAACCTCCGGCAATAGTTATTCCGGCTGAAAATTCCTAGCTAGCCTTTAAGTTTTTTTTTACAAAGGGGACTTTTAACAGCGATCTTAAGATCGCTCATATAATACACTGCACTAGTATTAAAGTGCAGTGTATTATGCGCTTCATGATTATTTCAACAGGCTATGTATTATTATGGCTATAGTCTTTTAATATATAGTTTTTTAATTCTCATTATTTTTATAATTATATATTTGTAGCTAAAACAAATTATTGATTTTTCTTCACATTACAGTTATGTACTAAATCTGCAGTCAGTTTGTCTAAAGGAAACTTTAAACCTTGGGGTAAGACGGGTCTATTCTATTAAATATTGATAAAGGAATTCCTACAAATAAAAAACAGATATTAATGATCATAAATGTTCCTATTCTCTGTACCTGAGACATGGTTGTGTTATATAAGAAGCTGTCCATAGACGATATACTTATTAACAACACATATATGTTCATGTATAAGGTGGAGACTATGACATCTCTGCAGGTCTAGATATTACATCTAGCCTGATTGTTATCAGTAATTAATATAAATATTAATTACCTGTCCTGTGGTTCCTTTCTTGCAGTTGACGGGGGTATAGGTCACTTTCACCTTCTCACCGGACATCAGTCACCTGTAAAAAGACACAGGTATGATAACATGTTCCTGATACATGCTACAGACGCTAATATATATAACACTCTAGGGCCAGAACTACTTATCTCAGGAATTATGAAACCGCATAAGAAAAAGGAACAAAAAAAAATGGAACACATTGGGATTTAGATGATAGGGATTTTTATTTCTATAGTAGTGCAGTGTACTACTCCTCCCATCATCCCAGGATGATGTTGACGCAGACTATTGACAGGTTTTTGGAGGGTTTGTTTTTGTAATGTTTGGGTTATGTCTTAATTTTCATTTATTTATTCATACATTTTAAGGGTAATATATGTTTTCTTTGGGGGAAGGGGCAGAAAATTTTATAAATTATTATTGTGTATTTCTTTTTTCAAAAGCATTTCTGCCTTTCTACTGTTTTCTTTTTCTTTTTTTTTGTTGGTCAATAAATCATGTTATTACACTTTTATTTTCTGGGTTGTTTTTTTCACCCATATTCCCATTAGAGGGCAACCTTTCACCAAAGATCTGATTATTTCTATAAAACACTGCACTACTATTGTGGTGCAGTGTATTATTCCTCTCAGCATTATTCTGACAGGCAGTGCATGGTTATGGCATTGTGAGGGATTTGTATGGGGTTATATAGTTTTTGGGGGAATTTTTTATATTTTTTTTCTATTTTCTTAATTTTATATTTCATACCAAATATGTTTTTTTAGGGATATTTTTGTAGAAGTTTTTTTTCTTTTTTAATTATTTTATTAACCTTCTTTTTCTTTTATTGTTTTTAATGGAAATATGTCACCAGTGTCACCTACACAAAAGTGGCGATACTGACAGATAGTGCAGGTGACACTGGTGACAACGGTACTTACCTTTTCCCGTTCAGTGGCGGGAATCTCCGGTGATCTTCTCTGTTAAGCTTAAGCTCTGGCCAGCTTGGTGCATGGGCGGAGCATAGGGACATCACCACTGCTGTTCTTTAGCAGTGGGACCAAGCAGGGAGCAGCAGCGGTGATGTCACTAAGCTCTGCCAATGCCCCTAGCCGCTGCTGCTCTCTGCTGGACTCGTAGCAGCAGTGACATTCCTAAGCTCCACTCGTGCCCCAAGCCGGGCCTAGAGCTGAAGCTTAACAGAGAAGATTACCGGAGATCCCCTCCACGGAACGGGACAAGGCAAGGACCGTTGTCATTAGTGTCACCTGCACTATCTGTTGGTACCGACAGGTTAGTGCAGGTGACACTGGTGACAAATTTCCTTTAACTATTCCCATCAAGGGACTTTGAGCAGCAATCTTTCGATAGCTATGTAATAATACACTGCACTAGTGTCTTAGGCCTCTTGTCATTATTCTAAAAGACAATGTATGGTTACAGTATTGTCAGGGGTTTTATTTTGGGTTTTTGGTTTAAAAATGTTTTTTCTTTTTTTAGTATGTTTTTTTTAGGGTGTTCTGTTTAAATTTTTTTTAACTTTTTTTTCTTTACTTTTTATTTTTTGGTCTTTTTTAACAAATACGATGAGAGGCCTTTCCCCAGTGATCTTTTGATCACCCATATAATACATTGCAATAGTGTTATAATGCAGTGTATTATCGCTGTCAGCATTATGTTGACAGTCGATTTTTAATTATAGCTTATGTGAGGGGAGAAATGGGTTATTTTTTTTAATTCTTTTTTATATAAACATTTATTTTTTTGTAGGGGTTGGGGTGAATTATTTTATAAATTGTTTATTTTTAACTTCATTTACATAGGATTCGGGCAGAATACATTGCCATCTATGATGAAGGTAATGTACGCTTGGAACCTCCGGCAATAGTTATTCCGGCTGAAAATTCCTAGCTAGCCTTTAAGTTTTTTTTTACAAAGGGGACTTTTAACAGCGATCTTAAGATCGCTCATATAATACACTGCACTAGTATTAAAGTGCAGTGTATTATGCGCTTCATGATTATTTCAACAGGCTATGTATTATTATGGCTATAGTCTTTTAATTTATAGTTTTTTAATTCTCATTATTTTTATAATTATATATTTGTAGCAAAAACAAATTATTGATTTTTCTTCACATTACAGTTATGTTCTAAATCTGCAGTCAGTTTGTCTAAAGGAAACTTGTAAACCTTGGGGTAAGTCGGGTCTATTCTATTAAATATTGATAAAGGAATTCCTAAAAATAAAAAACAGATATTAAGGATCATAAATGTTCCTATTCTCTGTACCTGAGACATGGTTGTGTTATAAAAGAAGCTGTCCATAGACTATATGCTTATTAACAACACATATATGTTCATGTATAAGGTGGAGACTATGACATCTCTGCAGGTCTAGATATTACATCTAGCCTGATTGTTATCAGTAATTAATATAAATATTAATTACCTGTCCTGTGGTTCCTTTCTTGCAGTTGACGGGGGTATAGGTCACTTTCACCTTCTCACCGGACATTAGTCACCTGTAAAAAGACACAGGTATGATAACATGTTCCTGAGACATGCTACAGACGCTAATATATATAACACTCTAGGGCCAGAACTACTTATCTCAGGGATTATGAAACCGCATAAGAAAAAGGAACAAAAAAAATGGAACACATTGGGATTTAGATGATAGGGATTTTTATTTCTATAGTAGTGCAGTGTACTACTCCTCCCATCATCCCAGGATGATGTTGACGCAGACTATTGACAGGTTTTTGGAGGGTTTGTTTTTGTAATGTTTGGGTTATGTCTTAATTTTCATTTATTTATTCATACATTTTAAGGGTAATATATGTTTTCTTTGGGGGAGGGGGCAGAACATTTTATAAATTATTATTATTGTGTATTTTTTTTTCAAAAGCATTTCTGCCTTTCTATTGTTTTCTTTTTCTTTTTTTGTTGGTGGGGGAGGGGGGGGGGTCAGTAAACCATGTTATTACACTTTAATTTTATGGTTTTTTTTTTTTCACCCATATTCCCATTAGAGGGCAACCTTTCACCAAAGATCTGATTATTTCTATAAAACACTGCACTACTATTGTGGTGCATTGCATTATTCCTCTCAGCATTATTCTGACAGGCAGTGCATGGTTATGGCTATTGTGAGGGATTTGTATGGGGTTATAAAGTTTTTGGGGGAATTTTTATATATTTTTTCTATTTTCTTAATTTTATATTTCATACCAAATATGTTTTTTAAGGAATATTTTTGTAGAAGTGTTTTTCTTTTTTAATTATTTTATTAACCTTCTTTTTCTTTTATTGTTTTTAATGGAAATATGTCACCAGTGTCACCTACACAAAAGTGGCGGTACTGACAGGTGCAGGTGACACTGGTGACAACGGTACTTACCTTTTCCCGTTCAGTGGCGGGAATCTCCGGTGATCTTCTCTGTTAAGCTTCAGCTCTGGCCAGCTTGGTGCATGGGCGGAGCATAGGGACATCACCACTGCTGTTCTTTAGCAGCGGGACCAAGCAGGGAGCAGCAGCGGTGATGTCACTAAGCTCTGCCAATGCCCCAAGCCGCTGCTGCTCTCTGCTGGACTCGTAGCAGCAGTGACATTCCTAAGCTCCACTCGTGCCCCAAGCCGGGCTTAGAGCTGAAGCTTAACAGAGAAGATTACCGGAGATCCCCTCCACGGAATGGGACAAGGTAAGGACCGTTGTCATTAGTGTCAGCTGCACTATCTGTTGGTACCGACAGGTTAGTGCAGGTGACACTGGTGACAAATTTCCTTTAACTATTTCCATCAAGGGACTTTGAGCAGCAATCTTTCGATAGCTATGTAATAATACACTGCACTAGTGTCTTATGCCTCTTGTCATTATTCTAAAAGACAATGTATGGTTACAGTATTGTCAGGGGTTTTATTTAGGGTTTTTGGTTTTAAAATATTTTTTCTTTTTTAAATATTTTTTTTAGGGTGTTCTGTTTAAATATTTTTTTAACTAGTTTTTAAATTTTTTGGTCTTTTTTAACAAATACCATGAGAGGGCTTTCCACAGTGATCTTTTAATCACCCATATAATACATTGCAATAGTATTACAGTGCAGTGTATTATCGCTGTCAGCATTATGCTGACAGCCGATTTTTAATTATAGCTTATGTGAGGGGAGAAATGGTTGTTTTTTTTTAATTCTTTTTTTATAAAAACATTTATTTTTTGTCGGGATTGGGGTGGGGTGAATTATTTTATAAATAGTTTATTTTTAACTTCACTTAGATAGGATCCGGGCAGAATACATTGCCATCTATGATGACGGTAATGTACGCTTGGAACCTCCGGCAATAGTTATTTCTCAGTTTGTAGCTAGCCGTTAAGTTTTTTACAAAGGGGACTTTTAACAGCAGTCTTAAGATCGCTCATATAATACACTGCACTAGTATTAAAGTGCAGTGTATTATGCCCTTCAGCATTATTTCATCAGGCTATGTATCCTTACTGCTATAGTCTTTTATATAGTTTTTTTGTTGTTATTATTAATTGTATATTTGTAGCAAAAAAAAAAAATAATTATTGTTTTTTCTTATGTCCTAAATCTGCGGTCAGTCTGTCTAAAATAAACTTGTAAACTCTGCAGTAAGTCTAGTCTATTCTATTAAATATTGAAAAAGGAATTCCTACAAATAACAAAACAGACATTAGGGATCACAAATATTCTTAATCTCTGTACCTAAGACATGATTGTGTTATATAAGAAGCTGTCCATAGACTATATACTTATTATCAACACATATATCTTCATGTATAAGGTAGAGTCTAAGATGTCTTTGTAGGTCTAGATATTACAATAGGGAGTATTCTGAGAAAAAATGAACAACAAAAAGAGATGGAGAAAAAATCTAAAAAAAAACCTGGTTAGGAGACACCGTACCTGAAGGCAATAAAAAATGTAAAAATTGCAATTTTTGCAAATACAACATGGAAGCTAAATACATACGGCTAGGAGCAGTGTCACATACAGTCCAAGATCTTATAACTTGCAAGACGCATCAGGTGGTTTATGCCCTGTTCTGTCCATGCGGTTTTTATTACCTGGGGCAGACAAGCCGACAGCTCAGGGTAAGAATAAGAGAACACCTGTACGCTATATGTACAGGAAAACCAGGAGCTGCCAGACTAATGTCCCACGTAAGGGAAACGGATAATAATAATCCTGATATCTTAAAATTTGCAGGACTGGAAAGAATAACTGTCCAAAAAGGAGAAAGGCTAGACAGGAAATTATTAAAAATAGAAACTGAATGGATAATCAAGACTAATGCGACAGGTGTACTAGGCCTCAATGATAGAACAGAACAATCAGCTTGTTTTTAATCACAAACACTCTCCCCCCACCTCTCCCCTTTCTCTCTCCCGGAGGTGTACGTCATAGTCACGTGTCAAGGAGAGAAAATAAGGTGATTTGATAACAGGAAGGCTTACCTGGTATATAAAGATGTACTGTTAGTCTAGAAGTTAGGGCCGGAGGAAGTGCATTCACAGCACGAAACGGAGCTTTTGTCGCCTTTGTAATCCCCACCACGTCTGTTCCCTACCCCTGAACACATGTGAAGCAAAATAAAGCAAGAATTTTGAGAAGAATGGTGAGTGCCGGCTTTATTTCCATTATCTTCTATGTTGGACTACTATGATTACCTATCTATAAGCCAGAACACCACAGCACACTCACCAGCGTTTCCCAGTATACTGTAGAGATCCCTCCACGTCCTCAGTGCCGTATGCACACCTAATAGTGATCTTTGGTCTAGATATTACATCTAGCCTGATTGTCATCAGTAATTAAAGGGGTATTCCAGGAATAAAAAAAAACAGGCCTTTTTTCTTTCAAAGACCTGTTTGTATCCAGTTTGGGTGTGGTTTCGCATCTCCGTTCCACTGAAGTGAATGGAGCCAAGTTTTAATACCTCATTCAAAGTGGAGACAAGGAGGGCACTTTCTTTGAAAGAAAAAAGGCCTATTTTTTTATTCCTAAAATACCCCTTTAAGCCCTTAAAGGGGTACTCCACCCCTAGCATCTCGTCCCCTATCCAAAGGATAGGGGATAAGATGTCAGATCACCAGGGTCCCGCTGCTGGGAACCCCCGGGATCTCCACTACGGCACCCTGCTATCATTACTGCACAGAGCAAACTCGCTTTGTGCGTAATGACAGGCAATACAGGGGCCGGAGCATCGTTACATCATGTCTCCGCCCCCTCATCACATCACGGCCCGCCTCCTCAATACAAGTCTATGGATGGGGGGTTGGCGGCCATCACACATACGCCATTGACCGTGCGGTTTAATTAACTTTATATTTTTATAGTTCGGACATTTACGCCCGCGGCGATACCACATATGTTTATTTTCATTTACAGTTTTTTTTTATTGGGAAAAGGGGGATGATTCAAACTTTTATTAGGGAAGGGGTTAAATGATCTTTGTTAACTTTTTTTCACTTATTTTTTTGCATGCAGTACATTGATCAATACACTGATCACTGCCATTGCATTTAATGGCAGGGATCATTGTTATCGGCGTTTGATTGCTCAAGCCTTGATTTCAGGCTTGGAGCAATCAATCGCCGATCAGAAGCGCAGGAGGCAGGTAAGGCACCCTCCTGTTGCATTGTAGCTGATCGGGACATTGTGATTTTTCCGCGATGGTACCGATCAGCCCGACTGAGCTGCCGGGAAGATTTTACTTTCACTTTAGACGCGGCGATCAACTTTGATTGCCGCGCCTAAAGAATTAATGCCGGACATCAGCCCGTTCGGCGATGGCCGGCATTAGCCACGGGTCCTGGTTTCTTATAGCAACTGGGACCCACCTGGTATGATGCACGCTCACCTGCTGAGTGGCCGTCATAACTCAGGAGACGCTTATGGACGTTCATAAACTGGGTTAATATAAATATTAATTACCTCTCTAATGGTTCCTTTCTTGCAGCTAATCTCAGGGATTATTAAACAGTAAAAAAAAAAAAAAAGAAACAAAAAAAATTGTAACATGTTACACATTGGTTCTCTTTTTTTATAGAGAATTCTAAGGATAGGCAATTATTGAAATTTGAAAAAAATCGACTCTTCAAAATAATAAAAATACATACATTTCCCAAACATAAAAATATATTTATTTTTAATTTATGTATTTTTATTCTTTTGAGGGGTTGATTTTTTCAAATTTAAATGATTGGCTATCATTAGGATAGGCCATTAATTGCTGATCATCAGGATACTGACTCCAGGCACACCCTCTGATCAGCTATTCAGCTCCTCTTCTTATACAGGAAATGGGCCTGAAGCCCTAGGCCTTTCTTTCTACAGTGGTGGTGCCAGGCAACTGCAGCTCAGCTCCCTTCTACGTCAATGAGAGCCATGATGCTGTTATTCAGCGCCACCACTATATAATGAAGAGAGCAAGG
The DNA here is from genome assembly GCF_029499605.1 of Hyla sarda. Lineage (NCBI taxonomy): Eukaryota > Metazoa > Chordata > Amphibia > Anura > Hylidae > Hyla > Hyla sarda. The sequence continues at coordinate 32,822,230 of NC_079201.1, read as the reverse complement.
CTTTTGTCCCTATTTACTGTATAGTGCGGCACACTGAACAGCAATTGAGGGGCTATCCTGTGAATAGACCAGCAATCACAAAAGTCCTGAAAACCCCCTTTAATTACAGTACAGTCTAATAGTAAGAGGCATTACAAGAATGTATGGTAGAGAACTGGCAGAACGTTTCCTCAATATATTCATACATATTCCTGTTCTGGTATAAAGAAATTTCCGTGTATGCATTTCTTTTTATGAATCAGAGTTAAAGGGGTATTGCCCTGTATCGCCCGTCATTACGCACAGAGCGAACTCGCTCTGTGCAGTAATGATGGCGGGGTGCCGCAGCGGCGATCCCCGGGGTCCCCAGCAGCGGGACCGCGGCGATCTAACATCTTATCCCCTATCCTTTGGATAGGGGATAAGATGCCAGGGGAGGAATACCCCTTTAAAGGGAACCAAGCAGCAGATTTTACCTTGTATGATGCTTGGCAATGCATTATTTAAAGGGGTACTCCGCCCCTAGACATATTATCCCCTATCCAAAGAATAGGGGATAAGATGTCAGATCGCCGCGGTCCCGCTGCTGGTGACCCCCGGGATCGCCGCTGCGGCGCTGCTCTATCATTACTGCACAGAGCGAGTTCGCTCTGTGCGTAATGACTGGCAATACAGGGGACGGAGCATCGTTACATCATGGCTCCGCCCCTCGTGACGTCACGGCCCGCCCCTTTCATCCCGGGGGTCGCCAGCAGCGGGACCGTGGTGATCTGACATCTTATCCCCTATCCTTTGGATATGGGATAAGATGTCTAGGGGCGGAGTACCCCTTTAAGCCAAAATCTTTATCCTCACCATCCCTGGGAGACATTTTTTACCTTCAGGGACGGTGAGGATATGAAGTTACTAAGTCGCCCCACCGCCCCCCCCCCAGCCGCTCAGTAAGTAGTCCCCTGCGAGGACTTAAACTTACCGAGTCCTGTAACTTCGACCATGATGCCGCCCCCTCAGCTTGATTGACGGCCTGCATCATCGCTAAGCAGACAAAGCAGAGTGGTGACATGAGACGTCAATCAAGCCGAGGGGTTGGGAGCACAGCCGCAGCGACGGGACCAGTAAGTATAGTCCAGGTGACTACTTATGGGGCGACCGAGGGGGACTTTATAACTTCATATCCTCCCCATCTCTGGGGGCAAAAACATCTTCCGGGATGGTGAGGATAAAGATTTTGCCCAATTTCTTCTGATTAAAAAAATGCACCATATGTGGACGTTAAGTGCTCTGTTGGCGCACTACAAAGCTTAGAAGAGAAGGAGCAAAATTTGGCTTTTTGAAAGAGAATTTTGCTGAAATGGTTTTTGGGGGGCATGTTGCATTTTGAAAGTCCCCAGGGTGCCAGAACAGCAAAAAAAGAAAACAACCCACTATTTTGGAAACTACACTGCTCAAGGAACGTAACAAGGGGTATAGTGAGTCTTAACACCTCACAGGTGTTTGACGACTTTGCGTTGAAGTTGGACGTGAAAACGGAAAATTTGATTTTTAACACTAAAATGATGGTGTTGCCCCATATTTTTCTTTTTCACAAGGGGTAATAGGAGAAAATGGACCCCAAAATTTGAAGCTCAATTTCTCCCAATTAAGAAAACGCCCCATATGTGAACATTAAGTGCTCTGCTGGTACACTACAATGCTCAGAAGAGAAGGAGCAAAATTTGGCTTTTTGAAAGCGAATTTGCTGAAATGGTTTTTGGGGGGCATGTTGCATTTAGAAGGTCCTCAGGGTGCCAAAACTGCAAAAAAAAAAACACATGGTATACTATTTTAGAAACTACACCCCTCAAAGAATGTAACAAGGGGTATAGTGAACATTAATACCTCACAGGTGTTTGACGACTTTGCCTTGAAGTTGGATGTGAAAATGGAAAATTTTATTTTTACCACTAAAATGATGGTGTTACCCTAAATTTTTCTTCTTCACAAGGGGTAATAGGAGGAAATGGACCCCAAAATTGGAAGCCCAATTTCTCCTGAGAAAATGCCCCATATGTGGACTTTAAGTGCTCTGCTGGCGCACTACAGGTCTCAGAACAGAAGGAGTACCATTGGGCTTTTGGAGAGAGAATTTTGCTGAAATTGAAGTCTGGGGCCATGTGCATTTACAAACCTCCCATGACGCAAGAACAGCAGAAACGCCCCACATGTGACGTAACAAGGGTTACAGTGAGTACTTACACCTCACAGGTTTTTTGAACAGTGGGCCAAAAAATGTAAGGTTTGATTTTTAACACTAAAATGATGGTGTTACTCCAAATTTTTCATTTTCACATGGTGTAATAGGAGAAAATGGACCTCAAAATTTGAACCCCAATTTCTCCTGATTAAGAAAAGGCCCCATATGTGGACGTTAAGTACTCTGAGGCCTCAGAACAGAAGGAGCGACATTGGACTTTTGGAGAGAGAATTTTGCTGAAATTGAAGTCGGGGGCGATGTGTATTAACAAACCTCCCATTATGCCAGAACATCAGAAACCCCCCCACATGTGACACTGTTTTCGCAACTTCACCCCTCACAGAATTTTATAAGGGGTGCAGTGAGCATTTACACCCCACTGGCGTTTCACAGATCTTTGGAACAGTGGGCTGTGCAAATGAAAAATTACATTTTTTATTTTCACGGACCACTGTTCAAAAAATCTGTTAGACACCTGGGGGTTGTAAATGCTCACTGTATCCCCTTATTATATTCCTTGAGGGGAGTAGTTTCCAAAATGGGGTCACATGTGGGGGGGTCCATTGTTCTGGCACCACAGGAGGGGGGGGGGGCTTTGTATACACACATGGCCTTCAATTCCAGACACATTCTCTCTCCAAAAGCCCAATGGCGCTCCTTCTCTTCTGAGCATTGTAGTTTGCCCACAGAGCACTTTACATCCACATATGGGGCATTTACATACTCAGAAGAAATAGGGTTCCAAATTTTTCCTATTACCCCTTGTGAAAATGAAAAATTTGGGATAACACCAGCATTTTCGTGAAAAAAAATGCACATTTTTCATTTTCACGTCCAACTTTAACGGAAATTCATCAAACACCTGTGGGGTGTTATGGCTTACTATACCCCTTGTTATGTTCAGTGGGTATTTTTGTACTCAGAAGAAATTGCGTCACAAATTTTGGGGCTCTTTTTTCCTTTTACTTCTTGTGAAAATGAAAAGTATGGGGCAACACTAGCATTTTTAACCCCTTCAGGACCAAGCCCATTTTGGCCTTAAGGACCAGAGCGTTTTTTGCACATCTGACCACTGTCACTTTAAACATTAATAACTCTGGGATGCTTTTAGTTATCATTCTGATTCCGAGATTGTTTTTTCGTGACATATTCTACTTTAACATGGAGGTAAGTTTTTGTGGTAACTTACATCCTTTCCATGTGAAAAATCCTAAAATTTGATGAAAAATTTGAAAATTTTGCATTTTTCTAACTTTGAAGCTCTCTGCTTGTAAGGAAAATGTATATTACAAGTAAAAAAATTTTTATTCACATATACAATATGTCTACTTTATGTCTGCATCATAAAAGTGACGAGTTTTTACTTTTGGAAGATACCAGAGGGCTTCAAAGTTCAGCAGCAATTTTCCAATTTTTCACAAAATTTTCAAACTCACTATTTTTCAGGGACCAGTTCAGGTTTGAAGTGGATTTGAAGGGTCTTCATATTAGAAATACCCCACAAAAGACCCCATTATAAAAACTGCACCCCCCAAAGTATTCAAAATGACATTCAGTCATCATTTTAACCCTTTAGGTGTTTCACAGGAATAGAAGCAAAGTGAAGGAGAAAATTCACAATCTTCATTTTTTACACTCCCATGTTCTTGTAGACCCAATTTTTGAATTGTTACAAGGGGTAAAATGAGAAAATGTAAACTTCTATTTGTAGCCCAATTTCTCTTGAGTAAGCACATATCTCATATGTCTATGTAAAGTGTTCGGCGGGCGCAGTAGAGGGCTCAGAAGGGAAAGAGCGACAAGGGGATTTTGGAGAGTACGTTTTTCTGAAATGGTTTTTGGGGGGCATGTTGCATTTAGGAAGCCCCTATGGTGCCAGAACAGCAAAAAACCCTCACATGGCATACCATTTTGGAAACTAGACCCCTTGAGGAACATAACAAGGAATAAAGTGAGCCTTAATACCCCACAGGTGTTTCACGACTTTTGCATATGTAAAAAAAAATAATATTTTTTTTCACTAAAATGTGTGTTTCTCCCCAAATTTCAAATTTTTCCAAGGGTTAATAGCAGGAAATACCCCCCAATATTTGTAACCCCTTCTCTTCTGAGTATGGAGGTACCCCATAAGTTGACATGAAGTGCACTATGGGCGAACTACAATGCTCAGAAGAGAAGGAGTCATATTTGGCTTTTTGAGATCAAATTTTGCTCGGGGGACATGTCGCATTTAGGAAGCCCCTATGGTGCCAGAACAGCAAAAAAAAAAACACATGGCATACCATTTTGGAAACTAGACCCCTTGAGGAATGTAACAAGGAATAAAGTGAGCCTTATTACCCCACAGGTGTTTCGCGACTTTGCATATGTAAAAAAAAAAAAAAAATTCCACTAAAATGTGTGTTTCCCCCCAAATTTCACATTTTTGCAAGGGTTAATAGCAGGAACTACCCCCCAATATTTGTAACCCCTTCTCTTCTGAGTATGGAGGTACCCCATAAGTTGACCTGAAGTGCACTATGGGCGAACTACAATGCTCAGAAGAGAAGGAGTCATATTTGGCTTTTTGAGAGCAAATTTTGCTTGGGGGGCATATCGCATTTAGGAAGCCCCTATGGTGCCAGAACAGCAAAAAAAAACCACATGGCATACCATTTTGGAAACTAGACCCCTTGAGGAACGTAACAAGGAATACAGTGAGCATTTGCCCCCCACTGGTGTCTGACAGATCTTTGGAACAGTGGGCTGTACAAGTTTTCATTTTCACGGACCACTGTTCCAAAGATCCGTCAGACACCAGTGGGGTGTAAATTCTCGCTGCACCCCTTATTACATTCCGTGAGGGGTGTCGTTTCCGAAATGGGGTCACATGTGGGGTTTTTTTTTTTTTTGCGTTTGTCAAAACCGCTGTAACTATCAGCCACCCCTGTGCAAATCACCTCAAATGTACATGGTGCACTCTCCCTTCTGGGCCTTGTTGTGCGCCCCCAGAGCACTTTGCGCTCACATATGGGGTATCTCCGTAGTCGGAAGAAATTGCGTTAAAAATTTTGGGGGGCTTTTTTCCCTTTTACCTCTTGTGAAAATGTAAAGTATAGGGCAACATCAGCATGTTAGTGTAAAAAATAAAAATTTTTTACACTAACATTCTGGTGTAGACCCCAACATTTCCTTTTCATGAAGGGTTAAAGAAGAAAAAGCCCCCCAAACCTTGTAACACAATTTCTCCCGAGTACAGCGATACCCCATATGTGACCCTGGACTGTTGCCTTGAAATACGACAGGGCTCCAAAGTGAGAGCGCTGTGCGCATTTGAGGCCTAAATTAGGGATTTGCATAGGGGTGGACATAGGGGTATTCTACGCCAGTGATTCCCAAACAGGGTGCCTCCAGCTGTTGCAAAACTCCCAGCATGCGTGGACAGTCAACGGCTGTCCGGCAATACTGGGAGTTGTTGCTTTTCAACAGCTGGAGGCTCTGCTTTGGAAACAGTGGCGTACCGGACGTTCTTATTGGGGGAGGGGGGCTGTGTAAGGGTATGTGTATATGTAGTGTTTTTAACTTTTTATTTTATTTTGTGTTAGTGTAGTGTAGTGTTTTTAGGGTACAGTCACATGGGTGGGGGATTACAGCGAGTTTCCCGGCGCAAAATTTGCTGCATCTTAAGATGCGAGAAACCCACTGTAAAAGCCTCGCCCATGTGAATGTACCCTGTACATTCACGGGGGCGGGGGGGGGGGGGGGGGGGGGGGTTGGTGCACCAGCTGTTGCAAAACCACAACTCCCAGCATGCATGGTCTGTTAGTGCATGCTGGGAGTTATAGTTTTGCAACAGCTGGAGGCACACAGGTTAGGGAACACTGAGTTAGAAACAGACAATGTTTCCCAACCAGTGTGTCTCCAGTTGTTGCAAAACTACAACTCCCAGCATGCCCAGACAGCTGAAGGGCAGGCTGGGAGTTGTAGTTCGGCAACATCTGAAGGGCCAGATGTTGCTGAACTAAAACTCCCAGCATGCCTGGACAGTCAGTGCATGCTGGGAGTTGTAGTTTTGCAACAGCTGGAAGAGCACAGATTGGAGACCATTATACAATGGTCTCCAAACTGGGGCCCTCCAGATATTGCAAAACTACAACTCCCAGCATGCATGGTCTGTTAGTGCATGCTGGGAGTTATAGTTTTGCAACAGCTGGAGGCACACAGGTTAGGAAACACTGAGTTAGAAACAATGTTTCCCAACCAGTGTGTCTCCAGTTGTTGCAAAACTACAACTCCCAGCATGCCCAGAAAGCTGAAGGGCATGCTGGGAGTTGTAGTTCGGCAACATCTGAAGGGCCAGATGTTGCTGAACTAAAACTCCCAGCATGCCTGGACAGTCAGTGCATGCTGGGAGTTGTAGTTTTGCAACAGCTGGAAGAGCACAGATTGGAGACCATTATACAAAGGTCTCCAAACTGGGGCCCTCCAGATGTTGCAAAACTACAACTCCCAGCATGCCCAGACAGCCAAAGGCTGTCTAGGCATGCTGGGAGTTGTAGTTTTCAGACTCCTAGAAGCAGCAGTGAAGATCTTCACTGCTGCTTCTGAGGACCATATACTCACCTGCTGGTCCCGTCGCTCCTCGTCCTCGTGGCCGGTCCCGCGCTGCTCCTCGGTCCCGCCGCTGGATCTGGTAAGTCCGCCGGTCCCCTCGTGTTCCCCCCCTATGCTGCAGGTCCCGAGCGACCCCCCGCAGCTATCGTCCCCCGTTCTGCCCGACTTCCAGGGGCGGGCAGTGCGGGGGATCTGAACTTTCACCCCAGATCACTGTGATTGGTCCACAGGGACCAATCACAGTGATCGCTGACCAGGACCATCAATGGATGGTCCTGGGGGTGAAGCAGAAGTTGTTCCCTGCTGGACACAGCGGGACTTCTGCCAGTTAACCCGTGCGATGCTGCGCATCGCCGGGTTAACTGAATGTCATTTATAAACGCCGGGATGCACAACCCGGCACTGCACAACCCGGCGTTTATATATGCCATTCTGCGGGAAGGGGTTAACAAGGCCTGTGAAAAATAATAGAAGCAATCTGATTGGTTGCTATGGGCAACTGGCTAACTTTTCCTCTCACAGGTTTTGATAAATCTCCCCCATTATATTTAATAGATCTAGTCTATTTGCAAATCTAGAACTCAGATCGATTCTGATGAATATTAAGGATTTATTTTTAACTCTCCTGTGTCATCTTGTCCTCGTCCTCATCTCCTCCTGTTTGTATGCACTTCCTCTTTTTAATAACCATGAGCAAACTCTCATGTATTCCTTAGCGTAGTTGGGTCTGTGAGGGTTTTATTTCAGGGTTCTGACAATTTTAATGGTAACAATAGCACTACAAACTAAGGAAGGCAAGAACCACCCATGAATGTCATAGACACAGTGCACCCTAACACATGCTCAGTTCAACTGCAGTCTCCTGAAGGTAATGGCAGTTTGTCTCCACTGTGCTTATAAGCAATGGGGATTGTAGGAAAGCGTGTGCTCTGTTGCCTGGCAACAGGAGGGTTACAGCTCAGAGACAGCTCCATGAGGGAGAACTGTACAGGGATATAAGTTATTTTTGTACCCCTTTACATAGATGTATGGGGCACACATCTTATTACCAAATTTCCTCTGTGGGACAATCCTGTTAAAGAAAATTCAATGTATGCATTTCTTTTTATGATTCAATATTAATAGTCATACATGAAATCCAGCATTATAAAAGTAAAATATACATTATTTCAGCCTAAATTATTGTTTTAGGTTATAACAGGAGGTCATGTCAAAGGTCAGAGATCTCTTATATTACTTCCCTGTCACCCCCTTTAGTAGGTCACATACACTGAACATATCAATGTGTTTTAGACATTTAGGTGCTTTTCCCTTTCTATGTATGGAAAACTATACATATAGGTGGAGACTTATCAAAACCAGTGCAGAGGAAATGTTGACCAGTTGCCCATAGCAACCAATAAGATTGCTTCTTTCATTTTGAAAAAGGCCTCTGAAAACTGAAAGAAGCAATCTGATTGGTTGCTATGGGCAACTGCTCCCCTCTTCCTCTACACAGGTTTTGATGATTCTCCCCCATAGACTTAATGTATCCATACAGTAATTACACCCCCAAACTCTTTGTGTAATATAATTCAGTATAAATAGTATATACTTGGTCATTTGTGAACATCAGCAAAGTGTATAGTTAAATGATTATATTTATTACAATTAACACTATTATTGTGACACATTATATGTAATAGAGCTAGTCATTATTTGCAAGTCTAGAACTCTAGATATATTCTGATCAATATTTAGGATTAATGTACCTCTCCTGTGTCATCTTGTCCTCTTCCTCATCTTCTGCTCTTTGTGTGTGCTCCCTCTGATAGCCAAGGCCTGAACTGTACTAGTGGCTGGTCAAGGTAGCTCCAAACACTTGATGATGTCACATGTGTGATGTCATAAGGGAAACAAAGAAAGTTGGTAAGGCCACTGAATAATATCATAGTGTTATTTTTAATGGGATCTATTAGGCTTCTATTGTGATTTCTAACATTTTACCAGACAAAATATTAAAGAATGTTGTGCTATAAAAAAAAATCCCCATTATATGACTCTGTTGGTGGAAAAATACAAAGTTATCTTAGAAGCCGGGGAGGAAGAAAAATAAGAAAAGGAAAGCAATGAAATGGGAAGAGTTTAATAGGGTCTGTCACATTTCTGACACTCAGGGATATATTTTCAACCAGAAACTTTGGGGGGCAGCATTAACCCCTTAAGGACATAGGGCGTATGGATACGCCCTGGCTTTCTGGTACTTAAAGACCCAGGACATATCCATACGCCCATGGGAATTTCGGTCCCCGCCACGCGCTGGGCGGGGGCCGGATCGGGGTGACTGCGGATATCAATCAGCAGGAGCCCCATGCAAATGCCCATGGGGGGTCATCAGACCCCCCCATGTCAGCGATCGGCGCAAATCGCAAGTGAATTCAGACTTGCGATTTGCGCCTATTCCTGGTCATACGGGTCTGGTGACCCGGTGATTTGGGATATAAGGGGGATCGCAGTTGTCTAAGACACCTACGATCCCCCTGGAGGGATAGGAGTGAGGTGGCAGGGGTGCCACCCCTCCTATCCCTGCTATTGGTCGTCAGAAGTGACCAATAGCAGATCGGGGGCGGGGGGGGGGTTCACTTTCGTTTTCCCCGTCCTGCCCACCCACAATAGGCGGGGCAGAACGGGGAAACGAAGGGGATCGAACGCCGAAGTCCACTTACCCATCCGGAGGCAGCGGGCGACTGTGATCGGCGGGCGGCGATGTCGTGCGGCAGAAGAGGACAGCTCCCTGGATCCTACGGAAGCCGGTAAGTTGATCTGGAGGGCTAAAGTCTGAGACCACTGTATAGTTGTCTCTAAGCTCTAGCCCTCCAGATGTTGCAAAACTACAACTCCCAGCATGCCCAGACAGCTGTTTGGGCATGCTGGAATATGTAGTTTTGCAACAGCTGGAGGGCTACAGTTTAAGACCACTACACAGTGGTCTCTAAACTGCATCCCTCCAGATCTTGCAAAACTACAACTCCTAGCATGCCCAAACAGCTGTTTGCTGTCTGGGCATGCTGGGAGTTGTAGTTTTGCAACATCTGGAGGTCCACAGTTTGTAGATCACTGTGCAGTGGTCTATAAACCGGGTTAGTGTCACTTTCCCTTCAGACGCGGCAGTCAGCTTTGATCGCCGTGTCTGAAGGGTTAATACAGGGCCTCACCGCGATCGGCGATGTCCTGTATTAGCCGCAGGGACCGCCGCAATAGGGGTGTATTCGCCGTATAAGACGCACCGACTTTTTCCCCCCAGTTTTCGGGAAGAAAAAGTGCGTCTTATACGGCGAAAAACACGGTAAATTAAAATGAAATATATTTTTATGTTTGGGAAATGTATGTATTTTTATTATTTAGAATTTTTTCAAATTTCAATAATTGCCTATCCTTAGAATTCCCTATAAAAAAGAGAACCAATGTGTAACATGTTGCAATTTTTTTTGTTTCTTTTTTTTTTTACTGTTTAATAATCCCTGAGATTAGCTGCAAGAAAGGAACCATGAGACAGGTAATTAATATTTATATTAACCGCATTTATGAACGTCCATAAGCGTCTCCTGAGTTATGACGGCCGCTCAGCAGGTGAGCGTGCATCATACCAGGTGGGTCCCGGTTGCTATAAGAAACCAGGACCCCTGGCTAATGCCGGCCATCGCCGATCAGGCTTATGTCCGACATTAATTCTTTAGGCGCGGCAATCAAAGTTGATCGCCGCATCTAAAGTGAAAGTAAAATCTTCCCGGCAGCTCAGTCGGCTGATCGGTACCATCGCGGAAAAATCGCGATGTCCCGATCAGCTAGAATGCAACAGGAGAATGCCTTACCTGCCTCCTGCGCTTCTGATCGGCGATTGATTGCTCCAAGACTGAAATCCAGGCTTGAGCAATCAAACGCCGATAACAAACGCCGATAACTTACTGAAAACCCACTTGTGTGCTATAGCTGTTGCATAACTACAACTCCTAGCATGCATGGACAGTCAAAGGGCATGCTCAGAGTTGTAGTTGTGCCACCTCACTCCTGCTGGCCAAGGGTGATTGGGGCTATCTCTGACACCACCAATCACACTTTTTTTTCCAGGCCACTTGGTCACTAGAGACCCGATTGGCCTGAAAATGTCATATGGAAGGTCACAGTACAGAGACCACTGCACAATGGTCTCCAAACTGTGGCCCTTCAGATGTTGCAAAACTACAACTTTCAGCATGCCCAGAAAGCCAACCCCATGTTTCCTGCTGTGAGTTTGAAAGGGGGCAGGCTCTCTTTGCCGAGTTTTTGGCAGAAAATTTGCACAGATGAAAATCCACCTCAAACCCTATTTTATAATGCAGATTTGTCACAAGTATGCAACAAAAACTGCATGTATTACTTGTGGATTTTGTTGCAGATTCACCTTGGATTTCACACTATACACAGAAAGTGGTGAAATCAGTCACAAAATGCACAACATAATGAACGACCGTTCTGACTCATTCAAATTTAACTAAAGTTCATTATTTTTCTCTAGGACACAGCATGGTGGCCGCAGCTACATCATAAGTATTTATAATTTTTTTTTTAAAGGGGTACTCCAGCCCTAATACATCTTATCCAAAGGATAGGGGATAAGATGTATGATCGCGAGGTCCCACCGCTGGGGACCCCCGCAATCTGTAATTGCGCACCCACCTTTGTGAGCTCTGCACAGTGCTGGAGGCTCCAAGTGTGTAGTGTGACGTAACGACTCCGCCCCCTTGTAATGTCACGCCCCACCCCCTCAATGCAAGTCTATGGGAGGAAGCGTAACGGCCATCTTCCATAGACCAGCATAAAGGGGGCGGAGTGTGATGTCACATGGGGGCGGAGTCGAGATGCCACAAAACTCCGGCCCGGTGGTCGTCACGCTACCCACTCGGAGCCTCGGGCGCTGCGGAGAGCTCACAAAGGTGGGTGCGCAATGACAGATTGCGGGGGTCCCCAGCGGCGAGACCCCCGTGGTCATACATCTTATCCCCTTAGGACCCCTTTAACCCATTAAGGACCCAGCCCAAATATACCTTAAGGACCCAGCCATTTTTTGAACATCTGACCACTGTCACTTCAAGCATTAATAACTCTGTTTGACAACTTTTCGTTAAAATCGGATGTGTAAATGGAAAAAAAATTCACCAAAGTGCATTTTTCCCCCCAAATTTACAATTTTTATAAAGGGTAATGGGAGAAAATGGCCCCCAAAATTTGTAACCCCATCTCTTCTGAGTATGGAAATACTCCATGTTAGGAAGTAAAATGCTCTGTGGGCGAACTACAATGCTCAGAAGAGAAGGAGTCACATTTGGCTTTTTGAAAGCAAATTTTGCTGAAATGGTTTTTGGGGGGCATGTCACATTTAGGAAGCCCCTGTGGAGCCAGAACAGCAAAAAATACCAACATGGCATACCATTTTGGAAACTACACCCCTTAAGGAACGCAACAAGGGGTACAGTGAGCCTTAACTACCCACAGGTGTTTGACGACTTTTTGTTAAAGTTGGATGTGTAAATGAAAAAAAATATTTTTTTTTTACAAAAATGCTGTTTTTTCCCCAAAATTTTACATTTTCACAAGGGGTAATAGGAGAAAATGACCCCCAAAATGTATAACCCCATTTCTTCTGAGTATGGAAATACCCCATGTGTGGACGCCCACATATGGGGCATTTCCATACTCAGAAGAAATGGGGTTACAAATTTTTCCTATTACCCCTTGTGAAAATGAAAAATTTGGGATAACACCAGCATTTCCGTGAAAAAAAATGCAAATTTTTCATTTTCACGTCCAACTTTAATGAAAATTCTTCAAACACCTGTGGGGTGTTATGGCTCACTATACCCCTTGTTATGTTCAGTGGGTATTTTTGTACTCAGAAGAAATTGTGTCACAAATTTTGGGGCTCTTTTTTTCCTTTTACGTCTTGTGAAAAAGTATGGGGCAACACTAGCATTTTTAACAAGGCCTGTGAAAAATAAAAGAAGCAATCTGATTGGTTGCTATGGGCAACTGGTTAACTTTTCCTCTCACAGGTTTTGATAAATCTCCCCCATTGGCCCTCATTTACTATTCTAAACCCGACTTCTTTTGTCGGGTTTTTTTGGGGCATCTTTGTCTGCGCCATGTCGCAGACATCGTGCGCCAGTCTGCGACACGATGCGACATTTTTTCCCGACGGACCCAATGTGAATTCTCCCAAATCCGAAAAAGGGGCGTAACCCGACATTTCTGAGCTTTCCCACGTATTTATAAAGGTTTCCAACCCGAATTTGTTGAATTGTTGTGGATTTTTTCCCGACAACTCAGAGGAGTTGGAAACCAAAACCTACAAAACCCAGTGCGACAAACAGGATGCGACATAATAATAAATACCAGGGGAAAAATGCAGTCGGGTAAGAAAGCAAGATAGACTTACAACCCGATTTTCTAAGTAAATGAGGGCCATTATATTTAATAGATCTAGTCTTCATTTTCAAATCTAGAACTCAGATCGATTCTGATGAATATTAAGGATTTATTTTTAACTCTCCTGTGTCATCTTGTCCTCGTCCTCATCTCCTCCTGTTTGTATGCACTTCCTCTTTTTAATAACCATGAGCAAACTCTCATGTATTCCTTAGCGTAGTTGGGTCTGTGAGGGTTTTATTTCAGGGTTCTGACAATTTTAATGGTAACAATAGCACTACAAACTAAGGAAGGCAAGAACCACCCATGAATGTCATAGACATAGTGCACCCTAACACATGCTCAGTTCAACTGCAGTCTCCTGAAGGTAATGGCAGTTTGTCTCCACTGTGCTTATAAGCAAGGGGGATTGTGGGAAAGCGTGTGCTCTGTTGCCTGGCAACAGGAGGGTTACAGCTCAGAGACAGGTCCATGAGGGAGAACTGTATAGGGATATAAGTTATTTTTGTACCCCTTTACATAGATGTATGGGACACACATCTGATTACCAAATTTCCTCTGTGGGACAATCCTGTTAAAGAAAATTCAATGTATGCATTTCTTTTTATGATTCAGTATTAATAGTCATACATGAAATCCAGCATTATAAAAGTAAAATATACATTATTTCAGCCTAATATAAGCCTAATATAAGATCTCTTATATTACTTCCCTGTCACCCCCTTTAGTAGGTCACATACACTGAACATATCAATGTGTTTTAGACATTTAGGTGCTTTTCCCTTTCTATGTATGGAAAACTATACATATAGGTGGAGACTTATCAAAACCAGTGCAGAGGAAATGTTGACCAGTTGCCCTTAGCAACTAATAAGATTGCTTCTTTCATTTTGAAAAAGGCCTCTGAAAACTGAAAGAAGCAATCTGATTGGTTGCTATGGCCAACTGCTCCCCTCTTCCTCTACACAGGTTTTGATGATTCTCCCCCATAGACTTAATGTACCCATACAGTAATCACACCCCCCAACTCTTTGTGTAATAGAATTCAGTATAAATAGTATATACTTGGTCATTTGTGAACATCAGCAAAGTGTATAGTTAAATGATTATATTTATTACAATTAACACTATTATTTTGACACATTATATGTAATAGAGCTAGTCATTATTTGCAAGTCTAGAACTCTAGATATATTCTGATCAATATTTAGGATTAATGTACCTCTCCTGTGTCATCTTGTCCTCTTCCTCATCTTCTGCTCTTTGTGTGCGCTCCCTCTGATACCTAAGGCCTGAACTGTACTAGTGGCTGGTCAAGGTAGCTCCAAACACTTGATGATGTCACATGTGTGATGTCATAAGGGAAACAAAGAAAGCCGGTAAGGCCACTGTATAATTTCATAGTGTTATTTTTAATGGGATCTATTAGGCTTCTATTGTGATATCTAACATTTTACCAGACAAAATATTAAAGAATGTTGTGCTATAAAAAAAAAAGTCCCCATTATATGACTCTGTTGGTGGAAAAATAAAAAGTTATCTTAGAAGAAAAATAAGAAAAGGAATGCAATGAAATGGGAAGAGTTTAATAGGGTTTGTCACATTTCTGACACTCAGGGATATATTTTCAACCAGGAACTTTGGGGGGCAGCATTAACCCCTTAAGGACCTAGGGCGTATGGATACACCCTGGCTTTCTGGTACTTAAAGACCCAGGACATATCCATACGCCCATGGGCGGGGGCCGGATCGGGGTGACTGCTGATATTAATGAGCAGGAACCCCGTGCAAATGCCCAAGGGGGTCATCAAACCCCCCCCCCCCCATGTCATCGATCGGCGCAAATCACAAGTGAATTTAGACTTGCGATTTGCGCCTATTCCGGGTCATACGGGTCTATGGTGACCCGGTGACCCAGAATATAAGGGGGATCGCGGTTGTCAAAGACACCTACGATTCCCCTGAAGGGATAGGAGTGAGGAGGCAGGGGTGCCACCCCTCCTATCCCTGCTATTGGTCGTCAGAAGTGACCAATAGCAGATCGGGGGCAGGGGAGGTTAACTTTCGTTTTCCCCATCCTGCCCACCCACAATAGGCGGGGCAGAACGGGGAAACGAAGGGGACCGAACGCCAAAGTCCACTTACCCATCCGGAGGCAGCGGGCGACCGTGATCGGCGGGCGGCGATGTCGTGCGGCCGAAGAGGACAGCTCCCTGGATCCTATGGAAGCTGGTAAGTTGATCTGGAGGGCTACAGTCTGAGACCACTGTATAGTGGTCTCTAAGCTCTAGCCCTCCAGATGTTGCAAAACTACAACTCCCAGCATGCCCAGACAGCTGTTTGGGAATGCTGGAATATGTAGTTGTGCAACAGCTGGAGGGCTACAGTTTGAGACCACTACACAGTGGTCTCTAAACTGCATCCCTGCAGATCTTGCAAAACTACAACTCCTAGCATGCCCAAACAGCTGTTTGCTGTCTGAGCATGCTGAGAGTTGTAGTTTTGCAACACCTGGAGGTCCACAGTTTGTAGATCACTGTGCAGTGGTCTATAAACTGTAGCCCTCCAAATGTTGCAAAACTGCAAATCCCAGCATGCCCAGACAGCAAACAGCTGTCTCGGCATGCTGGGAGTTGTAGTTGCATACCTCCAACTGTTGCATAACTACATCTCCCAGCATGCCCTTCGGTGATCAGTACATGCTGGGAGATGTATTTTGCAACAGCTGGAGGCATATGGGTTGGAAAATACTGAGTTAGGTAACAGAACCTAACTGAAGGTTTTCCAACCAGTGTGCCTCCAGCTGTTCCAAAAGTACAACTCCCAGCATGCACGGTCTGTCAGTAATGCTGGGGGTTGTAGTTTTGAAACAGCTGGAGATTTGCCCCCCCCCCCCCCATGTGAATGTACATGGTACATTCACACGGACAGGTTTACAGTAAATTTCCTGCTTCAAGTTTGGTCTGCGGCAAATTTTTCACCGCAGCGCAAACTCCTAGCGGGAAATTCACAGTAACCAGTCAGTGCGAATGTACCCTAAAAACACTACACTAACACATAATAAAGGGTAAAACACTACATAAACACTCCCTTACACTGCCCCCCCCCCCCCCCCATAAAAATGAAAAAAGTCTTGTACGGCAGTGTTTCCAAAATGGAGCTTCCAGCTGTTGCAAAACAACAACTCCCAGCATTTCTGGACAGCCACTGACTGTCCAGGCATGCTGGGAATTTACCAACAGCTGGAGGCACCCTGTTTGTTAATCACTGGCGTAGAATACCCCTATGTCCACCCCTATGCAATCCGTAATTTAGTCCTCAAATGCGCATGGCGCTCTCTCACTTTGGAGCCCTGTCGTATTTCAAGGAAACAGATAAGGGCCACATATGGGGTATTTCTGTACTCCTTTTACCCCTTATGAAAAGGAAAAGTTGGGGGCTACACCAGCCTGTTAGTGAAAAAAAATAAAAATTTTAGACTAATATGCTGGTGTTGCCCCATACTTTTTATTTTCACAAGCGGTAAAAGGAAAAAAGACCCCCAAAATTTGTAACGCAATTTCTCCTGAGTACGGAAATACCCCATATGTGGCTGTAAAATGCTCTGCGAACGCACAACAAGGCTCAGGAGTGAGAACGCACATTTGTACATTTGAGGCCTAAATTGGTGATTTGCACAGGGGTGGCTGAAACGCAAAAAAATAAATACCCACATGTGACCCCATTTTGGAAACTACACTCCTCACGGAACATGACAAGGGGTATAGTGAGCCTTAACACCCCACAGGTGTTTGACAAATTTTCATTAAATTTGGATGGGAAAATGAAAAAAAAAATTTCACTAAAATGCTGGTGTTACCCTAAATTTTTCATTTTCACAGGGGAAACTAGGAAAAAATCCCCCTAAAATTTGTAACCCCAATTCTTCTGAGTAAGAACATACCCCATATGTGAATGTAAAGTGCTCTGCTGGTGCACTACAATGCTCAGAACAGAAGGAGTGCCATTGGGATTTTGAAGAGAAAATTTGTCCTGAATTGAAGGCGACGTGTGTTTACAAAGCCCACATAGTGCCAGAACAATGGACCCCCCCCCACACATGTGACCCCATTTTGGAAACTTCACCCCTCATGTAATGTAATAAGGGGTACAGTGAGCATTTATGCCCCACAAGTGTCTGACAGATTTTTGGAACAGTGGTCCGTGAAAATGAAAAATGTAGTGTTTCATTTGCACAGCCCACTGTTCCAAAGATCTGTCAAACGCCAGTGGGGTGTAAATACTCACTGCACCCCTTATTAAATTCTGTGAGGGGTGTAGTTTCCAAAATGGGGTCACATGTGGGGGGGGGGGTCCACTGTTTTGGCACCACGGGGGGCTTTGTAAACGCACATGGCCCCTGACTACCATTCCAAACAAATTCTCTTCCCAAAAGCTCAATGACGCTCCTCCTCTTCTGAGCATTGTAGTTCGCCAGCAGAGCACTTGATGTCCACACATGGGTTATTTCCATACTCAGAAGAAATGGGGTTACAAATTTTGGGGGTCATTTTCTCCTATTACCCCTTGTAAAAATGAAAAATTTTGGGGGGAAAACAGCATTTTTGTAAAAAAAAAATTACATATCCAACTTTAACAAAAAGTCGTCAAACACCTGTGGGTAGTAAAGGCTCACTGTACAGCTTGTTACGTTCCTTAAGGGGTGTAGTTTCCAAAATGGTATGCCATGTGGGTATTTTTTTGCGGTTCTGGCACCACAGGGGCTTCCTAAATGCGACATGCCCCCCAAAAACCATTTCAGCAAAATTTGCTTTCAAAAAGCCAAATGTGACTCCTTCTCTTCTGAGCATTTTAGGTCCTAACCTGAGCATTTTACGTCCTAACATGGGGTATTTCCATACTCAGAAGAGATGGGGTTACAAATTTTGGGGGGCATTTTCTCCTATTACCCTTTGTAAAAATGGTAAATTTGGGGAAAAAAATGCACTTTAGTGAATTATTTTTTCCATTTACGCATCCGATTTTAACGAAAAGTTGTCAAACACCTGTGGGGTGCTAAGGCTAACTGGACCCCTTGTTACGTGCCTTGAGGGGAGTAATTTCTAAAATGGTATGCCATGTGGGGTTTTCTGTTGTTCTGGCACCATAGGGACTTTCTAAATGTGACATGCCCCCCAAAAACCATTTCAGCAAAATTCACTCTCCAAAATCCCATTGTTGCTCCTTCCCTTCTGAGCCCTCTACTGCGCCCGCCGAACACTTGACATACACATATGAGGTATTTCCTTACTCAAGAGAAATTGGGTTACAAATTTTGCGGGGCTTTTTCTCCTATTACCACTTGTAAAAATGCAAAAACTGGGTCTACAAGAACATGCGAGTGTAAAAAAATGAAGATTTTGAATTTTCTCCTTCAGTTTGCTGCTATTCCTGTGAAACACTTAAAGGGTTAACACACTTACTGAATGTCATTTTGGATATTTTGAGGGGTGCAGTTTTTATAATTGGGTCATTTGTGGGGTATTTCTAATATGAAGGCACTTCAAATCCACTTCAAATCTGAACTGGTCACTGAAAAATTCCGATTTTGAAAATTTTGTGAGAAATTGGAAAATTGCTGCTGAACTTTGAAGCCCTCTGATGTCTTCCAAAAGTAAAAACATGTCAACTTCATGATGCAAATATAAAGTAGACATATTGGGGGAGATTTATCAAAGGATTTAGACTGGTTTTTCTTGTCTTAATTTGTCGCACAGAAAGTCGCAGTCTAAATATGTGCGACTTTTCTGCGACTTTTGCTCTAGAGGATTTTTAGAACATGATGCATGCAAGTCTATTTTAGACTGTAATGCATTGGAAAATGCATTGGTGCTGAATTTATCAAAAGCGACTTTTCAGCGACAAGTCGCATCGGCTGAAAGTACGCTGAAATGTCAGACCATGCTGGAGCAGGCTTAAATATAAACTAAAGCATAGATCATGCAGTCTGTACACAGAATTTATCAAGAGCTGTGTGCCATTTGATAAATTAGGTGCATAATAGACCAGACTAACCCTCTGTAGTTTGGTCTATATTGATGCGGGACATAGACAACTTTGATAAATATAACCCATTGTGTATGTGAATCAATGTATAATTTATTTGAAATATCCATTTCCCTTATAAGCAGAGAGCTTCAAAGTTAAAAAAAAAAATGCAAAATTTTAAATTTTTTCATCAAATTTTGGAATTTTTCACCATGAAATGAAACAAGTATCGACAAAATTTTACCACAGACATAGAGTAGAATATGTCACGGAAAACAATCTCGGAATCAGAATGAAAGGTAAAAGCATCCCAGAGTTATTAATGCTTGAAGTGACAGTGGTAAGATTTTCAAAAAATGGCCGGGTCCTTAAGGTATATTTGGGCTGGGTCCTTAATGGGTTAAAGGGGTACTCTGGCCCTAATACATCTTAGGGGATAAGATGTATGACCACGGGGGTCTCGCCGCTGGGGACCCCCGCAATCTGTGATTGCGCACCCACCTTTGTGAGCTCTCCGCAGCGCCTGAGGCTCCGAGTGGGTAGCGTGACGACCACGGGGCCGGACATTTGTGGCATCTCGACTCCGTCATGCTACGCACTTGGAGCCTCCAGCACTGCGGAGAGCTCACAAAGGTGGGTGCGAAATTACAGATTGCGGGGGTCCCCAGCCGTGGGACCCCCGCGATCATACATTTTATCCCCTATCCTTTGGATAAGATGTATTAGGGCTGGAGTACCCCTTTAAAAACATTTTTATAAACACTTATGATGTAGCTGCGGCCACCATGCTGTGTCCTAGAGAAAAATAATGAACTCTAGTTAAATGTGAATGAGTCAGAACGGTCGCTCATTATGTTGTGCATTTTGTGACTGATTTCACCACTTTCTGTGTATAGGGTGAAATCCAAGGTGAACCTGCAACAAAATCCACAAGTAATGCATGCAGTTTTTGCTGCATATTTGTGACAGATCTGCATTATAAAATAGGGTTTGAGGTGGATTTTCATCTGTGCAAATTTTCTGCCAAAAACTCGGCACAGAGAGCCTGCCCCCTTTCAAACTCACAGCAGGAAACATGAGGTTGGCTTTCTGGGCATGCTGAAAGTTGTAGTTTTACAACATCTGGAGGGCCACAGTTTGGAGACCATTGTGCAGTGGTCTCTGTACTGTGACCTTCCATATGACATTTTCAGGCCAATTGGGTCTCTAGTGACCCAGTGGCCTGGGAAAAAAAGTGTGATTGGTGGTGTCAGAGATAGCACCAATCACCCTTGGCCAGCAGGAGTGAGGTGGCATAACTACAACTCTGAGCATGCCCTTTGACTGTCCAAGCATGCTAGGAGTTGTAGTTATGCAACAGCTATAGCACACAAGTGGGTTTTCAGTAAGTTTCCCACTACGAGTTTGAGTTGCGGGAAATTTGCCTTGGCTCAAACGTGTATCAGGAAACTTGTTGTAAACCCGACTGTGTGTATGTACAGAAAAAACACCTACACTACACTAACACAAACATAAGAAGTAAAACACTACATATATACACACACTTACACCGTTACCTTCCGACCCCCCAATAAAAATGAATAACAGTTTGTACGGCACTGTTTCCTAAATGTAGCCTCCAGCTGTTGCAAAACAACAGCTCCCAGCATGGCCGGACTGCCATTGACTGTCCAAAAATGCTGGAAGTTGTAGTGCTGTAACAGCTGGAGGCATCAATGAAAATGTACCACTAAAATAAAGTAGAATATGTCACAAAAAAAAAACATCCTGGAAACAAAGTCATAAGTAAAAGCATCCCAGAGTTATTGATGCATAAAGTGACAGAGGTCAGATATGCAAAGCCCCCACGGTGCCAGAACAGTAAAAAAAAAAAACAAAACACACATGGCACATTATTTTGGAAACTACATTATTTGGGAAACTATTTTACCAAACACTATTAGCATTTTTCTAACTTTGAAACTCTCTGCTTATTAGGAAAATGGACATGCCAAATAAATTACACTATATATTGATTCACAAATACCATATGTTTACTTTATGTTGGCATCGTAAAGTTGACAAATTTTTACTTTTTGAAGACATTAGAGGGCTTCAAATTTTAACAGCAATTTTACAATTTTTTTACAAAAATTTTACATTTTCAGGGCCCAGTTCAGTGTGGAAGTCAATTTGAGGGTCTTTATAACAGATCAGCGAATTGTTCAAAAATGTTATTCCGTGAAAAAAAATTGTTTCGATCCACATTTATTCGCATGGAATCGCTTTTAAAAACGTCTATTTGCGGGCTACAGAAAGCCTCAATAGGGAGTCTTCCGGGGTAGTGAAATAATACTGTTATTTAGTATGTCATGCAGATTAGAGGCGTCGCTATTAGAATCAGTGACCCTATACAGCTGTAACAGAAACTTGCAGAACACTCAATGGGGGAGATTTATCAAAACCTGTCCAGAGGAAAAGTTGCCCAGTTGCCCATAGCAATCAATCAAATCGCTCTAGGGCCAGAACTACTTATCTCAGGGATTATGAAACCGCATAAGAAAAAGGAACAAAAATAAAAATAAATGGAACACATTGGGATTTAGATGATAGGGATTTTTATTTCTATACTAGTGCAGTGTACTACTCCTCCCATCATCCCAGGATGATGTTGACGCAGACTATTGACAGGTTTTTGGAGGGTTTGTTTTTGTAATGTTTGGGTTATGTCTTAAATTTCATTTATTTATTTATACATTTTAAGGGTAATATATGTTTTCTTTGGGGGGAGGGGGCAGAACATTTTATTAATTATTTGTTATGCCGAGCGCTCCGGGTCCCCGCTCCTCCCCGGAGCGCTCGCAGCGTTCTCCTGTTCGCAGCGCCCCGGTCAGACCCGCTGACCGGGAGCGCTGCGATAATGTCCCTAGCCGCATCCCGGCCCGCTTACCAGACTCGTTCCCCGTCTGCTCTGTCCCGGCGCGCGGCCCCGCTCCCTAGGGCGCGGGCGCGCCGGCTCTCTGCGATTTAAATGGCCGGTGCGCCACTGATTGGTGCCTGGTTCTAATTAGTGTGTTCACCTGTGCACTTCCCTATATAATCTCACTTCCCCATCCCTTCCTTGCCGGATCTTGTTGCCATTGTGCCAGTGAAAGCGTTCCTTGTGTATCCCAAGCCTGTGTTCCAGACATCTTGCCGTTGCCCCTGACCACGATCCTTGCTGCCCGCCCTGACCTTCTGCTACGTCCGACCTTGCTCTTGCCTAATCCCTTGTACCGCGCCTATCTCAGCAGTCTGAGATGTTGAGCCGTTGCTGGTGGATACGACCTGGTTGCTACCGCCGCTGCAAGACCATCCCACTTTGCGGCGAGCTCTGGTGAATACCAGTAGCAACTTAGAACCGGTCCGCCGGCACGGTCCACGCCAGTCCCTCTCTGACACAGAGGATCCACCTCCAGCCTGCCGAATCCTGACAGTAGATCCGGCCATGGATCCCGCTGAGGTCCCGCTGCCAGTTGTCGCTGACCTTACCACGGTGGTTGCCTAGCAGTCGCAACAGATAGCGCAACAAGGCCATCAGCTGTCTCAACTGACTGTTATGCTACAGCAGCTTCTACCACAGCTTCAACAACCATCTCCTCCGCCAGCTCCTGCACCTCCTCCGCAGCGAGTGGCCGCATCCAGCCTCCGTTTATACTTGCCGGACAAGTTTGATGGGGACTCTAGACTTTGCCGTGGTTTTCTCTCGCAATGTTCCCTGCATTTGGAGATTATGTCGGACCAATTTCCAACTGAACGGTCAAAGGTGGCTTTCGTGGTTAGTCTCCTGTCTGGGAAGGCCCTGTCATGGGCCACACCGCTCTGGGACCGCAATGATCCTGTCACTGCCTCTGTATACTCTTTCTTTGCGGAGATACGAAGTGTCTTCGAGGAACCAGCCCGAGCTTCTTCTGCCGAGACTGTCCTGCTGAACCTGGTCCAGGGTAATTCTTCAGTAGGCGAGTACGCCATCCAATTTCGTACTCTCGCCTCCGAGTTATCTTGGAATAACGAGGCCCTCTGCGCGACCTTCAAAAAAGGCCTATCCAGTAACATCAAAGATGTGCTGGCCGCACGAGAAATCCCTGCCAACCTGCATGAACTTATTCATTTGGCCACCCGCATTGACATGCGTTTTTCCGAAAGACGTCAGGAGCTCCGTCAGGATATGGACTTTGTTCGCACTAGGCGGTTTCTCTCCCCGGCTCCTCTCTTCTCTTGTCCGCTGCAATCTGTTCCTGTGCCTTCCGCCGTGGAGGCTATGCAAGTGGACCAGTCTCGCCTGACACCTTTAAGAGAGGACACGCCGCCGCATTGAGAACCTATGCCTGTACTGTGCCAGTACCGAACACTTCTTGAAGGATTGTCCTATCCGTCCTCCACGTCAGGAAAGACACACTCCGATTCCGCACAAAGGGGAGACAGCTCTAGATGTGAACTCTGCTTCTCCACGTCTTACTGTGCCTGTGCGTATTTCTTCTTCTAACTCCTCCTTCTCAGCTGTGGCCTTCTTGGATTCTGGATCTGCAGGAAATTTTATTTTTGCCTCTTTCGTTAACAGGTTCAACATCCCAGTGACCAGTCTCGCCAGACCTCTCTACATCGCCTCAGTTAATGATGAAAGATTGGACTGTACTGTGCGTTACCGCACAGAACCCCTGTTAATGTGCATTGGACCTCATCACGAAAAAATTTAATTTCTGGTCCTCTCTAACTGCACTTCTGAAATTCTTCTCGGACTGCCTTGGCTTCAACGCCATTCCCCTACCCTTGACTGGACCACCGGGGAAATCAAGAACTGGGGTACTTCTTGCTACGAAAAATGCCTTACGTCTGCTCCCAGTCCTGCCAGTCAAATTCCTATGCCTCCTCCGATACCAGGTCTCCCCAAGGCCTATCTGGACTATGCCGATGTTTTTTTGCAAAAAACAAGCAGAGACTTTGCCTCCTCACAGACCTTATGACTGTCCTATTGATCTCCTTCCTGGTACTACTCCACCCCGGGGCAGAATCTATCCTCTGTCAGCTCCTGAAACACAAGCCATGACGGAGTACATCCAAGAAAATTTAAAAAGGGGATTTATCCGCAAGTCTTCCTCCCCGTCCGGAGCAGGGTTCTTCTTTGTCTCCAAAAAAGACGGTTCCTTACGTCCATGCATTGATTACCGCGGTCTTAATAAAATCACTATAAAAAAACGCTATCCCCTGCCTCTTATCTCAGAACTCTTTGACCACCTACGTGGCGCTAACATCTTCACCAAATTGGATTTAAGAGGTGCATATAATCTCATCCGCATCAGGGAAGGGGATGAGTGGAAGACCGCATTTAACACCAGAGATGGACACTTTGAATATCTGGTTATGCCCTTTGGGCTCTGCAACGCCCCTGCTGTCTTCCAGGACTTTGTAAATGAAATTTTTCGTGATTTATTATATACCTGTGTTGTGGTCTACTTGGACGACATTTTGATTTTTTCTTCTAACCTCGAAGAACACCGCCGCCATGTCCGCCTGGCTCTTCAGAGACTCCGTGACAATCAATTATATGCCAAGATGGAGAAATGTCTCTTTGAATGCCAATCTCTTCCCTTCCTAGGATATTTAGTCTCTGGCCAGGGACTTCAAATGGACCCAGACAAACTGTCAGCCGTGTTAGATTGGCCACGCCCCTCCGGACTCCGAGCTATCCAACGTTTCTTGGGGTTTGCCAATTACTACCGACAATTTATTTCACATTTTTCCACCATTGTGGCCCCAATTGTGGCCCTAACCAAGAAAAACGCCAACCCTAATGTTACGCCGAGTGCTCCGGGTCCCTGCTCCTCCCCGGAGCGCTCACGGCGTCTCTCTCTCTGCAGCGCCCCGGTCAGACCCGCTGCCCAGGAGCGCTGCACTGACATTGCCGGCGGGGATGCGATTTGCATAGCGGGATGTGCCCGCTCGCGAATCGCATCCCAATTCACTTACCCGTCCCGGTCCCCGGCTGTCATGTGCTGGCGCGCGCGGCTCCGCTCTCTAGGGCGCGCGCGCACCAGCTCTCTAAGATTGAAAGGGCCATTGCACCAATGATTGGTGCCTGGCCCAATCAGCCTAATTAGCTTACACCTGCTCCCGGGCTATAATACCTCACTTCCCCTGCACTCCCTTGCCGGATTTTGTTGCCTTGTGCCAGTGAAAGCGCTTAGTGTTGTCCAAAGCTTGTGTTTCCAGATCTTCTGCTATCCACATTGACTACGAACCTTGCCGCCTGCCCCGACCTTCTGCTACTTCTGACCTTGCCTCTGCCTAGTCCTTCTGTCCCACGCCTTCTCAGCAGTCAGCGAGGTTGAGCCTTTGCCGGTGGATACGACCTGGTTGCTACCGCCGCAGCAAGACCATCCCGCTTTGCGGCGGGCTCTGGTGAATACCAGTAGCATCTTAGAACCGGTCCACCGACACGGTCCACGCCAATCCCTCGCTGACACAGAGGATCCACATCCAGCTAGCCGAATCGTGACACCTAAGTCCTGGCCTCCTCAAGCGAACGAGGCGTTCAACCGTCTCAAAACTGCCTTTTCTTCTGCTCCCGTACTCTCCAGACCTGATCCATCTAAACCCTTCTCACTGGAGGTAGACGCCTCCTCGGTGGGAGCCGGAGCTGTACTCCTACAAAAAAACTCTTCTGGACATAACGTTACTTGTGGTTTCTTTTCTAGGACCTTCTCTCCGGCGAAGAAAAGTTACTCCATTGGTGATCAAGAACTGCTGGCCATAAAACTAGCCCTCGAGGAATGGAGGCACCTGCTGGAGGGGTCCAAATACCCAATTATCATATACACTGATCACAAAAATCTCTCTTATCTTCAGTCTGCCCAATGGCTGAACCCATGCCAGGCTAGGTGATCGTTGTTTTTTGCCCGTTTTAACTTTGAGATTCATTTTCGCCCTGCTGACAAGAATATCAGGGCTGACGCCCTCTCTCATTCCTCTGATGCCTCCGAAATGGAAGCCCCCCTGCAACACATTGTTCCTCTTGACTGTCTGATATCCTCTTCCCCAGCTTCCATCAGACAAACACCTCCTGGAAAGACCTTCGTCCCTCCACGCCAGCACCTCAGGATCCTCAGGTGGGGACACTCCTCACACCTCGCCGGTCATGCTGGCATCAAAAAGTCCATCCAGCTCATCTTTCGATTTTATTGGTGGCCTACCCTGGAAGCAGATGTTGCTGATTTTGTTCGGGCTTGTACAGTCTGTGCCCGGGACAAGACTCTTCGTCAGAAGCCTGCCGGCCTACTTCATCCTCTGCCTGTTCCCGAGCTACCATGGTCTCAGATTGCTATGGACTTTATAACAGACCTGCCCTTATCCCATGGCAACACAGTCATTTGGGTGGTCGTTGATCGTTTCTCCAAGATGGCACATTTTATTCCACTTTCAGGTCTTCCTTCTGCCCCACAGTTGGCGAAACAATTTTTTGTGCACATTTTTCGCCTTTACGGGCTTCCCACGCATATCATCTCGGATAGAGGCGTTCAATTTGTGTCGACATTCTGGAGGGCCCTCTGTAATCAGCTTAAAATCAAATTAAATTTCTCGTCTTCCTATCATCCCCAATCCAATGGGCAAGTGGAGAGAGTTAGGCTGGGTCCACACTACGTTTAGTCCCATACGGGAGCGCATACGGCAGGAGGGAGCTAAAACCTCGCGCTCCCGTATGTGACCGTATGCGCTTCCGTATGCCATTCACTTCAATGAGCCGACCGGAGTGAAACGTTCGGTCCGGTCGGCTCATTTTTCGCCGTATGCGCTTTTACAACCGGACCTAAAACCGTGGTTGACCACGGTTTTAGGTCCGGTTGTAAAAGCGCATACGGCAACGGTTCGTTGTGGTGTACGGCCGTCACCCTCTTCCCCCCCTCCCCACTCCCACGCCTTCTGGTTTGCCCGCTGTTGATGAGGTTAACCGGGACTTCTCTACTATCTGGAATGAGACTCAAAAATCCCTCATACAGGCCTCATCCCGGATGAAGAAGCATGCCGACATGTTCCTGGTGACAAAGTGTGGCTTTCCGCCAAGTATATCCGCTTCCGCGTCCCCAGTTATAAACTGGGACCACGTTATCTTGGACCCTTTAAAATCAAGTGCCAAATCAATCCTGTCTCCTACAAACTCCTTCTTCTCCATTCTCTCCGTATTCCTAATGCTTTTCATGTCTCTCTCCTTAAACCGTTTATCCTTAACCGCTTCTCTCCCAAGGTTGTTGTTCCTACTCCTGTCTCCGGGTCCTCAGATGTCTTCTCGGTTAAAGAAATTCTCGTGTCTAAGACGGTCAGAGGTAAAAAAAAATTCTTGTGGATTGGGAAAATTGCGGTCCTGAGGAGAGGTCATGGGAACCCGAGGATAACATTCTCGACAAGGACCTTATTCACAAATTTTCAGGTTCAAAAAAGAGGGGGAGACCCAAGGGGGGGTACTGTTACGCCGAGCGCTCCGGGTCCCCACTCCTCCCCAGAGCGTTCTCCTGTTCGCAGCGCCCCGGTCAGACCCGCTGACCGGGAGCGCTGCGATAATGTCCCTAGCCGGGATGCGATTCGCGATCCATCCGGTCCCGCTTACCAGACTCGTTCCCCATCTGTTCTGTCCCGGTGCGCACGGCCCCACTCCCTAGGGCGCGCACGCGCTGGCTCTCTGCGATTTAAAGGGCCAGTGCACCACTGATTGGCGCCTGGTTCTAATTAGTGTGTTCACCTGTGCACTTCCCTATATAACCTCACTTCCCCTTCCCTTCCTTGCCGGTTCTTGTTGCCATTGTGCCAGTGAAAGCGTTCCTTGTTTTACCCAAGCCAGTGTTCCAGACCTCTTGCCGTTGCCCCTGACCACGATCCTTGCTGCCTGCCCTGACCTTCTGCTACGTCCGACCTTGCTCTTGCCTAATCCCTTGTACCGCGCCTATCTAAGCAGTCAGAGAGGTTGAGCCGTTGCTGGTGGATACGACCTGGTTGCTACCGCCGCTGCAAGACCATCCCGCTTTGCGGTGGGCTCTGGTGAATACCAGTAGCAACTTAGAACTGGTCCGCCGGCACGGTACACGCCAATCCCTCTCTGACACAGAGGATCCACCTCCAGCCTGCCGAATCCTGACATTATTATTGTGTATTTTTTTTTTCAAAGGCATTTCTGCCTTTCTATTGTTTTCTTTTTCTTTTTTTTGTTGGTGGGGGGGGGGGGGGTCAATAAACCATTTTATTACATTTTTATTTTATGGGGGGGGTTTCACCCATATTCCCATTAGAGGGCAACCTTTCACCAAAGATCTGATTATTTCTATAAAACACTGCACTACTATTGTGGTACAGTGTATTATTCCTCTCAGCATTATTCTGACAGGCAGTGCATGGTTATAAAGTTTTTGGGGGAATTTTTATATATTTTTTCTATTTTCTTAATTTTATATTTCATACCAAATATGTTTTGTAAGGGATATTTTTGTAGAAGTGTTTTTTTTTTAAATTATTTTATTAACCTTCTTTTTCTTTTATTGTTTTTAATGGAAATATGTCACCAGTGTCACCTACACAAAAGTGGCGGTACTGACAGATAGTGCAGGTGACACTGGTGACAACGGTACTTACCTTTTCCCGTTCAGTGGCGGGAATCTCCGGTGATCTTCTCTGTTAAGCTTCAGCTCTGGCCAGCTTGGTGCATGGGCGGAGCATAGGGACATCACCACTGCTGTTCTTTAGCAGCGGGACCAAGCAGGGAGCAGTAGCGGTGATGTCACTAAGCTCTGCCAATGCCCCTAGCCGCTGCTGCTCTCTGCTGGACTCGTATCAGCAGTGACATTCCTAAGCTCCACCCGTGCCCCAAGCCGGGCCTGGAGCTGAAGCTTAACAGAGAAGATTACCGGAGATCCCCTCCACGGAACGGGACAAGGTAAGGACCGTTGTCATTAGTGTCACCTGCACTATCTGTTGGTACCGACAGGTTAGTGCAGGTGACACTGGTGACAAATTTCCTTTAACTATTCCAATCAAGGGACTTTGAGCAGCAATCTTTCGATAGCTATGTAATAATACACTGCACTAGTGTCTTATGCCTCTTGTCATTATTCTAAAATACAATGTATGGTTACAGTATTGTCAGGAGTGTTATTTCGTTTTTTTTTTCTTTTTTTAATATTTTTTTAGGGTGTTCTGTTTCAATATATTTTTAACTTGTTTTTTTTATTTTTTATTTTTTGGTCTGTTTTTAACAAATACCATGAGAGGGCTTTCCCCAGTGATCTTTTTATCACCCATATAATACTTTGCAATAGTATTATAGTGCAGTGTATTATCGATGTTAGCATTATGTTGACAGCCTATTTTTAATTATAGCTTATGTGACGGGAGAAATGTTTTTTTTTTAATTCTTTTTTATATAAACATTTATTTTTTTGTAGGGGTTGGGGTGAATTATTTTATAAATTGTTTATTTTTAACTT
Organism: Hyla sarda; assembly: GCF_029499605.1. NCBI lineage: Eukaryota > Metazoa > Chordata > Amphibia > Anura > Hylidae > Hyla > Hyla sarda. Next base: position 32,792,473 of record NC_079201.1, on the reverse strand, counting down.
CATTTAGATAGGATCCGGGCAGAATACATTGCCATCTATGATAACGGTAATGTACGCTTGGAACCTCCGGCAATAGTTATTCCGGCTGAAAATTCCTAGCTAGCCTTTAAGTTTTTTTTACAAAGGGGACTTTTAACAGCGATCTTAAGATCGCTCATATAATACACTGCACTAGTATTAAAGTGCAGTGTATTATGTGCTTCATGATTACTTCAACAGGCTATGTATTATTATGGCTATAGTCTTTTAATATAAAGTTTTTTAATTCTCATTATTTTTATAATTATATATTTGTAGCAAAAACAAATTATTGATTTTTCTTTACATTACAGTTATGTTCTAAATCTGCAGTCAGTTTGTCTAAAGGAAACTTGTAAACCTTGGGGTAAGTCGGGTCTATTCTATTAAATATTGATAAAGGAATTCCTACAAATAAAAAACAGATATTAAGGATCATAAATGTTCCTATTCTCTGTACCTGAGACATGGTTGTGTTATATAAGAAGCTGTCCATAGACGATATGCTTATTAACAACACATATATGTTCATGTATAAGGTGGAGACTATGACATCTCTGCAGGTCTAGATATTACATCTAGCCTGATTGTTATCAGTAATTAATATAAATATTAATTACCTGTCCTGTGGTTCCTTTCTTGCAGTTGACGGGGGTATAGGTCACTTTCACCTTCTCACCGGACATCAGTCACCTGTATAAAGACACTGGTATGATAACATGTTCCTGATACATGCTACAGACGCTAATATATATAACACTCTAGGGCCAGAACTACTTATCTCAGGGATTATGAAACCGCATAAGAAAAAGGAACAAAAAAAATGGAACACATTGGGATTTAGATGATAGGGATTTTTATTTCTATAGTAGTGCAGTGTACTACTCCTCCCATCTTCCCAGGATCATGTTGACGCAGACTATTGACAGGTTTTTGGAGGGTTTGTTTTTGTAATGTTTGGGTTATGTCTTAATTTTCATTTATTTATTCATACATTTTAAGGGTAATATATGTTATCTTTGGGGGAGGGGGCAGAAAATTTTATAAATTATTATTGTGTATTTCTTTTTTCAAAAGCATTTCTGCCTTTCTACTGTTTTCTTTTTCTTTTTTTTGTTGGTGGGGGAGGGGGGGGGGTCAATAAATCATGTTATTACACTTTTATTTTATAGGTTGTTTTTTTCACCTATATTCCCATTAGAGGGCAACCTTTCACCAAAGATCTGATTATTTCTAGAAAACACTGCACTACTATTGTGGTGCAGTGTATTATTCCTCTCAGCATTATTCTGACAGGCAGTGCATGGTTATGGCATTGTGAGGGATTTGTATGGGGTTATATAGTTTTTAGGGGAATTTTTATATATTTTTTCTATTTTCTTAATTTTATATTTCATACCAAATATGTTTTTTTAGGGATATTTTTGTAGAAGTTTTTTTTCTTTTTTAATTATTTTATTAACCTTCTTTTTCTTTTATTGTTTTTAATGGAAATATGTCACCAGTGTCACCTACACAAAAGTGGCGGTACTGACAGATAGTGCAGGTGACACTGGTGACAACGGTACTTACCTTTTCCCGTTCAGTGGCGGGAATCTCCGGTGATCTTCTCTGTTAAGCTTCAGCTCTGGCCAGCTTGGTGCATGGGCGGAGCATAGGGACATCACCACTGCTGTTCTTTAGCAGCGGGACCAAGCAGGGAGCAGCAGCGGTGATGTCATTAAGCTCTGCCAATGCCCCTAGCCGCTGCTGCTCTCTGCTGGACTCGTAGCAGCAGTGACATTCCTAAGCTCCACTCGTGCCCCAAGCCGGGCCTAGAGCTGAAGCTTAACAGAGAAGATTACCGGAGATCCCCTCCACGGAACGGGACAAGGCAAGGACCGTTGTCATTAGTGTCACCTGCACTATCTGTTGGTACCGACAGGTTAGTGCAGGTGACACTGGTGACAAATTTCCTTTAACTATTCCCATCAAGGGACTTTGAGCAGCAATCTTTTGATAGCTGTGTAATAATACACTGCACTAGTGTCTTAGGCTTCTTGTCATTATTCTAAAAGACAATGTATGGTTACAGTATTGTCAGAGGTTTTATTTCGGGTTTTTGGTTTTTACATTTTTTTTCTTTTTTTAATATGTTTTTTTTAGGATGTTCTGTTTAAATATTTTTTTTAACTTTTTTTTCTTTATTTTTTGGTCTTTTTTAACAAATACGATGAGAGGCCTTTCCCCAGTGATCTTTTGATCACCCATATAATACATTGCAATAGTGTTATACTGCAGTGTATTATCGCTGTCAGCATTATATTGACAGACGATTTTTAATTATAGCTTATGTGAGGGGAGAAATGGGTTATTTTTTTTTTATACTTTTTTATATAAACATTTATTTTTTTGTAGGGGTTGGGGTGGGGTGAATTATTTATAAATTGTTTATTTTTAACTTCATTTACATAGGATCCGGGCAGAATGCATTGCCATCTATAATGACGGTAATGTACGCTTGGAACCTCCGGCAATAGTTATTCCGGCTGAAAATTCCTAGCTAGCCTTTAAGTTTTTTTTTACAAAGGGGACTTTTAACAGCGATCTTAAGATCGCTCATATAATACACTGCACTAGTATTAAAGTGCAGTGTATTATGCGCTTCATGATTATTTCAACAGGCTATGTATTATTATGGCTATAGTCTTTTAATATATAGTTTTTTAATTTTCATTATTTTTATAATTATATATTTGTAGCAAAAACAAATTATAGATTTTTCTTTACATTACAGTTATGTTCTAAATCTGCAGTCAGTTTGTCTAAAGGAAACTTGTAAACCTTGGGGTAAGTTGGGTCTATTCTATTAAATATTGATAAAGGAATTCCTACAAATAAAAAACAGATATTAACCCCTTCAGGACGGAGCCCATTTTGGCCTTAAGGACCGGAGCGTTTTTTGCACATCTGACCACTGTCACTTTAAACATTAATAACTCTGGAATGCTTTTAGTTATCATTCTGATTCCGAGATTGTTTTTTCGTGACATATTCTACTTTAACATAGTGGTAAATTTTTGTCGATACTTGCATCCTTTTTTGGTGAAAAATCCGTAAATTTGATGAAAAATTTTAAAATTTAGCATTTTTCTAACTTTGAAGCTTTCTGCTTGTAAGGAAAATGGGTATTACGAATACATTTTTTTTTGGTTCACATATACAATATGTCTACTTTATATTTGCATCATAAAATTGATGAGTTTTTACTTTTGGAAGACACCAGAGGGCTTCAACGGTCAGCAGCAATTTTCCGATTTTTCACAAAATTTTCAAACTCAGTATTTTTCAGGGACCAGTTCAGGTTTGAAGTGGATTTGAAGGGTCTTCATATTAGAAATACCCCATAAATGACCCCATTATAAAAACTACACCCCCCAAAGTATTCAAAATGACATTCAGTCAGCGTTTTAACCCTTTAGGTGTTTCACACGAATAGCAGCAAAGTGAAGGAGAAAATTCACAATCTTCATTTTTTACACTCACATGTTCTTGTAGACCCAATTTCTGAATTTTTACAAGGGGTAAAAGGACAAAATTTTTACTTGTATTTGTAGCCCAATTTCTCTTGAGTAAGCACATACCTCATATGTCTATGTAAAGTGTTCGGCGGGCGCAGTAGAGGGCTCAGAAGGGAAGGAGCGACAAGGGGATTTTGGAGAGTACGTTTTTCTGAAATGGTTTTTGGGGGGCATGTTACCTTTAGGAAGCCCTTATGGTGCCAGAACAGCAAAAAAAAAACCACATGGCATACCATTTTGGAAACTAGACCCCTCGGGGAATGTAACATGGGATAAAGTGAACCTTAATACCCCACAGGTGTTTCACGACTTTTGCAAATGTAAAAAATAAATAAAAAATTTTACCTAAAATGCTTGTTTTCCCCCCAAAATTTTATTTTTAAAAAGGGTAATAGCAGAAAATACCCCTAAAAATTTGAAGCCCAATTTCTCCCGATTCAGAAAACACCCCATATGGGGGTGAAAAGTGCTCTGCTGGCGCACTACAGGTCTCAGAAGAGAAGGAGTCACATTTGGCTTTTTGAACGCAAATTTTGCTCTGGGGGCATGCCGCATTTAGGAAGCCCCTATGGTGCCAGGATAGCAAAAAAAAACCACATGGCATATCATTTTGGAAACTAGACCCCTCGGGGAACGTAACAAGGGGTTAAGTGAACCTTTATACCCCACAGGTGTTTCACGACTTTTGCATATGTAAAAAATTTTTTTTTTTTTACCTAAAATGCTTGTTTTCCCAAAAATTTTACATTTTTAAAAAGGGTAAAAGCAGAAAATACCCCCCAAAATTTGTAACACAATTTCTCCCGAGTACGGCGATACCCCATATATGACCCTAAACTGTTGCCTTGAAATACGACAGGGCTCCAAAGTGAGAGCGCCATGCGCATTTGAGGCCTAAATTAGGGACTTGCATAGGGGTGGACATAGGGGTATTCTACGCCAGTGATTCCCAAACAGGGTGCCTCCAGCTGTTGCAAAACTCCCAGCATGCCTGGACAGTCAACGGCTGTCCGACAATACTGGGAGTTGTTTTGCAACAGCTGGAGGCTCCGTTCTGGAAACAGTGGTGTACCAGACGTTTTTCATTTTTATTGGGGAGGGGAGGGGGGTTGTATAGGGGTATGTGTTTATGTAGTGTTTTTTACTTTTTATTTTATTTTTTGTGTTAGTGTAGTGTAGTGTTTTTAGGGTACAGTCGCACGGGCGGGGGTTCACAGTAGTTTCTCGCTGGCAATTTGAGCTGCAGCAGAAAGTTTGTGGCAGCTCAAATTTGCAGCCCGATACTTACTGTAAGCCTCCGCCCATGTGAGTGTACCCTGTACGTTCACATTGGGGGGGGGGGGGACATCCAGCTGTTGCATAACTACAACTCCCAGCATGCCCGTTGGCTGTCGGTGACTGCTGAGAGTTGCAGTTTTGTAACAACTGTAGGCACACTGGTTATGTATCACTGAGTTTGTGACCTAACTCAGTGTTTCACAACCAGTGTGCCTCCAGCTGTTGCAAAACTACAACTCCCAGCATGTACGGTGCATGGTGTACGGTGACTGCTGAGAGTTGTAGTTTGCAACAGCTGGAGGCACACCGGTCGTGAAACACTGAGTTAGGTAAAAAAAAACTCTGAGTTTCACAACCAGTGTGCCTTCAGCTGTTGCAAAACTACAACTCTCAGCAGTCACCGACAGCCAACGGGCATGCTGGGAGTTGTAGTTATGCAACCAGCAGATGCACCACTACAACTCCCAGCATGCACTTTAGCTGTTTGTGCAAGCTGGGAGTTGTAGTTATACAACAGCTGAAGGTACACTTTTCCATAGAAAGAATGTGCCTCCAGCTGTTGCAAAACCATAAGTCCCAGCATGCCCATAAGGGAATGCTGGGAGTTGTGGTGGTCTGCCTCCTGCTGTTGCATAACTACAGCTCCCAGCATGCCCTTTTTGCATGCTGGGAGCTGTTGCTAAGCAACAGCAGGAGGCTGTCACTCACCTCCAACGATCCAGACGCTGCAGGTCAGTCCCGCCGCCGCAGCTGCTCCTGGGGCCCCGATCCCAACAGGGGCGCCGGGGATCGGGGTCCCCAGCACCGGGGGTCGTCTTCCCGCACTCGCTCACGTCCTCCAGAAGAGGGGCGGAGCGGGTGCGGGAGTGACACCCGCAGCAGGCGCCCTGATTGGTCGGCCGGTAATCCGGCCGACGAATCAGGGCGATCGTGAGGTGGCACCAGTGCCACCTCACCCCTGCAGGCTCTGGCTGTTCGGGGCCGTCAGAGACGGCCCCGAACAGCCAGTAATTCCGGGTCACCGGGTCACCGGAGACCCGATTGACCCGGAATCGCCGCAGATCGCTGGACTGAATTGTCCAGCGATCTGCGGCGATCGCCGACATGGGGGGGCATAATGACCCCCCTGGGCGATATGCCGGGATGCCTGCTGAACGATTTCAGCAGGCATCCGGCTCCGGTCCCCAACCGGCTAGCGGTGGGGGCCGGAATTCCCACGGGCGTATGGATACGCCCTCGGTCCTTAAGGACTCGGGATTCAGGGCGTATCCATACGCCCTATGTCCTGAAGAGGTTAAGGATCATAAATGTTCCTATTCTCTGTACCTGAGACATGGTTGTGTTATATAAGAAGCTGTCCATAGACGATATGCTTATTAACAACACATATATGTTCATGTATAAGGTGGAGACTATGACATCTCTGCAGGTCTAGATATTACATCTAGCCTGATTGTTATCAGTAATTAATATAAATATTAATTACCTGTCCTGTGGTTCCTTTCTTGCAGTTGACGGGGGTATAGGTCACTTTCACCTTCTCACCGGACATCAGTCACCTGTAAAAAGACACAGGTATGATAACATGTTCCTGATACATGCTACAGACGCTAATATATATAACACTCTAGGGCCAGAACTACTTATCTCAGGGATTATGAAACCGCATAAGAAAAAGGAACAAAAAAAAATGGAACACATTGGGATTTAGATGATAGGGATTTTTATTTCTATAGTAGTGTAGTGAACTACTCCTCCCATCATCCCAGGATGATGTTGACGCAGACTATTGACAGGTTTTTGGAGGGTTTGTTTTTGTAATGTTTGGGTTATGTCTTCATTTTCATCTATTTATTCATACATTTTAAGGGTAATATATGTTTTCTTTGGGGGAGGGGGCAGACAATTTTATAAATTATTACTGTGTATTTCTTTTTTCAAAAGCATTTCTGCCTTTCTACTGTTTTCTTTTTCTTTTTTTGTTGGTGGGGGAGGGGGGGGTCAATAAATCATGTTATTACACTTTTATTTTATAGGTTGTTTTTTTCACCTATATTCCCGTTAGAGGGCAACCTTTCACCAAAGATCTGATTATTTCTATAAAACACTGCACTACTATTGTGGTGCAGTGTATTATTCCTCTCAGCATTATTCTGACAGGCAGTGCATGGTTATGGCATTGTGAGGGATTTGTATGGGGTTATATAGTTTTGGGGGGAATTTTTATATATTTTTTCTATTTTCTTAATTTTATATTTCATACCAAATATGTTTTTTTAGGGATATTTTTGTAGAAGGTTTTTTTCTTTTTTAATTATTTTATTAACCTTCTTTTTCTTTTATTGTTTTTAATGGAAATATGTCACCAGTGTCACCTACACAAAAGTGGCGGTACTGACAGATAGTGCAGGTGACACTGGTGACAACTATACTTACCTTTTCCCGTTCAGTTGCGGGAATCTCCGGTGATCTTCTCTGTTAAGCTTCAGCTCTGGCCAGCTTGGTGCATGGGCGGAGCATAGGGACATCACCACTGCTGTTCTTTAGCAGCGGGACCAAGCAGGGAGCAGCAGCGGTGATGTCACTAAGCTCTGCCAATGCCCCTAGCCGCTGCTGCTCTCTTCTGGACTCGTAGCAGCAGTGACATTCCTAAGCTCCACTCGTGCCCCAAGCCGGGCCTAGAGCTGAAGCTTAACAGAGAAGATTACCGGAGATCCCCTCCACGGAACGGGACAAGGCAAGGACCGTTGTCATTAGTGTCACCTGCACTATCTGTTGGTACCGACAGGTTAGTGCAGGTGACACTGGTGACAAATTTCCTTTAACTATTCCCATCAAGGGACTTTGAGCAGCAATCTTTCGATAGCTATGTAATAATACACTGCACTAGTGTCTTAGGCCTCTTGTCATTATTCTAAAAGACAATGTATGGTTACAGTAATGAGAGGCCTTTCCCCAGTGATCTTTTGATCACCCATATAATACATTGCAATAGTGTTATACTGCAGTGTATTATCGCTGTCAGCATTATGTTGACAGACGATTTTTAATTATAGCTTATGTGAGGGGAGAAATGGGTTATTTTTTTTTTATACTTTTTTATATAAACATTTATTTTTTTGTAGGGGTTGGGGTGGGGTGAATTATTTATAAATTGTTTATTTTTAACTTCATTTACATAGGATCCGGGCAGAATGCATTGCCATCTATAATGACGGTAATGTACGCTTGGAACCTCCGGCAATAGTTATTCCGGCTGAAAATTCCTAGCTAGCCTTTAAGTTTTTTTTTACAAAGGGGACTTTTAACAGCGATCTTAAGATCGCTCATATAATACACTGCACTAGTATTAAAGTGCAGTGTATTATGCGCTTCATGATTATTTCAACAGGCTATGTATTATTATGGCTATAGTCTTTTAATATATAGTTTTTTAATTTTCATTATTTTTATAATTATATATTTGTAGCAAAAACAAATTATAGATTTTTCTTTACATTACAGTTATGTTCTAAATCTGCAGTCAGTTTGTCTAAAGGAAACTTGTAAACCTTGGGGTAAGTTGGGTCTATTCTATTAAATATTGATAAAGGAATTCCTAGAAATAAAAAACAGATATTAAGGATCATAAATGTTCCTATTCTCTGTACCTGAGACATGGTTGTGTTATATAAGAAGCTGTCCATAGACGATATGCTTATTAACAACACATATATGTTCATGTATAAGGTGGAGACTATGACATCTCTGCAGGTCTAGATATTACATCTAGCCTGATTGTTATCAGTAATTAATATAAATATTAATTACCTGTCCTGTGGTTCCTTTCTTGCAGTTGACGGGGGTATAGGTCACTTTCACCTTCTCACCGGACATCAGTCACCTGTAAAAAGACACAGGTATGATAACATGTTCCTAATACATGCTACAGACGCTAATATATATAACACTCTAGGGCCAGAACTACTTATCTCAGGGATTATGAAACCGCATAAGAAAAAGGAACAAAAAAAAATGGAACACATTGGGATTTAGATGATAGGGATTTTTATTTCTATAGTAGTGCAGTGAACTACTCCTCCCATCATCCCAGGATGATGTTGACGCAGACTATTGACAGGTTTTTGGAGGGTTTGTTTTTGTAATGTTTGGGTTATGTCTTAATTTTCATCTATTTATTCATACATTTTAAGGGTAATATATGTTTTCTTTGGGGGAGGGGGCAGACAATTTTATAAATTATTACTGTGTATTTCTTTTTTCAAAAGCATTTCTGCCTTTCTACTGTTTTCTTTTTCTTTTTTTGTTGGTGGGGGAGGGGGGGTCAATAAATCATGTTATTACACTTTTATTTTATGGGTTGTTTTTTTCACCCATATTCCCATTAGAGGGCAACCTTTCACCAAAGATCTGATTATTTCTATAAAACACTCCACTACTATTGTGGTGCAGTGTATTATTCCTCTCAGCATTATTCTGACAGGCAGTGCATGGTTATGGCATTGTGAGGGATTTGTATGGGGTTATATAGTTTTTGGGGGAATTTTTATATATTTTTTCTATTTTCTTAATTTTATATTTCATACCAAATATTTTTTTTAGGGATATTTTTGTAGAAGGTTTTTTTCTTTTTTAATTATTTTATTAACCTTCTTTTTCTTTTATTGTTTTTAATGGAAATATGTCACCAGTGTCACCTACACAAAAGTGGCGGTACTGACAGATAGTGCAGGTGACACTGGTGACAACTATACTTACCTTTTCCCGTTCAGTTGCGGGAATCTCCGGTGATCTTCTCTGTTAAGCTTCAGCTCTGGCCAGCTTGGTGCATGGGCGGAGCATAGGGACATCACCACTGCTGTTCTTTAGCAGCGGGACCAAGCAGGGAGCAGCAGCGGTGATGTCACTAAGCTCTGCCAATGCCCCTAGCCGCTGCTGCTCTCTTCTGGACTCGTAGCAGCAGTGACATTCCTAAGCTCCACTCGTGCCCCAAGCCGGGCCTAGAGCTGAAGCTTAACAGAGAAGATTACCGGAGATCCCCTCCACGGAACGGGACAAGGCAAGGACCGTTGTCATTAGTGTCACCTGCACTATCTGTTGGTACCTACAGGTTAGTGCAGGTGACACTGGTGACAAATTTCCTTTAACTATTCCCATCAAGGGACTTTGAGCAGCAATCTTTTGATAGCTATGTAATAATACACTGCACTAGTGTCTTAGGCCTCTTGTCATTATTCTAAAAGACAATGTATGGTTACAGTATTGTCAGGGGTTTTATTTCGGGTTTTTGGTTTTTAAATTTTTTTTCTTTTTTTAATATATTTTTTTTTAGGGTGTTCTGTTTAAATATTTTTTTTTTAACTTTTTTTCTTTATTTTTAATTTTTTGGTCTTTTTTTTAACAAATTCGATGAGAGGCCTTTCCCCAGTGATCTTGTGATCACCCATATATTACATTGCAATAGTGTTATAGTGCAGTGTATTATCGCTGTCAGCATTATGTTGACAGCCGATTTTTAATTATAGCTTATGTGAGGGGAGAAATGTTTTTATTTTTTTAATTCTTTTTTATATAAACATTTATTTTTTTGTAGGGGTTGGGGTGGGGTGAATTATTTTATAAATTGTTTATTTTTAACTTCATTTACATAGGATCCGGGCAGAATACATTGCCATCTATGATGACGGTAATGTACGCTTGGAACCTCCGGCAATAGTTATTCCGGCTGAAAATTCCTAGCTAGCCTTTACGTTTTTTTTTACAAAGGGGACTTTTAACAGCGATCTTAAGATCGCTCATATAATACACTGCACTAGTATTAAAGTGCAGTGTATTATGCGCTTCATGATTATTTCAACAGGCTATGTATTATTATGGCTCTAGTCTTTTAATATATAGTTTTTTAATTCTCATTATTTTTATAATTATATATTTGTAGCAAAAACAAATTATAGATTTTTCTTTACATTACAGTTATGTTCTAAATCTGCAGTCAGTTTGTCTAAAGGAAACTTGTAAACCTTGGGGTAAGTTGGGTCTATTCTATTAAATATTGATAAAGGAATTCCTACAAATAAAAAACAGATATTAAGGATCATAAATGTTCCTATTCTCTGTACCTGAGACATGGTTGTGTTATATAAGAAGCTGTCCATAGACGATATGCTTATTAACAACACATATATGTTCATGTATAAGGTGGAGACTATGACATCTCTGCAGGTCTAGATATTACATCTAGCCTGATTGTTATCAGTAATTAATATAAATATTAATTACCTGTCCTGTGGTTCCTTTCTTGCAGTTGACGGGGGTATAGGTCACTTTCACCTTCTCACCGGACATCAGTCACCTGTAAAAAGACACAGGTATGATAACATGTTCCTGATACATGCTACAGACGCTAATATATATAACACTCTAGGGCCAGAACTACTTATCTCAGGGATTATGAAACCGCATAAGAAAAAGGAACAAAAAAAATGGAACACATTGGGATTTAGATGATAGGGACTTTTATTTCTATAGTAGTGCAGTGTACTACTCCTCCCATCATCCCAGGATGATGTTGACGCAGACTATTGACAGGTTTTTGGAGGGTTTGTTTTTGTAATGTTTGGGTTATTTCTTCATTTTCATTTATTTACTCATACATTTTAAAGGTAATATATGTTTTCTTTGGGGGAGGGGGCAGAACATTTTATAAATTATTATTGTGTATTTCTTTTTTCAAAAGCATTTCTGCCTTTCTACTGTTTTCTTTTTCTTTTTTTGTTGGTGGGGGAGGGGGGGGGTCAATAAATCATGTTATTACACTTTTATTTTATAGGTTGTTTTTTTCACCCATATTCCCATTAGAGGGCAACCTTTCACCAAAGATCTGATTATTTCTATAAAACACTGCACTACTATTGTGGTGCAGTGTATTATTCCTCTCAGCATTATTCTGACAGGCAGTGCATGGTTATGGCATTGTGAGGGATTTGTATGGGGTTATATAGTTTTTGGGTGAATTTTTATATATTTTTTCTATTTTCTTAATTTTATATTTCATACCAAATATGTTTTTTTAGGGATATTTTTGTAGAAGTTTTTTTTCTTTTTTAATTATTTTATTAACCTTCTTTTTCTTTTATTGTTTTTAATGGAAATATGTCACCAGTGTCACCTACACAAAAGTGGCGGTACTGACAGATAGTGCAGGTGACACTGGTGACAACTATACTTACCTTTTCCCGTTCAGTTGCGGGAATCTCCGGTGATCTTCTCTGTTAAGCTTCAGCTCTGGCCAGCTTGGTGCATGGGCGGAGCATAGGGACATCACCACTGCTGTTCTTTAGCAGCGGGACCAAGCAGGGAGCAGCAGCGGTGATGTCACTAAGCTCTGCCAATGCCCCTAGCCGCTGCTGCTCTCTTCTGGACTCGTAGCAGCAGTGACATTCCTAAGCTCCACTCGTGCCCCAAGCCGGGCCTAGAGCTGAAGCTTAACAGAGAAGATTACCGGAGATCCCCTCCACGGAACGGGACAAGGCAAGGACCGTTGTCATTAGTGTCACCTGCACTATCTGTTGGTACCTACAGGTTAGTGCAGGTGACACTGGTGACAAATTTCCTTTAACTATTCCCATCAAGGGACTTTGAGCAGCAATCTTTCGATAGCTATGTAATAATACACTGCACTAGTGTCTTAGGCCTCTTGTCATTATTCTAAAAGACAATGTATGGTTACAGTATTGTCAGAGGTTTTATTTCGGGTTTTTGGTTTTTACATTTTTTTTCTTTTTTTAATATGTTTTTTTTTAGGATGTTCTGTTTAAATATTTTTTTTAACTTTTTTTTCTTTATTTTTTGGTCTTTTTTAACAAATACAATGAGAGGCCTTTCTCCAGTGATCTTTTGATCACCCATATAATACATTGCAATAGTGTTATACTGCAGTGTATTATCGCTGTCAGCATTATGTTGACAGACGATTTTTAATTATAGCTTATGTGAGGGGAGAAATGGTTTTTTTTTTTTTTTATACTTTTTTATATAAACATTTATTTTTTTGTAGGGGTTGGGGTGGGGTGAATTATTTATAAATTGTTTATTTTTAACTTCATTTACATAGGATCCGGGCAGAATGCATTGCCATCTATAATGACGGTAATGTACGCTTGGAACCTCCGGCAATAGTTATTCCGGCTGAAAATTCCTAGCTAGCCTTTAAGTTTTTTTTTACAAAGGGGACTTTTAACAGCGATCTTAAGATCGCTCATATAATACACTGCACTAGTATTAAAGTGCAGTGTATTATGCGCTTCATGATTATTTCAACAGGCTATGTATTATTATGGCTATAGTCTTTTAATATATAGTTTTTTAATTTTCATTATTTTTATAATTATATATTTGTAGCAAAAACAAATTATAGACTTTTCTTTACATTACAGTTATGTTCTAAATCTGCAGTCAGTTTGTCTAAAGGAAACTTGTAAACCTTGGGGTAAGTTGGGTCTATTCTATTAAATATTGATAAAGGAATTCCTACAAATAAAAAGTAGATATTAAGGATCATAAATGTTCCTATTCTCTGTACCTGAGACATGGTTGTGTTATATAAGAAGCTTTCCATAGACGATATGCTTATTAACAACACATATATGTTCATGTATAAGGTGGAGACAATGACATCTCTGCAGGTCTAGATATTACATCTAGCCTGATTGTTATCAGTAATTAATATAAATATTAATTACCTGTCCTTTGGTTCCTTTCTTGCAGTTGACGGGGGTATAGGTCACTTTCACCTTCTCACCGGACATCAGTCACCTGTAAAAAGACACAGGTATGATAACATGTTCCTAATACATGCTACAGACGCTAATATATATAACACTCTAGGGCCAGAACTACTTATCTCAGGGATTATGAAACCGCATAAGAAAAAGGAACAAAAAAAAATGGAACACATTGGGATTTAGATGATAGGGATTTTTATTTCTATAGTAGTGCAGTGAACTACTCCTCCCATCATCCTAGGATGATGTTGACGCAGACTATTGACAGGTTTTTGGAGGGTTTGTTTTTGTAATGTTTGGGTTATATCTTAATTTTCATCTATTTATTCATACATTTTAAGGGTAATATATGTTTTCTTTGGGGGAGGGGGCAGACAATTTTATAAATTATTACTGTGTATTTCTTTTTTCAAAAGCATTTCTGCCTTTCTACTGTTTTCTTTTTCTTTTTTTGTTGGTGGGGGAGGGGGGGGGTCAATAAATCATGTTATTACACTTTTATTTTATGGGTTGTTTTTTTCACCCATATTCCCATTAGAGGGCAACCTTTCACCAAAGATCTGATTATTTCTATAAAACACTCCACTACTATTGTGGTGCAGTGTATTATTCCTCTCAGCATTATTCTGACAGGCAGTGCATGGTTATGGCATTGTGAGGGATTTGTATGGGGTTATATAGTTTTTGGGGGAATTTTTATATATTTTTTCTATTTTCTTAATTTTATATTTCATACCAAATATGTTTTTTAGGGATATTTTTGTAGAAGGTTTTTTTCTTTTTTAATTATTTTATTAACCTTCTTTTTCTTTTATTGTTTTTAATGGAAATATGTCACCAGTGTCACCTACACAAAAGTGGCGGTACTGACAGATAGTGCAGGTGACACTGGTGACATCTATACTTACCTTTTCCCGTTCAGTTGCGGGAATCTCCGGTGATCTTCTCTGTTAAGCTTCAGCTCTGGCCAGCTTGGTGCATGGGCGGAGCATAGGGACATCACCACTGCTGTTCTTTAGCAGCGGGACCAAGCAGGGAGCAGCAGCGGTGATGTCACTAAGCTCTGCCAATGCCCCTAGCCGCTGCTGCTCTCTTCTGGACTCGTAGCAGCAGTGACATTCCTAAGCTCCACTCGTGCCCCAAGCCGGGCCTAGAGCTGAAGCTTAACAGAGAAGATTACCGGAGATCCCCTCCACGGAACGGGACAAGGCAAGGACCGTTGTCATTAGTGTCACCTGCACTATCTGTTGGTACCGACAGGTTAGTGCAGGTGACACTGGTGACAAATTTCCTTTAACTATTCCCATCAAGGGACTTTGAGCAGCAATCTTTTGATAGCTATGTAATAATACACTGCACTAGTGTCTTAGGCCTCTTGTCATTATTCTAAAAGACAATGTATGGTTACAGTATTGTCAGGGGTTTTATTTCGGGTTTTTGGTTTTTAATTTTTTTTTCTTTTTTTAATATATTTTTTTTTAGGGTGTTCTGTTTAAATATTTTTTTTTTAACTTTTTTTCTTTATTTTTAATTTTTTGGTCTTTTTTTTAACAAATTCGATGAGAGGCCTTTCCCCAGTGATCTTGTGATCACCCATATATTACATTGCAATAGTGTTATAGTGCAGTGTATTATCGCTGTCAGCATTATGTTGACAGCCGATTTTTAATTATAGCTTATGTGAGGGGACAAATGTTTTTATTTTTTTAATTCTTTTTTATATAAACATTTATTTTTTTGTATGGGTTGGGGTGGGGTGAATTATTTTATAAATTGTTTATTTTTAACTTCATTTACATAGGATCCGGGCAGAATACATTGCCATCTATGATGACGGTAATGTACGCTTGGAACCTCCGGCAATAGTTATTCCGGCTGAAAATTCCTAGCTAGCCTTTACGTTTTTTTTTACAAAGGGGACTTTTAACAGCGATCTTAAGATCGCTCATATAATACACTGCACTAGTATTAAAGTGCAGTGTATTATGCGCTTCATGATTATTTCAACAGGCTATGTATTATTATGGCTCTAGTCTTTTAATATATAGTTTTTTAATTCTCATTATTTTTATAATTATATATTTGTAGCAAAAACAAATTATAGATTTTTCTTTACATTACAGTTATGTTCTAAATCTGCAGTCAGTTTGTCTAAAGGAAACTTGTAAACCTTGGGGTAAGTTGGGTCTATTCTATTAAATATTGATAAAGGAATTCCTACAAATAAAAAACAGATATTAAGGATCATAAATGTTCCTATTCTCTGTACCTGAGACATGGTTGTGTTATATAAGAAGCTGTCCATAGACGATATGCTTATTAACAACACATATATGTTCATGTATAAGGTGGAGACTATGACATCTCTGCAGGTCTAGATATTACATCTAGCCTGATTGTTATCAGTAATTAATATAAATATTAATTACCTGTCCTGTGGTTCCTTTCTTGCAGTTGACGGGGGTATAGGTCACTTTCACCTTCTCACCGGACATCAGTCACCTGTAAAAAGACACAGGTATGATAACATGTTCCTGATACATGCTACAGACGCTAATATATATAACACTCTAGGGCCAGAACTACTTATCTCAGGGATTATGAAACCGCATAAGAAAAAGGAACAAAAAAAATGGAACACATTGGGATTTAGATGATAGGGATTTTTATTTCTATAGTAGTGCAGTGTACTACTCCTCCCATCATCCCAGGATGATGTTGACGCAGACTATTGACAGGTTTTTGGAGGGTTTGTTTTTGTAATGTTTGGGTTATGTCTTAATTTTCATTTATTTATTCATACATTTTAAGGGTAATATATGTTATCTTTGGGGGAGGGGGCAGAAAATTTTATAAATTATTATTGTGTATTTCTTTTTTCAAAAGCATTTCTGCCTTTCTACTGTTTTCTTTTTCTTTTTTTGTTGGTGGGGGAGGGGGGGGGGTCAATAAATCATGTTATTACACTTTTATTTTATAGGTTGTTTTTTTCACCTATATTCCCATTAGAGGGCAACCTTTCACCAAAGATCTGATTATTTCTAGAAAACACTGCACTACTATTGTGGTGCAGTGTATTATTCCTCTCAGCATTATTCTGACAGGCAGTGCATGGTTATGGCATTGTGAGGGATTTGTATGGGGTTATATAGTTTTTAGGGGAATTTTTATATATTTTTTCTATTTTCTTAATTTTATATTTCATACCAAATATGTTTTTTTAGGGATATTTTTGTAGAAGTTTTTTTTCTTTTTTAATTATTTTATTAACCTTCTTTTTCTTTTATTGTTTTTAATGGAAATATGTCACCAGTGTCACCTACACAAAAGTGGCGGTACTGACAGATAGTGCAGGTGACACTGGTGACAACGGTACTTACCTTTTCCCGTTCAGTGGCGGGAATCTCCGGTGATCTTCTCTGTTAAGCTTCAGCTCTGGCCAGCTTGGTGCATGGGCGGAGCATAGGGACATCACCACTGCTGTTCTTTAGCAGCGGGACCAAGCAGGGAGCAGCAGCGGTGATGTCATTAAGCTCTGCCAATGCCCCTAGCCGCTGCTGCTCTCTGCTGGACTCGTAGCAGCAGTGACATTCCTAAGCTCCACTCGTGCCCCAAGCCGGGCCTAGAGCTGAAGCTTAACAGAGAAGATTACCGGAGATCCCCTCCACGGAACGGGACAAGGCAAGGACCGTTGTCATTAGTGTCACCTGCACTATCTGTTGGTACCGACAGGTTAGTGCAGGTGACACTGGTGACAAATTTCCTTTAACTATTCCCATCAAGGGACTTTGAGCAGCAATCTTTTGATAGCTGTGTAATAATACACTGCACTAGTGTCTTAGGCTTCTTGTCATTATTCTAAAAGACAATGTATGGTTACAGTATTGTCAGAGGTTTTATTTCGGGTTTTTGGTTTTTACATTTTTTTTCTTTTTTTAATATGTTTTTTTTAGGATGTTCTGTTTAAATATTTTTTTTAACTTTTTTTTCTTTATTTTTTGGTCTTTTTTAACAAATACGATGAGAGGCCTTTCCCCAGTGATCTTTTGATCACCCATATAATACATTGCAATAGTGTTATACTGCAGTGTATTATCGCTGTCAGCATTATATTGACAGACGATTTTTAATTATAGCTTATGTGAGGGGAGAAATGGGTTATTTTTTTTTTATACTTTTTTATATAAACATTTATTTTTTTGTAGGGGTTGGGGTGGGGTGAATTATTTATAAATTGTTTATTTTTAACTTCATTTACATAGGATCCGGGCAGAATGCATTGCCATCTATAATGACGGTAATGTACGCTTGGAACCTCCGGCAATAGTTATTCCGGCTGAAAATTCCTAGCTAGCCTTTAAGTTTTTTTTTACAAAGGGGACTTTTAACAGCGATCTTAAGATCGCTCATATAATACACTGCACTAGTATTAAAGTGCAGTGTATTATGCGCTTCATGATTATTTCAACAGGCTATGTATTATTATGGCTATAGTCTTTTAATATATAGTTTTTTAATTTTCATTATTTTTATAATTATATATTTGTAGCAAAAACAAATTATAGATTTTTCTTTACATTACAGTTATGTTCTAAATCTGCAGTCAGTTTGTCTAAAGGAAACTTGTAAACCTTGGGATAAGTTGGGTCTATTCTATTAAATATTGATAAAGGAATTCCTACAAATAAAAAACAGATATTAACCCCTTCAGGACGGAGCCCATTTTGGCCTTAAGGACCGGAGCGTTTTTTGCACATCTGACCACTGTCACTTTAAACATTAATAACTCTGGAATGCTTTTAGTTATCATTCTGATTCCGAGATTGTTTTTTCGTGACATATTCTACTTTAACATAGTGGTAAATTTTTGTCGATACTTGCATCCTTTTTTGGTGAAAAATCCGTAAATTTGATGAAAAATTTTAAAATTTAGCATTTTTCTAACTTTGAAGCTTTCTGCTTGTAAGGAAAATGGGTATTACGAATACATTTTTTTTTGGTTCACATATACAATATGTCTACTTTATATTTGCATCATAAAATTGATGAGTTTTTACTTTTGGAAGACACCAGAGGGCTTCAACGGTCAGCAGCAATTTTCCGA
Organism: Hyla sarda; assembly: GCF_029499605.1. NCBI lineage: Eukaryota > Metazoa > Chordata > Amphibia > Anura > Hylidae > Hyla > Hyla sarda. Next base: position 32,773,730 of record NC_079201.1, on the reverse strand, counting down.
TTTTTCACAAAATTTTCAAACTCAGTATTTTTCAGGGACCAGTTCAGGTTTGAAGTGGATTTGAAGGGTCTTCATATTAGAAATACCCCATAAATGACCCCATTATAAAAACTACACCCCCCAAAGTATTCAAAATGACATTCAGTCAGCGTTTTAACCCTTTAGGTGTTTCACACGAATAGCAGCAAAGTGAAGGAGAAAATTCACAATCTTCATTTTTTACACTCACATGTTCTTGTAGACCCAATTTCTGAATTTTTACAAGGGGTAAAAGGACAAAATTTTTACTTGTATTTGTAGCCCAATTTCTCTTGAGTAAGCACATACCTCATATGTCTATGTAAAGTGTTCGGCGGGCGCAGTAGAGGGCTCAGAAGGGAAGGAGCGACAAGGGGATTTTGGAGAGTACGTTTTTCTGAAATGGTTTTTGGGGGGCATGTTACCTTTAGGAAGCCCTTATGGTGCCAGAACAGCAAAAAAAAACCACATGGCATACCATTTTGGAAACTAGACCCCTCGGGGAATGTAACATGGGATAAAGTGAACCTTAATACCCCACAGGTGTTTCACGACTTTTGCAAATGTAAAAAATAAATAAAAAATTTTACCTAAAATGCTTGTTTTCCCCCCAAAATTTTATTTTTAAAAAGGGTAATAGCAGAAAATACCCCTAAAAATTTGAAGCCCAATTTCTCCCGATTCAGAAAACACCCCATATGGGGGTGAAAAGTGCTCTGCTGGCGCACTACAGGTCTCAGAAGAGAAGGAGTCACATTTGGCTTTTTGAACGCAAATTTTGCTCTGGGGGCATGCCGCATTTAGGAAGCCCCTATGGTGCCAGGATAGCAAAAAAAAACCACATGGCATATCATTTTGGAAACTAGACCCCTCGGGGAACGTAACAAGGGGTTAAGTGAACCTTTATACCCCACAGGTGTTTCACGACTTTTGCATATGTAAAAAATTTTTTTTTTTTTACCTAAAATGCTTGTTTTCCCAAAAATTTTACATTTTTAAAAAGGGTAAAAGCAGAAAATACCCCCCAAAATTTGTAACACAATTTCTCCCGAGTACGGCGATACCCCATATATGACCCTAAACTGTTGCCTTGAAATACGACAGGGCTCCAAAGTGAGAGCGCCATGCGCATTTGAGGCCTAAATTAGGGACTTGCATAGGGGTGGACATAGGGGTATTCTACGCCAGTGATTCCCAAACAGGGTGCCTCCAGCTGTTGCAAAACTCCCAGCATGCCTGGACAGTCAACGGCTGTCCGACAATACTGGGAGTTGTTTTGCAACAGCTGGAGGCTCCGTTCTGGAAACAGTGGTGTACCAGACGTTTTTCATTTTTATTGGGGAGGGGAGGGGGGTTGTATAGGGGTATGTGTTTATGTAGTGTTTTTTACTTTTTATTTTATTTTTTGTGTTAGTGTAGTGTAGTGTTTTTAGGGTACAGTCGCACGGGCGGGGGTTCACAGTAGTTTCTCGCTGGCAATTTGAGCTGCAGCAGAAAGTTTGTGGCAGCTCAAATTTGCAGCCCGATACTTACTGTAAGCCTCCGCCCATGTGAGTGTACCCTGTACGTTCACATTGGGGGGGGGGGGGACATCCAGCTGTTGCATAACTACAACTCCCAGCATGCCCGTTGGCTGTCGGTGACTGCTGAGAGTTGCAGTTTTGTAACAACTGTAGGCACACTGGTTATGTATCACTGAGTTTGTGACCTAACTCAGTGTTTCACAACCAGTGTGCCTCCAGCTGTTGCAAAACTACAACTCCCAGCATGTACGGTGCATGGTGTACGGTGACTGCTGAGAGTTGTAGTTTGCAACAGCTGGAGGCACACCGGTCGTGAAACACTGAGTTAGGTAAAAAAAAACTCTGAGTTTCACAACCAGTGTGCCTTCAGCTGTTGCAAAACTACAACTCTCAGCAGTCACCGACAGCCAACGGGCATGCTGGGAGTTGTAGTTATGCAACCAGCAGATGCACCACTACAACTCCCAGCATGCACTTTAGCTGTTTGTGCAAGCTGGGAGTTGTAGTTATACAACAGCTGAAGGTACACTTTTCCATAGAAAGAATGTGCCTCCAGCTGTTGCAAAACCATAAGTCCCAGCATGCCCATAAGGGAATGCTGGGAGTTGTGGTGGTCTGCCTCCTGCTGTTGCATAACTACAGCTCCCAGCATGCCCTTTTTGCATGCTGGGAGCTGTTGCTAAGCAACAGCAGGAGGCTGTCACTCACCTCCAACGATCCAGACGCTGCAGGTCAGTCCCGCCGCCGCAGCTGCTCCTGGGGCCCCGATCCCAACAGGGGCGCCGGGGATCGGGGTCCCCAGCACCGGGGGTCGTCTTCCCGCACTCGCTCACGTCCTCCAGAAGAGGGGCGGAGCGGGTGCGGGAGTGACACCCGCAGCAGGCGCCCTGATTGGTCGGCCGGTAATCCGGCCGACGAATCAGGGCGATCGTGAGGTGGCACCAGTGCCACCTCACCCCTGCAGGCTCTGGCTGTTCGGGGCCGTCAGAGACGGCCCCGAACAGCCAGTAATTCCGGGTCACCGGGTCACCGGAGACCCGATTGACCCGGAATCGCCGCAGATCGCTGGACTGAATTGTCCAGCGATCTGCGGCGATCGCCGACATGGGGGGGCATAATGACCCCCCTGGGCGATATGCCGGGATGCCTGCTGAACGATTTCAGCAGGCATCCGGCTCCGGTCCCCAACCGGCTAGCGGTGGGGGCCGGAATTCCCACGGGCGTATGGATACGCCCTCGGTCCTTAAGGACTCGGGATTCAGGGCGTATCCATACGCCCTATGTCCTGAAGAGGTTAAGGATCATAAATGTTCCTATTCTCTGTACCTGAGACATGGTTGTGTTATATAAGAAGCTGTCCATAGACGATATGCTTATTAACAACACATATATGTTCATGTATAAGGTGGAGACTATGACATCTCTGCAGGTCTAGATATTACATCTAGCCTGATTGTTATCAGTAATTAATATAAATATTAATTACCTGTCCTGTGGTTCCTTTCTTGCAGTTGACGGGGGTATAGGTCACTTTCACCTTCTCACCGGACATCAGTCACCTGTAAAAAGACACAGGTATGATAACATGTTCCTGATACATGCTACAGACGCTAATATATATAACACTCTAGGGCCAGAACTACTTATCTCAGGGATTATGAAACCGCATAAGAAAAAGGAACAAAAAAAAATGGAACACATTGGGATTTAGATGATAGGGATTTTTATTTCTATAGTAGTGTAGTGAACTACTCCTCCCATCATCCCAGGATGATGTTGACGCAGACTATTGACAGGTTTTTGGAGGGTTTGTTTTTGTAATGTTTGGGTTATGTCTTCATTTTCATCTATTTATTCATACATTTTAAGGGTAATATATGTTTTCTTTGGGGGAGGGGGCAGACAATTTTATAAATTATTACTGTGTATTTCTTTTTTCAAAAGCATTTCTGCCTTTCTACTGTTTTCTTTTTCTTTTTTTGTTGGTGGGGGAGGGGGGGGTCAATAAATCATGTTATTACACTTTTATTTTATAGGTTGTTTTTTTCACCTATATTCCCGTTAGAGGGCAACCTTTCACCAAAGATCTGATTATTTCTATAAAACACTGCACTACTATTGTGGTGCAGTGTATTATTCCTCTCAGCATTATTCTGACAGGCAGTGCATGGTTATGGCATTGTGAGGGATTTGTATGGGGTTATATAGTTTTGGGGGGAATTTTTATATATTTTTTCTATTTTCTTAATTTTATATTTCATACCAAATATGTTTTTTTAGGGATATTTTTGTAGAAGGTTTTTTTCTTTTTTAATTATTTTATTAACCTTCTTTTTCTTTTATTGTTTTTAATGGAAATATGTCACCAGTGTCACCTACACAAAAGTGGCGGTACTGACAGATAGTGCAGGTGACACTGGTGACAACTATACTTACCTTTTCCCGTTCAGTTGCGGGAATCTCCGGTGATCTTCTCTGTTAAGCTTCAGCTCTGGCCAGCTTGGTGCATGGGCGGAGCATAGGGACATCACCACTGCTGTTCTTTAGCAGCGGGACCAAGCAGGGAGCAGCAGCGGTGATGTCACTAAGCTCTGCCAATGCCCCTAGCCGCTGCTGCTCTCTTCTGGACTCGTAGCAGCAGTGACATTCCTAAGCTCCACTCGTGCCCCAAGCCGGGCCTAGAGCTGAAGCTTAACAGAGAAGATTACCGGAGATCCCCTCCACGGAACGGGACAAGGCAAGGACCGTTGTCATTAGTGTCACCTGCACTATCTGTTGGTACCGACAGGTTAGTGCAGGTGACACTGGTGACAAATTTCCTTTAACTATTCCCATCAAGGGACTTTGAGCAGCAATCTTTCGATAGCTATGTAATAATACACTGCACTAGTGTCTTAGGCCTCTTGTCATTATTCTAAAAGACAATGTATGGTTACAGTAATGAGAGGCCTTTCCCCAGTGATCTTTTGATCACCCATATAATACATTGCAATAGTGTTATACTGCAGTGTATTATCGCTGTCAGCATTATGTTGACAGACGATTTTTAATTATAGCTTATGTGAGGGGAGAAATGGGTTATTTTTTTTTTATACTTTTTTATATAAACATTTATTTTTTTGTAGGGGTTGGGGTGGGGTGAATTATTTATAAATTGTTTATTTTTAACTTCATTTACATAGGATCCGGGCAGAATGCATTGCCATCTATAATGACGGTAATGTACGCTTGGAACCTCCGGCAATAGTTATTCCGGCTGAAAATTCCTAGCTAGCCTTTAAGTTTTTTTTTACAAAGGGGACTTTTAACAGCGATCTTAAGATCGCTCATATAATACACTGCACTAGTATTAAAGTGCAGTGTATTATGCGCTTCATGATTATTTCAACAGGCTATGTATTATTATGGCTATAGTCTTTTAATATATAGTTTTTTAATTTTCATTATTTTTATAATTATATATTTGTAGCAAAAACAAATTATAGATTTTTCTTTACATTACAGTTATGTTCTAAATCTGCAGTCAGTTTGTCTAAAGGAAACTTGTAAACCTTGGGGTAAGTTGGGTCTATTCTATTAAATATTGATAAAGGAATTCCTAGAAATAAAAAACAGATATTAAGGATCATAAATGTTCCTATTCTCTGTACCTGAGACATGGTTGTGTTATATAAGAAGCTGTCCATAGACGATATGCTTATTAACAACACATATATGTTCATGTATAAGGTGGAGACTATGACATCTCTGCAGGTCTAGATATTACATCTAGCCTGATTGTTATCAGTAATTAATATAAATATTAATTACCTGTCCTGTGGTTCCTTTCTTGCAGTTGACGGGGGTATAGGTCACTTTCACCTTCTCACCGGACATCAGTCACCTGTAAAAAGACACAGGTATGATAACATGTTCCTAATACATGCTACAGACGCTAATATATATAACACTCTAGGGCCAGAACTACTTATCTCAGGGATTATGAAACCGCATAAGAAAAAGGAACAAAAAAAAATGGAACACATTGGGATTTAGATGATAGGGATTTTTATTTCTATAGTAGTGCAGTGAACTACTCCTCCCATCATCCCAGGATGATGTTGACGCAGACTATTGACAGGTTTTTGGAGGGTTTGTTTTTGTAATGTTTGGGTTATGTCTTAATTTTCATCTATTTATTCATACATTTTAAGGGTAATATATGTTTTCTTTGGGGGAGGGGGCAGACAATTTTATAAATTATTACTGTGTATTTCTTTTTTCAAAAGCATTTCTGCCTTTCTACTGTTTTCTTTTTCTTTTTTTGTTGGTGGGGGAGGGGGGGTCAATAAATCATGTTATTACACTTTTATTTTATGGGTTGTTTTTTTCACCCATATTCCCATTAGAGGGCAACCTTTCACCAAAGATCTGATTATTTCTATAAAACACTCCACTACTATTGTGGTGCAGTGTATTATTCCTCTCAGCATTATTCTGACAGGCAGTGCATGGTTATGGCATTGTGAGGGATTTGTATGGGGTTATATAGTTTTTGGGGGAATTTTTATATATTTTTTCTATTTTCTTAATTTTATATTTCATACCAAATATTTTTTTTAGGGATATTTTTGTAGAAGGTTTTTTTCTTTTTTAATTATTTTATTAACCTTCTTTTTCTTTTATTGTTTTTAATGGAAATATGTCACCAGTGTCACCTACACAAAAGTGGCGGTACTGACAGATAGTGCAGGTGACACTGGTGACAACTATACTTACCTTTTCCCGTTCAGTTGCGGGAATCTCCGGTGATCTTCTCTGTTAAGCTTCAGCTCTGGCCAGCTTGGTGCATGGGCGGAGCATAGGGACATCACCACTGCTGTTCTTTAGCAGCGGGACCAAGCAGGGAGCAGCAGCGGTGATGTCACTAAGCTCTGCCAATGCCCCTAGCCGCTGCTGCTCTCTTCTGGACTCGTAGCAGCAGTGACATTCCTAAGCTCCACTCGTGCCCCAAGCCGGGCCTAGAGCTGAAGCTTAACAGAGAAGATTACCGGAGATCCCCTCCACGGAACGGGACAAGGCAAGGACCGTTGTCATTAGTGTCACCTGCACTATCTGTTGGTACCTACAGGTTAGTGCAGGTGACACTGGTGACAAATTTCCTTTAACTATTCCCATCAAGGGACTTTGAGCAGCAATCTTTTGATAGCTATGTAATAATACACTGCACTAGTGTCTTAGGCCTCTTGTCATTATTCTAAAAGACAATGTATGGTTACAGTATTGTCAGGGGTTTTATTTCGGGTTTTTGGTTTTTAAATTTTTTTTCTTTTTTTAATATATTTTTTTTTAGGGTGTTCTGTTTAAATATTTTTTTTTTAACTTTTTTTCTTTATTTTTAATTTTTTGGTCTTTTTTTTAACAAATTCGATGAGAGGCCTTTCCCCAGTGATCTTGTGATCACCCATATATTACATTGCAATAGTGTTATAGTGCAGTGTATTATCGCTGTCAGCATTATGTTGACAGCCGATTTTTAATTATAGCTTATGTGAGGGGAGAAATGTTTTTATTTTTTTAATTCTTTTTTATATAAACATTTATTTTTTTGTAGGGGTTGGGGTGGGGTGAATTATTTTATAAATTGTTTATTTTTAACTTCATTTACATAGGATCCGGGCAGAATACATTGCCATCTATGATGACGGTAATGTACGCTTGGAACCTCCGGCAATAGTTATTCCGGCTGAAAATTCCTAGCTAGCCTTTACGTTTTTTTTTACAAAGGGGACTTTTAACAGCGATCTTAAGATCGCTCATATAATACACTGCACTAGTATTAAAGTGCAGTGTATTATGCGCTTCATGATTATTTCAACAGGCTATGTATTATTATGGCTCTAGTCTTTTAATATATAGTTTTTTAATTCTCATTATTTTTATAATTATATATTTGTAGCAAAAACAAATTATAGATTTTTCTTTACATTACAGTTATGTTCTAAATCTGCAGTCAGTTTGTCTAAAGGAAACTTGTAAACCTTGGGGTAAGTTGGGTCTATTCTATTAAATATTGATAAAGGAATTCCTACAAATAAAAAACAGATATTAAGGATCATAAATGTTCCTATTCTCTGTACCTGAGACATGGTTGTGTTATATAAGAAGCTGTCCATAGACGATATGCTTATTAACAACACATATATGTTCATGTATAAGGTGGAGACTATGACATCTCTGCAGGTCTAGATATTACATCTAGCCTGATTGTTATCAGTAATTAATATAAATATTAATTACCTGTCCTGTGGTTCCTTTCTTGCAGTTGACGGGGGTATAGGTCACTTTCACCTTCTCACCGGACATCAGTCACCTGTAAAAAGACACAGGTATGATAACATGTTCCTGATACATGCTACAGACGCTAATATATATAACACTCTAGGGCCAGAACTACTTATCTCAGGGATTATGAAACCGCATAAGAAAAAGGAACAAAAAAAATGGAACACATTGGGATTTAGATGATAGGGACTTTTATTTCTATAGTAGTGCAGTGTACTACTCCTCCCATCATCCCAGGATGATGTTGACGCAGACTATTGACAGGTTTTTGGAGGGTTTGTTTTTGTAATGTTTGGGTTATTTCTTCATTTTCATTTATTTACTCATACATTTTAAAGGTAATATATGTTTTCTTTGGGGGAGGGGGCAGAACATTTTATAAATTATTATTGTGTATTTCTTTTTTCAAAAGCATTTCTGCCTTTCTACTGTTTTCTTTTTCTTTTTTTGTTGGTGGGGGAGGGGGGGGGTCAATAAATCATGTTATTACACTTTTATTTTATAGGTTGTTTTTTTCACCCATATTCCCATTAGAGGGCAACCTTTCACCAAAGATCTGATTATTTCTATAAAACACTGCACTACTATTGTGGTGCAGTGTATTATTCCTCTCAGCATTATTCTGACAGGCAGTGCATGGTTATGGCATTGTGAGGGATTTGTATGGGGTTATATAGTTTTTGGGTGAATTTTTATATATTTTTTCTATTTTCTTAATTTTATATTTCATACCAAATATGTTTTTTTAGGGATATTTTTGTAGAAGGTTTTTTTCTTTTTTAATTATTTTATTAACCTTCTTTTTCTTTTATTGTTTTTAATGGAAATATGTCACCAGTGTCACCTACACAAAAGTGGCGGTACTGACAGATAGTGCAGGTGACACTGGTGACAACTATACTTACCTTTTCCCGTTCAGTTGCGGGAATCTCCGGTGATCTTCTCTGTTAAGCTTCAGCTCTGGCCAGCTTGGTGCATGGGCGGAGCATAGGGACATCACCACTGCTGTTCTTTAGCAGCGGGACCAAGCAGGGAGCAGCAGCGGTGATGTCACTAAGCTCTGCCAATGCCCCTAGCCGCTGCTGCTCTCTTCTGGACTCGTAGCAGCAGTGACATTCCTAAGCTCCACTCGTGCCCCAAGCCGGGCCTAGAGCTGAAGCTTAACAGAGAAGATTACCGGAGATCCCCTCCACGGAACGGGACAAGGCAAGGACCGTTGTCATTAGTGTCACCTGCACTATCTGTTGGTACCTACAGGTTAGTGCAGGTGACACTGGTGACAAATTTCCTTTAACTATTCCCATCAAGGGACTTTGAGCAGCAATCTTTCGATAGCTATGTAATAATACACTGCACTAGTGTCTTAGGCCTCTTGTCATTATTCTAAAAGACAATGTATGGTTACAGTATTGTCAGAGGTTTTATTTCGGGTTTTTGGTTTTTACATTTTTTTTCTTTTTTTAATATGTTTTTTTTTAGGATGTTCTGTTTAAATATTTTTTTTAACTTTTTTTTCTTTATTTTTTGGTCTTTTTTAACAAATACAATGAGAGGCCTTTCTCCAGTGATCTTTTGATCACCCATATAATACATTGCAATAGTGTTATACTGCAGTGTATTATCGCTGTCAGCATTATGTTGACAGACGATTTTTAATTATAGCTTATGTGAGGGGAGAAATGGTTTTTTTTTTTTTTTATACTTTTTTATATAAACATTTATTTTTTTGTAGGGGTTGGGGTGGGGTGAATTATTTATAAATTGTTTATTTTTAACTTCATTTACATAGGATCCGGGCAGAATGCATTGCCATCTATAATGACGGTAATGTACGCTTGGAACCTCCGGCAATAGTTATTCCGGCTGAAAATTCCTAGCTAGCCTTTAAGTTTTTTTTTACAAAGGGGACTTTTAACAGCGATCTTAAGATCGCTCATATAATACACTGCACTAGTATTAAAGTGCAGTGTATTATGCGCTTCATGATTATTTCAACAGGCTATGTATTATTATGGCTATAGTCTTTTAATATATAGTTTTTTAATTTTCATTATTTTTATAATTATATATTTGTAGCAAAAACAAATTATAGACTTTTCTTTACATTACAGTTATGTTCTAAATCTGCAGTCAGTTTGTCTAAAGGAAACTTGTAAACCTTGGGGTAAGTTGGGTCTATTCTATTAAATATTGATAAAGGAATTCCTACAAATAAAAAGTAGATATTAAGGATCATAAATGTTCCTATTCTCTGTACCTGAGACATGGTTGTGTTATATAAGAAGCTTTCCATAGACGATATGCTTATTAACAACACATATATGTTCATGTATAAGGTGGAGACAATGACATCTCTGCAGGTCTAGATATTACATCTAGCCTGATTGTTATCAGTAATTAATATAAATATTAATTACCTGTCCTTTGGTTCCTTTCTTGCAGTTGACGGGGGTATAGGTCACTTTCACCTTCTCACCGGACATCAGTCACCTGTAAAAAGACACAGGTATGATAACATGTTCCTAATACATGCTACAGACGCTAATATATATAACACTCTAGGGCCAGAACTACTTATCTCAGGGATTATGAAACCGCATAAGAAAAAGGAACAAAAAAAAATGGAACACATTGGGATTTAGATGATAGGGATTTTTATTTCTATAGTAGTGCAGTGAACTACTCCTCCCATCATCCTAGGATGATGTTGACGCAGACTATTGACAGGTTTTTGGAGGGTTTGTTTTTGTAATGTTTGGGTTATATCTTAATTTTCATCTATTTATTCATACATTTTAAGGGTAATATATGTTTTCTTTGGGGGAGGGGGCAGACAATTTTATAAATTATTACTGTGTATTTCTTTTTTCAAAAGCATTTCTGCCTTTCTACTGTTTTCTTTTTCTTTTTTTGTTGGTGGGGGAGGGGGGGGGTCAATAAATCATGTTATTACACTTTTATTTTATGGGTTGTTTTTTTCACCCATATTCCCATTAGAGGGCAACCTTTCACCAAAGATCTGATTATTTCTATAAAACACTCCACTACTATTGTGGTGCAGTGTATTATTCCTCTCAGCATTATTCTGACAGGCAGTGCATGGTTATGGCATTGTGAGGGATTTGTATGGGGTTATATAGTTTTTGGGGGAATTTTTATATATTTTTTCTATTTTCTTAATTTTATATTTCATACCAAATATGTTTTTTAGGGATATTTTTGTAGAAGGTTTTTTTCTTTTTTAATTATTTTATTAACCTTCTTTTTCTTTTATTGTTTTTAATGGAAATATGTCACCAGTGTCACCTACACAAAAGTGGCGGTACTGACAGATAGTGCAGGTGACACTGGTGACATCTATACTTACCTTTTCCCGTTCAGTTGCGGGAATCTCCGGTGATCTTCTCTGTTAAGCTTCAGCTCTGGCCAGCTTGGTGCATGGGCGGAGCATAGGGACATCACCACTGCTGTTCTTTAGCAGCGGGACCAAGCAGGGAGCAGCAGCGGTGATGTCACTAAGCTCTGCCAATGCCCCTAGCCGCTGCTGCTCTCTTCTGGACTCGTAGCAGCAGTGACATTCCTAAGCTCCACTCGTGCCCCAAGCCGGGCCTAGAGCTGAAGCTTAACAGAGAAGATTACCGGAGATCCCCTCCACGGAACGGGACAAGGCAAGGACCGTTGTCATTAGTGTCACCTGCACTATCTGTTGGTACCGACAGGTTAGTGCAGGTGACACTGGTGACAAATTTCCTTTAACTATTCCCATCAAGGGACTTTGAGCAGCAATCTTTTGATAGCTATGTAATAATACACTGCACTAGTGTCTTAGGCCTCTTGTCATTATTCTAAAAGACAATGTATGGTTACAGTATTGTCAGGGGTTTTATTTCGGGTTTTTGGTTTTTAATTTTTTTTTCTTTTTTTAATATATTTTTTTTTAGGGTGTTCTGTTTAAATATTTTTTTTTTAACTTTTTTTCTTTATTTTTAATTTTTTGGTCTTTTTTTTAACAAATTCGATGAGAGGCCTTTCCCCAGTGATCTTGTGATCACCCATATATTACATTGCAATAGTGTTATAGTGCAGTGTATTATCGCTGTCAGCATTATGTTGACAGCCGATTTTTAATTATAGCTTATGTGAGGGGACAAATGTTTTTATTTTTTTAATTCTTTTTTATATAAACATTTATTTTTTTGTAGGGGTTGGGGTGGGGTGAATTATTTTATAAATTGTTTATTTTTAACTTCATTTACATAGGATCCGGGCAGAATACATTGCCATCTATGATGACGGTAATGTACGCTTGGAACCTCCGGCAATAGTTATTCCGGCTGAAAATTCCTAGCTAGCCTTTACGTTTTTTTTTACAAAGGGGACTTTTAACAGCGATCTTAAGATCGCTCATATAATACACTGCACTAGTATTAAAGTGCAGTGTATTATGCGCTTCATGATTATTTCAACAGGCTATGTATTATTATGGCTCTAGTCTTTTAATATATAGTTTTTTAATTCTCATTATTTTTATAATTATATATTTGTAGCAAAAACAAATTATAGATTTTTCTTTACATTACAGTTATGTTCTAAATCTGCAGTCAGTTTGTCTAAAGGAAACTTGTAAACCTTGGGGTAAGTTGGGTCTATTCTATTAAATATTGATAAAGGAATTCCTACAAATAAAAAACAGATATTAAGGATCATAAATGTTCCTATTCTCTGTACCTGAGACATGGTTGTGTTATATAAGAAGCTGTCCATAGACGATATGCTTATTAACAACACATATATGTTCATGTATAAGGTGGAGACTATGACATCTCTGCAGGTCTAGATATTACATCTAGCCTGATTGTTATCAGTAATTAATATAAATATTAATTACCTGTCCTGTGGTTCCTTTCTTGCAGTTGACGGGGGTATAGGTCACTTTCACCTTCTCACCGGACATCAGTCACCTGTAAAAAGACACAGGTATGATAACATGTTCCTGATACATGCTACAGACGCTAATATATATAACACTCTAGGGCCAGAACTACTTATCTCAGGGATTATGAAACCGCATAAGAAAAAGGAACAAAAAAAATGGAACACATTGGGATTTAGATGATAGGGATTTTTATTTCTATAGTAGTGCAGTGTACTACTCCTCCCATCATCCCAGGATGATGTTGACGCAGACTATTGACAGGTTTTTGGAGGGTTTGTTTTTGTAATGTTTGGGTTATTTCTTCATTTTCATTTATTTACTCATACATTTTAAAGGTAATATATGTTTTCTTTGGGGGAGGGGGCAGAACATTTTATAAATTATTATTGTGTACTTCTTTTTTCAAAAGCATTTCTGCCTTTCTACTGTTTTCTTTTTCTTTTTTTGTTGGTGGGGGAGGGGGGGGGGGTCAATAAATCATGTTATTACACTTTTATTTTATAGGTTGTTTTTTTCACCCATATTCCCATTAGAGGGCAACCTTTCACCAAAGATCTGATTATTTCTATAAAACACTGCACTACTATTGTGGTGCAGTGTATTATTCCTCTCAGCATTATTCTGACAGGCAGTGCATGGTTATGGCATTGTGAGGGATTTGTATGGGGTTATATAGTTTTTGGGTGAATTTTTATATATTTTTTCTATTTTCTTAATTTTATATTTCATACCAAATATGTTTTTTTAGGGATATTTTTGTAGAAGGTTTTTTTCTTTTTTAATTATTTTATTAACCTTCTTTTTCTTTTATTGTTTTTAATGGAAATATGTCACCAGTGTCACCTACACAAAAGTGGCGGTACTGACAGATAGTGCAGGTGACACTGGTGACAACTATACTTACCTTTTCCCGTTCAGTTGCGGGAATCTCCGGTGATCTTCTCTGTTAAGCTTCAGCTCTTGCCAGCTTGGTGCATGGGCGGAGCATAGGGACATCACCACTGCTGTTCTTTAGCAGCGGGACCAAGCAGGGAGCAGCAGCGGTGATGTCACTAAGCTCTGCCAATGCCCCTAGCCGCTGCTGCTCTCTTCTGGACTTGTAGCAGCAGTGACATTCCTAAGCTCCACTCGTGCCCCAAGCCGGGCCTAGAGCTGAAGCTTAACAGAGAAGATTACCGGAGATCCCCTCCACGGAACGGGACAAGGCAAGGACCGTTGTCATTAGTGTCACCTGCACTATCTGTTGGTACCTACAGGTTAGTGCAGGTGACACTGGTGACAAATTTCCTTTAACTATTCCCATCAAGGGACTTTGAGCAGCAATCTTTCGATAGCTATGTAATAATACACTGCACTAGTGTCTTAGGCTTCTTGTCATTATTCTAAAAGACAATGTATGGTTACAGTATTGTCAGAGGTTTTATTTCGGGTTTTTGGTTTTTACATTTTTTTCTTTTTTTAATATGTTTTTTTTTAGGATGTTTTGTTTAAATATTTTTTTTAACTTTTTTTTCTTTATTTTTTGGTCTTTTTTAACAAATACAATGAGAGGCCTTTCTCCAGTGATCTTTTGATCACCCATATAATACATTGCAATAGTGTTATACTGCAGTGTATTATCGCTGTCAGCATTATGTTGACAGACGATTTTTAATTATAGCTTATGTGAGGGGAGAAATGGGTTATTTTTTTTTTTATACTTTTTTATATAAACATTTATTTTTTTGTAGGGGTTGGGGTGGGGTGAATTATTTATAAATTGTTTATTTTTAACTTCATTTACATAGGATCCGGGCAGAATGCATTGCCATCTATAATGACGGTAGTGTACGCTTGGAACCTCCGGCAATAGTTATTCCGGCTGAAAATTCCTAGCTAGCCTTTAAGTTTTTTTTTACAAAGGGGACTTTTAACAGCGATCTTAAGATCGCTCATATAATACACTGCACTAGTATTAAAGTGCAGTGTATTATGCGCTTCATGATTATTTCAACAGGCTATGTATTATTATGGCTATAGTCTTTTAATATATAGTTTTTTAATTTTCATTATTTTTATAATTATATATTTGTAGCAAAAACAAATTATAGATTTTTCTTTACATTACAGTTATGTTCTAAATCTGCAGTCAGTTTGTCTAAAGGAAACTTGTAAACCTTGGGGTAAGTTGGGTCTATTCTATTAAATATTGATAAAGGAATTCCTACAAATAAAAAACAGATATAAAGGATCATAAATGTTCCTATTCTCTGTACCTGAGACATGGTTGTGTTATATAAGAAGCTTTCCATAGACGATATGCTTCTTAACAACACATATATGTTCATGTATAAGGTGGAGACTATGACATCTCTGCAGGTCTAGATATTACATCTAGCCTGATTGTTATCAGTAATTAATATAAATATTAATTACCTGTCCTTTGGTTCCTTTCTTGCAGTTGACGGGGGTATAGGTCACTTTCACCTTCTCACCGGACATCAGTCACCTGTAAAAAGACACAGGTATGATAACATGTTCCTAATACATGCTACAGACGCTAATATATATAACACTCTAGGGCCAGAGCTACTTATCTCAGGGATTATGAAACCGCATAAGAAAAAGGAACAAAAAAAAATGGAACACATTGGGATTTAGATGATAGGGATTTTTATTTCTATAGTAGTGCAGTGAACTACTCCTCCCATCATCCTAGGATGATGTTGACGCAGACTATTGACAGGTTTTTGGAGGGTTTGTTTTTGTAATGTTTGGATTATGTCTTAATTTTCATCTATTTATTCATACATTTTAAGGGTAATATATGTTTTCTTTGGGGGAGGGGGCAGACAATTTTATAAATTATTACTGTGTATTTCTTTTTTCAAAAGCATTTCTGCCTTTCTACTGTTTTCTTTTTCTTTTTTTGTTGGTGGGGGAGGGGGGGTCAATAAATCATGTTATTACACTTTTATTTTATGGGTTGTTTTTTTCACCCATATTCCCATTAGAGGGCAACCTTTCACCAAAGATCTGATTATTTCTATAAAACACTCCACTACTATTGTGGTGCAGTGTATTATTCCTCTCAGCATTATTCTGACAGGCAGTGCATGGTTATGGCATTGTGAGGGATTTTTATGGGGTTATATAGTTTTTGGGGGAATTTTTATATATTTTTTCTATTTTCTTAATTTTATATTTCATACCAAATATGTTTTTTAGCGATATTTTTGTAGGAGGTTTTTTTCTTTTTTAATTATTTTATTAACCTTCTTTTTCTTTTATTGTTTTTAATGGAAATATGTCACCAGTGTCACCTACACAAAAGTGGCGGTACTGACAGATAGTGCAGGTGACACTGGTGACATCTATACTTACCTTTTCCCGTTCAGTTGCGGGAATCTCCGGTGATCTTCTCTGTTAAGCTTCAGCTCTGGCCAGCTTGGTGCATGGGCGGAGCATAGGGACATCACCACTGCTGTTCTTTAGCAGCGGGACCAAGCAGGGAGCAGCAGCGGTGATGTCACTAAGCTCTGCCAATGCCCCTAGCCGCTGCTGCTCTCTTCTGGACTCGTAGCAGCAGTGACATTCCTAAGCTCCACTCGTGCCCCAAGCCGGGCCTAGAGCTGAAGCTTAACAGAGAAGATTACCGGAGATCCCCTCCACGGAACGGGACAAGGCAAGGACCGTTGTCATTAGTGTCACCTGCACTATCTGTTGGTACCTACAGGTTAGTGCAGGTGACACTGGTGACAAATTTCCTTTAACTATTCCCATCAAGGGACTTTGAGCAGCAATCTTTTGATAGCTATGTAATAATACACTGCACTAGTGTCTTAGGCCTCTTGTCATTATTCTAAAAGACAATGTATGGTTACAGTATTGTCAGGGGTTTTATTTCGGGTTTTTGGTTTTTACATTTTTTTTCTTTTTTTAATATATTTTTTTTTAGGGTGTTCTGTTTAAATATTTTTTTTTTAACTTTTTTTTCTTTATTTAAAATTTTTTGGTCTTTTTTTTAACAAATTCGATGAGAGGCCTTTCCCCAGTGATCTTGTGATCACCCATATATTACATTGCAATAGTGTTATAGTGCAGTGTATTATCGCTGTCAGCATTATGTTGACAGCCGATTTTTAATTATAGCTTATGTGAGGGGAGAAATGGGTTATTTTTTTTTAATTCTTTTTTATATAAACATTTATTTTTTTGTAGGGGTTGGGGTGGGGTGAATTATTTTATAAATTGTTTATTTTTAACTTCATTTACATAGGATCCGGGCAGAATACATTGCCATCTATGATGACGGTAATGTACGCTTGGAACCTCCGGCAATAGTTATTCCGGCTGAAAATTCCTAGCTAGCCTTTACGTTTTTTTTACAAAGGGGACTTTTAACAGCGATCTTAAGATCGCTCATATAATACACTGCACTAGTATTAAAGTGCAGTGTATTATGCGCTTCATGATTATTTCAACAGGCTATGTATTATTATGGCTCTAGTCTTTTAATATATAGTTTTTTAATTCTCATTATTTTTATAATTATATATTTGTAGCAAAAACAAATTATAGATTTTTCTTTACATTACAGTTATGTTCTAAATCTGCAGTCAGTTTGTCTAAAGGAAACTTGTAAACCTTGGGGTAAGTTGGGTCTATTCTATTAAATATTGATAAAGGAATTCCTACAAATAAAAAACAGATATTAAGGATAATAAATGTTCCTATTCTCTGTACCTGAGACATGGTTGTGTTATATAAGAAGCTGTCCATAGACGATATGCTTATTAACAACACATATATGTTCATGTATAAGGTGGAGACTATGACATCTCTGCAGGTCTAGATATTACATCTAGCCTGATTGTTATCAGTAATTAATATAAATATTAATTACCTGTCCTGTGGTTCCTTTCTTGCAGTTGACGGGGGTATAGGTCACTTTCACCTTCTCACCGGACATCAGTCACCTGTAAAAAGACACAGGTATGATAACATGTTCCTGATACATGCTACAGACGCTAATATATATAACACTCTAGGGCCAGAACTACTTATCTCAGGGATTATGAAACCGCATAAGAAAAAGGAACAAAAAAAATGGAACACATTGGGATTTAGATGATAGGGATTTTTATTTCTATAGTAGTGCAGTGTACTACTCCTCCCATCATCCCAGGATGATGTTGACGCAGACTATTGACAGGTTTTTGGAGGGTTTGTTTTTGTAATGTTTGGGTTATTTCTTCATTTTCATTTATTTACTCATACATTTTAAAGGTAATATATGTTTTCTTTGGGGGAGGGGGCAGAACATTTTATAAATTATTATTGTGTATTTCTTTTTTCAAAAGCATTTCTGCCTTTCTACTGTTTTCTTTTTCTTTTTTTGTTGGTGGGGGAGGGGGGGGGGTCAATAAATCATGTTATTACACTTTTATTTTATAGGTTGTTTTTTTCACCCATATTCCCATTAGAGGGCAACCTTTCACCAAAGATCTGATTATTTCTATAAAACACTGCACTACTATTGTGGTGCAGTGTATTATTCATCTCAGCATTATTCTGACAGGCAGTGCATGGTTATGGCATTGTGAGGGATTTGTATGGGGTTATATAGTTTTTGGGTGAATTTTTATATATTTTTTCTATTTTCTTAATTTTATATTTCATACCAAATATGTTTTTTTAGGGATATTTTTGTGGAAGGTTTTTTTCTTTTTTAATTATTTCATTAACCTTCTTTTTCTTTTATTGTTTTTAATGGAAATATGTCACCAGTGTCACCTACACAAAAGTGGCGGTACTGACAGATAGTGCAGGTGACACTGGTGACAACTATACTTACCTTTTCCCGTTCAGTTGCGGGAATCTCCGGTGATCTTCTCTGTTAAGCTTCAGCTCTGGCCAGCTTGGTGCATGGGCGGAGCATAGGGACATCACCACTGCTGTTCTTTAGCAGCGGGACTAAGCAGGGAGCAGCAGCGGTGATGTCACTAAGCTCTGCCAATGCCCCTAGCCGCTGCTGCTCTCTTCTGGACTCGTAGCAGCAGTGACATTCCTAAGCTCCACTCGTGCCCCAAGCCGGGCCTAGAGCTGAAGCTTAACAGAGAAGATTACCGGAGATCCCCTCCACGGAACGGGACAAGGCAAGGACCGTTGTCATTAGTGTCACCTGCACTATCTGTTGGTACCTACAGGTTAGTGCAGGTGACACTGGTGACAAATTTCCTTTAACTATTCCCATCAAGGGACTTTGAGCAGCAATCTTTCGATAGCTATGTAATAATACACTGCACTAGTGTCTTAGGCTTCTTGTCATTATTCTAAAAGACAATGTATGGTTACAGTATTGTCAGAGGTTTTATTTCGGGTTTTTGGTTTTTACATTTTTTTTCTTTTTTTAATATGTTTTTTTTTAGGATGTTCTGTTTAAATATTTTTTTTAACTTTTTTTTCTTTATTTTTTGGTCTTTTTTAACAAATACAATGAGAGGCCTTTCTCCAGTGATCTTTTGATCACCCATATAATACATTGCAATAGTGTTATACTGCAGTGTATTATCGCTGTCAGCATTATGTTGACAGACGATTTTTAATTATAGCTTATGTGAGGGGAGAAATGTTTTTTTTTTTTTTTTATACTTTTTTATATAAACATTTATTTTTTTGTAGGGGTTGGGGTGGGGTGAATTATTTATAAATTGTTTATTTTTAACTTCATTTACATAGGATCCGGGCAGAATGCATTGCCATCTATAATGACGGTAATGTACGCTTGGAACCTCCGGCAATAGTTATTCCGGCTGAAAATTCCTAGCTAGCCTTTAAGTTTTTTTTTACAAAGGGGACTTTTAACAGCGATCTTAAGATCGCTCATATAATACACTGCACTAGTATTAAAGTGCAGTCAGTGTATTATGCGCTTCATGATTATTTCAACAGGCTATGTATTATTATGGCTATAGTCTTTTAATATATAGTTTTTTAATTTTCATTATTTTTATAATTATATATTTGTAGCAAAAACAAATTATAGACTTTTCTTTACATTACAGTTATGTTCTAAATCTGCAGTCAGTTTGTCTAAAGGAAACTTGTAAACCTTGGGGTAAGTTGGGTCTATTCTATTAAATATTGATAAAGGAATTCCTACAAATAAAAAGTAGATATTAAGGATCATAAATGTTCCTATTCTCTGTACCTGAGACATGGTTGTGTTATATAAGAAGCTTTCCATAGACGATATGCTTATTAACAACACATATATGTTCATGTATAAGGTGGAGACTATGACATCTCTGCAGGTCTAGATATTACATCTAGCCTGATTGTTATCAGTAATTAATATAAATATTAATTACCTGTCCTTTGGTTCCTTTCTTGCAGTTGACGGGGGTATAGGTCACTTTCACCTTCTCACCGGACATCAGTCAACTGTAAAAAGACACAGGTATGATAACATGTTCCTAATACATGCTACAGACGCTAATATATATAACACTCTAGGGCCAGAACTACTTATCTCAGGGATTATGAAACCGCATAAGAAAAAGGAACAAAAAAAAATGGAACACATTGGGATTTAGATGATAGGGATTTTTATTTCTATAGTAGTGCAGTGAACTACTCCTCCCATCATCCTAGGATGATGATGACGCAGACTATTGACAGGTTTTTGGAGGGTTTGTTTTTGTAATGTTTGGGTTATGTCTTAATTTTCATCTATTTATTCATACATTTTAAGGGTAATATATGTTTTCTTTGGGGGAGGGGGCAGACAATTTTATAAATTATTACTGTGTATTTCTTTTTTCAAAAGCATTTCTGCCTTTCTACTGTTTTCTTTTTCTTTTTTTGTTGGTGGGGGAGGGGGGGTCAATAAATCATGTTATTACACTTTTATTTTATGGGTTGTTTTTTTCACCCATATTCCCATTAGAGGGCAACCTTTCACCAAAGATCTGATTATTTCTATAAAACACTCCACTACTATTGTGGTGCAGTGTATTATTCCTCTCAGCATTATTCTGACAGGCAGTGCATGGTTATGGCATTGTGAGGGATTTGTATGGGGTTATATAGTTTTTGGGGGAATTTTTATATATTTTTTCTATTTTCTTAATTTTATATTTCATACCAAATATGTTTTTTAGGGATATTTTTGTAGAAGGTTTTTTTCTTTTTTAATTATTTTATTAACCTTCTTTTTCTTTTATTGTTTTTAATGGAAATATGTCACCAGTGTCACCTACACAAAAGTGGCGGTACTGACAGATAGTTCAGGTGACACTGGTGACATCTATACTTACCTTTTCCCGTTCAGTTGCGGGAATCTCCGGTGATCTTCTCTGTTAAGCTTCAGCTCTGGCCAGCTTGGTGCATGGGCGGAGCATAGGGACATCACCACTGCTGTTCTTTAGCAGCGGGACCAAGCAGGGAGCAGCAGCGGTGATGTCACTAAGCTCTGCCAATGCCCCTAGCCGCTGCTGCTCTCTTCTGGACTCGTAGCAGCAGTGACATTCCTAAGCTCCACTCGTGCCCCAAGCCGGGCCTAGAGCTGAAGCTTAACAGAGAAGATTACCGGAGATCCCCTCCACGGAACGGGACAAGGCAAGGACCGTTGTCATTAGTGTCACCTGCACTATCTGTTGGTACCGACAGGTTAGTGGAGGTGACACTGGTGACAAATTTCCTTTAACTATTCCCATCAAGGGACTTTGAGCAGCAATCTTTCGATAGCTATGTAATAATACACTGCACTAGTGTCTTAGGCCTCTTGTCATTATTCTAAAAGACAATGTATGGTTACAGTATTGTCAGGGGTTTTATTTCGGGTTTTTACATTTTTTTTCTTTTTTTAATATTTTTTTTTAGGGTGTTCTGTTTAAATATTTTTTTTTAACTTTTTTTTCTTTATTTTTTATTTTTTGGTCTTTTTTTTAACAAATTCGATGAGAGGCCTTTCCCCAGTGATCTTGTGATCACCCATATATTACATTGCAATAGTGTTATAGTGCAGTGTATTATCGCTGTCAGCATTATGTTGACAGCCGATTTTTAATTATAGCTTATGTGAGGGGAGAAATGGGTTTTTTTTTTTTAATTCTTTTTTATATAAACATTTATTTTTTTGTAGGGGTTGGGGTGGGGTGAATTATTTTATAAATTGTTTATTTTTAACTTCATTTACATAGGATCCGGGCAGAATACATTGCCATCTATGATGACGGTAATGTACGCTTGGAAACTCCGGCAATAGTTATTCCGGATGGAAATTCCTAGCTAGCCTTTACGTTTTTTTTTACAAAGGGGACTTTTAACAGCGATCTTAAGATCGCTCATATAATACACTGCACTAGTATTAAAGTGCAGTGTATTATGCGCTTCATGATTATTTCAACAGGCTATGTATTATTATGGCTCTAGTCTTTTAATATATAGTTTTTTAATTCTCATTATTTTTATAATTATATATTTGTAGCAAAAACAAATTATTGATTTTTCTTTACATTACAGTTATGTTCTAAATCTGCAGTCAGTTTGTCTAAAGGAAACTTGTAAACCTTGGGGTAAGTTGGGTCTATTCTATTAAATATTGATAAAGGAATTCCTACAAATAAAAAACAGATATTAAGGATCATAAATGTTCCTATTCTCTGTACCTGAGACATGGTTGTGTTATATAAGAAGCTGTCCATAGACGATATGCTTATTAACAACACATATATGTTCATGTATAAGGTGGAGACTATGACATCTCTGCAGGTCTAGATATTACATCTAGCCTGATTGTTATCAGTAATTAATATAAATATTAATTACCTGTCCTGTGGTTCCTTTCTTGCAGTTGACGGGGGTATAGGTCACTTTCACCTTCTCACCGGACATCAGTCACCTGTAAAAAGACACAGGTATGATAACATGTTCCTGATACATGCTACAGACGCTAATATATATAACACTCTAGGGCCAGAACTACTTATCTCAGGGATTATGAAACCGCATAAGAAAAAGGAACAAAAAAAATGGAACACATTGGGATTTAGATGATAGGGATTTTTATTTCTATAGTAGTGCAGTG
Source organism: Hyla sarda (assembly GCF_029499605.1). NCBI lineage: Eukaryota > Metazoa > Chordata > Amphibia > Anura > Hylidae > Hyla > Hyla sarda. The sequence goes on along the minus strand of NC_079201.1, from coordinate 32,750,857 downwards.
TACTACTCCTCCCATCATCCCATGATGATGTTGACGCAGACTATTGACAGGTTTTTGGAGGGTTTGTTTTTGTAATGTTTGGGTTATGTCTTAATTTTCATTTATTTATTCATACATTTTAAGGGTAATATATGTTTTCTTTGGGGGAGGGGGCAGAAAATTTTATAAATTATTATTGTGTATTTCTTTTTTCAAAAGCATTTCTGCCTTTCTACTGTTTTCTTTTTCTTTTTTTGTTGGTGGGGGAGGGGGGGGGGTCAATAAATCATGTTATTACACTTTTATTTTATAGGTTGTTTTTTTCACCTATATTCCCATTAGAGGGCAACCTTTCACCAAAGATCTGATTATTTCTATAAAACACTGCACTACTATTGTGGTGCAGTGTATTATTCCTCTCAGCATTATTCTGACAGGCAGTGCATGGTTATGGCATTGTGAGGGATTTGTATGGGGTTATATAGTTTTTGGGGGAATTTTTATATATTTTTTCTATTTTCTTAATTTTATATTTCATACCAAGTATGTTTTTTTAGGGATATTTTTGTAGAAGTTTTTTTTCTTTTTTAATTATTTTATTAACCTTCTTTTTCTTTTATTGTTTTTAATGGAAATATGTCACCAGTGTCACCTACACAAAAGTGGCGGTACTGACAGATAGTGCAGGTGACACTGGTGACAACGGTACTTACCTTTTCCCGTTCAGTGGCGGGAATCTCCGGTGATCTTCTCTGTTAAGCTTCAGCTCTGGCCAGCTTGGTGCATGGGCGGAGCATAGGGACATCACCATTGCTGTTCTTTAGCAGCGGGACCAAGCAGGGAGCAGTAGCGGTGATGTCACTAAGCTCTGCCAATGCCCCTAGCCGCTGCTGCTCTCTGCTGGACTCGTAGCAGCAGTGACATTCCTAAGCTCCACTCGTGCCCCAAGTCGGGCCTAGAGCTGAAGCTTAACAGAGAAGATTACCGGAGATCCCCTCCACGGAACGGGACAAGGCAAGGACCGTTGTCATTAGTGTCACCTGCACTATCTGTTGGTACCGACAGGTTAGTGCAGGTGACACTGGTGACAAATTTCCTTTAACTATTCCCATCAAGGGACTTTGAGCAGCAATCTTTCGATAGCTATGTAATAATACACTGCACTAGTGTCTTAGGCCTCTTGTCATTATTCTAAAAGACAATGTATGGTTACAGTATTGTCAGGGGTTTTATTTCGGGTTTTTGGTTTTTACATTTTTTTTCTTTTTTTAATATATTTTTTTTAGGGTGTTCTGTTGAAATTTTTTTTTAAAACTTTTTTTTCTTTATTTTTTATTTTTTGGTCTTTTTTTTAACAAATTCGATGAGAGGCCTTTCCCCAGTGATCTTGTGATCACCCATATATTACATTGCAATAGTGTTATAGTGCAGTGTATTATCGCTGTCAGCATTATGTTGACAGCCGATTTTTAATTATAGCTTAAGTGAGGGGAGAAATGGGTTATTTTTTTTTATTCTTTTTTATATAAACATTTATTTTTTTGTAGGGGTTGGGGTGGGGTGAATTATTTTATAAATTGTTTATTTTTAACTTCATTTACATAGGATCCGGGCAGAATACATTGCCATCTATGATGACGGTAATGTACGCTTGGAACCTCCGGCAATAGTTATTCCGGCTGAAAATTCCTAGCTAGCCTTTAAGTTTTTTTTACAAAGGGGACTTTTAACAGCGATCTTAAGATCGCTCATATAATACACTGCACTAGTATTAAAGTGCAGTGCATTATGCGCTTCATGATTATTTCAACAGGCTATGTATTATTATGGCTCTAGTCTTTTAATATATAGTTTTTTAATTCTCATTATTTTTATAATTATATATTTGTAGCAAAAACAAATTGTAGATTTTTCTTTACATTACAGTTATGTTCTAAATCTGCAGTCAGTTTGTCTAAAGGAAACTTGTAAACCTTGGGGTAAGTTGGGTCTATTCTATTAAATATTGATAAAGGAATTCCTACAAATAAAAAACAGATATTAAGGATCATAAATGTTCCTATTCTCTGTACCTGAGACATGGTTGTGTTATATAAGAAGCTGTCCATAGACGATATGCTTATTAACAACATATATATGTTCATGTATAAGGTGGAGACTATGACATCTCTGCAGGTCTAGATATTCCATCTAGCCTGATTGTTATCAGTAATTAATATAAATATTAATTACCTGTCCTGTGGTTCCTTTCTTGCAGTTGACGGGGGTATAGGTCACTTTCACCTTCTCACCGGACATCAGTCACCTGTAAAAAGACACAGGTATGATAACATGTTCCTGATACATGCTACAGACGCTAATATATATAACACTCTAGGGCCATAACTACTTATCTCAGGGATTATGAAACCGCATAAGAAAAAGGAACAAAAAAAATGGAACACATTGGGATTTAGATGATAGGGATTTTTATTTCTATAGTAGTGCAGTGTACTACTCCTCCCATCATCCCAGGATGATGTTGACGCAGACTATTGACAGGTTTTTGGAGGGTTTGTTTTTGTAATGTTTGGGTTATGTCTTAATTTTCATTTATTTATTCATACATTTTAAGGGTAATATATGTTTTCTTTGGGGGAGGGGGCAGAAAATTTTATAAATTATTACTGTGTATTTCTTTTTTCAAAAGCATTTCTGCCTTTCTACTGTTTTCTTTTTCTTTTTTTGTTGGTGGGGGAGGGGGGGGGTCAATAAATCATGTTATTACACTTTTATTTTATGGGTTGTTTTTTTCACCCATATTCCCATTAGAGGGCAACCTTTCACCAAAGATTTGATTATTTCTAGAAAACACTGCACTACTATTGTGATGCAGTGTATTATTCCTCTCAGCATTATTCTGACAGGCAGTGCATGGTTATGGCATTGTGAGGGATTTGTATGGGGTTATATAGTTTTTGGGGGAATTTTTATATATTTTTTCTATTTTCTTAATTTTATATTTCATACCAAATATGTTTTTTAGGGATATTTTTGTAGAATTTTTTTTTCTTTTTTAATTATTTTATTAACCTTCATTTTCTTTTATTGTTTTTAATGGAAATATGTCACCAGTGTCACCTACACAAAAGTGGCGGTACTGACAGATAGTGCAGGTGACACTGGTGACAACGGTACTTACCTTTTCCCGTTCAGTGGCGGGAATCTCCGTTGATCTTCTCTGTTATGCTTCAGCTCTGGCCAGCTTGGTGCATGGGCGGAGCATAGGGACATCACCACTGCTGTTCTTTAGCAGCGGGACCAAGCAGGGAGCAGCAGCGGTGATGTCACTAAGCTCTGCCAATGCCCCTAGCCGCTGCTGCTCTCTGCTGGACTCGTAGCAGCAGTGACATTCCTAAGCTCCACTCGTGCCCCAAGCCGGGCCTAGAGCTGAAGCTTAACAGAGAAGATTACCGGAGATCCCCTCCACGGAACGGGACAAGGCAAGGACCGTTGTCATTAGTGTCACCTGCACTATCTGTTGGTACCGACAGGTTAGTGCAGGTGACACTGGTGACAAATTTCCTTTAACTATTCCCATCAAGGGACTTTGAGCAGCAATCTTTTGATAGCTATGTAATAATACACTGCACTAGTGTCTTAGGCTTCTTGTCATTATTCTAAAAGACAATGTATGGTTACAGTATTGTCAGGGGTTTTATTTCGGGTTTTTGGTTTTTACATTTTTTTTCTTTTTTTAATATGTTTTTTTTTAGGGTGTTCTGTTTAAATATTTTTTTTTTAAATTTTTTTTCTTTATTTTTAATTTTTTGGTCTTTTTTTTAACAAATTCGATGAGAGGCCTTTCCCCAGTGATCTTGTGATCACCCATATATTACATTGCAATAGTGTTATAGTGCAGTGTATTATCGCTGTCAGCATTATGTTGACAGCCGATTTTTAATCATAGCTTATGTGAGGGGAGAAATGGGTTATTTTTTTTTAATTCTTTTTTATATAAACATTTTTTTTTTTGTATGGGTTGGGGTGGGGTGAATTATTTTATAAATTGTTTATTTTTAACTTCATTTACATAGGATCCGGGCAGAATGCATTGCCATCTATAATGACTGTAATGTACGCTTGGAACCTCCGGCAATAGTTATTCCGGCTGAAAATTCCTAGCTAGCCTTTAAGTTTTTTTTTACAAAGGGGACTTTTAACAGCGATCTTAAGATCGCTCATATAATACACTGCACTAGTATTAAAGTGCAGTGTATTATGCGCTTCATGATTATTTCAACAGGCTATGTATTATTATGGCTATAGTCTTTTAATATATAGTTTTTTAATTTTCATTATTTTTATAATTATATATTTGTAGCAAAAACAAATTATAGATTTTTCTTTACATTACAGTTATGTTCTAAATCTGCAGTCAGTTTGTCTAAAGGAAACTTGTAAACCTTGAGGTAAGTTGGGTCTATTCTATTAAATATTGATAAAGGAATTCCTACAAATAAAAAACAGATATTAAGGATCATAAATGTTCCTATTCTCTGTACCTGAGACATGGTTGTGTTATATAAGAAGCTGTCCATAGACGATATGCTTATTAACAACACATATATGTTCATGTATAAGGTGGAGACTATGACATCTCTGCAGGTCTAGATATTACATATATCCTGATTGTTATCAGTAATTAATATAAATATTAATTACCTGTCCTGTGGTTCCTTTCTTGCAGTTGACGGGGGTATAGGTCACTTTCACCTTCTCACCGGACATCAGTCACCTGTAAAAAGACACAGGTATGATAACATGTTCCTGATACATGCTACAGACGCTAATATATATAACACTCTAGGGCCAGAACTACTTATCTCAGGGATTATGAAACCGCATAAGAAAAAGGAACAAAAAAAAAAATGGAACACATTGGGATGTAGATGATAGGGATTTTTATTTCTATAGTAGTGCAGTGAACTACTCCTCCCATCATCCCAGGATGATGTTGACGCAGACTATTGACAGGTTTTTGGAGGGTTTGTTTTTGTAATGTTTGGGTTATGTCTTAATTTTCATTTATTTATTCATACATTTTAAGGGTAATATATGTTTTCTTTGGGGAGGGGGCAGACAATTTTATATATTATTACTGTGTATTTCTTTTTTCAAAAGCATTTCTGCCTTTCTACTGTTTTCTTTTTCTTTTTTTGTTGGTGGGGGAGGGGGGGTCAATAAATCATGTTATTACACTTTTATTTTATGGGTTGTTTTTTTCACCCATATTCCCATTAGAGGGCAACCTTTCACCAAAGATCTGATTATTTCTATAAAACACTCCACTACTATTGTGGTGCAGTGTATTATTCCTCTCAGCATTATTCTGACAGGCAGTGCATGGTTATGGCATTGTGAGGGATTTGTATGGGGTTATATAGTTTTTGGGGGAATTTTTATATATTTTTTCTATTTTCTTAATTTTATATTTCATACCAAATATGTTTTTTTAGGGATATTTTTGTAGAAGGTTTTTTTCTTTTTTAATTATTTTATTAACCTTCTTTTTCTTTTATTGTTTTTAATGGAAATATGTCACCAGTGTCACCTACACAAAAGTGGCGGTACTGACAGATAGTGTAGGTGACACTGGTGACAACGATACTTACCTTTTCCCGTTCAGTTGCGGGAATCTCCGGTGATCTTCTCTGTTAAGCTTCAGCTCTGGCCAGCTTGGTGCATGGGCGGAGCATAGGGACATCACCACTGCTGTTCTTTAGCAGCGGGACCAAGCAGGGAGCAGCAGCGGTGATGTCACTAAGCTCTGCCAATGCCCCTAGCCGCTGCTGCTCTCTGCTGGACTCGTAGCAGCAGTGACATTCCTAAGCTCCACTCGTGCCCCAAGCCGGGCCTAGAGCTGAAGCTTAACAGAGAAGATTACCGGAGATCCCCTCCACGGAACGGGACAAGGCAAGGACCGTTGTCATTAGTGTCACCTGCACTATCTGTTGGTAGCGACAGGTTAGTGCAGGTGACACTGGTGACAAATTTCCTTTAACTATTCCCATCAAGGGACTTTGAGCAGCAATCTTTCGATAGCTATGTAATAATACACTGCACTAGTGTCTTAGGCCTCTTGTCATTATTCTAAAAGACAATGTATGGTTACAGTATTGTCAGGGGTTTTATTTCGGGTTTTTGGTTTTTACATTTTTTTTCTTTTTTTAATATAATTTTTTTAGGGTGTTCTGTTTAAATATTTTTTTTTTACTTTTTTTTCTTTATTTTTTATTTTTTGGTCTTTTTTTTAACAAATTCGATGAGAGGCCTTTCCCCAGTGATCTTGTGATCACCTATATATTACATTGCAATAGTGTTATAGTGCAGTGTATTATCGCTGTCAGCATTATGTTGACAGCCGATTTTTAATTATAGCTTAGGTGAGGGGAGAAATGGGTTATTTTTTTTATTCTTTTTTATATAAACATTTATTTTTTTGTAGGGGTTGGGGTGGGGTGAATTATTTTATAAATTGTTTATTTTTAACTTCATTTACATAGGATCCGGGCAGAATACATTGCCATCTATGATGACGGTAATGTACGCTTGGAACCTCCGGCAATAGTTATTCCGGCTGAAAATTCTTAGCTAGCCTTTACGTTTTTTTTACAAGGGGGACTTTTAACAGCGATCTTAAGATCGCTCATATAATACACTGCACTAGTATTAAAGTGCAGTGTATTATGTGCTTCATGATTATTTCAACAGGCTATGTATTATTATGGCTCTAGTCTTTTAATATATAGTTTTTTAATTCTCATTATTTTTATAATTATATATTTGTAGCAAAAACAAATTATAGATTTTTCTTTACATTACAGTTATGTTCTAAATCTGCAGTCAGTTTGTCCAAAGGAAACTTGTAAACCTTGGGGTAAGTTGGGTCTATTCTATTAAATATTGATAAAGGAATTCCTACAAATAAAAAACAGATATTAAGGATCATAAATGTTCCTATTCTCTGTACCTGAGACATGGTTGTGTTATATAAGAAGCTGTCCATAGACGATATGCTTATTAACAACACATATATGTTCATGTATAAGGTGGAGACTATGACATCTCTGCAGGTCTAGATATTCCATCTAGCCTGATTGTTATCAGTAATTAATATAAATATTAATTACCTGTCCTGTGGTTCCTTTCTTGCAGTTGACGGGGGTATAGGTCACTTTCACCTTCTCACCGGACATCAGTCACCTGTAAAAAGACACAGGTATGATAACATGTTCCTGATACATGCTACAGGTGCTAATATATATAGCACTCTAGGGCCAGAACTACTTATCTCAGGGATTATGAAACCGCATAAGAAAAAGGAACAAAAATAATGGAACACATTGGGATTTAGATGATAGGGATTTTTATTTCTATAGTAGTGCAGTGTACTACTCCTCCCATCATCCCAGGATGATGTTGACGCAGACTATTGACAGGTTTTTGGAGGGTTTGTTTTTGTAATGTTTGGGTTATGTCTTAATTTTCATTTATTTATTCATACATTTTAAGGGTAATATATGTTTTCTTTGGGGGAGGGGGCAGAAAATTTTATAAATTATTATTGTGTATTTCTTTTTTCAAAAGCATTTCTGCCTTTCTACTGTTTTCTTTTTCTTTTTTTGTTGGTGGGGGAGGGGGGGGGGGGTCAATAAATCATGTTATTACACTTTTATTTTATGGGTTGTTTTTTTCACCCATATTCCCATTAGAGGGCAACCTTTCACCAAAGATTTGATTATTTCTAGAAAACACTGCACTACTATTGTGGTGCAGTGTATTATTCCTCTCAGCATTATTCTGACAGGCAGTGCATGGTTATGGCATTGTGAGGGATTTGTATGGGGTTATATAGTTTTTGGGGGAATTTTTATATATTTTTTCTATTTTCTTAATTTTATATTTCATACCAAATATGTTTTTTTAGGGATATTTTTGTAGAAGTTTTTTTTCTTTTTTAATTATTTTATTAACCTTCTTTTTCTTTTATTGTTTTTAATGGAAATATGTCACCAGTGTCACCTACACAAAAGTGGCGGTACTGACAGATAGTGCAGGTGACACTGGTGACAACGGTACTTACCTTTTCCCGTTCAGTGGCGGGAATCTCCGGTGATCTTCTCTGTTAAGCTTCAGCTCTGGCCAGCTTGGTGCATGGGCGGAGCATAGGGACATCACCATTGCTGTTCTTTAGCAGCGGGACCAAGCAGGGAGCAGTAGCGGTGATGTCACTAAGCTCTGCCAATGCCCCTAGCCGCTGCTGCTCTCTGCTGGACTCGTAGCAGCAGTGACATTCCTAAGCTCCACTCGTGCCCCAAGTCGGGCCTAGAGCTGAAGCTTAACAGAGAAGATTACCGGAGATCCCCTCCACGGAACGGGACAAGGCAAGGACCGTTGTCATTAGTGTCACCTGCACTATCTGTTGGTACCGACAGGTTAGTGCAGGTGACACTGGTGACAAATTTCCTTTAACTATTCCCATCAAGGGACTTTGAGCAGCAATCTTTCGATAGCTATGTAATAATACACTGCACTAGTGTCTTAGGCCTCTTGTCATTATTCTAAAAGACAATGTATGGTTACAGTATTGTCAGGGGTTTTATTTCGGGTTTTTGGTTTTTACATTTTTTTTCTTTTTTTAATATATTTTTTTTAGGGTGTTCTGTTGAAATTTTTTTTTTAAACTTTTTTTTCTTTATTTTTTATTTTTTGGTCTTTTTTTTAACAAATTCGATGAGAGGCCTTTCCCCAGTGATCTTGTGATCACCCATATATTACATTGCAATAGTGTTATAGTGCAGTGTATTATCGCTGTCAGCATTATGTTGACAGCCGATTTTTAATTATAGCTTAAGTGAGGGGAGAAATGGGTTATTTGTTTTTTATTCTTTTTTATATAAACATTTATTTTTTTGTAGGGGTTGGGGTGGGGTGAATTATTTTATAAATTGTTTATTTTTAACTTCATTTACATAGGATCCGGGCAGAATACATTGCCATCTATGATGACGGTAATGTACGCTTGGAACCTCCGGCAATAGTTATTCCGGCTGAAAATTCCTAGCTAGCCTTTAAGTTTTTTTTACAAAGGGGACTTTTAACAGCGATCTTAAGATCGCTCATATAATACACTGCACTAGTATTAAAGTGCAGTGCATTATGCGCTTCATGATTATTTCAACAGGCTATGTATTATTATGGCTCTAGTCTTTTAATATATAGTTTTTTAATTCTCATTATTTTTATAATTATATATTTGTAGCAAAAACAAATTATAGATTTTTCTTTACATTACAGTTATGTTCTAAATCTGCAGTCAGTTTGTCTAAAGGAAACTTGTAAACCTTGGGGTAAGTTGGGTCTATTCTATTAAATATTGATAAAGGAATTCCTACAAATAAAAAACAGATGTTAAGGATCATAAATGTTCCTATTCTCTGTACCTGAGACATGGTTGTGTTATATAAGAAGCTGTCCATAGACGATATGCTTATTAACAACACATATATGTTCATGTATAAGGTGGAGACTATGACATCTCTGCAGGTCTAGATATTACATCTAGCCTGATTGTTATCAGTAATTAATATAAATATTAATTACCTGTCCTGTGGTTCCTTTCTTGCAGTTGACGGGGGTATAGGTCACTTTCACCTTCTCACCGGACATCAGTCACCTGTAAAAAGACACAGGTATGATAACATGTTCCTGATACATGCTACAGACGCTAATATATATAACACTCTAGGGCCAGAACTACTTATCTCAGGGATTATGAAACCGCATAAGAAAAAGGAACAAAAAAATTGAACACATTGGGATTTAGATGATAGGGATTTTTATTTCTATAGTAGTGCAGTGTACTACTCCTCCCATCATCCCAGGATGATGTTGACGCAGACTATTGACAGGTTTTTGGAGGGTTTGTTTTTGTAATGTTTGGGTTATGTCTTAATTTTCATTTATTTATTCATACATTTTAAGGGTAATATATGTTTTCTTTGGGGGAGGGGGCAGAAAATTTTATAAATTATTATTGTGTATTTCTTTTTTCAAAAGCATTTCTGCCTTTCTACTGTTTTCTTTTTCTTTTTTTGTTGGTGGGGGAGGGGGGGGGGTCAATAAATCATGTTATTACACTTTTATTTTATGGGTTGTTTTTTTCACCCATATTCCCATTAGAGGGCAACCTTTCACCAAAGATTTGATTATTTCTATAAAACACTGCACTACTATTGTGGTGCAGTGTATTATTCCTCTCAGCATTATTCTGACAGGCAGTGCATGGTTATGGCATTGTGAGGGATTTGTATGGGGTTATATAGTTTTTGGGGGAATTTTTATATATTTTTTCTATTTTCTTAATTTTATATTTCATACCAAATATGTTGTTTTAGGGATATTTTTGTAGAAGTTTTTTTTCTTTTTTAATTATTTTATTAACCTTCTTTTTCTTTTATTGTTTTTAATGGAAATATGTCACCAGTGTCACCTACACAAAAGTGGCGGTACTGACAGATAGTGCAGGTGACACTGGTGACAACGGTACTTACCTTTTCCCGTTCAGTGGCGGGAATCTCCGGTGATCTTCTCTGTTAAGCTTCAGCTCTGGCCAGCTTGGTGCATGGGCGGAGCATAGGGACATCACCACTGCTGTTCTTTAGCAGCGGGACCAAGCAGGGAGCAGTAGCGGTGATGTCACTAAGCTCTGCCAATGCCCCTAGCCGCTGCTGCTCTCTGCTGGACTCGTAGCAGCAGTGACATTCCTAAGCTCCACTCGTGCCCCAAGTCGGGCCTAGAGCTGAAGCTTAACAGAGAAGATTACCGGAGATCCCCTCCACGGAACGGGACAAGGCAAGGACCGTTGTCATTAGTGTCACCTGCACTATCTGTTGGTACCGACAGGTTAGTGCAGGTGACACTGGTGACAAATTTCCTTTAACTATTCCCATCAAGGGACTTTGAGCAGCAATCTTTCGATAGCTATGTAATAATACACTGCACTAGTGTCTTAGGCCTCTTGTCATTATTCTAAAAGACAATGTATGGTTACAGTATTGTCAGGGGTTTTATTTCGGTTTTTGGTTTTTACATTTGTTTCTTTTTTTAATATATATTTTTTAGGGTGTTTTGTTTAAATTTTTTTTTTAACTTTTTTTCTTTATTTTTTATTTTTTGGTCTTTTTTTAACAAATTCGATGAGAGGCCTTTCCCCAGTGATCTTGTGATCACCCATATATTACATTGCAATAGTGTTATAGTGCAGTGTATTATCGCTGTCAGCATTATGTTGACAGCCGATTTTTAATTATAGCTTATGTGAGGGGAGAAATGGGTTATTTTTTTTTTATTCTTTTTTATATAAACATTTATTTTTTTGTAGGGGTTGGGGTGGGGTGAATTATTTTATAAATTGTTTATTTTTAACTTCATTTACATAGGATCCGGGCAGAATACATTGCCATCTATGATGACGGTAATGTACGCTTGGAACCTCCGGCAATAGTTATTCCGGCTGAAAATTCCTAGCTAGCCTTTACGTTTTTTTTGCAAAGGGGACTTTTAACAGCGATCTTAAGATCGCTCATATAATACACTGCACTAGTATTAAAGTGCAGTGTATTATGCGCTTCATGATTATTTCAACAGGCTATGTATTATTGTGGCTATAGTCTTTTAATATATAGTTTTTTTTAATTTTCATTATTTTTATAATTATATATTTGTAGCAAAAACAAATTGTAGATTTTTCTTTACATTACAGTTATGTTCTAAATCTGCAGTTAGTTTGTCTAAAGGAAACTTGTAAACCTTGGGGTAAGTTGGGTCTATTCTATTAAATATTGATAAAGGAATTCCTATAAATAAAAAACAGATATTAAGGATCATAAATGTTCCTATTCTCTGTACCTGAGACATGGTTGTGTTATATAAGAAGCTGTCCATAGACGAAATGCTTATTAACAACACATATATGTTCATGTATAAGGTGGAGACTATGACATCTCTGCAGGTCTAGATATTACATCTAGCCTGATTGTTATCAGTAATTAATATAAATATTAATTACCTGTCCTGTGGTTCCTTTCTTGCAGTTGACGGGGGTATAGGTCACTTTCACCTTCTCACCGGACATCAGTCACCTGTAAAAAGACACAGGTATGATAACATGTTCCTGATACATGCTACAGACGCTAATATATATAACACTCTAGGGCCAGAACTACTTATCTCAGGGATTATGGAACCGCATAAGAAAAAGGAACAAAAAAAAATGGAACACATTGGGATTTAGATGATAGGGATTTTTATTTCTATAGTAGTGCAGTGAACTACTCCTCCCATCATCCCAGGATGATGTTGACGCAGACTATTGACAGGTTTTTGGAGGGTTTGTTTTTGTAATGTTTGGGTTATGTCTTAATTTTCATTTATTTATTCATACATTTTAAGGGTAATATATGTTTTCTTTGGGGGAGGGGGCAGACAATTTTATAAATTATTACTGTGTATTTCTTTTTTCAAAAGCATTTCTGCCCTTCTACTGTTTTCTTTTTCTTTTTTTGTTGGTTGGGGAGGGGGGGTCAATAAATCATGTTATTACACTTTTATATTATTGGTTTTTTTTTTTCACCCATATTCCCATTAGAGGGCAACCTTTCACCAAAGATTTGATTATTTCTATAAAACACTGCACTACTATTGTGGTGCAGTGTATTATTCCTCTCAGCATTATTCTGACAGGCAGTGCATCGTTATGGCATTGTGAGGGATTTGTATGGGGTTATATAGTTTTTGGGGGAATTTTTATATATTTTTTCTATTTTCTTAATTTTATATTTCATACCAAATATGTTGTTTTAGGGATATTTTTGTAGAAGTTTTTTTTCTTTTTTAATTATTTTATTAACCTTCTTTTTCTTTTATTGTTTTTAATGGAAATATGTCACCAGTGTCACCTACACAAAAGTGGCGGTACTGACAGATAGTGCAGGTGACACTGGTGACAACGGTACTTACCTTTTCCCGTTCAGTGGCGGGAATCTCCGGTGATCTTCTCTGTTAAGCTTCAGCTCTGGCCAGCTTGGTGCATGGGCGGAGCATAGGGACATCACCACTGCTGTTCTTTAGCAGCGGGACCAAGCAGGGAGCAGTAGCGGTGATGTCACTAAGCTCTGCCAATGCCCCTAGCCGCTGCTGCTCTCTGCTGGACTCGTAGCAGCAGTGACATTCCTAAGCTCCACTCGTGCCCCAAGTCGGGCCTAGAGCTGAAGCTTAACAGAGAAGATTACCGGAGATCCCCTCCACGGAACGGGACAAGGCAAGGACCGTTGTCATTAGTGTCACCTGCACTATCTGTTGGTACCGACAGGTTAGTGCAGGTGACACTGGTGACAAATTTCCTTTAACTATTCCCATCAAGGGACTTTGAGCAGCAATCTTTCGATAGCTATGTAATAATACACTGCACTAGTGTCTTAGGCCTCTTGTCATTATTCTAAAAGACAATGTATGGTTACAGTATTGTCAGGGGTTTTATTTCGGTTTTTGGTTTTTACATTTGTTTCTTTTTTTAATATATTTTTTTTTAGGGTGTTCTGTTTAAATTTTTTTTTAAACTTTTTTTTCTTTATTTTTTATTTTTTGGTCTTTTTTTTAACAAATTCGATGAGAGGCCTTTCCCCAGTGATCTTGTGATCACCCATATATTACATTGCAATAGTGTTATAGTGCAGTGTATTATCGCTGTCAGCATTATGTTGACAGCCGATTTTTAATTATAGCTTAAGTGAGGGGAGAAATGGGTTATTTTTTTTTATTCTTTTTTATATAAACATTTATTTTTTTGTAGGGGTTGGGGTGGGGTGAATTATTTTATAAATTGTTTATTTTTAACTTCATTTACATAGGATCCGGGCAGAATACATTGCCATCTATGATGACGGTAATGTACGCTTGGAACCTCCGGCAATAGTTATTCCGGCTGAAAATTCCTAGCTAGCCTTTAAGTTTTTTTTACAAAGGGGACTTTTAACAGCGATCTTAAGATCGCTCATATAATACACTGCACTAGTATTAAAGTGCAGTGCATTATGCGCTTCATGATTATTTCAACAGGCTATGTATTATTATGGCTCTAGTCTTTTAATATATAGTTTTTTAATTCTCATTATTTTTATAATTATATATTTGTAGCAAAAACAAATTATAGATTTTTCTTTACATTACAGTTATGTTCTAAATCTGCAGTCAGTTTGTCTAAAGGAAACTTGTAAACCTTGGGGTAAGTTGGGTCTATTCTATTAAATATTGATAAAGGAATTCCTACAAATAAAAAACAGATGTTAAGGATCATAAATGTTCCTATTCTCTGTACCTGAGACATGGTTGTGTTATATAAGAAGCTGTCCATAGACGATATGCTTATTAACAACACATATATGTTCATGTATAAGGTGGAGACTATGACATCTCTGCAGGTCTAGATATTACATCTAGCCTGATTGTTATCAGTAATTAATATAAATATTAATTACCTGTCCTGTGGTTCCTTTCTTGCAGTTGACGGGGGTATAGGTCACTTTCACCTTCTCACCGGACATCAGTCACCTGTAAAAAGACACAGGTATGATAACATGTTCCTGATACATGCTACAGACGCTAATATATATAACACTCTAGGGCCAGAACTACTTATCTCAGGGATTATGAAACCGCATAAGAAAAAGGAACAAAAAAATGGAACACATTGGGATTTAGATGATAGGGATTTTTATTTCTATAGTAGTGCAGTGTACTACTCCTCCCATCATCCCAGGATGATGTTGACGCAGACTATTGACAGGTTTTTGGAGGGTTTGTTTTTGTAATGTTTGGGTTATGTCTTAATTTTCATTTATTTATTCATACATTTTAAGGGTAATATATGTTTTCTTTGGGGGAGGGGGCAGAAAATTTTATAAATTATTATTGTGTATTTCTTTTTTCAAAAGCATTTCTGCCTTTCTACTGTTTTCTTTTTCTTTTTTTGTTGGTGGGGGAGGGGGGGGTCAATAAATCATGTTATTACACTTTTATTTTATGGGTTGTTTTTTTCACCCATATTCCCATTAGAGGGCAACCTTTCACCAAAGATTTGATTATTTCTATAAAACACTGCACTACTATTGTGGTGCAGTGTATTATTCCTCTCAGCATTATTCTGACAGGCAGTGCATGGTTATGGCATTGTGAGGGATTTGTATGGGGTTATATAGTTTTTGGGGGAATTTTTATATATTTTTTCTATTTTCTTAATTTTATATTTCATACCAAATATGTTGTTTTAGGGATATTTTTGTAGAAGTTTTTTTTCTTTTTTAATTATTTTATTAACCTTCTTTTTCTTTTATTGTTTTTAATGGAAATATGTCACCAGTGTCACCTACACAAAAGTGGCGGTACTGACAGATAGTGCAGGTGACACTGGTGACAACGGTACTTACCTTTTCCCGTTCAGTGGCGGGAATCTCCGGTGATCTTCTCTGTTAAGCTTCAGCTCTGGCCAGCTTGGTGCATGGGCGGAGCATAGGGACATCACCACTGCTGTTCTTTAGCAGCGGGACCAAGCAGGGAGCAGTAGCGGTGATGTCACTAAGCTCTGCCAATGCCCCTAGCCGCTGCTGCTCTCTGCTGGACTCGTAGCAGCAGTGACATTCCTAAGCTCCACTCGTGCCCCAAGTCGGGCCTAGAGCTGAAGCTTAACAGAGAAGATTACCGGAGATCCCCTCCACGGAACGGGACAAGGCAAGGACCGTTGTCATTAGTGTCACCTGCACTATCTGTTGGTACCGACAGGTTAGTGCAGGTGACACTGGTGACAAATTTCCTTTAACTATTCCCATCAAGGGACTTTGAGCAGCAATCTTTCGATAGCTATGTAATAATACACTGCACTAGTGTCTTAGGCCTCTTGTCATTATTCTAAAAGACAATGTATGGTTACAGTATTGTCAGGGGTTTTATTTCGGTTTTTGGTTTTTACATTTGTTTCTTTTTTTAATATATTTTTTTTAGGGTGTTCTGTTTAAATTTTTTTTTAAACTTTTTTTTCTTTATTTTTTGGTCTTTTTTTTAACAAATTCGATGAGAGGCCTTTCCCCAGTGATCTTGTGATCACCCATATATTACATTGCAATAGTGTTATAGTGCAGTGTATTATCGCTGTCAGCATTATGTTGACAGCCGATTTTTAATTATAGCTTATGTGAGGGGAGAAATGGGTTATTTTTTTTTTATTCTTTTTTATATAAACATTTATTTTTTTGTAGGGGTTGGGGTGGGGTGAATTATTTTATAAATTGTTTATTTTTAACTTCATTTACATAGGATCCGGGCAGAATACATTGCCATCTATGATGACGGTAATGTACGCTTGGAACCTCCGGCAATAGTTATTCCGGCTGAAAATTCCTAGCTAGCCTTTACGTTTTTTTTACAAAGGGGACTTTTAACAGCGATCTTAAGATCGCTCATATAATACACTGCACTAGTATTAAAGTGCAGTGTATTATGCGCTTCATGATTATTTCAACAGGCTATGTATTATTATGGCTCTAGTCTTTTAATATATAGTTTTTTAATTCTCATTATTTTTATAATTATATATTTGTAGCAAAAACAAATTATAGATTTTTCTTTACATTACAGTTATGTTCTAAATCTGCAGTCAGTTTGTCTAAAGGAAACTTGTAAACCTTGGGGTAAGTTGGGTCTATTCTATTAAATATTGATAAAGGAATTTCTATAAATAAAAAACAGATATTAAGGATCATAAATGTTCCTATTCTCTGTACCTGAGACATGGTTGTGTTATATAAGAAGCTGTCCATAGACGATATGCTTATTAACAACACATATATGTTCATGTATAAGGTGGAGACTATGACATCTCTGCAGGTCTAGATATTACATCTAGCCTGATTGTTATCAGTAATTAATATAAATATTAATTACCTGTCCTGTGGTTCCTTTCTTGCAGTTGACGGGGGTATAGGTCACTTTCACCTTCTCACCGGACATCAGTCACCTGTAAAAAGACACAGGTATGATAACATGTTCCTGATACATGCTACAGACGCTAATATATATAACACTCTAGGGCCAGAACTACTTATCTCAGGGATTATGGAACCGCATAAGAAAAAGGAACAAAAAAAAATGGAACACATTGGGATTTAGATGATAGGGATTTTTATTTCTATAGTAGTGCAGTGAACTACTCCTCCCATCATCCCAGGATGATGTTGACGCAGACTATTGACAGGTTTTTGGAGGGTTTGTTTTTGTAATGTTTGGGTTATGTCTTAATTTTCATTTATTTATTCATACATTTTAAGGGTAATATATGTTTTCTTTGGGGGAGGGGGCAGACAATTTTATAAATTATTACTGTGTATTTCTTTTTTCAAAAGCATTTCTGCCCTTCTACTGTTTTCTTTTTCTTTTTTTGTTGGTTGGGGAGGGGGGGTCAATAAATCATGTTATTACACTTTTATTTTATTGGTTTTTTTTTTTCACCCATATTCCCATTAGAGGGCAACCTTTCACCAAAGATTTGATTATTTCTATAAAACACTGCACTACTATTGTGGTGCAGTGTATTATTCCTCTCAGCATTATTCTGACAGGCAGTGCATCGTTATGGCATTGTGAGGGATTTGTATGGGGTTATATAGTTTTTGGGGGAATTTTTATATATTTTTTCTATTTTCTTAATTTTATATTTCATACCAAATATGTTGTTTTAGGGATATTTTTGTAGAAGTTTTTTTTCTTTTTTAATTATTTTATTAACCTTCTTTTTCTTTTATTGTTTTTAATGGAAATATGTCACCAGTGTCACCTACACAAAAGTGGCGGTACTGACAGATAGTGCAGGTGACACTGGTGACAACGGTACTTACCTTTTCCCGTTCAGTGGCGGGAATCTCCGGTGATCTTCTCTGTTAAGCTTCAGCTCTGGCCAGCTTGGTGCATGGGCGGAGCATAGGGACATCACCACTGCTGTTCTTTAGCAGCGGGACCAAGCAGGGAGCAGTAGCGGTGATGTCACTAAGCTCTGCCAATGCCCCTAGCTGCTGCTGCTCTCTGCTGGACTCGTAGCACCAGTGAAATTCCTAAGCTCCACTCGTGCCCCAAGTCGGGCCTAGAGCTGAAGCTTAACAGAGAAGATTACCGGAGATCCCCTCCACGGAACGGGGCAAGGCAAGGACCGTTGTCATTAGTGTCACCTGCACTATCTGTTGGTACCGACAGGTTAGTGCAGGTGACACTGGTGACAAATTTCCTTTAACTATTCCCATCAAGGGACTTTGAACAGCAATCTTTCGATAGCTATGTAATAATACACTGCACTAGTGTCTTAGGCCTCTTGTCATTATTCTAAAAGACAATGTATGGTTACAGTATTGTCAGGGGTTTTATTTCGGGTTTTTGGTTTTTACATTTTTTTTCTTTTTTTAATATATTTTTTTTTTAGGGTGTTCTGTTTAAATATTTTTTTTTAAACTTTTTTTTCTTTATTTTTAATTTTTTGGTCTTTTTTTTAACAAATTCGATGAGAGGCCTTTCCCCAAGGATCTTGTGATCACCCATATATTACATTGCAATAGTGTTATAGTGCAGTGTATTATCGCTGTCAGCATTATGTTGACAGCCGATTTTTAATTATAGCTTATGTGAGGGGAGAAATGGGTTATTTTTTTTTTATTCTTTTTTATATAAACATTTATTTTTTTGTAGGGGTTGGGGTGGGGTGAATTATTTTATAAATTGTTTATTTTTAACTTCATTTACATAGGATCCGGGCAGAATACATTGCCATCTATGATGACGGTAATGTACGCTTGGAACCTCCGGCAATAATTATTCCGGCTGAAAATTCCTAGCTAGCCTTTACGTTTTTTTTACAAAGGGGACTTTTAACAGCGATCTTAAGATCGCTCATATAATACACTGCACTAGTATTAAAGTGCAGTGTATTATGCGCTTCATGATTATTTCAACAGGCTATGTATTATTATGGCTCTAGTCTTTTAATATATAGTTTTTTAATTCTCATTATTTTTATAATTATATATTTGTAGCAAAA
Organism: Hyla sarda; assembly: GCF_029499605.1. Taxonomy (NCBI): domain Eukaryota; kingdom Metazoa; phylum Chordata; class Amphibia; order Anura; family Hylidae; genus Hyla; species Hyla sarda. Next base: position 32,731,704 of record NC_079201.1, on the reverse strand, counting down.
ACAAATTATAGATTTTTCTTTACATTACAGTTATGTTCTAAATCTGCAGTCAGTTTGTCTAAAGGAAACTTGTAAACCTTGAGGTAAGTTGGGTCTATTCTATTAAATATTGATAAAGGAATTCCTACAAATAAAAAACAGATATTAAGGATCATAAATGTTCCTATTCTCTGTACCTGAGACATGGTTGTGTTATATAAGAAGCTGTCCATAGACGATATGCTTATTAACAACACATATATGTTCATGTATAAGGTGGAGACTATGACATCTCTGCAGGTCTAGATATTACATCTAGCCTGATTGTTATCAGTAATTAATATAAATATTAATTACCTGTCCTGTGGTTCCTTTCTTGCAGTTGACGGGGGTATAGGTCACTTTCACCTTCTCACCGGACATCAGTCACCTGTAAAAAGACACAGGTATGATAACATGTTCCTGATACATGCTACAGACGCTAATATATATAACACTCTAGGGCCAGAACTACTTATCTCAGGAATTATGAAACCGCATAAGAAAAAGGAACAAAAAAAATGGAACACATTGGGATTTAGATGATAGGGATTTTTATTTCTATAGTAGTGCAGTGTACTACTCCTCCCATCATCCCAGGATGATGTTGACGCAGACTATTGACAGGTTTTTGGAGGGTTTGTTTTTGTAATGTTTGGGTTATGTCTTAATTTTCATTTATTTATTCATACATTTTAAGGGTAATATAGGTTTTCTTTGGGGGAGGGGGCAGAAAATTTTATAAATTATTATTGTGTATTTCTTTTTTCAAAAGCATTTCTGCCTTTCTACTGTTTTCTTTTTCTTTTTTTTGTTGGTCAATAAATCATGTTATTACACTTTTATTTTATGGGTTGTTTTTTTCACCCATATTCCCATTAGAGGACAACCTTTCACCAAAAATCTGATTATTTCTATAAAACACTGCACTACTATTGTGGTGCAGTGTATTATTCCTCTCAGCATTATTCTGACAGGCAGTGCATGGTTATGGCAT